>NW_028277029.1:5170345-5788794 GCF_059951505.1 Python bivittatus | reverse complement strand
TTATATGGGTATACAGGGCCAAAGGGTGGGGACAGCATCATCAAAGCACCATATATGGGTATATAGGGCCAAAGGGTGGGGACAGCATCATCAAAGCACCATATATGGGTATATAGGGCCAAAGGGTGGGGACAGCATCATCAAAGCACCATATATGGGTATACAGGGCCAAGGTGTGTGGACAGTATCATCAAAGCACCATATATGGGTATATAGGGCCAAAGGGTGGGGACAGCATCATCAAAGCACCATATATGGGTATATAGGGCCAAAGGGTGGGGAGAGCATCATCAAAGCACCATATATGGGTATACAGGGCCAAGGTGTGTGGACAGTATCATCAAAGCACCATATATGGGTATATAGGGCCAAAGGGTGGGGACAGCATCATCAAAGCACCATATATGGGTATATAGGGCCAAGGTGTGTGGACAGCATCATCAAAGCACCATATATGGGTATATAGGGCCAAAGGGTGGGGACAGCATCATCAAAGCACCATATATGGGTATATAGGGCCAAAGGGTGGGGACAGCATCATCAAAGCACCATATATGGGTATACAGGGCCAAAGGGTGGGGAGAGCATCATCAAAGCACCATATATGGGTATACAGGGCCAAGGTGTGTGGACAGTATCATCAAAGCACCATATATGGGTATATAGGGCCAAAGGGTGGGGAGAGCATCATCAAAGCACCATATATGGGTATACAGGGCCAAGGTGTGTGGACAGTATCATCAAAGCACCATATATGGGTATATAGGGCCAAAGGGTGGGGACAGCATCATCAAAGCACCATATATGGGTATATAGGGCCAAAGGGTGGGGACAGCATCATCAAAGCACCATATATGGGTATATAGGGCCAAAGGGTGGGGACAGCATCATCAAAGCACCATATATGGGTATACAGGGCCAAAGGGTGGGGACAGCATCATCAAAGCACCATATATGGGTATACAGGGCCAAGGTGTGTGGACAGTATCATCAAAGCACCATATATGGGTATATAGGGCCAAAGGGTGGGGAGAGCATCATCAAAGCACCATATATGGGTATACAGGGCCAAGGTGTGTGGACAGTATCATCAAAGCACCATATATGGGTATATAGGGCCAAAGGGTGGGGACAGCATCATCAAAGCACCATATATGGGTATATAGGGCCAAAGGGTGGGGACAGCATCATCAAAGCACCATATATGGGTATACAGGGCCAAAGGGTGGGGACAGCATCATCAAAGCACCATATATGGGTATATAGGGCCAAAGGGTGGGGAGAGCATCATCAAAGCACCATATATGGGTATACAGGGCCAAGGTGTGTGGACAGTATCATCAAAGCACCATATATGGGTATATAGGGCCAAAGGGTGGGGACAGCATCATCAAAGCACCATATATGGGTATATAGGGCCAAAGGGTGGGGACAGCATCATCAAAGCACCATATATGGGTATATAGGGCCAAAGGGTGGGGACAGCATCATCAAAGCACCATATATGGGTATATAGGGCCAAAGGGTGGGGAGAGCATCATCAAAGCACCATATATGGGTATACAGGGCCAAGGTGTGTGGACAGTATCATCAAAGCACCATATATGGGTATATAGGGCCAAAGGGTGGGGACAGCATCATCAAAGCACCATATATGGGTATATAGGGCCAAAGGGTGGGGACAGCATCATCAAAGCACCATATATGGGTATATAGGGCCAAAGGGTGGGGACAGCATCATCAAAGCACCATATATGGGTATATAGGGCCAAAGGGTGGGGACAGCATCATCAAAGCACCATATATGGGTATATAGGGCCAAAGGGTGGGGACAGCATCATCAAAGCACCATATATGGGTATACAGGGCCAAAGGGTGGGGACAGCATCATCAAAGCACCATATATGGGTATACAGGGCCAAAGGTTGGGGACAGCATCATCAAAGCACCATATATGGGTATATAGGGCCAAAGGGTGGGGACAGCATCATCAAAGCACCATATATGGGTATATAGGGCCAAAGGGTGGGGACAGCATCATCAAAGCACCATATATGGGTATATAGGGCCAAAGGGTGGGGACAGCATCATCAAAGCACCATATATGGGTATATAGGGCCAAAGGGTGGGGACAGCATCATCAAAGCACCATATATGGGTATATAGGGCCAAAGGGTGGGGACAGCATCATCAAAGCACCATATATGGGTATACAGGGCCAAGGTGTGTGGACAGTATCATCAAAGCACCATATATGGGTATATAGGGCCAAAGGGTGGGGACAGCATCATCAAAGCACCATATATGGGTATATAGGGCCAAAGGGTGGGGAGAGCATCATCAAAGCACCATATATGGGTATACAGGGCCAAGGTGTGTGGACAGTATCATCAAAGCACCATATATGGGTATATAGGGCCAAAGGGTGGGGACAGCATCATCAAAGCACCATATATGGGTATATAGTGCCAAAGGGTGGGGACAGCATCATCAAAGCACCATATATGGGTATATAGGGCCAAAGGGTGGGGACAGCATCATCAAAGCACCATATATGGGTATATAGGGCCAAAGGGTGGGGACAGCATCATCAAAGCACCATATATGGGTATACAGGGCCAAGGTGTGGGGACAGCATCATCAAAGCACCATATATGGGTATATAGGGCCAAAGGGTGGGGACAGCATCATCAAAGCACCATATATGGGTATATAGGGCCAAAGGGTGGGGAGAGCATCATCAAAGCACCATATATGGGTATACAGGGCCAAGGTGTGGGGACAGCATCATCAAAGCACCATATATGGGTATATAGGGCCAAAGGGTGGGGAGAGCATCATCAAAGCACCATATATGGGTATACAGGGCCAAGGTGTGTGGACAGTATCATCAAAGCACCATATATGGGTATATAGGGCCAAAGGGTGGGGACAGCATCATCAAAGCACCATATATGGGTATATAGGGCCAAAGGGTGGGGACAGCATCATCAAAGCACCATATATGGGTATATAGGGCCAAAGGGTGGGGACAGCATCATCAAAGCACCATATATGGGTATACAGGGCCAAGGTGTGTGGACAGTATCATCAAAGCACCATATATGGGTATATAGGGCCAAAGGGTGGGGACAGCATCATCAAAGCACCATATATGGGTATATAGGGCCAAGGTGTGTGGAGAGCATCATCAAAGCACCATATATGGGTATATAGGGCCAAAGGGTGGGGACAGCATCATCAAAGCACCATATATGGGTATATAGGGCCAAAGGGTGGGGAGAGCATCATCAAAGCACCATATATGGGTATATAGGGCCAAAGGGTGGGGACAGCATCATCAAAGCACCATATATGGGTATATAGGGCCAAAGGGTGGGGAGAGCATCATCAAAGCACCATATATGGGTATACAGGGCCAAGGTGTGTGGACAGTATCATCAAAGCACCATATATGGGTATATAGGGCCAAAGGGTGGGGACAGCATCATCAAAGCACCATATATGGGTATATAGGGCCAAAGGGTGGGGAGAGCATCATCAAAGCACCATATATGGGTATACAGGGCCAAGGTGTGTGGACAGTATCATCAAAGCACCATATATGGGTATATAGGGCCAAAGGGTGGGGACAGCATCATCAAAGCACCATATATGGGTATATAGGGCCAAAGGGTGGGGAGAGCATCATCAAAGCACCATATATGGGTATACAGGGCCAAGGTGTGTGGACAGTATCATCAAAGCACCATATATGGGTATATAGGGCCAAAGGGTGGGGACAGCATCATCAAAGCACCATATATGGGTATATAGGGCCAAAGGGTGGGGACAGCATCATCAAAGCACCATATATGGGTATATAGGGCCAAAGGGTGGGGACAGCATCATCAAAGCACCATATATGGGTATATAGGGCCAAAGGGTGGGGAGAGCATCATCAAAGCACCATATATGGGTATACAGGGCCAAGGTGTGTGGACAGTATCATCAAAGCACCATATATGGGTATATAGGGCCAAAGGGTGGGGACAGCATCATCAAAGCACCATATATGGGTATATAGGGCCAAAGGGTGGGGAGAGCATCATCAAAGCACCATATATGGGTATACAGGGCCAAGGTGTGTGGACAGTATCATCAAAGCACCATATATGGGTATATAGGGCCAAAGGGTGGGGAGAGCATCATCAAAGCACCATATATGGGTATACAGGGCCAAGGTGTGTGGACAGTATCATCAAAGCACCATATATGGGTATATAGGGCCAAAGGGTGGGGACAGCATCATCAAAGCACCATATATGGGTATATAGGGCCAAAGGGTGGGGACAGCATCATCAAAGCACCATATATGGGTATATAGGGCCAAAGGGTGGGGACAGCATCATCAAAGCACCATATATGGGTATATAGGGCCAAAGGGTGGGGACAGCATCATCAAAGCACCATATATGGGTATACAGGGCCAAAGGGTGGGGAGAGCATCATCAAAGCACCATATATGGGTATACAGGGCCAAGGTGTGTGGACAGTATCATCAAAGCACCATATATGGGTATATAGGGCCAAAGGGTGGGGACAGCATCATCAAAGCACCATATATGGGTATATAGGGCCAAAGGGTGGGGACAGCATCATCAAAGCACCATATATGGGTATATAGGGCCAAAGGGTGGGGACAGCATCATCAAAGCACCATATATGGGTATATAGGGCCAAAGGGTGGGGACAGCATCATCAAAGCACCATATATGGGTATACAGGGCCAAAGGGTGGGGAGAGCATCATCAAAGCACCATATATGGGTATACAGGGCCAAGGTGTGTGGACAGTATCATCAAAGCACCATATATGGGTATATAGGGCCAAAGGGTGGGGACAGCATCATCAAAGCACCATATATGGGTATATAGGGCCAAAGGATGGGTACAGCATCATCAAAGCACCATATATGGGTATATAGGGCCAAAGGGTGGGGACAGCATCATCAAAGCACCATATATGGGTATACAGGGCCAAAGGGTGGGGACAGTATCATCAAAGCACCATATATGGGTATATAGGGCCAAAGGGTGGGGACAGCATCATCAAAGCACCATATATGGGTATATAGGGCCAAAGGGTGGGGACAGCATCATCAAAGCACCATATATGGGTATACAGGGCCAAAGGGTGGGGACAGCATCATCAAAGCACCATATATGGGTATACAGGGCCAAAGGGTGGGGACAGCATCATCAAAGCACCATATATGGGTATATAGGGCCAAAGGGTGGGGACAGCATCATCAAAGCACCATATATGGGTATACAGGGCCAAAGGGTGGGGACAGCATCATCAAAGCACCATATATGGGTATATAGGGCCAAAGGGTGGGGAGAGCATCATCAAAGCACCATATATGGGTATATAGGGCCAAAGGGTGGGGACAGCATCATCAAAGCACCATATATGGGTATATAGGGCCAAAGGGTGGGGAGAGCATCATCAAAGCACCATATATGGGTATATAGGGCCAAAGGGTGTGGACAGTATCATCAAAGCACCATATATGGGTATATAGGGCCAAAGGATGGGGACAGCATCATCAAAGCACCATATATGGGTATATAGGGCCAAAGGGTGGGGACAGCATCATCAAAGCACCATATATGGGTATATAGGGCCAAAGGGTGGGGACAGCATCATCAAAGCACCATATATGGGTATATAGGGCCAAAGGGTGGGGACAGCATCATCAAAGCACCATATATGGGTATATAGGGCCAAAGGGTGGGGACAGCATCATCAAAGCACCATATATGGGTATATAGGGCCAAAGGGTGGGGACAGCATCATCAAAGCACCATATATGGGTATATAGGGCCAAAGGGTGGGGACAGCATCATCAAAGCACCATATATGGGTATATAGGGCCAAAGGGTGGGGACAGCATCATCAAAGCACCATATATGGGTATATAGGGCCAAAGGGTGGGGACAGCATCATCAAAGCACCATATATGGGTATATAGGGCCAAAGGGTGGGGACAGCATCATCAAAGCACCATATATGGGTATATAGGGCCAAAGGGTGGGGACAGCATCATCAAAGCACCATATATGGGTATATAGGGCCAAAGGGTGGGGACAGCATCATCAAAGCACCATATATGGGTATATAGGGCCAAAGGGTGGGGACAGCATCATCAAAGCACCATATATGGGTATAAAGGGCCAAGGTGTGTGGACAGTATCATCAAAGCACCATATATGGGTATACAGGGCAAAGGTGTATGGACAGTATCATCAAAGCACCATATATGGGTATATAGGGCCAAAGGGTGGGGACAGCATCATCAAAGCACCATATATGGGTATATAGGGCCAAAGGGTGGGGACAGCATCATCAAAGCACCATATATGGGTATACAGGGCCAAGGTGTGTGGACAGTATCATCAAAGCACCATATATGGGTATATAGGGCCAAAGGGTGGGGACAGCATCATCAAAGCACCATATATGGGTATATAGGGCCAAAGGGTGGGGACAGCATCATCAAAGCACCATATATGGGTATATAGGGCCAAAGGGTGGGGACAGCATCATCAAAGCACCATATATGGGTATATAGGGCCAAAGGGTGGGGACAGCATCATCAAAGCACCATATATGGGTATATAGGGCCAAAGGGTGGGGAGAGCATCATCAAAGCACCATATATGGGTATACAGGGCCAAAGGGTGGGGACAGTATCATCAAAGCACCATATATGGGTATATAGGGCCAAAGGGTGGGGACAGCATCATCAAAGCACCATATATGGGTATATAGGGCCAAAGGGTGGGGACAGCATCATCAAAGCACCATATATGGGTATACAGGGCCAAAGGGTGGGGAGAGCATCATCAAAGCACCATATATGGGTATACAGGGCCAAAGGTGTGTGGACAGTATCATCAAAGCACCATATATGGGTATATAGGGCCAAAGGGTGGGGACAGCATCATCAAAGCACCATATATGGGTATACAGGGCCAAGGTGTGTGGACAGTATCATCAAAGCACCATATATGGGTATATAGGGCCAAAGGGTGGGGACAGCATCATCAAAGCACCATATATGGGTATACAGGGCCAAGGTGTGTGGACAGTATCATCAAAGCACCATATATGGGTATATAGGGCCAAAGGATGGGGACAGCATCATCAAAGCACCATATATGGGTATATAGGGCCAAAGGATGGGGACAGCATCATCAAAGCACCATATATGGGTATATAGTGCCAAAGGGTGGGGACAGCATCATCAAAGCACCATATATGGGTATATAGGGCCAAAGGGTGGGGACAGCATCATCAAAGCACCATATATGGGTATATAGGGCCAAAGGGTGGGGACAGCATCATCAAAGCACCATATATGGGTATATAGGGCCAAAGGGTGGGGACAGCATCATCAAAGCACCATATATGGGTATATAGGGCCAAAGGGTGGGGACAGCATCATCAAAGCACCATATATGGGTATACAGGGCCAAAGGGTGGGGACAGCATCATCAAAGCACCATATATGGGTATATAGGGCCAAAGGGTGGGGACAGCATCATCAAAGCACCATATATGGGTATATAGGGCCAAAGGGTGGGGACAGCATCATCAAAGCACCATATATGGGTATATAGGGCCAAAGGGTGGGGACAGCATCATCAAAGCACCATATATGGGTATATAGGGCCAAAGGGTGGGGACAGCATCATCAAAGCACCATATATGGGTATACAGGGCCAAAGGGTGGGGACAGCATCATCAAAGCACCATATATGGGTATATAGGGCCAAAGGGTGGGGACAGCATCATCAAAGCACCATATATGGGTATATAGGGCCAAAGGGTGGGGAGAGCATCATCAAAGCACCATATATGGGTATACAGGGCCAAGGTGTGGGGACAGCATCATCAAAGCACCATATATGGGTATATAGGGCCAAAGGGTGGGGACAGCATCATCAAAGCACCATATATGGGTATATAGGGCCAAAGGGTGGGGACAGCATCATCAAAGCACCATATATGGGTATATAGGGCCAAAGGGTGGGGACAGCATCATCAAAGCACCATATATGGGTATATAGGGCCAAAGGGTGGGGACAGCATCATCAAAGCACCATATATGGGTATATAGGGCCAAAGGGTGGGGAGAGCATCATCAAAGCACCATATATGGGTATACAGGGCCAAGGTGTGTGGACAGTATCATCAAAGCACCATATATGGGTATATAGGGCCAAAGGGTGGGGACAGCATCATCAAAGCACCATATATGGGTATATAGGGCCAAAGGGTGGGGAGAGCATCATCAAAGCACCATATATGGGTATACAGGGCCAAGGTGTGTGGACAGTATCATCAAAGCACCATATATGGGTATATAGGGCCAAAGGGTGGGGACAGCATCATCAAAGCACCATATATGGGTATATAGGGCCAAAGGGTGGGGACAGCATCATCAAAGCACCATATATGGGTATATAGGGCCAAAGGGTGGGGAGAGCATCATCAAAGCACCATATATGGGTATACAGGGCCAAGGTGTGTGGACAGTATCATCAAAGCACCATATATGGGTATATAGGGCCAAAGGGTGGGGACAGCATCATCAAAGCACCATATATGGGTATATAGGGCCAAAGGGTGGGGACAGCATCATCAAAGCACCATATATGGGTATATAGGGCCAAAGGGTGGGGACAGCATCATCAAAGCACCATATATGGGTATATAGGGCCAAAGGGTGGGGACAGCATCTTCAAAGCACCATATATGGGTATACAGGGCCAAAGGGTGGGGAGAGCATCATCAAAGCACCATATATGGGTATACAGGGCCAAGGTGTGTGGACAGTATCATCAAAGCACCATATATGGGTATATAGGGCCAAAGGGTGGGGACAGCATCATCAAAGCACCATATATGGGTATATAGGGCCAAAGGGTGGGGAGAGCATCATCAAAGCACCATATATGGGTATACAGGGCCAAGGTGTGTGGACAGTATCATCAAAGCACCATATATGGGTATATAGGGCCAAAGGGTGGGGACAGCATCATCAAAGCACCATATATGGGTATATAGGGCCAAAGGGTGGGGACAGCATCATCAAAGCACCATATATGGGTATATAGGGCCAAAGGGTGGGGAGAGCATCATCAAAGCACCATATATGGGTATACAGGGCCAAGGTGTGTGGACAGTATCATCAAAGCACCATATATGGGTATATAGGGCCAAAGGGTGGGGACAGCATCATCAAAGCACCATATATGGGTATATAGGGCCAAAGGGTGGGGACAGCATCATCAAAGCACCATATATGGGTATATAGGGCCAAAGGGTGGGGAGAGCATCATCAAAGCACCATATATGGGTATATAGGGCCAAAGGGTGGGGTCAGCATCTTCAAAGCACCATATATGGGTATACAGGGCCAAAGGGTGGGGAGAGCATCATCAAAGCACCATATATGGGTATACAGGGCCAAGGTGTGTGGACAGTATCATCAAAGCACCATATATGGGTATATAGGGCCAAAGGATGGGGACAGCATCATCAAAGCACCATATATGGGTATATAGGGCCAAAGGGTGGGGACAGCATCATCAAAGCACCATATATGGGTATATAGGGCCAAAGGGTGGGGACAGCATCATCAAAGCACCATATATGGGTATACAGGGCCAAATGGTGGGGACAGCATCATCAAAGCACCATATATGGGTATATAGGGCCAAAGGGTGGGGACAGCATCATCAAAGCACCATATATGGGTATATAGGGCCAAAGGGTGGGGACAGCATCATCAAAGCACCATATATGGGTATACAGGGCCAAAGGGTGGGGACAGCATCATCAAAGCACCATATATGGGTATACAGGGCCAAGGTGTGTGGACAGTATCATCAAAGCACCATATATGGGTATATAGGGCCAAAGGGTGGGGACAGCATCATCAAAGCACCATATATGGGTATATAGGGCCAAAGGGTGGGGAGAGCATCATCAAAGCACCATATATGGGTATACAGGGCCAAGGTGTGTGGACAGTATCATCAAAGCACCATATATGGGTATATAGGGCCAAAGGGTGGGGACAGCATCATCAAAGCACCATATATGGGTATATAGGGCCAAAGGGTGGGGACAGCATCATCAAAGCACCATATATGGGTATATAGGGCCAAAGGGTGGGGACAGCATCATCAAAGCACCATATATGGGTATATAGGGCCAAAGGGTGGGGAGAGCATCATCAAAGCACCATATATGGGTATACAGGGCCAAGGTGTGTGGACAGTATCATCAAAGCACCATATATGGGTATATAGGGCCAAAGGGTGGAGAGCATCATCAAAGCACCATATATGGGTATATAGGGCCAAGGTGTGGGGACAGCATCATCAAAGCACCATATATGGGTATATAGGGCCAAAGGGTGGGGAGAGCATCATCAAAGCACCATATATGGGTATACAGGGCCAAGGTGTGTGGACAGTATCATCAAAGCACCATATATGGGTATATAGGGCCAAAGGGTGGGGACAGCATCATCAAAGCACCATATATGGGTATATAGGGCCAAAGGGTGGGGACAGCATCATCAAAGCACCATATATGGGTATATAGGGCCAAAGGGTGGGGAGAGCATCATCAAAGCACCATATATGGGTATACAGGGCCAAGGTGTGTGGACAGTATCATCAAAGCACCATATATGGGTATATAGGGCCAAAGGGTGGGGACAGCATCATCAAAGCACCATATATGGGTATATAGGGCCAAAGGGTGGGGACAGCATCATCAAAGCACCATATATGGGTATATAGGGCCAAAGGGTGGGGACAGCATCATCAAAGCACCATATATGGGTATATAGGGCCAAAGGGTGGGGACAGCATCATCAAAGCACCATATATGGGTATACAGGGCCAAAGGGTGGGGACAGCATCATCAAAGCACCATATATGGGTATATAGGGCCAAGGTGTGTGGACAGCATCATCAAAGCACCATATATGGGTATATAGGGCCAAAGGGTGGGGACAGCATCATCAAAGCACCATATATGGGTATATAGGGCCAAAGGGTGGGGACAGCATCATCAAAGCACCATATATGGGTATATAGGGCCAAAGGGTGGGGACAGCATCATCAAAGCACCATATATGGGTATATAGGGCCAAAGGGTGGGGACAGCATCATCAAAGCACCATATATGGGTATATAGGGCCAAAGGGTGGGGACAGCATCATCAAAGCACCATATATGGGTATACAGGGCCAAAGGGTGGGGACAGCATCATCAAAGCACCATATATGGGTATATAGGGCCAAAGGGTGGGGACAGCATCATCAAAGCACCATATATGGGTATATAGGGCCAAAGGGTGGGGACAGCATCATCAAAGCACCATATATGGGTATATAGGGCCAAAGGGTGGGGACAGCATCATCAAAGCACCATATATGGGTATATAGGGCCAAAGGGTGGGGACAGCATCATCAAAGCACCATATATGGGTATATAGGGCCAAAGGGTGGGGACAGCATCATCAAAGCACCATATATGGGTATATAGGGCCAAAGGGTGGGGACAGCATCATCAAAGCACCATATATGGGTATATAGGGCCAAAGGGTGGGGACAGCATCATCAAAGCACCATATATGGGTATATAGGGCCAAAGGGTGGGGACAGCATCATCAAAGCACCATATATGGGTATATAGGGCCAAAGGGTGGGGACAGCATCATCAAAGCACCATATATGGGTATATAGGGCCAAAGGGTGGGGACAGCATCATCAAAGCACCATATATGGGTATATAGGGCCAAAGGGTGGGGACAGCATCATCAAAGCACCATATATGGGTATATAGGGCCAAAGGGTGGGGACAGCATCATCAAAGCACCATATATGGGTATATAGGGCCAAAGGGTGGGGACAGCATCATCAAAGCACCATATATGGGTATATAGGGCCAAAGGGTGGGGAGAGCATCATCAAAGCACCATATATGGGTATACAGGGCCAAGGTGTGTGGACAGTATCATCAAAGCACCATATATGGGTATATAGGGCCAAAGGGTGGGGACAGCATCATCAAAGCACCATATATGGGTATATAGGGCCAAAGGGTGGGGAGAGCATCATCAAAGCACCATATATGGGTATACAGGGCCAAGGTGTGTGGACAGTATCATCAAAGCACCATATATGGGTATATAGGGCCAAAGGGTGGGGACAGCATCATCAAAGCACCATATATGGGTATATAGGGCCAAAGGGTGGGGACAGCATCATCAAAGCACCATATATGGGTATATAGGGCCAAAGGGTGGGGAGAGCATCATCAAAGCACCATATATGGGTATACAGGGCCAAGGTGTGGGGACAGCATCATCAAAGCACCATATATGGGTATATAGGGCCAAAGGGTGGGGAGAGCATCATCAAAGCACCATATATGGGTATACAGGGCCAAGGTGTGTGGACAGTATCATCAAAGCACCATATATGGGTATATA
Source organism: Python bivittatus (assembly GCF_059951505.1). Taxonomy (NCBI): domain Eukaryota; kingdom Metazoa; phylum Chordata; class Lepidosauria; order Squamata; family Pythonidae; genus Python; species Python bivittatus. The sequence goes on along the minus strand of NW_028277029.1, from coordinate 5,776,230 downwards.
GGGCCAAAGGGTGGGGACAGCATCATCAAAGCACCATATATGGGTATATAGGGCCAAAGGGTGGGGACAGCATCATCAAAGCACCATATATGGGTATACAGGGCCAAAGGGTGGGGAGAGCATCATCAAAGCACCATATATGGGTATACAGGGCCAAGGTGTGTGGACAGTATCATCAAAGCACCATATATGGGTATATAGGGCCAAAGGGTGGGGACAGCATCATCAAAGCACCATATATGGGTATATAGGGCCAAAGGGTGGGGACAGCATCATCAAAGCACCATATATGGGTATATAGGGCCAAGGTGTGTGGACAGCATCATCAAAGCACCATATATGGGTATATAGGGCCAAAGGGTGGGGACAGCATCATCAAAGCACCATATATGGGTATACAGGGCCAAAGGGTGGGGACAGCATCATCAAAGCACCATATATGGGTATATAGGGCCAAAGGGTGGGGACAGCATCATCAAAGCACCATATATGGGTATATAGGGCCAAAGGGTGGGGACAGCATCATCAAAGCACCATATATGGGTATACAGGGCCAAAGGGTGGGGACAGTATCATCAAAGCACCATATATGGGTATATAGGGCCAAAGGGTGGGGACAGCATCATCAAAGCACCATATATGGGTATATAGGGCCAAAGGGTGGGGACAGCATCATCAAAGCACCATATATGGGTATATAGGGCCAAAGGGTGGGGACAGCATCATCAAAGCACCATATATGGGTATATAGGGCCAAAGGGTGGGGACAGCATCATCAAAGCACCATATATGGGTATATAGGGCCAAAGGGTGGGGACAGCATCATCAAAGCACCATATATGGGTATATAGGGCCAAAGGGTGGGGACAGCATCATCAAAGCACCATATATGGGTATATAGGGCCAAAGGGTGGGGAGAGCATCATCAAAGCACCATATATGGGTATATAGGGCCAAGGTGTGTGGACAGCATCATCAAAGCACCATATATGGGTATACAGGGCCAAAGGGTGGGGACAGCATCATCAAAGCACCATATATGGGTATATAGGGCCAAAGGGTGGGGACAGCATCATCAAAGCACCATATATGGGTATATAGGGCCAAAGGGTGGGGACAGCATCATCAAAGCACCATATATGGGTATACAGGGCCAAGGTGTGGGGACAGCATCATCAAAGCACCATATATGGGTATATAGGGCCAAAGGGTGGGGACAGCATCATCAAAGCACCATATATGGGTATATAGGGCCAAAGGGTGGGGAGAGCATCATCAAAGCACCATATATGGGTATACAGGGCCAAGGTGTGTGGACAGCATCATCAAAGCACCATATATGGGTATATAGGGCCAAAGGGTGGGGACAGCATCATCAAAGCACCATATATGGGTATATAGGGCCAAAGGGTGGGGACAGCATCATCAAAGCACCATATATGGGTATATAGGGCCAAAGGGTGGGGACAGCATCATCAAAGCACCATATATGGGTATACAGGGCCAAGGTGTGTGGACAGCATCATCAAAGCACCATATATGGGTATATAGGGCCAAAGGGTGGGGACAGCATCATCAAAGCACCATATATGGGTATATAGGGCCAAAGGGTGGGGACAGCATCATCAAAGCACCATATATGGGTATACAGGGCCAAGGTGTGGGGACAGCATCATCAAAGCACCATATATGGGTATATAGTGCCAAAGGGTGGGGACAGCATCATCAAAGCACCATATATGGGTATATAGGGCCAAGGTGTGGGGACAGCATCATCAAAGCACCATATATGGGTATATAGGGCCAAAGGGTGGGGACAGCATCATCAAAGCACCATATATGGGTATATAGGGCCAAAGGGTGGGGAGAGCATCATCAAAGCACCATATATGGGTATACAGGGCCAAGGTGTGGGGACAGCATCATCAAAGCACCATATATGGGTATACAGGGCCAAAGGGTGGGGAGAGCATCATCAAAGCACCATATATGGGTATACAGGGCCAAGGTGTGTGGACAGTATCATCAAAGCACCATATATGGGTATATAGGGCCAAAGGGTGGGGAGAGCATCATCAAAGCACCATATATGGGTATACAGGGCCAAGGTGTGTGGACAGTATCATCAAAGCACCATATATGGGTATATAGGGCCAAAGGGTGGGGACAGCATCATCAAAGCACCATATATGGGTATATAGGGCCAAAGGGTGGGGAGAGCATCATCAAAGCACCATATATGGGTATACAGGGCCAAAGGGTGGGGACAGCATCATCAAAGCACCATATATGGGTATATAGGGCCAAAGGGTGGGGACAGCATCATCAAAGCACCATATATGGGTATACAGGGCCAAGGTGTGTGGACAGTATCATCAAAGCACCATATATGGGTATATAGGGCCAAAGGGTGGGGACAGCATCATCAAAGCACCATATATGGGTATATAGGGCCAAAGGGTGGGGAGAGCATCATCAAAGCACCATATATGGGTATACAGGGCCAAGGTGTGTGGACAGTATCATCAAAGCACCATATATGGGTATATAGGGCCAAAGGGTGGGGACAGCATCATCAAAGCACCATATATGGGTATATAGGGCCAAAGGGTGGGGACAGCATCATCAAAGCACCATATATGGGTATATAGGGCCAAAGGGTGGGGACAGCATCATCAAAGCACCATATATGGGTATATAGGGCCAAAGGGTGGGGAGAGCATCATCAAAGCACCATATATGGGTATACAGGGCCAAGGTGTGTGGACAGTATCATCAAAGCACCATATATGGGTATATAGGGCCAAAGGGTGGGGACAGCATCATCAAAGCACCATATATGGGTATATAGGGCCAAAGGGTGGGGAGAGCATCATCAAAGCACCATATATGGGTATACAGGGCCAAGGTGTGTGGACAGCATCATCAAAGCACCATATATGGGTATATAGGGCCAAAGGGTGGGGAGAGCATCATCAAAGCACCATATATGGGTATATAGGGCCAAAGGGTGGAGACAGCATCATCAAAGCACCATATATGGGTATATAGGGCCAAAGGGTGGGGACAGCATCATCAAAGCACCATATATGGGTATATAGGGCCAAAGGGTGGGGACAGCATCATCAAAGCACCATATATGGGTATATAGGGCCAAAGGGTGGGGACAGCATCATCAAAGCACCATATATGGGTATATAGGGCCAAAGGGTGGGGACAGCATCATCAAAGCACCATATATGGGTATATAGGGCCAAAGGGTGGGGACAGCATCATCAAAGCACCATATATGGGTATACAGGGCCAAAGGGTGGGGACAGCATCATCAAAGCACCATATATGGGTATATAGGGCCAAAGGGTGGGGACAGCATCATCAAAGCACCATATATGGGTATATAGGGCCAAAGGGTGGGGACAGCATCATCAAAGCACCATATATGGGTATACAGGGCCAAAGGGTGGGGAGAGCATCATCAAAGCACCATATATGGGTATACAGGGCCAAGGTGTGTGGACAGTATCATCAAAGCACCATATATGGGTATATAGGGCCAAAGGGTGGGGACAGCATCATCAAAGCACCATATATGGGTATATAGGGCCAAGGTGTGGGGACAGCATCATCAAAGCACCATATATGGGTATATAGGGCCAAAGGGTGGGGAGAGCATAATCAAAGCACCATATATGGGTATACAGGGCCAAAGGATGGGGACAGCATCATCAAAGCACCATATATGGGTATATAGGGCCAAAGGATGGGGACAGCATCATCAAAGCACCATATATGGGTATATAGTGCCAAAGGGTGGGGACAGCATCATCAAAGCACCATATATGGGTATACAGGGCCAAGGTGTGTGGACAGCATCATCAAAGCACCATATATGGGTATATAGGGCCAAAGGGTGGGGAGAGCATCATCAAAGCACCATATATGGGTATACAGGGCCAAATGGTGGGGACAGCATCATCAAAGCACCATATATGGGTATATAGGGCCAAAGGGTGGGGACAGCATCATCAAAGCACCATATATGGGTATACAGGGCCAAGGTGTGTGGACAGCATCATCAAAGCACCATATATGGGTATATAGGGCCAAAGGGTGGGGACAGCATCATCAAAGCACCATATATGGGTATATAGGGCCAAAGGGTGGGGAGAGCATCATCAAAGCACCATATATGGGTATACAGGGCCAAGGTGTGGGGACAGCATCATCAAAGCACCATATATGGGTATATAGGGCCAAAGGGTGGGGACAGCATCATCAAAGCACCATATATGGGTATATAGGGCCAAAGGGTGGGGACAGCATCATCAAAGCACCATATATGGGTATACAGGGCCAAAGGGTGGGGACAGCATCATCAAAGCACCATATATGGGTATATAGGGCCAAAGGGTGGGGACAGCATCATCAAAGCACCATATATGGGTATACAGGGCCAAGGTGTGTGGACAGCATCATCAAAGCACCATATATGGGTATATAGGGCCAAAGGGTGGGGAGAGCATCATCAAAGCGCCATATATGGGTATACAGGGCCAAGGTGTGTGAACAGTATCTTCAAAGCACCATATATGGGTATATAGGGCCAAAGGGTGGGGTCAGCATCATCAAAGCACCATATATGGGTATATAGGGCCAAAGGGTGGGGACAGCATCATCAAAGCACCATATATGGGTATATAGGGCCAAAGGATGGGGACAGCATCATCAAAGCACCATATATGGGTATATAGGGCCAAAGGGTGGGGACAGCATCATCAAAGCACCATATATGGGTATATAGGGCCAAAGGGTGGGGACAGCATCATCAAAGCACCATATATGGGTATACAGGGCCAACAGCATCATCAAAGCACCATATATGGGTATATAGGGCCAAAGGGTGGGGACAGCATCATCAAAGCACCATATATGGGTATATAGGGCCAAAGGGTGGGGACAGCATCATCAAAGCACCATATATGGGTATACAGGGCCAAGGTGTGGGGACAGCATCATCAAAGCACCATATATGGGTATATAGGGCCAAAGGGTGGGGACAGCATCATCAAAGCACCATATATGGGTATACAGGGCCAAGGTGTGGGGACAGCATCATCAAAGCACCATATATGGGTATATAGGGCCAAAGGGTGGGGACAGCATCATCAAAGCACCATATATGGGTATATAGGGCCAAAGGGTGGGGACAGCATCATCAAAGCACCATATATGGGTATACAGGGCCAAGGTGTGGGGACAGCATCATCAAAGCACCATATATGGGTATATAGGGCCAAAGGGTGGGGACAGCATCATCAAAGCACCATATATGGGTATACAGGGCCAAGGTGTGTGAACAGCATCATCAAAGCACCATATATGGGTATATAGGGCCAAAGGGTGGGGACAGCATCATCAAAGCACCATATATGGGTATATAGGGCCAAAGGGTGGGGAGAGCATCATCAAAGCACCATATATGGGTATACAGGGCCAAGGTGTGGGAACAGTATCATCAAAGCACCATATATGGGTATATAGGGCCAAAGGGTGGGGACAGCATCATCAAAGCACCATATATGGGTATATAGGGCCAAAGGGTGGGGACAGCATCATCAAAGCACCATATATGGGTATATAGGGCCAAAGGGTGGGGACAGCATCATCAAAGCACCATATATGGGTATATAGGGCCAAAGGGTGGGGACAGCATCATCAAAGCACCATATATGGGTATACAGGGCCAAGGTGTGGGGACAGCATCATCAAAGCACCATATATGGGTATATAGGGCCAAAGGGTGGGGACAGCATCATCAAAGCACCATATATGGGTATATAGGGCCAAGGTGTGGGGACAGCATCATCAAAGCACCATATATGGGTATATAGGGCCAAAGGGTGGGGACAGCATCATCAAAGCACCATATATGGGTATATAGGGCCAAAGGGTGGGGAGAGCATCATCAAAGCACCATATATGGGTATACAGGGCCAAGGTGTGTGGACAGCATCATCAAAGCACCATATATGGGTATATAGGGCCAAAGGGTGGGGAGAGCATCATCAAAGCACCATATATGGGTATACAGGGCCAAGGTGTGTGGACAGCATCATCAAAGCACCATATATGGGTATATAGGGCCAAAGGGTGGGGACAGCATCATCAAAGCACCATATATGGGTATATAGGGCCAAGGTGTGGGGACAGCATCATCAAAGCACCATATATGGGTATATAGGGCCAAAGGGTGGGGACAGCATCATCAAAGCACCATATATGGGTATACAGGGCCAAAGGGTGGGGACAGCATCATCAAAGCACCATATATGGGTATATAGGGCCAAAGGGTGGGGACAGCATCATCAAAGCACCATATATGGGTATATAGGGCCAAAGGGTGGGGACAGCATCATCAAAGCACCATATATGGGTATATAGGGCCAAAGGGTGGGGACAGCATCATCAAAGCACCATATATGGGTATACAGGGCCAAGGTGTGTGGACAGCATCATCAAAGCACCATATATGGGTATATAGGGCCAAAGGGTGGGGAGAGCATCATCAAAGCACCATATATGGGTATACAGGGCCAAGGTGTGTGGACAGCATCATCAAAGCACCATATATGGGTATATAGGGCCAAAGGGTGGGGACAGCATCATCAAAGCACCATATATGGGTATATAGGGCCAAGGTGTGGGGACAGCATCATCAAAGCACCATATATGGGTATATAGGGCCAAAGGGTGGGGACAGCATCATCAAAGCACCATATATGGGTATACAGGGCCAAGGTGTGGGGACAGCATCATCAAAGCACCATATATGGGTATATAGGGCCAAAGGGTGGGGACAGCATCATCAAAGCACCATATATGGGTATACAGGGCCAAGGTGTGGGGACAGCATCATCAAAGCACCATATATGGGTATATAGGGCCAAAGGGTGGGGACAGCATCATCAAAGCACCATATATGGGTATATAGGGCCAAAGGGTGGGGACAGCATCATCAAAGCACCATATATGGGTATACAGGGCCAAGGTGTGGGGACAGCATCATCAAAGCACCATATATGGGTATATAGGGCCAAAGGGTGGGGACAGCATCATCAAAGCACCATATATGGGTATATAGGGCCAAAGGGTGGGGACAGCATCATCAAAGCACCATATATGGGTATATAGGGCCAAAGGGTGGGGACAGCATCATCAAAGCACCATATATGGGTATATAGGGCCAAAGGGTGGGGACAGCATCATCAAAGCACCATATATGGGTATACAGGGCCAAGGTGTGGGGACAGCATCATCAAAGCACCATATATGGGTATATAGGGCCAAAGGGTGGGGACAGCATCATCAAAGCACCATATATGGGTATACAGGGCCAAGGTGTGGGGACAGTATCATCAAAGCACCATATATGGGTATATAGGGCCAAAGGGTGGGGACAGCATCATCAAAGCACCATATATGGGTATATAGGGCCAAAGGGTGGGGACAGCATCATCAAAGCACCATATATGGGTATACAGGGCCAAAGGGTGGGGACAGCATCATCAAAGCACCATATATGGGTATATAGGGCCAAAGGGTGGGGACAGCATCATCAAAGCACCATATATGGGTATATAGGGCCAAAGGGTGGGGAGAGCATCATCAAAGCACCATATATGGGTATACAGGGCCAAGGTGTGTGGACAGTATCATCAAAGCACCATATATGGGTATATAGGGCCAAAGGGTGGGGAGAGCATCATCAAAGCGCCATATATGGGTATACAGGGCCAAGGTGTGTGAACAGTATCTTCAAAGCACCATATATGGGTATATAGGGCCAAAGGGTGGGGTCAGCATCTTCAAAGCACCATATATGGGTATACAGGGCCAAAGGGTGGGGACAGCATCATCAAAGCACCATATATGGGTATACAGGGCCAAGGTGTGTGGACAGCATCATCAAAGCACCATATATGGGTATATAGGGCCAAAGGATGGGGACAGCATCATCAAAGCACCATATATGGGTATATAGGGCCAAAGGGTGGGGACAGCATCATCAAAGCACCATATATGGGTATATAGGGCCAAAGGGTGGGGACAGCATCATCAAAGCACCATATATGGGTATACAGGGCCAAAGGGTGGGGACAGCATCATCAAAGCACCATATATGGGTATATAGGGCCAAGGTGTGGGGACAGCATCATCAAAGCACCATATATGGGTATATAGGGCCAAAGGGTGGGGAGAGCATCATCAAAGCACCATATATGGGTATACAGGGCCAAGGTGTGGGAACAGTATCATCAAAGCACCATATATGGGTATATAGGGCCAAAGGGTGGGGACAGCATCATCAAAGCACCATATATGGGTATATAGGGCCAAAGGGTGGGGACAGCATCATCAAAGCACCATATATGGGTATACAGGGCCAAGGTGTGTGGACAGCATCATCAAAGCACCATATATGGGTATATAGTGCCAAAGGGTGGGGACAGCATCATCAAAGCACCATATATGGGTATATGGGGCCAAGGTGTGTGGACAGTATCATCAAAGCACCATATATGGGTATATAGGGCCAAAGGGTGGGGACAGCATCATCAAAGCACCATATATGGGTATATAGGGCCATAGGGTGGGGAGAGCAGCATCAAAGCACCATATATGGGTATATAGGGCCAAAGGGTGGGGAGAGCATCATCAAAGCGCCATATATGGGTATACAGGGCCAAGGTGTGTGAACAGTATCTTCAAAGCACCATATATGGGTATATAGGGCCAAAGGGTGGGGTCAGCATCATCAAAGCACCATATATGGGTATATAGGGCCAAAGGGTGGGGACAGCATCATCAAAGCACCATATATGGGTATATAGGGCCAAAGGGTGGGGACAGCATCATCAAAGCACCATATATGGGTATATAGGGCCAAAGGGTGGGGAGAGCATCATCAAAGCACCATATATGGGTATACAGGGCCATAGGTTGTGGACAGCATCATCAAAGCACCATATATGGGTATATAGGGCCATAGGGTGGGGAGAGCATCATCAAAGCACCATATATGGGTATATAGGGCCAAAGTGTGGGGACAGCATCATCAAAGCACCATATATGGGTATAGAGGGCCAAAGGGTGGGGAGAGCATCATCAAAGCACCATATATGGGTATATAGGGCCAAGGTGTGTGGACAGTATCATCAAAGCACCATATATGGGTATATAGGGCCAAAGGGTGGGGACAGCATCATCAAAGCACCATATATGGGTATATAGGGCCATAGGGTGGGGAGAGCATCATCAAAGCACCATATATGGGTATATAGGGCCAAGGTGTGTGGACAGTATCATCAAAGCACCATATATGGGTATATAGGGCCAAAGGGTGGGGACAGCATCATCAAAGCACCATATATGGGTATATAGGGCCAAAGGGTGGGGACAGCATCATCAAAGCACCATATATGGGTATATAGGGCCAAAGGGTGGGGAGAGCATCATCAAAGCACCATATATGGGTATATAGGGCCAAAGGGTGGGGACAGCATCATCAAAGCACCATATATGGGTATATAGGGCCAAGGTGTGTGGACAGTATCATCAAAGCACCATATATGGGTATATAGGGCCAAAGGGTGGGGACAGCATCATCAAAGCACCATATATGGGTATATAGGGCCAAAGGGTGGGGAGAGCATCATCAAAGCACCATATATGGGTATACAGGGCCAAGGTGTGTGGACAGCATCATCAAAGCACCATATATGGGTATATAGGGCCAAAGGGTGGGGAGAGCATCATCAAAGCACCATATATGGGTATACAGGGCCAAAGGGTGGGGAGAGCATCATCAAAGCACCATATATGGGTATATAGGGCCAAAGGGTGGGGAGAGCATCATCAAAGCACCATATATGGGTATATAGGGCCAAGGTGTGGGGAGAGCATCATCAAAGCACCATATATGGGTATATAGGGCCAAAGGGTGGGGAGAGCATCATCAAAGCACCATATATGGGTATATAGGGCCAAGGTGTGTGGAGAGCATCATCAAAGCACCATATATGGGTATATAGGGCCAAAGGGTGGGGAGAGCATCATCAAAGCACCATATATGGGTATATAGGGCCAAAGGGTGGGGAGAGTATCATCAAACAACCATATATGGGTATAAATTGCCAAAGTGTGGGGACAGCATCATCAAAGCACCATATATGGGTATAGAGGGCCAATGGGTGGGGAGAGCATCATCAAAGCACCATATACGGGTGTACAGGGCCAAAGGGTGGGGAGAGCATCATCAAAGCACCATATATGGGTATATAGGGCCAAAGGGTGGGGAGAGCATCATCAAAGCACCATATATGGGTATATAGGGCCAAAGGGTGGGGAGAGCATCATCAAAGCACCATATATGGGTATATAGGGCCAAGGTGTGTGGACAGTATCATCAAAGCACCATATATGGGTATATAGGGCCAAAGGGTGGGGAGAGCATCATCAAAGCACCATATATGGGTATATAGGGCCAAAGGGTGGGGAGAGCATCATCAAAGCACCATATATGGGTATATAGGGCCAAAGGGTGGGGAGAGCATCATCAAAGCACCATATATGGGTATATAGGGCCAAAGGGTGGGGAGAGCATCATCAAAGCACCATATATGGGTATATAGGGCCAAAGGGTGGGGAGAGCATCATCAAAGCACCATATATGGGTATATAGGGCCAAGGTGTGTGGAGAGCATCATCAAAGCACCATATATGGGTATATAGGGCCAAAGGGTGGGGAGAGCATCATCAAAGCACCATATATGGGTATATAGGGCCAAAGGGTGGGGAGAGCATCATCAAAGCACCATATATGGGTATATAGGGCCAAAGGGTGGGGAGAGCATCATCAAAGCACCATATATGGGTATATAGGGCCAAAGGGTGGGGAGAGCATCATCAAAGCACCATATATGGGTATATAGGGCCAAAGGGTGGGGAGAGCATCATCAAAGCACCATATATGGGTATATAGGGCCAAAGGGTGGGGAGAGCATCATCAAAGCACCATATATGGGTATATAGGGCCAAAGGGTGGGGAGAGCATCATCAAAGCACCATATATGGGTATATAGGGCCAAAGGGTGGGGAGAGCATCATCAAAGCACCATATATGGGTATATAGGGCCAAAGGGTGGGGAGAGCATCATCAAAGCACCATATATGGGTATGTAGGGCCAAGGTGTGTGGACAGTATCATCAAAGCACCATATATGGGTATATAGGGCCAAAGGGTGGGGAGAGCATCATCAAAGCACCATATATGGGTATATAGGGCCAAAGGGTGGGGAGAGCATCATCAAAGCACCATATATGGGTATATAGGGCCAAAGGGTGGGGAGAGCATCATCAAAGCACCATATATGGGTATATAGGGCCAAAGGGTGGGGAGAGCATCATCAAAGCACCATATATGGGTATATAGGGCCAAGGTGTGGGGAGAGCATCATCAAAGCACCATATATGGGTATATAGGGCCAAAGGGTGGGGAGAGCATCATCAAAGCACCATATATGGGTATATAGGGCCAAGGTGTGTGGAGAGCATCATCAAAGCACCATATATGGGTATATAGGGCCAAAGGGTGGGGAGAGCATCATCAAAGCACCATATATGGGTATATAGGGCCAAGGTGTGGGGAGAGCATCATCAAAGCACCATATATGGGTATATAGGGCCAAAGGGTGGGGAGAGCATCATCAAAGCACCATATATGGGTATGTAGGGCCAAGGTGTGTGGAGAGCATCATCAAAGCACCATATATGGGTATATAGGGCCAAGGTGTGGGGAGAGCATCATCAAAGCACCATATATGGGTATATAGGGCCAAAGGGTGGGGAGAGCATCATCAAAGCACCATATATGGGTATATAGGGCCAAAGGGTGGGGAGAGCATCATCAAAGCACCATATATGGGTATATAGGGCCAAAGGGTGGGGAGAGCATCATCAAAGCACCATATATGGGTATATAGGGCCAAAGGGTGGGGAGAGCATCATCAAAGCACCATATATGGGTATGTAGGGCCAAGGTGTGTGGAGAGCATCATCAAAGCACCATATATGGGTATATAGGGCCAAAGGGTGGGGAGAGCATCATCAAAGCACCATATATGGGTATATAGGGCCAAGGTGTGTGAAGAGCATCATCAAAGCACCATATATGGGTATATAGGGCCAAAGGGTGGGGAGAGCATCATCAAAGCACCATATATGGGTATATAGGGCCAAAGGGTGGGGAGAGCATCATCAAAGCACCATATATGGGTATGTAGGGCCAAAGGGTGGGGAGAGCATCATCAAAGCACCATATATGGGTATGTAGGACCAGGGTGTGTGGAGAGCATCATCAAAGCACCATATAAGGGTATATAGGACCAAGGTGTGTGCAGAGCATCATCAAAGCACCATATATGGGTATGTAGGGCCAAAGGGTGGGGAGAGCATCATCAAAGCACCATATATGGGTATATAGGGCCAAAGGGTGGGGAGAGCATCATCAAAGCACCATATATGGGTATATAGGGCCAAGGTGTGTGGAGAGCATCATCAAAGCACCATATATGGGTATATAGGGCCAAAGGGTGGGGAGAGCATCATCAAAGCACCATATATGGGTATGTAGGGCCAAGGTGTGTGGAGAGCATCATCAAAGCACCATATATGGGTATGTAGGGCCAAAGGGTGGGGAGAGCATCATCAAAGCACCATATATGGGTATATAGGGCCAAAGGGTGGGGAGAGCATCATCAAAGCACCATATATGGGTATGTAGGGCCAAAGGGTGGGGAGAGCATCATCAAAGCACCATATATGGGTATATAGGGCCAAGGTGTGGGGAGAGCATCATCAAAGCACCATATATGGGTATGTAGGGCCAAAGGGTGGGGAGAGCATCATCAAAGCACCATATATGGGTATATAGGGCCAAAGGGTGGGGAGAGCATCATCAAAGCACCATATATGGGTATGTAGGGCCAAGGTGTGGGGAGAGCATCATCAAAGCACCATATATGGGTATATAGGGCCAAAGGGTGGGGAGAGCATCATCAAAGCACCATATATGGGTATGTAGGGCCAAAGGGTGGGGAGAGCATCATCAAAGCACCATATATGGGTATGTAGGGCCAAAGGGTGGGGAGAGCATCATCAAAGCACCATATATGGGTATGTAGGGCCAAAGGGTGGGGAGAGCATCATCAAAGCACCATATATGGGTATATAGGGCCAAAGGGTGGGGAGAGCATCATCAAAGCACCATATATGGGTATGTAGGGCCAAAGGGTGGGGAGAGCATCATCAAAGCACCATATATGGGTATGTAGGGCCAAGGTGTGGGGAGAGCATCATCAAAGCACCATATATGGGTATGTAGGGCCAAAGGGTGGGGAGAGCATCATCAAAGCACCATATATGGGTATGTAGGGCCAAAGGGTGGGGAGAGCATCATCAAAGCACCATATATGGGTATGTAGGGCCAAAGGGTGGGGAGAGCATCATCAAAGCACCATATATGGGTATGTAGGGCCAAGGTGTGGGGAGAGCATCATCAAAGCACCATATATGGGTATGTAGGGCCAAAGGGTGGGGAGAGCATCATCAAAGCACCATATATGGGTATGTAGGGCCAAAGGGTGGGGAGAGCATCATCAAAGCACCATATATGGGTATGTAGGGCCAAAGGGTGGGGAGAGCATCATCAAAGCACCATATATGGGTATGTAGGGCCAAAGGGTGGGGAGAGCATCATCAAAGCACCATATATGGGTATGTAGGGCCAAAGGTGTGTGGAGAGCATCATCAAAGCACCATATATGGGTATGTAGGGCCAAAGGGTGGGGAGAGCATCATCAAAGCACCATATATGGGTATGTAGGGCCAAGGTGTGGGGAGAGCATCATCAAAGCACCATATATGGGTATGTAGGGCCAAAGGGTGGGGAGAGCATCATCAAAGCACCATATATGGGTATGTAGGGCCAAAGGGTGGGGAGAGCATCATCAAAGCACCATATATGGGTATGTAGGGCCAAGGTGTGGGGAGAGCATCATCAAAGCACCATATATGGGTATGTAGGGCCAAAGGGTGGGGAGAGCATCATCAAAGCACCATATATGGGTATGTAGGGCCAAAGGTTGGGGAGAGCATCATCAAAGCACCATATATGGGTATGTAGGGCCAAGGTGTGGGGAGAGCATCATCAAAGCACCATATATGGGTATGTAGGGCCAAAGGGTGGGGAGAGCATCATCAAAGCACCATATATGGGTATGTAGGGCCAAAGGGTGGGGAGAGCATCATCAAAGCACCATATATGGGTATGTAGGGCCAAGGTGTGGGGAGAGCATCATCAAAGCACCATATATGGGTATGTAGGGCCAAAGGGTGGGGAGAGCATCATCAAAGCACCATATATGGGTATGTAGGGCCAAGGGGTGGGGAGAGCATCATCAAAGCACCATATATGGGTATGTAGGGCCAAAGGGTGGGGAGAGCATCATCAAAGCACCATATATGGGTATGTAGGGCCAAAGGTGGGGAGAGCATCATCAAAGCACCATATATGGGTATGTAGGGCCAAAGGGTGGGGAGAGCATCATCAAAGCACCATATATGGGTATGTAGGGCCAAGGTGTGGGGAGAGCATCATCAAAGCACCATATATGGGTATGTAGGGCCAAAGGGTGGGGAGAGCATCATCAAAGCACCATATATGGGTATGTAGGGCCAAAGGGTGGGGAGAGCATCATCAAAGCACCATATATGGGTATGTAGGGCCAAGGTGTGTAGAGCATCATCAAAGCACCATATATGGGTATGTAGGGCCAAAGGGTGGGGAGAGCATCATCAAAGCACCATATATGGGTATGTAGGGCCAAGGTGTGGAGAGCATCATCAAAGCACCATATATGGGTATGTAGGGCCAAAGGGTGGGGAGAGCATCATCAAAGCACCATATATGGGTATGTAGGGCCAAGGTGTGTAGAGCATCATCAAAGCACCATATATGGGTATGTAGGGCCAAAGGGTGGGGAGAGCATCATCAAAGCACCATATATGGGTATGTAGGGCCAAGGTGTGGGGAGAGCATCATCAAAGCACCATATATGGGTATGTAGGGCCAAAGGGTGGGGAGAGCATCATCAAAGCACCATATATGGGTATGTAGGGCCAAGGTGTGGGGAGAGCATCATCAAAGCACCATATATGGGTATGTAGGGCCAAGGTGTGTGGAGAGCATCATCAAAGCACCATATATGGGTATGTAGGGCCAAAGGGTGGGGAGAGCATCATCAAAGCACCATATATGGGTATGTAGGGCCAAGGTGTATGGAGAGCATCATCAAAGCACCATATATGGGTATGTAGGGCCAAAGGGTGGGGAGAGCATCATCAAAGCACCATATATGGGTATGTAGGGCCAAAGGGTGGGGAGAGCATCATCAAAGCACCATATATGGGTATGTAGGGCCAAGGTGTGGGGAGAGCATCATCAAAGCACCATATATGGGTATGTAGGGCCAAAGGGTGGGGAGAGCATCATCAAAGCACCATATATGGGTATGTAGGGCCAAGGTGTGGGGAGAGCATCATCAAAGCACCATATATGGGTATGTAGGGCCAAAGGGTGGGGAGAGCATCATCAAAGCACCATATATGGGTATGTAGGGCCAAAGGGTGGGGAGAGCATCATCAAAGCACCATATATGGGTATGTAGGGCCAAGGTGTGTGGAGAGCATCATCAAAGCACCATATATGGGTATGTAGGGCCAAAGGGTGGGGAGCATCATCAAAGCACCATATATGGGTATGTAGGGCCAAGGTGTGTGGAGAGCATCATCAAAGCACCATATATGGGTATGTAGGGCCAAGGTGTGTGGAGAGCATCATCAAAGCACCATATATGGGTATGTAGGGCCAAAGGGTGGGGAGAGCATCATCAAAGCACCATATATGGGTATGTAGGGCCAAGGTGTGTGGAGAGCATCATCAAAGCACCATATATGGGTATGTAGGGCCAAAGGGTGGGGAGAGCATCATCAAAGCACCATATATGGGTATGTAGGGCCAAGGTGGGGAGAGCATCATCAAAGCACCATATATGGGTATGTAGGGCCAAAGGGTGGGGAGAGCATCATCAAAGCACCATATATGGGTATGTAGGGCCAAGGTGTGGGGAGAGCATCATCAAAGCACCATATATGGGTATGTAGGGCCAAGGTGTGGGGAGAGCATCATCAAAGCACCATATATGGGTATGTAGGGCCAAAGGGTGGGGAGAGCATCATCAAAGCACCATATATGGGTATGTAGGGCCAAGGTGGGGAGAGCATCATCAAAGCACCATATATGGGTATGTAGGGCCAAAGGGTGTAGAGCATCATCAAAGCACCATATATGGGTATGTAGGGCCAAAGGGTGGGGAGAGCATCATCAAAGCACCATATATGGGTATGTAGGGCCAAGGTGTGTGGAGAGCATCATCAAAGCACCATATATGGGTATGTAGGGCCAAACGGTGGGGAGAGCATCATCAAAGCACCATATATGGGTATGTAGGGCCAAGGTGCATGTAGAGGATCATCAAAGCACCATATATGGGTATGTAGGGCCAAAGGGTGGGGAGAGCATCATCAAAGCACCATATATGGGTATGTAGGGCCAAGGTGTGTGGAGAGCATCATCAAAGCACCATATATGGGTATGTAGGGCCAAGGTGGGGAGAGCATCATCAAAGCACCATATATGGGTATATAGGGCCAAGGTGTGGGGAGAGCATCATCAAAGCACCATATATGGGTATGTAGGGCCAAGGTGTGTGAAGAGCATCATCAAAGCACCATATATGGGTATGTAGGGCCAAGGTGTGTGGAGAGCATCATCAAAGCACCATATATGGGTATGTAGGGCCAAAGGGTGGGGAGAGCATCATCAAAGCACCATATATGGGTATGTAGGGCCAAGGTGTGTGGAGAGCATCATCAAAGCACCATATATGGGTATGTAGGGCCAAGGTGGGGAGAGCATCATCAAAGCACCATATATGGGTATGTAGGGCCAAGGTGGGTGAAGAGCATCATCAAAGCACCATATATGGGTATGTAGGGTCAAAAGGTTGGGAGAGCATCATCAAAGCACCATATATGGGTATGTAGGGCCAAGGTGTATATAGAGCATCATCAAAGCACCATATATGGGTATGTAGGGCCAAGGTGTGTGGAGAGCATCATCAAAGCACCATATATGGGTATGTAGGGCCAAAGGGTGGGGAGAGCATCATCAAAGCACCATATATGGGTATGTAGGGCCAAGGTGTGTGGAGAGCTTCATCAAAGCACCATATATGGGTATGTAGGGCCAAAGGGTGGGGAGAGCATCATCAAAGCACCATATATGGGTATGTAGGGCCAAGGTGTGTGGAGAGCATCATCAAAGCACCATATATGGGTATGTAGGGCCAAAGGGTGGGGAGAGCATCATCAAAGCACCATATATGGGTATGTAGGGCCAAGGTGTGTGGAGAGCATCATCAAAGCACCATATATGGGTATGTAGGGCCAAGGTGTGTGGAGAGCATCATCAAAGCACCATATATGGGTATGTAGGGCCAAAGGGTGGGGAGAGCATCATCAAAGCACCATATATGGGTATGTAGGGCCAAGGTGTGTGGAGAGCATCATCAAAGCACCATATATGGGTATGTAGGGCCAAGGTGTGGGGAGAGCATCATCAAAGCACCATATATGGGTATGTAGGGCCAAAGTGGTGGGGAGAGCATCATCAAAGCACCATATATGGGTATGTAGGGCCAAGGTGTGTGGAGAGCATCATCAAAGCACCATATATGGGTATGTAGGGCCAAAGGGTGGGGAGAGCATCATCAAAGCACCATATATGGGTATGTAGGGCCAAGGTGTGTGGAGAGCATCATCAAAGCACCATATATGGGTATGTAGGGCCAAAGGTGGGGAGAGCATCATCAAAGCACCATATATGGGTATGTAGGGCCAAGGTGTGTGGAGAGCATCATCAAAGCACCATATATGGGTATATAGGGCCAAGGGGTGTGGAGAGCATCATCAAAGCACCATATATGGGTATGTAGGGCCAAAGGGTGGGGAGAGCATCATCAAAGCACCATATATGGGTATGTAGGGCCAAGGTGTGTGGAGAGCATCATCAAAGCACCATATATGGGTATGTAGGGCCAAAGGGTGGGGAGAGCATCATCAAAGCACCATATATGGGTATGTAGGGCCAAGGTGTGTGGAGAGCATCATCAAAGCACCATATATGGGTATATAGGGCCAAAGGGTGGGGAGAGCATCATCAAAGCACCATATATGGGTATGTAGGGCCAAGGTGTGTGGAGAGCATCATCAAAGCACCATATATGGGTATGTAGGGCCAAAGGGTGGGGAGAGCATCATCAAAGCACCATATATGGGTATGTAGGGCCAAGGTGTGTGGAGAGCATCATCAAAGCACCATATATGGGTATGTAGGGCCAAAGGGTGGGGAGAGCATCATCAAAGCACCATATATGGGTATATAGGGCCAAGGTGTGTGGAGAGCATCATCAAAGCACCATATATGGGTATGTAGGGCCAAAGGGTGGGGAGAGCATCATCAAAGCACCATATATGGGTATGTAGGGCCAAGGTGTGTGGAGAGCATCATCAAAGCACCATATATGGGTATGTAGGGCCAAAGGGTGGGGAGAGCATCATCAAAGCACCATATATGGGTATGTAGGGCCAAGGTGTGTGGAGAGCATCATCAAAGCACCATATATGGGTATATAGGGCCAAAGGGTGGGGAGAGCATCATCAAAGCACCATATATGGGTATGTAGGGCCAAGGTGTGGGGAGAGCATCATCAAAGCACCATATATGGGTATGTAGGGCCAAAGGGTGGGGAGAGCATCATCAAAGCACCATATATGGGTATGTAGGGCCAAGGTGTGTGGAGAGCATCATCAAAGCACCATATATGGGTATGTAGGGCCAAAGGGTGGGGAGAGCATCATCAAAGCACCATATATGGGTATGTAGGGCCAAGGTGTGTGGAGAGCATCATCAAAGCACCATATATGGGTATGTAGGGCCAAAGGGTGGGGAGAGCATCATCAAAGCACCATATATGGGTATGTAGGGCCAAGGTGGGGAGAGCATCATCAAAGCACCATATATGGGTATGTAGGGCCAAAGGGTGGGGAGAGCATCATCAAAGCACCATATATGGGTATGTAGGGCCAAGGTGTGTGGAGAGCATCATCAAAGCACCATATATGGGTTTATAGGGCCAATTGGTGGGCCAAGGTATGTGAAGAGCATCATCAAAGCACCATATATGGGTATATAGGGCCAAAGGGTGGGGAGAGCATCATCAAAGCACCATATATGGGTATATAGGGCCAAAGGGTGGAGAGCATCATCAAAGCACCATATATGGGTATATAGGGCCAAAGGGTGGGGAGAGCATCATCAAAGCACCATATATGGGTATGTAGGGCCAAGGTGGGTGAAGAGCATCATCAAAGCACCATATATGGGTATGTAGGGCCAAAGGGTGGGGAGAGCATCATCAAAGCACCATATATGGGTATGTAGGGCCAAGGTGTGTGAAGAGCATCATCAAAGCACCATATATGGGTATGTAGGGCCAAAGGGTGGGGAGAGCATCATCAAAGCACCATATATGGGTATATAGGGCCAAGGTGTGTGGAGAGCATCATCAAAGCACCATATATGGGTATATAGGGCCAAAGGGTGGGGAGAGCATCATCAAAGCACCATATATGGGTATGTAGGGCCAAGGTGTGTGGAGAGCATCATCAAAGCACCATATATGGGTATATAGGGCCAAAGGGTGGGGAGAGCATCATCAAAGCACCATATATGGGTATGTAGGGCCAAGGTGTGTGGAGAGCATCATCAAAGCACCATATATGGGTATATAGGGCCAAAGGGTGGGGAGAGCATCATCAAAGCACCATATATGGGTATATAGGGCCAAGGTGTGTGGAGAGCATCATCAAAGCACCATATATGGGTATATAGGGCCAAGGTGTGTGGAGAGCATCATCAAAGCACCATATATGGGTATATAGGGCCAAAGGGTGGGGAGAGCATCATCAAAGCACCATATATGGGTATGTAGGGCCAAGGTGTGTGGAGAGCATCATCAAAGCACCATATATGGGTATATAGGGCCAAAGGGTGTGGAGAGCATCATCAAAGCACCATATATGGGTATATAGGGCCAAAGGGTGGGGAGAGCATCATCAAAGCACCATATATGGGTATATAGGGCCAAGGTGTGTGGAGAGCATCATCAAAGCACCATATATGGGTATGTAGGGCCAAAGGGTGGGGAGAGCATCATCAAAGCACCATATATGGGTATATAGGGCCAAGGTGTGTGGAGAGCATCATCAAAGCACCATATATGGGTATATAGGGCCAAAGGGTGGGGAGAGCATCATCAAAGCACCATATATGGGTATGTAGGGCCAAGGTGTGTGGAGAGCATCATCAAAGCACCATATATGGGTATATAGGGCCAAGGGGTGTGGAGAGCATCATCAAAGCACCATATATGGGTATATAGGGCCAAAGGGTGGGGAGAGCATCATCAAAGCACCATATATGGGTATATAGGGCCAAGGTGTGTGGAGAGCATCATCAAAGCACCATATATGGGTATATAGGGCCAAAGGGTGGGGAGAGCATCATCAAAGCACCATATATGGGTATATAGGGCCAAGGTGTGTGGAGAGCATCATCAAAGCACCATATATGGGTATATAGGGCCAAAGGGTGGGGAGAGCATCATCAAAGCACCATATATGGGTATATAGGGCCAAGGTGGGGAGAGCATCATCAAAGCACCATATATGGGTATATAGGGCCAAGGTGTGTGGAGAGCATCATCAAAGCACCATATATGGGTATATAGGGCCAAAGGGTGGGGAGAGCATCATCAAAGCACCATATATGGGTATATAGGGCCAAGGTGTGTGGAGAGCATCATCAAAGCACCATATATGGGTATATAGGGCCAAGGGGTGTGGAGAGCATCATCAAAGCACCATATATGGGTATATAGGGCCAAAGGGTGGGGAGAGCATCATCAAAGCACCATATATGGGTATATAGGGCCAAGGTGTGTGGAGAGCATCATCAAAGCACCATATATGGGTATATAGGGCCAAAGGGTGGGGAGAGCATCATCAAAGCACCATATATGGGTATATAGGGCCAAGGTGTGTGGAGAGCATCATCAAAGCACCATATATGGGTATATAGGGCCAAAGGGTGGGGAGAGCATCATCAAAGCACCATATATGGGTATATAGGGCCAAGGTGTGTGGAGAGCATCATCAAAGCACCATATATGGGTATATAGGGCCAAAGGGTGGGGAGAGCATCATCAAAGCACCATATATGGGTATATAGGGCCAAGGTGTGTGGAGAGCATCATCAAAGCACCATATATGGGTATATAGGGCCAAAGGGTGGGGAGAGCATCATCAAAGCACCATATATGGGTATATAGGGCCAAAGGGTGGGGAGAGCATCATCAAAGCACCATATATGGGTATGTAGGGCCAAAGGGTGGGGAGAGCATCATCAAAGCACCATATATGGGTATATAGGGCCAAAGGGTGGGGAGAGCATCATCAAAGCACCATATATGGGTATATAGGGCCAAGGTGTATGTAGAGCATCATCAAAGCACCATATATGGGTATATAGGGCCAAAGGGTGGGGAGAGCATCATCAAAGCACCATATATGGGTATGTAGGGCCAAAGGGTGGGGAGAGCATCATCAAAGCACCATATATGGGTATATAGGGCCAAGGTGGGGAGAGCATCATCAAAGCACCATATATGGGTATATAGGGCCAAAGGGTGGGGAGAGCATCATCAAAGCACCATATATGGGTATATAGGGCCAAAGGGTGGGGAGAGCATCATCAAAGCACCATATATGGGTATGTAGGGCCAAAGGGTGGGGAGAGCATCATCAAAGCACCATATATGGGTATATAGGGCCAAAGGGTGGGGAGAGCATCATCAAAGCACCATATATGGGTATGTAGGGCCAAAGGGTGGGGAGAGCATCATCAAAGCACCATATATGGGTATATAGGGCCAAAGGGTGGGGAGAGCATCATCAAAGCACCATATATGGGTATATAGGGCCAAAGGGTGGGGAGAGCATCATCAAAGCACCATATATGGGTATATAGGGCCAAAGGGTGGGGAGAGCATCATCAAAGCACCATATATGGGTATATAGGGCCAAAGGGTGGGGAGAGCATCATCAAAGCACCATATATGGGTATGTAGGCCAAAGGAAGGGGAGAGCATCATCAAAGCACCATATATGGGTATATAGGGCCAAAGGGTGGGGAGAGCATCATCAAAGCACCATATATGGGTATATAGGGCCAAAGGGTGGGGAGAGCATCATCAAAGCACCATATATGGGTATATAGGGCCAAGGTGTGTGGAGAGCATCATCAAAGCACCATATATGGGTATATAGGGCCAAAGGGTGGGGAGAGCATCATCAAAGCACCATATATGGGTATATAGGGCCAAAGGGTGGGGAGAGCATCATCAAAGCACCATATATGGGTATGTAGGGCCAAAGGGTGGGGAGAGCATCATCAAAGCACCATATATGGGTATATAGGGCCAAAGGGTGGGGAGAGCATCATCAAAGCACCATATATGGGTATGTAGGGCCAAAGGGTGGGGAGAGCATCATCAAAGCACCATATATATGGGTATATAGGGCCAAAGGGTGGGGAGAGCATCATCAAAGCACCATATATGGGTATGTAGGGCCAAAGGGTGGGGAGAGCATCATCAAAGCACCATATATGGGTATATAGGGCCAAAGGGTGGGGAGAGCATCATCAAAGCACCATATATGGGTATGTAGGGCCAAAGGGTGGGGAGAGCATCATCAAAGCACCATATATGGGTATGTAGGGCCAAGGTGTATGTAGAGCATCATCAAAGCACCATATATGGGTATATAGGGCCAAGGTGTGTGGAGAGCATCATCAAAGCACCATATATGGGTATATAGGGCCAAAGGGTGGGGAGAGCATCATCAAAGCACCATATATGGGTATATAGGGCCAAGGTGTGTGGAGAGCATCATCAAAGCACCATATATGGGTATGTAGGGCCAAAGGGTGGGGAGAGCATCATCAAAGCACCATATATGGGTATATAGGGCCAAAGGGTGGGGAGAGCATCATCAAAGCACCATATATGGGTATGTAGGGCCAAAGGGTGGGGAGAGCATCATCAAAGCACCATATATGGGTATGTAGGGCCAAGGTGTGTGGAGAGCATCATCAAAGCACCATATATGGGTATATAGGGCCAAGGTGTGTGGAGAGCATCATCAAAGCACCATATATGGGTATATAGGGCCAAAGGGTGGGGAGAGCATCATCAAAGCACCATATATGGGTATATAGGGCCAAGGTGTGTGGAGAGCATCATCAAAGCACCATATATGGGTATATAGGGCCAAAGGGTGGGGAGAGCATCATCAAAGCACCATATATGGGTATATAGGGCCAGTGAGTTTCCAAGGGTTGATGGTGGATTTGAACCTGCTTGTCCTAGTCCAGTATCTCAACCAGTATACACCACTGACTCAGTTGTGTTTTGAGAAACATTGTACTAAGTATCTAACAGAAAGTGGCTTTTATTATTCTTGGCCTATTCCAGTCAATGGGTTCTTAACATCTATTAGATAATAGCTACTGAATAAAGCTAATAGACTCAAAACCTAAGATCCCTGAAGTGCTGAATGTGGCACATAACATGATAGAATTTGGTGCCCAATCATTCCAAAATGTTCCTGGCCCTCAAAATTGGTTAGAATAATCTCAGAAAACAAAGAATCCCTCAGTTTGTATTAAAGAGAGCTAGTATGTAGTAGTTAAGGTTTAGGACATTGCCTGGGGAAACCCAAATTCTAGTGGTAATGTGGAAACTCAGCCATAATAAAAAGTTTATGGAAACTAATTGCTCCTTAAATTAATCTCAGTTAAAATGCCAAAAACTAAAACCATTTTCTGTTCACATATAGAGGCACTTTTTTTCACCATATCTTTTAAAATAGAATTAATACATAGACAACCTTTCAACAGAAGGTTAAAGATTGGACTAATCTTGTAAAATTGGAAGAACTTATTTAAACTGGTGAAAGACTATGGGACAGCAAATTATTTAGTTTTATAGTTCTGTGGGAATCATTTAAATTTTCTCCCTCAGGTAACAAAGTATTTTGAATTGTTTTGGGTTATTTTTTGTCTTGAAGATAGGGATAAAGATTTTTTTTCACATGTATTTCCAGTCAGGATAGTTTGAAGTACAAGCATTATTCAGCGAAATGTGAAGATCTGTTTAAGCTGTTAATTATATAAGACCGTGTTTTCTATTGATACCCTGTAAATCATATTCTTTGCAGGATTTTTAATGTTCAATTAACCAGGAGAGTGAGTGTAATTCTTTTTATTCTGTGGTTTGACATAGCTACAGAAAAAGCGAAGCCCCAAAGATCAAAATATTTAAAAGACTCCTTTTAAAAGAATACCTAAAAGATCAAAATATTTAAAAGCAATTGAAGAATTGCTAGAGATGTTCTATTTTAAATACTTGCGCTCCAACTTTATAAATAGTAATTTGATATTTGCTGAGCTACATGTCACCTGTTGGACAGTGGCCCCTTTGTGTGCAGTGAAAGGCATCTCCCTTTTTAAAAGAGAAGTCCTTGAAGATCAGTTTCTCATGTTGCTGTGCAAAGTACTTTGGGAAGCTATCCTGAATTTTTGTAGCAGATTGTTTTAAGAAGTTGCATCATCTTCTTGCACCTTTGAGACTGTTTTGATCACTAGGGCAAATGGGGAGAGATGGTTCAGGAGGAGGGTCTTCACACCTATCCAGGTATCTGTTTCTCACCTGGCTTCTTTTTAGTTAAATGAGTCTTTGGGCTTAAGAGACAAAAGGGAGCTTCGTGTTTCTCCTTTCTTCTTCTTTAAACTGCATCTAAACAAGATGTAGTTTAGGTAGAAAAGAGGCTTTTCTGTTCTCATGCACTTCCTAATATATCTACTTTTTACTTCAGCTATAATGAGTGTTTAGCGTTCATTGATTAAGTGGGCTAAACCCATACTCTGCATCCAAGTGTGGTGATAAAAGGTATCCACCCATACACTTATCAGCTGTATTCACTGCCAAATCTATGAGGTGCCCCCCCCCCATGAACTGCTTACCTGTGAACTGCTTAAAGTGCCTTTGTAATACATTCACAGCAAGCTGAATCCACCCTGAGTGGCAACAAGGAAGAATCTGTCAGGAACCAATGGCCCAGTGAACCAAATTGTTTATATTCACTGACCAACTCTCAGAGCTACCATGGTGACCTAGTAGGAAGGAATAAATAATGAGAAGGTCACCCAGATGCATTTACCAAAAACATTCCAACATCATGCTGTAATTTACACTGTGCGTGATTTATACTGTCTCTGCCTTTTTTTTTTTTTGGTCTTGTCTTTGAAATGCAGTAGGCCAAGGTATATAAGCTATAGTTCTGCTTTCCCTCAAGGCTGTTCAGCAAGCTTTGCTGGGAGCCCAGTGTACGCTGCTTAATACATTTATATTGTATCTTCAAAGTGACTTGGTTGCTTTAGGTAAGCCAGGTTTTGGCCACAGCAGAAGACAATGAGCATTTTTAAATGGATGTTTTGCAATTTAATTGTTGGGTATTCTTTTATCACTCTGCTTGTATTCAGGAGGACATTCTCTAACAAGGGCTCCTGCTGAATTTGGTTCTCCACAACTGCAGAGAGGCATGTAGATATGCTGTTACAAAAACAAAGGTTTCAGCTGCAGTACTTCTTGGAAGTAAAGTCCATGGATCACAGGAGAATCATAGTTTAAATTACCAAAAGCTGCACTGCTTATGCAGAGGTGCCATTCACTGCATGGAGCAAAAGCTGTAATGAACCCTGATTCTCTAAAGAACGCAACTATGATACGTGGAGTTTCGAACAGCTATTGTCACAGAGAGATCTTCAAAAAGTCTGGGATTTATTTTTTAGCCAGACACTCATTTATTTTGGACCCACGAAGGAAATTCCAACTTTGCTGCTGGCTTCTTCAGACAGAGCAGGAACAAACTCTGAACGCTCCCGCTTTGCCTGTGCAGGCTCACCCAAACGTGTGACTCCAAATTAGCACACCATCCCTCAGAATACTTGCTCTAAATAGATAATGGGCCCAGGGTTGTGCTGCAAATATTGGATTTTAACAATTTAATTATAAGTCAAATAAATGCTGGCTGGAGGGAGTTGGAATACAATGAGGTAGAAACCCTTGCTGATGTGACTGCTGATAAGTAGCAGTTTCTGTTAGCTGTCTCCAAAGTTTACCAGCAAGGAAACTAAATATCAAAAGCGTCCTGTAGGCCGAAATATTTTGCAAGATGAGCAATAAATAAGGGTGGAGGAAGGGATATATTCCGGGAGAAAATTACTCATTACATCCAAATGTGTTACTAGGGATGCACCCAGAGTGCTGATAAAAAGGCCAAGTTGAGGGCAACCTAATTTGTTTCCATCACAGTGAGGAGGTTCATGTATTCTTTGTCATGGTTTTTTTAACTATGGTTTACTGACCAAAAATTAGCTTTGTTCATAAAAAAGACAACTGAGTTAGTTTACAGATGATAATGACCGGATTCACACATTATACTAAGCAAAATGTAAGTGTGAAAGAAACCATCTAAGCAATTTCCTAATCCATCCAGTAACCTGCTTGGAGCTGTACCAACCTTAAAATTATTTAAAATGAGGAATACAGTGCAAGTGGTCATTTTGTTCACTTTGCACGGGCTCTTTAGCTGTATTCCAAATGTACTTATTTGAGAGTGAACTTGATGATGTGAATGTTGGCTAGTCTGCACGTGGTATGACTATTTATACTAACTATGGCCCAGGTTTTGGGTAGTCATCTTATTGTGTGAATGGAAGAATAAATTAAAATTTTGAAGGCCAGACTCAGGATAGGGAAGGAATGAACGTAGGGATGATCCATGAACAGAGTAGAGAGTATTGAATGATCTCTGTCAGGATTGGGATGACTCCAGAACACACACATTTTTGGGCAGAAGGGTTCCAGGGCATTGCAGGGTAAGAGACAGCAAGGAAAAGCAAGGCCCTCAGTGACAATTAAAGGGAAGGAAAATGCTAGGAAGATTGATGTGTATGTATATGAATACAAACAAAGCAAAGGAGGAAGAACTCATTGGAGTTTGGGGTCAGGAAGGAACTCTGAACTTACTACTATTTCAGCCATTAAGATATGGCTGAATTTTCTCCCTAATGAGACACGTCATGTGGGACTGTCATTTTTTAAAGAGTTGTTTCAATATTGTCATAGATTCATTTTTTGTATGAGCCAAAATCAAACTAATTTGCCCCCAGTTCATCTACATCCTGGGGCCCTGAGTGTACAAAGGGCCCCGTTTCATGGTTGGGCTGATACCAATGGTTTTTTAAGATCTCTTGGCTGTATTTATATTTATATTTAATTTTTTGTACTGTTTTAAATGTTGACTGTTTTTATTATTGTTAGCCACCCAGAGTCACTAGTCTGAGATGGGTTGATAAATGGGATAAATTGAATACATGCATACATACATACATCATGGCAATAAATGAGGGGAGATTTAAAGCAGATTCTTTTGTAATATTTTCCCTAGAACAATCTTTTTCTTTGAGGTAGAAGCAAATTAGGCATTCATTGCTGTTCAGTCATATTTGCATAAAAAGACATAACGCACACAGCAGAATATTTAATTTACATTTCTTAGGGGAATATTTCTTGCCTCACTGATACTTCTCTGAATACATGTTTCCTTTTCACCGAGTAACCCAAAAGCAAATAAGTATAAGGCAGCATTTCACAACCACCTTGCTCTTATTTTTAGAACTTCAGGTGTGGCACTTGCAGGGAATTAATTTGTAATTAGGTTTAATGCGCTGGCTGCAGTTTTTTCAGTCCTATTTGGCAGTGGTTATTTGCACCCTTGCCTTAGCCCTCTACATCAGTTACATCATATTTCCGTCACTACAGTCTGCTCTACATAAGACTGCCCTTGATGAGCATCTAGAAGTTTCAGATGCAAAAGATGACTAGGTTTTTAATTGGTGTATGATATCATTATGGCACTCCAATACGGAAATAGCTACATTGATAGGCAGAGTTTTTTTAATGTTCAAATTCCATTTGTTGGACTTGGCTTTTAGAACTACTAGTAGGCCACTAAATCCGTTTTCCTGCTCAGGCTGGAAACCAGGTTAAAGCACCCCAGACAAAGGGCTGTCCAGTTTCTGCTTCAACAAAAAAGGAAAGGCCACCAGTTAGGCTAGTCTGCACGTGGTATGACTATTTATACTAACCTTTTCGGGCGCACGCAGTTTTTCGCGCTTACCGGCAACTGCTCCCAACTCCTTTTTTGCAAGGTGCCGCCAGCATTTTTCCTCCCACCGGAGTGAGAGTCCCCATTTATCTACTCACGTGAGTTTTCGACCTGTTGGGTTGACAGGAACTGGGGAGGAAACAGGACCTCACCCCTTGGAGGAGCTTGGACAATTAATCTATTTAACATGATTAGTGCAGTTTCTTCTTTGCAGGAAATGCTGTAAAGGTATTTTCCCACTGGGAGGAACTTCTAGCTTGTTTTGCTTCCAGTTCCTGGGACTTCCTTTCTCATCTGAAGTCAAGACATCATAATACTGTATTGGGGTTTTTATTTTTGTAAGCTGCCCAGAGTCATCATGAGTGAGTTGGGCAGCCATATAAATTGTTTAAATAAATAAATAATAAATACCTGAAATTTATGGTCATCTTTTTTTTCTCCTCGCCGATAAAGAAAATTTAGCAAGGGAAAGGAAATAGCGGGGGTCACGTGCTGGCTGGAACCCCAATTTTTCTGCTTCCCATTGGCCATCTAGTTGGCCCTTCCTTCCTTCCTTCCTTCCTTCCTTCCTTCCTTCCTTCCTTCCTTCCTTCCTTCCTTCCTTCCTTCCTTCCTTCCTTCCTACCCCTTTTCTCTTCTCCACTGAAGTCTCTGGGAACAGGCATGAGGATGCTTGCATAGCAGAAGAGGGACAACACAGCCATGTGGAAGTTTGCTTTAAGGCCCAGTTTGCTTGTCTCAAAATTAATAATTTTCTCTGATCCTTGTTTAAAAGGCCCCCTTTATATTAATTTGCAATAAATATGGAAGCACTCTAATCAAAATTATTATCTAATAAATAGATTTACTTTATAGCAAGGTATGATGATGATGATAAACATATTTATGAGCTTGTTCAGTTCAGTTTGCTATTACAGGATCCATGCTCTGGTAACCTCCTAATTATATTACTGTAATATAAGAAGATGACAGAAGCTTCACCTTCTGCAGAATTCACCTGCTAGAGAGTTAATGGCTGCAGCCAGATAGAATTACATCTTACCTAATCTGGAGCAGCTATACACATTGCTCATTTACTTCTATATCCACTTTAAGATGTGATGTTTAAAGCCTAATATTTGAAGAAGCACCTTTTCTTGCATTAGCTAATTAAGTTTAAAAATCCAGTAAGGGTTTCTTCTCAAGTTCCTTCAATATTATATGTAGGACTGCTAGATCTAGGCAGCAAAGTTCCATATGATCACTTGATGGCAGAAGGGGGCAAAGGTTTTCTATGTCCCTTTGTTGCCCTGTGATGGTCATATGCAATGTCTGTCAGCCCTATGTATTATGACAAGGAAAGGGTATAATCTTTCCTGTTGTTCCCTGGAATTTTTCTAAGAAAACAGACAAATAGTATTATTTAATCTATCTTGGTCTTGATAACTGATCTACATTATCTTCTGTATTTCTGAAGGTGTTAATGTTTAAGTCATTTTTTTACATTCTTACATATTCTGTCCTAGTTAGCTTCATTTAGTTTATTGAAGACCCCAAATGGCCTGGTATACACATTGCAAAAAGCCATAGGCTATGGTTAACAACCCCTTCATGGATCACTGCCTTGTCATGGCGAAGGGGCTTGCGTAACTCAGTGAAGCCATGAGCTATACCGTGCAGGGCCACCCAAGACGGACAGGTCATGACAGAGAGTTCTGACAAAATGTGGTCCACTGGAGAAGGAAATGGCAACCCATTCCAGTATCCTTGCCAAGAAAACCCCATGGACAATGTTAAAAGGCTAAAAGATATGACGCCGGAAGATGAGCCCCTCAGGTCGGAAGGTGTCCAATATGCTACTGGGGAAGAGCGGAGGGCAACTCCAAGTAGCTCCAGAAAGAGTGAAGCGGCTGGGCCAAAGCCGAAAGGACGTTCAGCTGTGGATGTATCTGGAAGCAAAAAGAAGGTCCAATGCTGTAGAGAACAATATTGTATAGGTACCTGGAATGTAAGATCTATGAACCAAGGCAAGCTGGATGTGGTCAAACATGAGATGACAAGATTGAACATCGACATCTTGGGAATCAGCGAACTGAAATGGACGGGAATGGGTGAATTTAATTCGGGTGACCATTATATCTACTACTGTGGGCAAGAAACCCTTAGAAGAAATGGAGTTGCACTCATAGTCAATAAGAGAGTGGGAAAGGCAGTAATGGGGTACAACCTCAAAAACGACAGAATGATCTCAGTGCGTATCCAAGGCAAACCATTCAACATCACAGTCATCCAAGTCTATGCCCCAACTACTGACACTGAAGAAGCTGAAGTTGACCACTTCTATGAAGACCTACAACACCTTCTAGAACTAGCACCAAAAAAAGATGTCCTTTTCATCATAGGGGATTGGAATGCTAAAGTAGGAAGTCAAGGAGTAATCGGAATAACAGGCAAATTTGGCCTTGGAGTACAAAATGAAGCAGGGCAAAGGCTAATAGAGTTCTGTCAAGAGAACAAGCTAGTCATAGCAAACACTCTTTTCCAACAACACAAGAGACGACTCTACACATGGACATCACCAGATGGTCAATACCGAAACCAGATTGATTATATACTTTGCAGCCAAAGATGGAGAAGCTCTATACAGACAGCAAAAACAAGACCAGGAGCTGACTGTGGCTCAGATCATGAGCTTCTTACTGCAAAATTTAGGCTTAAATTGAAGAATGTAGGGAAAACCACTAGACCACTCAGGTATGACTTAGATCATATTCCTTGTGAGTACACAGTGAAGGTGATGAATAGATTTAGAGGATTAGATTTGGTAGACAGAGTGCCTGAAGAACTATGGACGGAGGTCCGTAACATTGTACAGGAGGCAGCAACTAAAACCATCCCAAAGAAAAAGAAATGCAAGAAAGCAAAATGGCTGTCTGATGAGGCTTTACAAATAGCTGTGGAAAGAAGGAATGCGAAAAGCAAGGGTGAAAGGGAAAGATATAAGCAAGTGAATGCAGATTTCCAGAGAATAGCAAGGAGAGATAAGAAGGCCTTCTTAAATGAACAATGCAAAGAAATTGAGGAAAACAATAGAATGGGGAAGACTAGAGATCTCTACAAGAAAATTGGAGATATGAAAGGAATGTTTAGTGCAAAGATGGGCATGATAAAGGACAAAAAAGGCAGGGACCTAACAGAAGCAGAAGAGATTAAGAAGAGGTGGCAAGAATACACAGAAGAACTATACAAGAAAGATCTTAATGTCCCTGATGTCCACGCTGGTGTGATCACTGACCTTGAGCCAGACATCCTAGAGAGTGAAGTCAAGTGGGCCTTAGGAAGCATTGCTAACAACAAAGCTAGTGGAGATGACAGGATTCCAGCTGAGTTATTTAAAATACTAAAAGATGATGGTGTTAAAGTGCTGCACTCAATATGCCAGCAAGTTTGGAAAATGCAACAGTGGCCACGGGATTGGAAAAGGTCAGTTTATGTTCCAATTCCAAAGAAGGGCAACGCCAAAGAATGCTCAAACTATTGCACAATTGCACTAATTTCACATGCTAGCAAGGTTATGCTCAAAATCCTACAAGCTAGGCTTCAGCAGTACGTGAACCGAGAACTACCGGATGTACAAGCTGGGTTTCGAAGAGGCAGAGGAACTAGAGATCAAATCGCCAACATTCACTGGATCATGGAGAAAGCACGAGAGTTCCAGAAAAATATCTACTTCTGCTTCATTGACTATGCAAAAGCCTTTGATTGTGTGGATCACAACAAACTGTGGCAAATTCTTAAAGAGATGGGAGTACCAGACCACCTTACCTGTCTCCTGAGAAATCTGTATGCGGGCCAAGAAGCAACAGTCAGAACCGGTCATGGAACAACCGATTGGTTCAAAATAGGGAAAGGTGTACAACAAGGCTGTATACTGTCACCCTGCTTATTTAACCTATATGCAGAGTACA
The DNA here is from genome assembly GCF_059951505.1 of Python bivittatus. Classification (NCBI taxonomy): domain Eukaryota; kingdom Metazoa; phylum Chordata; class Lepidosauria; order Squamata; family Pythonidae; genus Python; species Python bivittatus. Next base: position 5,743,690 of record NW_028277029.1, on the reverse strand, counting down.
TCATGAGAAATGCCAGGCTGGAAGAATCACAAGCCGGAATTAAGATTGCAGGGAGAATCATCAACAACCTCAGATATGCGGACGATACCACCCTAATGGCAGAAAGTGAAGAAGAACTAAAGAGCCTCTTGATGAGGGTGAAAGAGGAGAGTGCGAAAGCTGGCTTGAAACTCAACATTAAAAAAACTAAGATCATGGCATCTGGACCCATCAATTCCTGGCAAATAGAAGGGGTAGAAATGGAAGCAGTAACAGACTTCATTTATTTGGGCTCCAAGATCACCGCAGACGGAGACTGCAGCCATGAAATTAAAAGACGCTTGCTCCTTGGGAGGAAGGCCATGGCAAGCCTAGATAGCATATTAAAAAGCAGAGACGTCACCTTGCCGACAAAGATCCGCATAGTCAAAGCTATGGTTTTTCCAGTAGTAATGTATGGCTGTGAGAGCTGGACCATAAAGAAGGCGGAGCGCCGAAGAATTGATGCCTTTGAACTGTGGTGCTGGAGAAGACTCTTAAGAGTCCCCTGGACTGCTAGGAGGTCAAACCAGTCAATCTTAAAGGAAATCAACCCTGATTGCTCATTGGAAGGATCGATAATGAAGCTCAAGCTCAGATATTTTGGTCATCTAATGCGAAGAGAGATCTCTTTGGAGAAGACCCTGATGCTGGGAAAGATTGAAGGCAAAAGGAGAAGAGGACGGCAGAGGATGAGATGGTTAGATAGCATCCCTGAAGCAATGAGCATGAAACTGAGCAAACTCAGGGAGGCAGTGAAGGACAGGAAGGCCTGGCGCAATATGGTTCATGGGGTCACGAAGAGTCGGACACGACTTAACGACTAAACAACAACAACAATGGTTAACAAACTATAATTCATGTTAAGCCAAAACCAAACAAGGCACATTACCATTTTGCCTAATATGTAAACCGGGTCTAAAGCTTTTACGCATCTACAGCTGTTCTCTGAGTCACCATTCACTGTTACTACTAAATGAAAAGATAAATGGCCAATACAGTCCCTTGGGCATTGTGATTTGTTTGACCTTACCCAGGTAACCATAGGATTGTTGCTTAAACTTGCTTGAGATTGGGTAATTCCCCCCTGCCCAGAACAAGTCACCCCAGCTTGACAAGCAAGCACATTGATTAACATGTGCTTATTAACATTAGTGTATACCTTGCTTTTGAACCAGCTGTTGGAAGAAAAAATTATCTTACCAAGTCCGTTTCTGAGCCAGGAGTAAAGACACTGACGAATTGCATGAAGTTAGGAGATTTATTCTTCACCCAAGTGCAGAAGCAATGACAGCAAGCAGTTAGGTGGGCGGCCGCACTGGACCCCCGCCATACAGCATATTATATACCTTTCGTTACATTCAGACCTACATTAAGATGTCATGACCCTCTGATCCAATCAAAGCCAGTTACCTTGATCCACACTCCTCCCTTTACCCAGGACCCCTTTCTCTGGTCCTGATTAAGATTCTCCCTTCTTGTATGTAAACTAATTTCTATCACCTTGATTGTTTACAGCCATATGTAAAGTATCCTTTATCACTCTGCTTGTTCACTGGGGGCTGTCCTGATCTACATCCCTAAGAAACAAGGTCAGGACCGCTTATCTCTCTTTGTGAAGGGTCATCTGAACACTTTTGATAATTTAAATAAGGTCAATTACTGTGAGGTCAACCATACATACAGGAAAGGGAATATTGGCATATTGCTGGGCCTGCTTTTACTTCATGTTACACAAGCAGGTAAAGGCAAGTGTTTAAAACATCTAAATGTCTGAATATCCAAAATGTCTACAAATATCTAAAATGTATGTATGTATATGTATATGTATATATATATATATATATATATGTATATGTGTATGTATGTATGTATGTATGTATATATATATATATATATATATATATATATATATATATATAATGCCTATATGTCCCAACCTTCTAACAATCCCCCCTCTGTGCATGGGAAGAATATTCCCATAGCACACTAATTAACGATAGCGTGACCTACGAATAGAAAAAAATTGTGAGTATAAAATACGACTTCTCAGATACAAAATGACAATTAGTATAAACAGAAGGGCTGTTAAAAAAAACAAAATGACAATTGGGTGCAAGGCAAGGTGCAAGACATTGGAGAATGTGGGACTCCAGCTGGAGAATACATCCCACCAATGATGAGTAGTCAAAACATCTATTTCTTGTACAACACGTATCAATTCAGCTCCTTCGTGATGTAGTTTCAATACAAGACCTTTATCAGATTGTTTCAAAGCCTGCAATTTCTGTTGCACACAATCACTTTCCCAAGCGAGTTGAGCTAGGGAGGATACATCAAAGCCAAGGGGCAATGAAAAATTCCAGTCAGGGGCCTCCCATCCCAGTGTTCTAGAAGAATAGTGGACTACAGTATAATGTCCCCCAGAGGAGGTCACATACGAAACATTACAACGGCACTGTCGCACAGGAGGATGAGACACCGTACCATCCTCCCAGCGAATAGCCGTGAGGGAGACCACACAAACACACCCTCTGCCATTATCAATGATGCGGGGGGCATCACTGGCCAACTGGGTCCAAACACAGGTGACAGTGCTGAAATTATAGGCACAAGGTTCAAAAGGAGTGGTATATGCAGGACAAAGCCATTTGTGAAAACCCCATTGGTCACATCGAGCCGTCATGAGAAAAGTGTTTGGAGAAGTCCAGGTAGTAGTAAAAGAAACGGGGGGTATGGAAATAGCCAGAAAATCTTGATTGAAGCCTCCAAGTATGGAAATCCACAGTACTACAAGCCAAGACATTCCTTCAAGCCCCACGTGTCCGAATCTGGATCCCAAACGAGTCGGATGGGCGGTGGTGGAGGTGAAGGGCTGTGATCTCAAACTGCTGGTTTGACGTGAGTCCAATGGAGCCAGGTGTTTCGTTCCGCTATCCGGATGGCTGTTTGCGTCATCAGAAGGACCTGGTACGGACCATCCCACTTCAGTTGCAGTGGCGTCTTCCTGGAAAAGGAACGAATCCACACCCAATCGCCCGGTTCAAAGGGATGAAGGGTTTCCTCCAATGGTAGAGTCTGGAGAAGGGCACTCTGTGTCCACAAAGACCGGAGAAACCTACACATAGAAATGAGATAAGAAAACAACGTAGAGTCCCCCCTCTCTAGATGAAGAGAGCGGGGATCCAAACCCTTTGAGACATCTGGTGGTCTGCCAAAAAGCAATTCAAAGGGAGACAATCCCACATCTTTGTGAGGTCGCATTCACAAATGAAACAAAGCAATAGGCAGTACCTGGGGCCACTTTGAATGCGTTTCCTGACACAATTTACCTAACAGTGATTTAAGTTCCCTGTTAGCCTGTTCCACCCCCCCCCCCGAAGATTGGGGATGATAAGGGACATGTAGGTTCTGTGTGATGCCTAAAGCTTGCAAGATATGGGTGATCACGTGTGCTGCAAAGTGCTGGCCACGATCCATATCCAAAATGGAGGGGATCCCATATTGAGGTACCACATCTTTCAAGAGATGTCTTGGGGTTTCGAGTGCAGTCGCATGCCGACAGGGGAAGGCTTCAACCCAGTGTGTAAGTTGATCTCTGCAAACAAGAACATATCCCAAACCATTCACTTTTGGTAACTGGATGTAGTCCAGTTGTAAATTCTCAAAGGGTCTCTGAGCCCAGGGCCTGCCTCCTTTGTGTATCCTTTGTCTGGAAGAGGCATTGTTGGCTTGACATGTGAGACATGCCCGTGCCACCTTTTCGGCCTCCATGTAGACCCCTGGGGCGTACCATATCCTTCTGACAGTGTCCACAATGGCCTGAGTCCCGCAATGGCCCTTTGAGTGGACCTGTTGGCAAAGGAGGCGTAGTAGTCGTCTGGGGCTAAGGGTCTGCCATCTGGCACCCTCCAAAATCCATCAGAAAAGTTGCTTCATACTTTGCCTGCCACTGTCCCACCTCCCCCCCTCAACGAAATCATCGTATGGAACAGATGACTGAAGGTGAAATTCCGCCGCTGCAACGGAGAGGGGAAGAGGCTGCAGGGCGGCCCATTTAGCTGCAGCATCCGCAAAAGCATTTCCCTTAGTGACCAGGGAGTTGTCTCGTTGATGCGCTGGGCAGTGCACCACAGCGAGGGTCTTAGGGAGCATAACAGCTTCCAAGAGCAAAGCCACCAAAGCGCCATGAGCAATGGGGGAGCCAGAAGAAGTAAGGAAGCCCCGCTGTTTCCATAGGGCCCCGGTGGCATGACATACTCCAAATGCGTATCTCGAATCCGTATAAATGGTGACACAAAGGGTGCAGGCAGCCCGGCAAGCCTCGGTAAGGGCAATAAGTTCTGCAGCCTGGGCACTATGGGAGGGAGAAAGCAGAGAGGCCCAGATAATGTCATACAACGAAACCACTGCTGCTCCAGAGACACGGATGCCCTCGTGGAGGAAGGAGGAACCGTCAGTGAAATATTCACTGGTCAGGGTTCAGGGTTCGTGAGGGGCTGGTCAGTGAGGTCAGACCGGGGGTTTTCAGCATCCTGGATGACCTGAAGGCAGTCACAGAGGGGCGAAGAAGCATCAGATTCAGGTAGCAGTGTAGCGGGGTTTAGCGTAGAACACCTTTCAAAAGAAATATGGTTAGAGGTAAAAGGTTCAGCCTCATATTGAGCAAGGCGCTGATGAGCGAAAGCCTGCGTTTGACCCATTAGGAGTGCATTTGATAGTGGCCCCAAGTTTACAGAGTAAATTGCGACCAAAAAGGGAAACAGGAGATTCAGAACAAATGGTAAAAGCATGTTCAATAGTAAGGGGACCCACTCCAACGTTTAAGGGATCGGTAACGTTTACAGGGATAACCCTACCCCCAACCCCAACAATATGGTCAGAAACACCAGAAAAAACAGAGGAAGAAGGAGGGTGGGTTAGTAGGGATGCTGTGGCCCCAGTATCAACCAAGCAGTGATACTGTTGGCCATCCATAGTCAGAGACAGAAAGGGTTCCCCCCCACCAGGTCCGGACCGCAGAAGTAAGGCGAGTGCACTCAAGGGCTTCGGTTCTTGGGCGTCCCCAAGATCCCGTCATTGCGTAGAAAATCCAGGCTGTGCCGGAGAATCTGTGGAAGGAAGAACGGGATATGAGGGAGGCCGGGAAGGAAGGGGAGGAGGTGGAGCCGGAGTGTGGGAACGAGGAAGCGGTATGGGTTGTGCTGGGGAAGAAAAGGGTTCCCGCTTCTCCCCCGCCGTTCCTCCATCCGCCTGGCATCCGCCTGGCGGGTCCTGCATTCGCGGGAGAAATGCCCCTCTCTCTGGCAATAGTAGCAGAGGGGGCGGGTCAGTGGAATCCCAGACCTGGGTCTCACGTGTTGTGGTCAGCTGCGACGATCCGTTTGGAAAGCAGCAAACATTTTTAGGTCTTCACGGCGGTCAGCGTGGCGCCGTTTATCCTTCTCCTCCTCCCCTTTTCACTTACGGTGATCAAAAACAAAATTGGCAATGCGACGGAGCTCGGCAACTTCTAAACCTTGCCAGTTAGAGACGATGGTTTGGAAATGGTTCTTAACATCAGCAGCCGCTTGCTCCACAAAGGCAGAGTGGAGAAGCCTATTGTCTTTGTCATTTTCAGTATCCAAATGGGCGTGAGTGACCCCTACCTCAGATAAACAGACCCAGAAAGCGTCTGGGGTTTCATCAGGTCTCTGAATTGTGTTATTAAATTCAGACCATTTCAAAGGCTTTTTCCCCATTTCCCGAAGGGCTTCGATAAGATTTTCCTTAGCCCTGTTATACTCAGTCCAATGGTTGACATTGTTATAGTCTCATGCAGGCTCATGAATTTCAAGACCTCATCCCTGGTTAATAACATATTAAGGGGCTCCATCATATCTGCCCACGGAGGGTTATGACTTCGAATGACTGCCTCTAAGCGTCTTATGACAGCCAATGGGTCTTTTCGGAAGGAAGGAGTATCGGAGCGCCACACTGCCAAGTCCATTGGTGAAAAGGGAGTGGGATGTCTCAGAAATACTATATTCCCAGCTGTAGCCGGTTGCCCATCTGTGGCAGGTGTGAGAGGTAGAGGTACCAGGTATAATAACAAAGGCGCCATTATTTTGCCGGAAGGCAAAGTGCCTTCGTGCCCTTGTTCCGAGTAAACGGAGTCTGGAGCGCTGGCAAGAGGGGATAAATCGGCAAGTTCATTCCAACAGTGCCAATAAGACAAGTGCTCTGGACAATTCCGTTTTAATTGGAGCTCAAGAAGCTTCAGTTTCTCACAGTGGAATGTACACATGGGAGGCCAAATTGCATTACCGCTTGTATCCAGATATTGAGTCCATTCCATACATAGTTCACGTGCACGTCTTTTCCTCATTCCTGGCTGGGTGGGCAAAATCCCCTTATCCCAAGCCTGTAGCAACCTCCCCAAAGGGGAAGATGGGGGTACTGTCGACTGAGTATTCCCCATACCCTCTCGTGTCCCTAAGCGTGGCACCGGTGCCCGTCGGATTTGGGGTGTGTCTAAACACCCAGAGACTCCCTATTAGAGTACCGACCCTCTGCGCGCTTCCAAACTCTTGATCACTTATCAATTTTGCAATTTCTAGCACACAAGCGGTAATCGCCCAGTTATAGTATCAGCCACTCATTCAAGCACAACCATAGCCTCAGCTACTTATGCAAGCACAACCTGCCCGGGCACGCGGATCGCCCTGGTCCCACTTGCTATCCGGGTTGCTCTGGTCATCACCCAACAAGAGCTAGCAGAGGCCCGGGGGCGTCTTGAACCAGTTTGACACACAGCCTTGGTCTGCAGTCGGGTTTTATAAAAGGGATCAAACACACATCCCCAGGTTCAGCTCATGGTCATTCACTCACACACTCTCTGCCTGTTGAGGCGCGTGGATCTTGTCAGCCCCCCTTGCTTTCTACCTGGGTTTTCCAGATAGGTGCGGCTGGAGCAGACAGACACACAGCCCTGGTCAACAGCGGGGAAATAATTGGGGAAACACACAAATCTCTCACAACCAAACACTGGGGCACAACAAATTACACACAAACGCTGGGCTAATAAAAAGAAAAAAAAAATTGGTACTCACCCACTGTGACGTTGTCCTAAATTCATGCAATTGGTTGGCACAGAACCAAAGTTCCCTTTACTACCTTCAGGGCAATCCCGTAGGAAAACCACAAACCCGCTGGGCAAATGGCCCGGTACTGGCAGGGCGTGTTATCCTCCCGGGACCCAGCCCATTGGGTTAGCCCAGTAATACCTGGGTCGCCAAATGTTGGAATAAAAAGTTATCTTACCAAGTCCGTTTCTGAGCCAGGAGTAAAGACACTGACGAATTGCATGAAGTTAGGAGATTTATTCTTCACCCAAGTGCAGAAGCAATGACAGCAAGCAGTTAGGTGGGCGGCCGCACTGGACCCCCGCCATACAGCATATTATATACCTTTCATTACATTCAGACCTACATTAAGATGTCATGACCCTCTGATCCAATCAAAGCCAGTTACCTTGATCCACACTCCTCCCTTTACCCAGGACCCCTTTCTCTGGTCCTGATTAAGATTCTCCCTTCTTGTATGTAAACTAATTTCTATCACCTTGATTGTTTACAGCCATATGTAAAGTATCCTTTAACACTCTGCTTGTTCACTGGGCACTGTCCTGATCTACATCCCTAAGAAACAAGGTCAGGACCGCTTATCTCTCTTTGTGAAGGGTCATCTGAACACTTTTGATAATTTAAATAAGGTCAATTACTGTGAGGTCAACTATACATACAGGAAAGGGAATATTGGCATATTGCTGGGCCTGCTTTTACTTCATGTTACACAAGCAGGTAAAGGCAAGTGTTTAAAACATCTAAATGTCCGAATATCCAAAATGTCTACAAATATCTAAAATGTCTATATATATATATATATATATATATATATATATATATATATATAATGCCTATATGTCCCAACCTTCTAATACAGCAATCACTCACTAAAATAGAAACATGAGTTTTGTTTCTATTTATCTACTCTACAGCTTTTGTTTATAATATCTTACATAAATCTGATATCGCAGGCATCTAATTTTAGAGTTACTGGCATACAAAAGTAGTTTCAGGATGTTCTAGGGAACTCTGGTCTTTTGGGAAACATAAGGAATATCTCAATTATCAGAACTTGGAGACAGGTTTCCCTGAATCACTCCTGCTTATCAGTAAGGATCCAGTCCTAAAACAATCATACTAAACTTGTGCCCTCCTGATGCCGATCATAAAATTAGAGTTACCTCAAAATGCCAATAAACTATTATGATAGTAAGTCGATAAACATTAGGAGGTCAGGTGTGGGTCTTCCGGGCTGTGTGGCCGTGGTCTTGAAGTTTTGTTTCCTAACGTTTCGCCAGCACCTGTGACCGGCATCTTCAGAGTGCAGGAGCACAGACAGGAGCAGTTCTTTTGCTTCTTAGGAAACAAAACTTCAAGACCACGGCCACACAGCCCGGAAGACCCACACCAGCCATCGTATGCCGGCCGTGAAAGCCTTCGACAATACATTAGGATGTCAGCTTATAAAATTGAATTTAAGTACATGTGGCATTCAGTTTAACTGTGCTGTGCTCCAGAGATGAACTTGGCTCAGATGCTTCTGATTTGGCAAACCATCTCTTAGCTTTTTCTTAGATTTACAGTCCTGCTGAGTTACCAGTCTATCATGGAGTTTTTAAGCAAATGAGAAAGAAGCACGTAAGAAGCTGATTTCTCAGGTTAGGAATTTGAATTAGAAGCAAAATGAATAAGTGTGGAACTGCAATAAAATGTTTTCATCTCTTTCTTAACAGGATCTTTTTTTGAGTACCAGCCATCTAACCCTTCTTGAGATACTGTCTTCAAAGTCCTAAGCAGATTGGATCCAGGTTAAAGAACTGCCTATGTCTTTAGGAACCTACCCATATTTTAAGATCGGCTGTGGTGACCTTGTTGATTGACTCAGCATGAAGAACAGTAAGTTGGCAAGCACTAGAGATGGAGCCATTTTAGTCCTGGCTCCTCTGCTATGCAATTGTCTCCTGAAGATAAACTATTGATTAATGGGTTTTGAAACCTATTAGTTCTTCTGTCTTTTAATTTTAATAAAATCTGCTGCTGATGGATGCTTCAAAATGATACCTTATTGAATTTGTTATCTACTATTTGTAGGTATTTTATCAGAATAGTTTTTATTTAAATTTGTTTATTGGAATGGGCTTTTAATTATCGTGATTTTGTTATAAAATTATATTTAATATTGTTTAATGAGGACTTCTTTGGAACTGCTTTTAGTATCCATTACTGACCTTGGGAAGACAGGTGGTTCCTCAGAGATGGCTAAGAAATCTATTATATACATTGCATTTGGGTTGAGGTATTATAACATTTCTGACTACATAACTTATTCTGTTTTTTTTTTTAATTTATTTACCAAATTGAGGAGGAGGTCTTTTTCAATTTTTTTTACTTTGCTTATCAAAGTAACATGACCTGCTCTGAGAACTATTTGCTTTGACAAAGAAGAACTGTGGGGCACTTGACTCAGACAATGCAGTATCTTTGTACAAACCCTCTCAAGCATGGCAATGAAATAATTTATTAGCTGGTATGTGGATTGTCCTGTTTAGCCAGATTTGTTCTGTAGGCTCACATTCCTCATAGCTCATGTAATGACAGTGTTTTAAAGCAAGACTGGGAAACCAGAGCCGCTGTGGTGTTATGGTTAAGGTATTGGACTGACAACAAGGAAACTCGGATTCTAGTTCATCTTGAATCACAGAAGATCCCAGGATGACTTTGGGTCTATCACTTCCTCTCAATATATCTCACAGGAAGGTGCTGTAGGGGAAAGGAGGGAGTGTTGTATATGCTGCCTTGGGCTCCTGTAGGAAATATGAGATACAAATCTAGCAAATAAATATTTTTTACACCGTATCAAGAGGCAAGGTGGATGATGTAGTTAAGCATGACCGAAAGAGTGAATTAGGAAACCTAAGAGAAAACAACCAAGAAAAAAGGATTAAAAAGTCATCTGGTATTCTGTGATGATAAATGAGAAAAAAATGCTTTAGTAATATGAAAGTTGGGTTTAATATCCCAATTCTAAGACATTCTTTAGAAAGAAGACCTTTATTTTCCAATGTAATCCAACTTAGTTGGACCACAAGCTTAGAATTCCAGTGACCTGAACAATTCTGAGAACTGTGGCCTCAAAATACCTGGTTGAGAAAGTCTGTTTCACTGCAATAAATAAGCTTAATACTGTGTATTGTTTTTCTTGGAAGTATGGAGGTCAAAGGCTGCTGGGATGAATGCCAGTTTTTTCCCACAGCCATAGAGAACAGTGGTAGTAGTATGGTGGTAGTATCGTGGGTCACAAAAGAGATACCATGATGTGAATATTGTAACTTCACAAGATATTCATGTCAAATGAATGAAGGTTGGCAATGAGTGAAAAGAGCACTGTGACCAAACATGAAGGAAAATTAAAGCCAGAAAGAACTGTACTGGAACCCGTGGATATAATGGGAAAAATTTTCAAGGCCTGCTTAGCAAATGAAGTCACAGAAACAATATTTTTAATATCTTAAAGATAAACTGTTGAAAATCATGAATTCAGAACAGGTTTGGAACATACACTAACATAACTCCATTTCTAAGCAAGCTTTTATTTAAAAGCAACATTTTTCTATACTCATTAAAAACATTTTTCCTGGTTAAGAGAGCTATGTGGACATTTCTTCAAAGGGGAGAGCAAAATAAAGCTTGACAAGCAGCAAAAATATTATACTTCCTTTGGGATAAGGGATAGAAGGAATTATTTCAGTCAGATCTGAATTAAATTGCAAAGCCAAGCAGCCAATTCAGATTCTTAAAAATTTTGGTTAATGTTTCTGCTATTGTATTTACTCAAATGGAAGAAGGACCTGAATGTAAGATAATACTGCCCCCACCCGCTGAAAAGGAACAGTAGATATATACAAAAATGCTGTGCAATGCCCAGTATCCCTTCCTTGTCAACTGAGGATTAACAAGTATACTGAAACCAATCTGGGCGATTTCCCAACCCCAAGTGGCCACCTCCATGTGCATGCAAATAGTATGTAAGCATGTATATCTTCCAGAAGCCACACTCTTCTTTTGGAGATGTTAAAAGGGTAAATTCTCCTCTTCTTGCCAGATCACCCCAAGATTACTCCAGATTTTGCGACAGTGATGTCTGCAGCCATTGTCCTTTGTGTTCACAGCTTCCTATGTTGTCAATGACTATAAGACACACACCCATCCAAATTCATATGGGAAAACACCTCATTTTCCTATAGGATGACTAGGGTACCTTACCTACCGGTATATATATGCCGTTAAAAGATTTATATTCCTTGATGGGAAAACTGCTGCGAGTTGCTTCTGATTGTACTGTTGTCAGTTATTAATGAAATAAATAAATCACTAGCACTCTGGAGTTGTTTTTTTAAGCAATGTCTGATGGTCTGAATCTGTAAATGGTACAGTCTAATCTAGAGGAAAAATAATATATTAGAATGCTGCTCAGTACAGCTGACTTTAGCTTGGTTTATATATCATGCTAAGGCATGGTTGGTTGAGTAAGCCAAATTCAATGAGTTTCTCTATTGTGTTAAGTCATATGAAGCGGGGAGGGGGGTTCGTACATTGCAGTAAGCCCCAAACCAGCAACAGCCTTATGTTTAATATATTGCATGGACCTAGACAGCTAGTAGTCTGACCTCTATTGATAGGCCTTCTGTAATCTGTCTCTATGCAGATAATAAATTAACAGAAACTATCCGCCTCCATTTTATTACCTTTCTCATGTTTCCATCTAAAACATGAGAAAGAGAATAAAATGGAGGTGGATAGTTTGCTTCTAAGACAAGGAATAGGTCCAAATAAGCAAAGGTGAAGCTGGAGTAAGATGATCAGGATCCAGGAAGCTACATGCAAGATGTTCTGGATTAGATGTCACAATCTTTCGGGGCCAATGAGCACATTTGGAATTTTGAGCATGTCATGGACAGTTTCACAAAATGTTTGCCTTCCAAAGACTTCAGTAGGCAGTAAGTGGCTGCTATGATTAGCAAAATGAGTCAAAGAACACCTGTTTACTAGAAAGCAGTCCTGAGGTTGCTTTCTGCTATACCGTCCAGCCTGCTGTCCCTGGGATACCCTGTGCCCTCCCTTTCTTTTTTTCTGGGTAGGTGGGTGCATTGCCTATTGATATTGGTCCGCATCCATCTGCCATTATTATTTTCTAAGAATACAGATGATGGGCCCTAAGAGCATTCTTGCAAGTAATGATTCTGTGTATGTTAATGCTTTGCTTTGTAGCATGCCAGCTTTTTTAAATGAAAAGAATCTAATGAAAATCAAGTGGATTCACATAACATGTGATACTAAAGCCAGACAAACCCCAGGGCACAGATCGTAATCTCCTTGAGAAGGGCTTGATCTGTGGCATTAGCTGCTCCTTTGTGCCGTCAAGAGGGGACATTTTGTTGGCCAAAAAGGCCAAGCCTTGACTGCTTAGTGCCCTCGTTTCAGTTTCTTCCCCTGAAAATTGCAGACAATTCTAGGAAATGATGTTCATGCATTTGGAGAGCCTCCAAGCGGGAGAAGCTGCTTTATGCTCTGCGGTGTACAGGTGTGAAGGAGTTTGTTGCTTTGATCATTGCTGAAACAAGACACTGGCTGGGATCATATAGATTGAAAGCAGTTTTTCATAGAAAGATTGGACTGTACAAGTAAAACAAGTATCCTAAATGAGATGCATTTGACAGATTTCACATACTGGGCCAAGGTTCAGCGTTTGGTCACTTGCTTTGTAGAATTTTGTAGAATCTGTGTAAAATGACAAATATGTATAGGCTGAGCATAAATGCGACTCTTAAATCAACAAATTGGCTCTATTTCCCAACATCAGAGAAGACACTTTATAAAAGCAGCATGGACTTTGCTCCTGGGAGCCTTTGCCCAATTTTGTTCTGTTATGAACTTTGAAAAAGTATCTTTGTAGTAAAGCTGTTACGTAAGGCCATTTCACTACTGACCTGTACTTTGTCAGGGCACACTAGAGCAGTGCTTCTCAACCTTGACAACTTTAAGATGTGTGGACTTCAACTCCCAGTCCACACATCTTAAAGTTGTCAAGGTTGAGAAACACTGCACTAGAGCAAAGCCACCGCTTTCCTAATAACAAAAGGAAAGTTCTTTGAGTGGAACTCAACTTCTAGTGATTTCTTGGCTACATGGACTTCATGTAGGCTCCTAAGCAGCAGATTGGAAGTGCTTTGCTATTCATGCCTTCCAGGAAGGTGCCCCCCCCCCCCAGCCCTTTTGGCTTCCTAGGCTAATTTATAGCTCTGGAGTTTCCTGGTAGATTTCCATGAAAATACTAATCAGGTCCGTCTCTGCTTTGCCAAAGTCAGCTAAGTGCTGCTACTGGCTTGCTATCCTGGTAGCTGCAACACTTATTTCTGTATGGCCCCTTACCATTAATCCACATTTAAAGTCACCTATGAAATGTAAAAACAGGCCTGCCAACTTTGCCAGTTGATTTAACTTATTATCAGAAGAGTGGTTGTCATTTTTAATCATTCTTTAGAGTACAGGGGGAAAGCCAATAAAAATACTGATGGAAAGTTCTTGTCATTGCCAACTCCAGCTGCTCCCTCTGGACCAGCCCTTGGGTTAAAGTCAATGAATATTTTGCATTCAAAATGTATTGTTAGCCTACTCAAGAGCCCTGGAGGCAGAAATATAAATATTTGGGATATAAATCATAGCAATAAATGAATAATGTGCCTCTTAATATAGAGTCCAAACAAGAGTTAGTTTTTCTACAACTTGTTTTAGTCCTCAACCGTTTGCTCTAGATAAGTCTCTAGATTATTAGAATCTATTTCCAGAATTTCTGATCATGAACTTATAATTAGCACTCTTTCTCATAGAAATCTACTACATCTTGCTTTCCTGTTAGCCGCAGCAGGTGATCAAGCAGGGCCTCTGGAGGGTGGTGCAAAATCCCCCAGACCTCCACTGTCTCTCTCTGGAAGATCCCTGTTTTTTATTTTCACAGTTGCATCAGGCACAGATGGGCAACGAGTTCCTGTAATTCCATGCAGAGTTTCTGGGCTTGTGTTTTGCAGACTGTCTGCCACCCCCATGCAGATAGCTCATCTTTCACCAGCTGAGCCCAGGGAGAAGCCTCAGGCTGGCATGGTAGCCTGCAAAATGACTAGGTCTGGTTTTGGGAGTGTTTTTGGCTTTCTTCGTATGAAGGGTTTGGAGCAACAGTAAATGTAACATATCCAAAGCAAGAGATAAGCTTTGCTGGAGCACTGTCTGGGTATACACTAACCATTTTTTCCCACGAAAGCCCGTTTTCTTAAAAAAAAAAAAAAAGTGGAAACAGCTTTCATAACATTAGAAACCTTTGATATGGTCATCAATTCCTTTGAAATAAGGTCTTTTGCAGTACTATTGTTAGTTAATCCAAGGAAGATGAACAGCTGACAATGCTGTTGTCAATGCTGACATCACTGCTATTGTCACAATGACCTTTTAAAAAGGAGAAGCTTTTGCTGTCTCTATTACTTGAAATTTAAAATTTCCCATCAGGTCATCAATGGGACAATTCACACAATTGGTGGGAAATGACATTTCTAATCATATATTTCTTACTTTAGGCACCAAGCAGATCATTATCACTGCTTTCAGCAAGGAAAGCTTCAGAAGAGATTATCCTACACTGCCTGCTTACTTGACCTTAGCAATGAGAAATTATTATTCATAAGATGTTTCTACTGCTTTGGCCAACTGGATCTCGTGGCATCATGGTTAAAAACTGAGTGGCATACTATGTGGAGGGTATCTTTTCTATGAGAGTAAAACCATACTTAATATAGTCTTCATTATCCTTCCTTTTCTTAATCCTGACCATATTCTGTTCATTTAAAAACATATTGTTCACATTTTGCAAATAAATTTAACAGATGCAAGTTAATTTAGCGGCCCTGGCACAGGCACTCAGTCTAACTCTTACATATAAGTATGGTCACCAAGCAAAAGTGATTAAAGCATTGTCAGTCATTCAAAAGCAGGCTATAAAAATCAAGAATGCCCTTTCTACCACCATTTCCACTAACCAAACAGGTCCACCTACATGATGAAAGGCAAATAGATAAAAAGCAATTTGTGGTATGGTATGATACTGACACCACCAACGTGCTGTCAGTCTTCCTGCCACCACTGATCTTCCCATGCATACAAAGTCATATCTGCAGCATCTTCTTTCCAATCTTCCCATCCACTTGCTTAGCCCTAACTTCCCTCCACACCCCTGTCAGTCTTCACAGCACTTTCCTCTCTCCCTCCTAACAGCAATCCCATGATCTGGTCAGCCTCTTTGGCATCTGGACCAAAAGTAATTCTTTTTTGAGTATAATTCTCACAGAGTCTCTTTAGTAAGCTGTATTAAAAAGAGTGGATGTTACAAGAATTCTAGCAACTGAACTCTTTCCCATTGAAAAACCAATGTATCCCAAAATACATTACGGTGAAGGCTTCTTGATCTTCTTTCTTAACTGCCTTGGTGGGAACCAATGAAAACACAGGAACTTGCAAGTGGTGATTTACACAGTCGTCTCCTGAATCTTTATCAGAGAACTAATTATTACAGATCTTCTTAGTCCATTAGAACCTTCATTTGAAAATTACTGGGGAAGGGGGTGAGTTGTAGTGAAAATTGAAAATGGGAATTTCTTCATGCTTCCCCCAATTTGCCCAGAAGGCTGTCACCCCATTTGGAACCCCTGAACTAAATAAATGTGTTGCGTAAAACAGTCAAAGGGAGCCTCTAGTTTTCATTTTAAGATTGCTGATTTTTCACCCCAGGCAAGCTCTCTCTTTGTAGGCCAAATTCTTCATTCATCCTGTAAAGAAAGTGAGAACTGAGGGCAATGGCATCAGTGTCACCCCATGTCTTCAGCCCTGTGCTGAAGAACATGTCTTTCACTTCAGTAGATGGCACGGTTTCATATCCATAAAGGAAATGTATACATAGACATCTGTTTTGCTGAAAAAATGGGGAATGCATGTTGTCCAATATGAAACAGTATGAGGCTGAGAAGTCCAATTTGTATTCTGAACCTTATCCGATGCAGCAAATATGCATCTCATGTAAAAACTAATTTTTCATATAATGTTAAAGCGAAATACACTGACGGTGGCTCATCACATACGAATGATGAGTCTCCTAGGCGCATATTAGGAATGAACCAGTGAAAAAGTACAGGCTTTGCATATAAAAGTTCTTAGAATAAAGAAAACAAGCAAGAATTTGAATCCCTGGAGAGCAGTCACAAGATAAGCTTCCATAACATTGCCAGAGCTATGCCAGGCTCACAAGGGCTTGCGGAAGCCCCTTGTTAATTGTGGGGAGGAATTATTAGATTTCTACAAATAAAATTCAACATTGCAACCAACGTTGCTGATGAGACAATGCAGCGGGGAGTAAGAAGGAAGGACCTGCTCCCAGGAACAGAGTCACGGGTGAAGGAATTCAGATGGGCACCACAAAAGCTGATGTTTGATCCCTTATATGGGATGCTCGATAGGAGGGGGCTTGAAGAAGGCACAAGGGAGGGAAGACTCACACATTGTTACCTAGAGGCATTCTCTCCAAACTGACTTGGATCCAGATGAATGGTAGGAAAGAACACAAAAGGAACAGGATGTCTTTGTTTTCTGGACCACTTTTCTGTACTCCCTTCTCCCCTGTCATGTTTGACTGGATACCCCTTGTTAATAAATTGGCCTGTATCCCTTTGTGTTACCCTCCAGACAGACACCTCCACTGGGGGTGGAGTGTCAAAAAATGTAAGATTGGAGCCACCATCTCACCATCAAAGTCCTGCCCCTTTTTCACAACCTTTGCAAAAAGGGTGTGGCTTCATTTGTGTGGCTGCAGCTGTCACCTAGACTTGTTTTTATATACACCCCTCCCACCCCCATAGATGCCCCTACCTCTAGATATGCTGGACTTCCGTTCCCAGCTTGCATGGGGTTAAAATCCAACTAGGGCAGATTACTATAAATAGTGCTGGATGAGGAACACAGATGAATATTCTTAATATAAAGCAGTTTCCAATATTTCTAAATTAAAAATGTCTAGAAACCCAAGAGATATGTTGCAGTCTAGTGGCATTCAAAATATGTTACCAGCATTCACTTTGTACCTCTGTGAAGAAACATTTACTTATTTGGGGAATATTTACAAAATTGATCCCTGATTGTTATTGATCACTTCCAATCATTAAAATTTACCAAAGTTTGGAGATTCATTATGCTGTATACATTTAATACTGAAATCACTCAAAGATACAAGGCATAAAATAGCATAAACAATTTCCTACTTTTTTCTCGATGGAAATTCCCTACAAGTTAGGGGAAGGAAAAGATACAGAAAGGGAAATTTTGCCAAAGTACTCAATGTGATTGTGCCGGAGACACCAAATTTAAATAAGGTGCAGATTTATTTCTTTGACCTATTTGAATCGTCCAAGCAATAAAAATACAAATAGATAACAGTGAAAAATAGAAATATAGGTACATTACAACTTCATTCAGCTATTAACTCACATAAAATGTGAGTAGTACAACCTACCACCATTTTTTAAAATTCTTTTTCTTCCTGCATGTGACTAGACTCCAGAAGGTAACCATAAAACAAGTAATTGTTCTCTGTGTTTTATAGAATGATGTTAATACAATTTCAGAAGTCAGTGTTTCTTGGGAACTTATTTCTTGTTGGTTGCTTGTGACAACTTTCTTCAACTGGGGGAATAATCCAGGCATCCCATCTTGAGAGAGATAATGGAATTTGTAGTCCAACGTATGGCACCAAGTTGGGTAGTCTAAAGCAGGGTTCTTCAACCTCAGCAACTTTAAGATGGGTGGACTTCAACTCCCAGAATTCCCCAGCCAGCCTGGCTGGGGAATTCTGGGAGTTGAAGTCCACCCATCTTAAAGTTGCTGAGGTTGAGGAACCCTGGTCTAAAGGAGACTACAGTGCTACAATTTGCATTTTGATTGTTCTTATGGTATACTATCTCCAGCTGTATGATCAAACTAATAAGCTGTGTTGATTGTACATCAGAAACTCTTCAAATGAATTAAAATGGTTACCTTGAGAACAAGATGTGTCCATCCTTATGATTTAAGTCTTGTAGTAATGAACTTAAAAACT
The DNA here is from genome assembly GCF_059951505.1 of Python bivittatus. Lineage (NCBI taxonomy): Eukaryota > Metazoa > Chordata > Lepidosauria > Squamata > Pythonidae > Python > Python bivittatus. Next base: position 5,725,381 of record NW_028277029.1, on the reverse strand, counting down.
GATTGATTTTTTGTAAATGTCTAGTGACCATCTTCGGAAACAAGTCCCTTAATTAACTCATTTTAACACGAACACTGAAAGTTTCCTCAGTTCTGTTCAGTAGTTGTATTCTTAATAGCCAGTTTTCCCTTCAAGTGGTCTTTCTGTTCAAAAAAGCATTTCATTTCCCTCTTTTTCTCGCTTACCAGCTTTGTACTTTTTGGCCCTAGCCATTGTAGCAAGCCAGAGAAACAAATCCTTCCTCCCCTGTTTGAATGATTCCAAGACTACAGGCACACCTAAATAAAAGGAAAAGGACTCAACTTTATTGCAGATAAAATCCTCACAGTCTGGCTTTGGCAAAAGTGTGTGTTGGTGCCTTTGAGTCCGTCTTGGCTCCTGGTGACTGCCTAGACAAGTTCTTGCACTTTTCTTGGCAAGATTTTGGAAGTGGTTTGCCATTGCCTGCTTCTTACAGCTGAGAGAGAGTGACTGGCTCAAGGTCACCCAGCTGGTTTTGTGCCTAAAGTGGGACTAGAACTCACCGTCTCCTAGTTTCTAGCTTGGTGCCTTAACCACCAAACCAAACTGGCTCTCACAAAGGAGGCCCAGCTATTTGCCAGAAAGGGGCTGCATAGATATGGCACTCAGCTCTGGGGTCTATGGGGGAGTCTCAACACCCCAAATATTTGATTAGTGTTTCATAATTAAACATACTAAGACTACACACCCCAACACCATGCTTTCCTCTTACACTCTCTGTTTACAAGATTACCCATCTTACACATGCAAATTTTGTGATGGGCATTCATTGTTTGTACTGGAGATGTTTGAATAGCCCACATTCTTGCAATAACTTCAGAATTAGCAGCCATTTCCTCCCATTGATGGGATTTAAGTTGATACAATCAAGATTACTACCTGATTTTCGCATGACAATGTCACTGTACCCACCCACAACTGAACAGTTTGCAGATGGGGAAAACAGTTGTGTCTCAGTGTCCCAGGTGCAAGGGATTTTGGTGGAGGCATTACCATTTGAGGGAGCTACCCCCTCTTCAGCAGCTGGTTTTGACTGCCATAGAAAAGCCAAACACTGCTAGTTTTAGCAGATTATGTTGTTGTATATTTGTGGAATCCTTGGAGTTCTCTGAGCTTGGTTGTTTTCTTGTTGACATTTTGTTACCCGGCTAGGTAACATCTGCACTGCTAGAAGAGAGTTGGGTTTGCTTTCTGTTTATATACAGTAGCTTGCCCTGCCAATGTTGGTGGGGGTGTTGTTTTCTCCAGATAAGCAGATATTAACACCAGGATTAACACCAGACAAACAATCAAGTAGCAAACAATACCCTAATCAAGGAATACCATCTCAGACAGACAATCAAGCAGTAAACAACAGCCTAATCAAGGAACTACCAAGGAGAAAACAATATCCAATTCCCTGTTTAGTGCCAGCATCCAGATTAAAGCATCCCTAACACCCTTTGCTTGAACATATCCCGTCAGGAATGTCCACAGGGTGTGGTCAAAAAAGTCTAGATGGCAGATGTAATAGTGCAATCTGTTTTTTATGTGCATTGCATAAAGGGGAGCTCCCCAGATCTGGATAATAAGTTCCACAGTCAAGTCTGCCTTCCTGTCATTTAAATTCACTCCTTCTCCAGCCTTCGGGGATGATTAAGAAAAGAGTTTCCCTATTGCTACAGAAATCTTTTATTCTGTAAAGGTTGTATCCTCTCAAGTTTCATTTGAACTAGACAATACTGATTGTCTTATTCTATACACATTATTAAAGGAGTTTAGAGAAGGTGTATTCTTTATCAAGGCTATGTATTTATTCTTCCAAATTTGTGGGATCATTTTGGTAAAAACATTTTCAATCTTGTTAATTCTGGAAAAACCTTTTGGGTGAAAGAACCATTGCTTTATACAATTGGTTGGCTCCAATATAGTTTCAGTTTGGATCAAGTGTTTAGAAGGATGTTCCAAAATGAGTGGAATCATATGCCTTAGCTGTGCAGCTTGAGAATACATTCTCAAGTTGGATATGCCCTAGCGTTCCTACTTCTGAGGTCTATATAAAATCCTTTCGTTCATTCTCTCTCCTTTTTTTTTTTTTTTTTTGTATGAAAGCGAAAACTTTCTTTTTATTTTTTTATTGCCAATATCTTAAAACCCATTCTGGAATCTTCACTGGGAGGCACTGAAATAGAAAATTGAGTCTTGCAAAGATTTTAATTTTAACCGCTGCAATTCACCCTAAAATATTGAAATAGATTTTAGCCCAACCTTTCATTTCCTTGTTTCATTTCTTCCACATTATTGATGAACATTTTCTTAAGATTGCAAATCATTTCCGAAGGGTGCTCAGCCCTTTAGATAGATTTCGTGGAAAGAGAGTGATTAAAAAACCAAGCTGGCCAAGTCCCGTGAGGCTAAGAGGCTGAACCAGAAGGGAATTTGAGAGTCTTTCTGCTACTTTCCCACTATTTAGAGGAACTAGACAAGGATGTTCCCTTTCACCTTTGCTTTTCAATATCCGTGTGGAACCCTTGGCTTGTACTATTAGACAACATAAGGAGATTTACACATAGTACATAATTCAGTCGACCACAAATTGGTTTTATTTGCAGGTGCTATTCTTTTGTTTATTATTAAATGTCATACTACTGTTCCAGTGTTGATCCAAATGATAGATGCCTTTAGTAAAATAGCAGGATATTCTATTAATTGGTCCAAATTGGAATTGATGCCAGTAGGTGAAAATTTCGTTACCCATCTATTTAAGAAATATAAATTTCATATTTGTACTAAATCCATTAAATATTTAAGTATGTGCATGCCAAAAGATATAACTCAGTAATATCTAATATAAATAAAATATGTAAAGAGGTTTATTTAGATATGGATAGATGGGAGTCATTAAACCTCACCCTTTGCGGAAAGGTGAATGCTCTCAAAATGAATATTATTCCCAGATTAATTTATACTCTGAGAGAAAGTCCTGTTCAAATATCTGGAAAATATTTTTGAAAAATAAATTCTTTGTTTAGAAAATTTTTATGGGGTTCTTTGATTCCAAGAATATCTTTACAGAAAATGCAACTACCAATTAATGAGGGAGGATTCAGTCTTCCGAATCTAGAGCTCTATCATCAAGCTTACCTATTATCAAGTATTAGATATTGGAAGCCAACAAGTGGTGCTAATTTTCTGATTTGGGCAACTTTGGAATATACATACTGTATATATCACCTTTGGTTGGATGGACAGTATTAGGACCAAAATACAACAGAACTCTAATGTCTTTGGAAACAATTATGTCAGTTAGAAAGCATTGGAATGGAATGTCTAATAAAAAAAGATTCAATCCTTTTTCCCATGCTGAATTGATTCTATGGGGAAACCCAACTTTAAAAATTCGGAAAAAGATGGTGATATGGAAAAGTTGGATGGAAGCAGGAATATTGACTCTGGACCAATTGATAGATAATGAAGATGAATTTTTCTGGGTTAAGCAATAAATATCATATATCAAATGTATCCCAATGGTAATATCTACAGCTACATTGTTAACAACATTGTTTGGCCCAGCAGCGTTTTCAGCTTCCAAGACACCTGAGATATTAGAACAACTTGTTAAATCCTTTAGAACTAAAAAACCTACTATTAGCTTTTATAGATATTTGTTATCAATAAATCAATTTGACATGCAGATGTTAAGGAATGAGTGGAGTAAAGAATTAGAGGTTTCTATATTGCTTAGACAACGGGAGAGTGTCTTAACTTCTATAGCAAAAGTGTCAATGGACCTCAAACTATGGCTTATACAACAAAAAATAATATTTAGAATTTATTGGACTCTACTACATTTGTATAAAAAAGGATTGTCAAAAACAGCATTTTGTTGGAGATGTAATAAGGACAATGCCTCTTTAAAACATACGTTTTTACAATGTCCTATATTTACTAAGTTTTGGGAGAAAGTAGTGGACTATATAAATATGATGGTGCAACAAAAGCTAAAATGTTCAGAGGACAATATTCTTTTGAACTATATACCTAGTACATGGAATTTGACATCTGGACATTCTCCATGTCCTTATCATGGCCAAAAGACTGATATTGCAGCATTGGAAAGATAAATGTATGGCCCTATTTGCTCAATGGATTGAAGACCTGATTGCACTTGTTACTTATGAGCGGATTGCCTATAAATGTAGACTTTGTATGGACAAGTATAATGAAATATGGGACTCATTTATACAAAATACAGTAGGTTAAAAAAATGATAGTCACATAAATGTATTGGAAATATATATGCATCTAAATAAGGGTTGCATTAGATAACTATACAGTGGTACCTCTAGTTACGAACGCCCCTCCTTACGAATTTTTCAAGATACGACCAGCTCCGGCCCCAAAAATTTACCTCGACATGCGAACTCCGCCTCGAGTTACGAACCGGATCCACGGCCATTTGCCCTGCTGCCACACGGTCGTGGCTCCCTGTGGGCAAGATCGCGGTAGCAAGGAGACGTTCGGTGAGGCTTGTGGTGTGTTTTGTGGCATTTGGAAGGTTTTTGGTGTGCTTGTCAGCATGGCTCCAAAGAAAATGCAGAGCAGGCTGGCAACTGACTTTAGACAGGTTTTTCCCCAGAACTGAGCCTGCAGCTAAGAGGCAAAGAAGAGAAAAAAACCCTGAAGGAGATCTCCCCGATGTCCCTTTGGAGGGGGACTCTCCCTCCAAACAATAACTGCCTCCCCACCCCATTCTCCCTCTTCATACTGTGCTGTACTGTACTTTTTTTTCATGTTTTTGAGGTTTAAAAATAAAATGCATATGTTTCAGAACTGTTTAGCCGTATTTACACTGAACCTTATGGGGGAAATTTGCCTCGTGGTGCGACCAAATCCGGAGGGCGGAACGGATTAACCATATTTACATTGAACCTTATGGGAAACTTTACCTCGACTTGCAACCACCTCGAGTTGTAACCAGAGTCACGGAACAGATTAAGTTCGTAACTAGAGGTACCACTGTATATAGATTTGTAACTATTTACTGTTATAATGATATGCTAAGTTCTTATTTCCTTTGTTGTATTTTTGTCCCTTTTTTGTAATAGCACTTTTTGATATTTTATTTTCTTCTTGATAATGTATTATTATGTTTGTGTTTTGTGTTTATATAAATAGAAATATATAGAAATAGAAATATATATATATATATAAAAATAAAAAAAGAAGGGAATTTGAGAAGCCACAACTGCTTCTAAAGATTGGGAGAGAGCCTATCAGATTCTAGATGAATTCTGGGACACCCTTGAGTACATAGCTAAAGCTTGGGAGAAATCAAATACTGTATTCTGAGCTTGGACAAGGTACAGTGAGTTTTCAGATGCAAGTTCCCTCTGAACTGTTATAAAATGTTGAAAGAGGATAGTATAGTTTTTGCAGAGGAGGTGTTGAACTTTTCCCTTTCTTATCATTTCACCCCTGCATTACCCTTCATGAGGGCTCCAGTACTCTGTAGAAGCAATTAACTCAGTCGATATAATTTTGCTTGTTACTTATAGAAGCAAGACGGAGCTAGCTAGTAACTGTATGGCTGCTCTGTCTTCACTTGCAGTGTTTGGTTCTCTTCCGGGTGATGAGACTAGCAAAGTTGCTTCAATATTGCCCTCTGTCGGCACGTCGATGAGCAGCAGTGTTCTATAGTAACTCTATTTCTACCCCATTTATTTTACATTATTTACTTCGATTGGATAACAAAGTGAAACCAACAAACTCAGCACAATGTTTCTGGGTGCCTTCATTTTGGAAAACGGAGCTGCAACCGCTAAACCTTTGCATGTTCAGGAATAGTCAGAATGTCTAAAGACTGCCATGATCTGAGCTGATGCAATGAGGAGTAATGAGCAGTAATGGCTATTGTTGTTGTTTTTATTGTTACCATTGGTAACAATGGCTATTACCATTGCTATTATTATAGTAATAGCAAAAGAATTTATGTTCTTTGAACCATCTGGACATCAGGGGAATCTCAATGGAGGCATTTGGAGGATAATATAATGCAGATAAATAGTGTAGTGGCAAAGATTAGAAACTGTGAAAGCTTGGGCCTGGTTAGTATTTGGGTAAGAGACATCATGAAAATACTAGAATAGACTGGAAAGGCAGAGAAAATCGTCTCCAGAGGAATGGCAAATGACTTCCATGCTGTGGTCAAGAAAACCACAGCTTGAGGCTTAACTTTTGACTATAAATGTGTGAGTGGAAATCGAAGCAAAAGCCATGAGGTCTGCTGGGGCAGACATTAGCAATGAATACCAGTCCACCGAATTGAGATAGTGGGTGTTTAGTAAAATGGGATGAAATTTAGGGAAAATTTAAGCCATCAAAGCCAAATGAAAATTAAATACCTAAAGCAGTGTTTCTCAACCTTGGCCGCTTTAAGCTGCGTGGACTTCAACTTCCAGAATTCCCCAGCCAGCATGGCTGGCTGGGGCATTCTGGGAGTTGAAGTCCACGCAGCTTAAAGTGACCAAGGTTGAGAAACACTGACCTAAAGCGATGTATTAATTGCAGCAACACATTCCACAAATATACTGATAGGTCAATTCCCAGCTCTTTCCTGAAGTCCATAGCCATGGCCTAAACTGGAGGCCTTTGGTTGGAGAACAAAAGAGACATAGAACAGGGCCTTGGGAGAGCACAAAGGCCCCATGATAATCTCCCTAACTACTCAGTAGTGCTCCTGCAGCTGTAGCATTATGGTAACCTTTCCCAGCCAGGTGCTTTCCAGATGTGGTGGAATAACCAATAACCTCCCCAATGAAGGATATGCTGTCTGAATTCTGAGAGTGGCACTCCCAGTATATCATGTGGGCATTGGGTTGGAGAAAGCTGCATTACAGTGTTTTCTGAAGTGGGAAAGATTAATTTAATTTTTGCTCTCTTTATTTTCCTTTCTAAAATGATTCTTGCCAGCAAGACCTTTTCTGCCTTCCCTCCCCTTTAGATAAGGTTGTACCTATCTTGCAGAGGATGAGATCCTTCCAGATGCTCTTCTTTTGCTGTCTAATCTCACATTTTCCCTTCTTGTGACTGTTGAGCCCTTCAGATGGGACTCTCCATACACGTCTCTTCTTTACAGAGCTGAGAAACTAGTTTGACAGCTTTGACTGAAATTTAACTGTGTGGCCTTAGCAAATTCCCTGCTCAAGTGATTTTCTGCTACAGCCCAATTTTCATTTACAGTAGGAAGCTTCTGAAGGCTGTAGGCATCTGCTAACCATTCCCACCTTGCTCCCTTTCAGATCTTTGACTGCTCTTGAAACCTCTGCATCTGGACTTCATATCTGGAGGACCCCAGGTTGCAGAACAGTGACATAGATTGCAGTTCTATGAAACATTTAAGGGAGTGCAAACAAGTCCTGCTCTCCATGTCCCCATGTGCCTGCTCTTAGACCTTTGTGCAATTAATCCTTAATGGCTGAAAGGAGCTGCAAGCATTATCCATCTAAACCATTTACAAATCTTGCTATTGAGAACCTCCAATAACTGTCTTGTTGAGCTGAACCACCTTTCAAAACTGCACAAAGATCTAACAGATATGACAAATGCTAGGGTATTGGGAGATGGGTCTTCCATGTATGTCTCCTATCAACTCTCCTATAAAGAGGTTGAATTGTCCTTGCACAAGCCTTAATTTGGTCAGCTATGACACTAAATATACTAGAATGAGACAGAGAACTCTGAGAGTATGCTTTGCTTTGTACATGAGGAAGGAGACATACAGTAGAAGAAATTACCTAACCTCATGATGCTGTTCCCACCATTGTCATGAATATAGTAGGCTTAACTGGGTTAAGGTGGTGTTAACGTGATGTGGAAACATGAAAAGCCCATCAGCAAAGGGGAAAGACAAGTTAAAGCTACTGGAACTGGGCTGCTAAAATCCCAATGACAACTAATTAGTAGCAAAGAGATTCAGAAAACAAGCAAACAAAAACCTTTGGTATCATCTAGAGAGCACACAGATTCCTGCAGTCTAGCTCTGGTGGCTCTAGGAATGTTTCTCCCCCCACCCCCTCAGTCTGAGATGTTGTGGGGCAGAAAGAGGGTGGGGAAGAGACATTTCCCACTCTAGCCTTTCCACATTGCTCCAACCCTATTTAGACTGTCCTGGATTTCCCCCTTTCCCCAAACTATTAATATTGTACAGCAGTGTTTCTCAACTTTGGCCACTTTAAGATGTGTGGACTTCAACTCCCAGAATTCCCCAGCCAGCATGGCTGGCTAGGGAATTCTGGGAGTTGAAGTCCACACATCTTAAAGTGGCCAAGGTTGAGAAACACTGCTGTAGAGATAGAGAAGGAAAGAGAGAGACTGCTTCGGCAAAGGAGGCTGGGAAACCAGTGTAGATGGTTGTCCCCGATATAATGAAGGTAGCTAAGCAATTCCTGGGATAACTTTGTACTTTTTAGGTAAGACATTACTCAGGGGTGGCTCCTGACTAAATGTAATAGTTGCTAGCCGAGTTCTCTCTTCTCTGTAGCTTTGATTATGCTATAATCAACGATGCTGTGGAAAGAAAATAGGAGTCTCAGCTAGAGGTCCACTGATGGAAACTCTTGTGTAAGTTATTATGGTTATTGTTATTCATTTACATTTATTAGCCACCCAACTCCAATGGACTCTGTTAGGAGTTATATGAGGAGAGCCCTCCCAGGCTACTTTGACAGTATGGATTCTTGTTTTGGAGCCAAATTCCATCAAATTCAATGAGATATTTCAATACAGATCTATCTATCATCTATCTACCAATCAATCAATCATCTATCTATCATCTATCTATCTAATGATTGTCTAGCAGAAGGGGCATGTTGCAGACCCCACCAGTCAAGAAAGTTTGGCCGGGGGGGTCTAGGAAGAGGGCCTTTTCTGCCGTGGTCCCTGTCCTGTGGAACAGCTTGCCACCAGAGGTGCAGGCCGCCCCATTCTCCTGGCCTTCCAAGAAAGTGTGAACACATGGCTATACCAGATGGCCTGGGGGCCTGATGGGGGCTCACATTGCTGGAGTTGGCTAGCGGGATGATGGATACTGCTCCCTCCATCATCTTGAATTGTACATAATCTTTTTATATAGAATGGTTATTAGTTAATTTTAATATGGATACTTATATTTTTGCTGTTTTGGACTTTAATTGTGAGCCGCCCAGAGTTACGCTCTGGGGGAGATGGGTGGCATATAAATATAATATATAAATAAATAAATATCAATCCCTGATAGATGCTCTGTTTTAGTTGCTGTAATCTGGGCAAGCTGTTGAAATATACTCAGCATTAAAATGTTTGGTGTTGGGTCATAAAGCCAAGTTGACTAATAAAATTAAATATAGCCACAGCGTCATGTATTACTTTAATCTCCAAGTACATTCTGAGAGGGAACTGTGAGCTGCTTATTTTCAATATGAAGCACATTTATTAGTTCCACCCAAATTAATCATCCCAAGAGTTTCTAATGAACTGAGATTAAAGTTTATGAGTAATCCATTCCCAGGCACTGAGAATTAGGAATGGGAAGAACTACTGCAAGGATCATTGTATAGTGGAAAACAGTGACAACTTTCTGATTAGTCACCTTCCTGACATTTATCAATTTCAGTAAGTGTTCTTTTTTAATTGGTGTAAACATTACGTTTTCGTTAAATGGATTCCAAATCCTGTTTTATCCTATCTCATTTGAGGTTGCTCCCACAGCTCTACCCCCCTAATTGGAAGGAAGGACAAGTCATGGAACCTACCACAACTGGAGATCTCCAGAACACCACCTCCATTTTCACTTCCCAGATAACCCCTGCTCTAACTACAGATGTGCTTTTTTCAAGAAATAATGCAATTCTTCTAGGGCAGGATATACACCAAATTCCAAATATGAGAATCATCTAACCTCAGGATGTCTATCTTGGCAGGATTCAGGATATGTTTATTGATTTTTTTGTTCAGTCCATTGTGAATTCCAAGCATACATCCATATTTGCTCTGCCTTGTCTGATTCAGATGATGTAGAGAAAAAGAGTTGAGTATCAAAATATGGATAACTCTTTGCTCTAAACAAAATAATGACCTCATCCAACGGTTTTATGTAGCTTTAAAAGAATAGGGTGGGGAGTGGGGAGAGATTGAATTTGTGGGGGCATAAATGCCAAAGCTGAGGACAGAGCAGCCCTCAAAAACCTGAAGAAGGAACAAGCCATCACCATCCTCCCAGCAGATAAAGGCTGAAGCATGGTTATCATGGACAGAACACAATGCATACAAAAAGCCAAAGAATTACTGGAGGACAAAGACAATCACACTTCATTACCATACCACACAAACCAACTAAAGCCTCCCAAAGCATCCTAAATAAACCAAAAGACCCAATAGTCCAAGAAGGAAAAACAGGAGTCATCTATAACACACAGCCACTATGTAGGCCACACAGGCAGAAGACTAGTGGAGCAGATCCATGAAGACCAGCTAGCAGTCAGAAGACATGATGAAAACTTAATCTCACAACACACTGACGGACTCAACCATAGAGTTAACCAAAATTAACTCTTAATTTTAATGGTTTATAATGTGTAATTTTAGGACGCTTGAAGTCATGGTGCATAAATTATTGTAAATGACTTTTTAATTATAATCGACAAGTACCTTGACTAGCATACTTTCGGATGTATAATCCCTTATCTGGATTGGACGTATTTTATGTCTTTCCCTTCTTTTTAATATTGTACTGGTCTAATTGACTGTAATAAAGTTATTATTACACACTATTCAAAAAAGACAGTAACAAAGCTAAGAAGGAAACAAAAAGACCAGAACACATCCTCTCCAGCAACCAGAGGATAAGCAGGGATTAACATGAGACAAACAATCAAGCAGAAAACAATACCCTAATCAAGGAACTATCAAGGAGAAAACCACACTTCCACCAACACTGGCAGGGCAAGCTACTGTATATAAACAGGGAGCAAACCCCACACTCACTCTAACTGATGATGTTACCTAGTGAGGTAATGAAACGTCTGCAAGCAAACAACCAAGCTTCGAGAACACCAAGGACTCCACAGTTCAACCCTGAGCTACATATATTGTCTTCTGTTGAAATGCTGTTGTATAAAGCTGTAATCCCTTGTTCTGCTTTCTGAAACTAGCCTCAATCACATAACTGTTGTACCTCCCTGCTTCTTGATTCCTCCTTGGAGAGCCCTTTGAGCCAAATAACATGGTGGATGCTATCAAAATTCCCAGGTGACTGAGGTAAATTAACAAAGTTGGAATGCTCTTGCTTCCTTTCAACAAAGATAATTTATCTGAACAATTAAGGGTATTCCAGTGTCAAACCTGAGCCTGAATCCAGATTATAATGATTTATATAACATACTTCTTCAAAGTAGATGAAGTTAGATTATCAGCCTCTCAAACTCTTGTTTGCAATCTGGGCAAATTATTATAATTTTCTGAATCAGGCTTTTTAAAAAGGACTACACAACCTTCAAATTAAAAGGCAAGTGTGTCTCTCTCCTCTGAGAAGTACATTCTTAATATCTGTTAAAACTGGAGAAACAATTGAGTAAAAAATTGGAGGCTATTAAACCCCCTGGCATGTATAAGTCTCCTAAAATTTTCCATTTGAAATTACTTGAATTTGGATTGTTTTGATCTGTTTTTTTTATAATAAAAGGAAATAGAAGAGGCACACTTTTCTTATAGACACAAATTACTTACTTTTAGAATTTTGAAGTATAAACTTTATGTAAGTTAATTCAATTCCTATATATTAGTTTGAATCCCCATTCAGGGTTTGAGTTTGACTCTTTCATACTGATTTTAACAGAAATAAGGCAAACATTAAATGTGTATTCAACCCAATTTAAACTGTTGATAATGGAATACTGACAGATTAATGATAGAGTAATGATGTTATATGAAATCTAACATTATTAGAGGTTTCTCTAAGCCTAGCTATAGAAGGCTTAAAAATAATTGATGATTTGACTAGAATGCTTCATAAAAGTGCTTTCCAGGTATATAAACATTCTAATTTCATTTTTCTGCTTTGGGAATAAGCAACAGACGAAATAAGATGCTCAATTTTTACTATATGCACAAAAAATGCTGTGGAGGGTTGACAAAAATATCACTCTTAAATAAAGCTGATCAGTCAGACAAAACCATTCTACCTACTTCCATTTGAGTCAATTGAAAAGACAGTTTCTTAGCTATTCATCCATCTTTTCTGATTCTAAAAGGCCCCATCATCTGTATGATTCAAACATCATAGAAAGCTCCCACTTTTGATCAGAAACCAGTGAGAACAAGAATATTTGAAGAACTGAGAGCACAAAGGGGGTGAAGAGGAAATGATCTGATGAGCATAAACCTTTGATCTACTTGACACTTGTCTTTATAAAAACCCATTCGGGGGGGGGGGGGGGAGGAAGGCACTGAAAAAAGAAATGTAGATGAAATAAGTGAAAGGTTCTCGCCGCCTCCAAAAAGACACATGCAAGCTGAAGCTTGACTATTTCACTCTCTCCAATAATACACACTTTTTTGATGAAAAAGTGTTCATCTGGCTGAGCAATGATACTATATGCACTGCAACACTGTGGACTAAAAAATGTGTCAGAACCAGATATGCAGGTGCTAGACCAGTGTCTGAATGCAACAGTGTCCTGAATGGAAAAGGACTAATAAACTGAAGCTGAATTCCTAACAAGATGGAGGGACTGGAGATAGGTGATTTCTGTGTCTGGTAATTTGGAAAGTTGGATGCCCTGGATGAGTTAGGACTTCATCTAAGTGAGCAGGTTTGCTGTCAAGAGGTGTTCCCACTTCTACATTTATCAACAGAGGTTTTGTAATCCCAATCTCTCTAACTGAAAGTTTCTTTTTACATACCTGGCTGGTTTACTAATTGTTCCTGGACATGGGTAGCTTGATTACCCTCAGGATGAGGTTAAGTTGGGGCAGAACTTAACTATCAGTACATGCTTGGGTACAGTTGATGAAAGAGGCAACCATGAACACATTCCACCTGCTTTGAAGGAGCTACCTCTATGCTATGAAGTCAAACTTATATTGAGTCAGGCTTGTTCTGAGATACAGAGGCTTGTGTGATTAGCAACCATGATGGATCCTTTTTATACCTGCCCAGCAATTAAGGTCAATGGGGTTAGTCTCTTAAAATATTCATACTTGTTATTCACTCGCTATTAGCCATGGATCCAAGGATCCTGATTCTGGAGTTCCTTCCCTATTTAGTTGAGGTAAGTACCAAGTCTACTTAGCTTTCAACATCAGCTAAAGATCTACCTATCTGCCCAAGCTTTGGACTGAATTTATGCTGCTGCGTTATTTAGTGTGTCCCTGTCCTTACTGACATGGTCCTGTTTTTATGGTTTTAATGTTTACAATTTTGTATGGCTTTAAGTTCTGAGATTTTTTATGGTTTGGATGTCAATTGTTACATGGTTATTGGTACCTTCAATTATAAGAATGCAAGTACTCTAGTTCCTGTTAGGAAGGTCTCTCTTTTGCTGCCTTCTCTGGAGATAAGTATTGGGTGTGTTCTCATCTGGGAACAGCTCAGTTATTTTCTAGCCTACCTTAAGACAGAATGAAGCTTCAGGCTCAGGTAGCAGATTCTGAAGGAAGAGTAGTAGCTGGAAGGTGCTGGAAGAGAACAAGAGATGCCTGGATACAGAATGCCCAATCTTGGGTTGTTTCCTAGTTAATAACCAACAAGTATTGTTTTTTAAAGACACTGTTCCTACTGGATCTTAATGTTATCCCCAAAGCTAGCCTGTAGCTGGATGCTTTTCTATCACAAGTGCTAAAGTAAGGCTTCTGCATCTCTTTATGGCATAAGTGCACAACCTGTGGCTAGAGTTGGGGGGAATAAGTGGTGCACCAGAGGATAATCAAGTGTCATATTCCTCTATTTCCATCCCTAGTTGATGGCCCGCCTTCAACAAATTTCTCTGTGTAGTCCTGCTGTCTTTCTTTGTATGTGTGTTCATATATGTATGTATATGAGAGAAAGTGGAGGTTGTTATTCACATAACAATTTTTTGTACTCCTGGGAATCAATTGAAATGTGAGAGATTGGTTAGGGTTATAGTGAGTACCACTATAAGAATATATGTATATGTGTGACATGAATCTTAAAATTGAACAGTTAAATAATTAAAATGCATTTACCCAAACAGCAAGACAACTTATTTTCTCCAGATACTTACCTAGGGAAAGGAGAATTTGGGTTACATTTGCTGCAAGGACCCTGTTGAGAAGAAAGGAATGGGTAGGAGGTAGAGATGGTTGTAGACCATGCTGAGGAGGTCTTTCAAGACAAGATTGATGGTCTTCAGTCAACTTGGGAGTTGAGAGGTTAATTCATGTTGCTTGCCTGGTGAATTTTAACCCTTTTTGTACACATCTAAATAGGATTTCTTTTCTTTCATTTCCTATCCAGTTTTACTTCCTCTCAACTCAATCTCTACCCACATTCAGTACATCTCTTCCTCTTAACTTCACTTCCCGCTGCAGTTACCCTTTCATCTTCAACCCGTCACCAAAAAGGTTTTTTGAACTTTTTCTCTTTTTGTTCTTTCTGCTGGAAGGAAGTAGGGGAAAACGTGTGTGTATGTGTGGGTGTGCCGTTTTGGAGGTTATCCCCTCTACCCACTTACGGTGTGCAAGTAGCATATTTGTTTATGTGTGTGCTGATAAGAATAAAAGAAAGGGTTGAAGACCAAGGATCAGGTAGCGAGGTGCAAATGACTGTAGACGCTGCTGCTGCTGCAAAGAGTGAGGGCTTTGGAAAATTAGCCTGGACAGATTAGTCAGTGTTGAGGGTAGGGAGCTGTTTGCCTGGAGAATTTAATCTTCTTTTGTAAGGCCTAGGCAGAGCATCTCTTGCCCTTCTTTTGTTCTCATTGTCTGCTTTTTCTTTTCTTGTCTTTCTGGTGTCCCCTTCCTCTTACTCCAACTTCCTCCTGTTTCCCCTTCCCCATCTCCCTCCCTAACAGAGAAGGGAGGGGGTTGCATCTGTAGGTATACTTCTGTGATCCTCTGTCCAAGTGGTTTATTTGTAAAAGACAGAATAGTTGGTATATGCAGGTGGGGTTTCGTTTGTTGTATATATTGATATCATTTTATGGACAATTTTTAAATTAATAATTGTTGATTAAATTAATGTAATTGTATTTGTCCTGCCCCTGTTTTTTTTTTAATGTGGCTTCTGCCAGGTATGAATGTATAGATAGATACATGTATGTGCATTCATATACAAGCTTGTCACATGCTCACACTTGTTAGGGCAAGGGGGGAAGCTAAACATTCCCAAGATTGGTTTCATCTGGAATGAGAAACCTTAATCCGTGCAGTCCTCCTTTCAGAAATGGGAAGATGCTCTTCTTTTGCTCTCAGCTTGTGGTATCGTCTCCTAGATCCTACTAATCTGGGAAGATCTAGTCATTCTGCTTCTTTAACTAAATACAGAGCAGTTCTGGGGCAGGCAACTTAATGAAGAAAAAGCTCCCTAAAAATAAAATATTTGAAAATTATTGACAAGGAAAGGTACTTAGTTTTCCATTTTTCTAGTGCTCACTGTCAACATGGGTGAAGTAGCAAATTTTGAATGCATGCATCAAGGTGGTGTGCATGCACACAGATGTGCAGGAGAAAGAGTACTAATATAATTGGAGTCCTGTGAGATGAATTGCCACTGAACATACTGATGTTTACTTTTGATTGCAGAGATTGTACTGAGCTTTAATAAAAGCCTGGTTTTAGTGTTCAGGATGAACATTTAGCTCTTAATTAGAGACGCAAACAATTTTGCAGACAGCTGTTGCTGCTAGTGTGAAGCAGAATCTTTGTCAAATTGGGACCAAATTTCTACATTTTCTGACTTCTACCCTATGCTATTTGGTCATCAAGAAAAGCCATATTCTACCTCATTTATCTGTTAGACACATACATCTCAATGCTATTGTTCTAAAAGAAATGCCAATACTATGTTTCTATGTTCACCTTCCATTTCACCACTGTTATCAAAGTCTTGTGCTAGCCTTTCTCAGATTTGTTAGACTTCCATTCCCATCACCAGCTGTTGGCTGAGAGTGATGGATTTTGTAGTCTTGTGTGAAATATACTTAGTATTAAACTAGTATCTTCAGCTGAATTTATCAACAAACATGCATAGTGTAGAAGAGAATAAACTAAATTTGGAGTTACCTGACTGATTTCATTAAGAGTTACGTGATCAAAGTTCTTCTGGGACAAACGGCTCATCCTGTGATCTAATCAAAGCTTTTGATAAGATGTTTCCACTGTGTAAATTCCAAGGAGAACAAATAAAGTCCACCCACTGTATTGTCATGCAAGGTACAAAGGAGAGAAAGAGTAAGAGTAGCCATACTGCCTTTTAGAGAAATGTGTTTTCTTTTGGCTGGTTTGTACTAAGAAGCCCTTGAAAAGCTTCCAGATTATTCTGAAGTTCTCTAATACACAGCTTGCAAATCATATTGTACTGGCCCAGCAGACTAGATGAATCCTACCAGTGCAACCACACGGTTGTCATGGGTTGTAGACAGTGGGCTGGCAGAAGGAGCCAGGAAGTTGTTACATGAAAAGCAAGTTGGGAGGGCTGAAGAGAAAGGCACAGTTGCTTGTGGTCTCCTGCAGTTCTCTGGCTTTCCAAAATATAGGGCCTGCTCTTCTGTGCCATTCAAAGACAATGATTGATTGAACTATCACATTTATACCTTGCCTCTATCATATGCAGACTCTTGATGGCTTTTATCTGCAACCTCTTATTAGACCAGTTCAATGAGTATTGAATCCAGATTGTGATGAATCTAACAGCAATGGCTAAACCCATGGCAGCCCTCAGGGTCACAAAAATGTACATAGTTAGGTGATTCACTTAATGGGTTAGATTGTGGATTAGATGATGTCTCGGCCCACTTTTTAGTGATTCTCCAGTTCCCCTGGCTCCACAGGCTACTCCATTCATTTCCTTCTATACATTGCATGCAGGACTTTCAAAAAATCTAAAGCAATATTCAAAACCCTTATGTGATTTTTTTCATCAATAATTCACATACCACTACCAGTTGGCCAGATTTTCAGCTGTAGAACTCACTGCATCACATACAAATCTTTAATGCATATTGTTCAAGAGATACCTTTTTTTCCATTTCCTTGTACAGATGTCTCAGTAATTCAGATATTATATTAAAAGAGCAAATGCCTTTTCAGAGTCTGTCCTTGAACAATCAGCTTACCTTGTAAATCTAAAGATGCTATGAAAAGGTAATATGATTCTTCTCTGAATATCTTATTTCTATAGATATACATATAAGCACAAATATTCAGCTTAAACAGATCATAATTCATAATTCTTTTTATCCAGTTTATTTTATTGGCAGCTTGTTTTCTGCCAGCACTGAGGCTAGAATCAAACTGTCTTCTGTTTCTTTAACCATACTGACGGTATTAACTGAAAACTGCCTATTGCAATGGGCACGGTTGGAATGTGTTAAGCAAACAGAGCACTTTTGCCAAATCAGAATGGTATCTTCTCCTTTCCTTAGCTATCATTGTAATTGATTGCGCTTTTGTAAACCTTTGCTCAAGTAAATAAAAACGAGAAATAAATGGAGGTTTTTGATGTCTCCCAGCAATAGTGAACAACAGAATCAATGCTAAATGCAATTTATCTAGTAAAAAAGGAAGCTTTGATAAAACCAGATGTCCCATGAGTGCACCATAGTTAGCAGCACCTCCGAGCTAACCCTGGCTGATTTTGAAATGGTAAGGTGGGACTTAGTTAGTAGGTGGGTGGGAAAGAACCAGGAAAAGCTCAAGGCTGTTGGTGAGGTTGGGTCATTGAAAAAACATGGCGGAAGAAAGCAATAGCACATCACTTCTGTGTGGTAGACAAATAACAGGGACCTGTCCATGCAGTCATCAGTACTCAATTTTTACTCAAGGAAGTCTTGATTTCCTGTAAGGGAGTATCATCTGTCATGAAATGGTACACAAATTGCTAATTCTATATCAAATCAAATCAAATCAAACCAATCTTTATTGCAGTCATAAACCAGCATAACTAATTCCATGTAGGACTAGCTTTGAAGACAGTCTAGACCAGTGTTTCTCAACCTTGGCAACTTTAAGATGTGTAGACCCATGCTGGCTGGGGAATCCTGGGAGCTGAAGTCCACACATCTTAAAGTTGCCAAGATTGAGAAACACTGGCCTAGAAGCTGCAGGTGGTGCAGAACATAACTGTCAGCTGTTAGAACAGCTAAATGAAAATGCCTAACAGTGATCCTGAAAGTGCTCCATTGTTTAGCTGCCAGTAATAGCCCTCATTTAACCAGATATGTTGAAGAGACATTAATTAAAAAAAAAAAAAGCTGACATTGAATTATTGACCTACCCATACTGTAGAAATTAGACTATCTTTGAGTCATCTTCTTTTACTAAAGAACACAAACACATATGGATAGTCCACTAGTCCTCTCTCCTTCAACAGTACAGGTTATTTCCAGATTTGGGTGTAAAACAAGTGGGTTGATCACTATAAAAAGTCCAGTAGAAACGTACTTGCTGGAGGACCTGCTCCGCATAATCAGAAGGAGCAGATACATCTTTTAAAGTAGGTGGATGTTTAAAAAAATTGCCTTGGAGATATCTAAAAGAGCCATGCTATTATCAACAGTGAAAGAAGCTGCTGGGCCTTTTAGATGAGTGAGTCAGACGGGATCCAAGGAAGTCATGCCTGATAACCTAGAGAAAAGCAGTTCCTTTTCCAGCCAGCCTAAAGGTCCTTAAATCTTTGTTTTTTTTAATAATGAATAGTGGAGTTAAGCCTCTCTCAAGGCCACTAAACACATCTGAGGATATGGCATATTTTCCTTGCATGTTTTAGCTTACCCAAAGGAATTTTTTGATGTAGGAAGTGAAGATATAAAATATATATTTCTACCTTAATGACATAAAAGAATTTGTGAAACCAAACCAAGATATATAAGTAATACTGAACAATAGTCTCCATGTAAGAACTCTTGAGAATCTTGTAAGCATTTGTAAAGAACCGGGAGATTCTGTTGAAAACTTTGCTTAAGTGAAAATAATCAAAGATCTTTCTAGGCCCTTGATTACCAAACTCAGTAGTTCAGGCGGCTACTTAGCATTTGAAAGTGGTCCTTTGAACAAAAATCTTCTAGACTTTTATACCAGGGTTCCTCAACCTCAGCCACTTTAAGATGGGCGGATTTCAACTCCCAGAATTCCTCACCCAGCCACGCTGGCTGGGGAATTCTGGGAGTTGAAGTCCACCCATCTTAAAGTGGCTGAGGTTGAGGTACCCTGCTTTATACAAAAAACATAATGCTTATGAAACAAAGAACTGTCTTTTCTTTAACTCTATCATTCCCACCTATCACATACAACCTGCCTAAGAGTCTGTGAACTCTTGATTGTTCTGTTGACTCTTGACTGTTGATCCAGGAACCAAAGAGCTCACTTTTATAAGGCCACAACTACAGTTCAGAGAAATTCCTGAGGGTTCAGACTCTCTGCTTTTTTCTCTTCCTGGTAGCTGAGACAATAATGGAGTTTGAAAGCATAGGGAGATCCATACATGGTATTAAACCATAATATGGTTTAATTTTGCTTTAATATATTGTGTGATTAATAGCAGAGCTGCACTGCTGTTCTTCTGTCTTATTAATTTTGTGTACATTGTTGTTTTCTTGACCAAGATAGACGTAGAAGTTTGTGGTGGCCTTACAATTACACACACCAAGCTGGACAACTCCCTACAAGCTGGAGGGATGAACTATGAAAAGTGGTCCCAACTGGAACATCATAGCAAAAGACTGAACAAAATTCAAATATTTGTTGATGTCATCATTTCAGTATCAACACTAACCAGATGAATATGACAATAAACTGATAAAGTAATACTGTGTGAATACAACCATTGTGATTTGTAAACAATAGTTTATGGGATAGCATAATGTATGAATCTAATCAATTGAAACTTATTCAACAAGCCATGAATTAGCAAGATAATTCAATGAGATCACAGTCTGCTTTGATTTTGTGAATTCCACTCCCAGGAATTGATGCTAAAAGGTGATGCAAAACATATTCAGAAAAAAGATGCTTCCTGAAAACAGAGGGCTAAATCTTGGTTTCACTTGTCCATTTATGTCCTTGTCCTTACCACAAACTAGTTTTTGGACCAGTATATGTCATAGACTGGATTCACACATCACTCTAAACTGTGTTCTATGAATATTTTGGATTATATGTTGTGTAAATCCAGCCATGAAGTACAAAATGTTAGCAGCAGCCCCAAGTTCTGACTGAATTGTGAAATGACTAGCCTTAAACTATTTGACTATCTCAGAAGGTTTCTGGCACAATAGATTTAGCCCGCTATACATTAAATCTGAGATGCTCCTGAGAAGGCAGATATGGAGAGAGGCATCTAAGTGCTTCTATGACAGTGGCACGTAAATATTATCTTGAATAACAGTCACCTTCTAATGAGAAAGATTTAGCAGAGTCTGGAGTGAAATTGGATGATCTACAGAATAGTTCTGTAGGCAGACGTGTGATACAGTCCTACAGTTGCATTAACTGTAGAAAATCAGCATCATCTTCCCCCACTGCAATGAAAAACTCAACCTCTTTTCTTCTGAATTCTGGGAGTTGAAGTCCACTCATCTTAAAGTGGCCAAGTTTGGACAACATTGCCATATGGAGAATGTTTAATGGACAGATTATATGAGAATTTTTCTTGGGGGAATTCTGAACAATAATTTAACATGCCCATTTAGACTATGGAACGACTCTCCCCCAGACCAGGAGGAAACTAGTAGGCAGGTTTAGATTTAAATTGTTGTCTAAGAAACATAAGATTGTTTCTTTTCATATTCAAAGTAAGAACTCATTTAGTTAGAATATTTTCCATAAACTATCTTATAGGAAAGTCCTGGCAGAATAATGCACATCATCTTAAAGTTGTATCTGCCATAAAATATTCAGCTAGTTTATGTAAAATTTGAACTACAGGACATTATTCTGTACTGTATGATATGAATCCTCATAAAAGACCGTTTCTGAAGGTACTCCAAATCAGAGGTGGGAAAACTGTGACTCTCCAGATGTTAAGCTACAGCTTCCAGAAAACTTCAAATCAGCAAGTTTAGGTTAGGGATGCTAGAATTTGTAGTTAGCAAATAATCTCACTTTTCTTTCTATTCTCTTGGTAGGTACCTTTTCAGAAAACTGGCTACAATTGGTTACAGCCCAGGGTCTTAGGAGACAGAATTTAAGTTTAATCCCCCATTTTTGAACCCGTGCTAATCAGCACAGCTACAAAGTTGCCCACTGAAAGAAAGATCTTGCAAACATCCATAAATACTTATTTTGTTCCCTCTTTAATTGCAACCATTTACTATAAAAATTGACAGCTCTTTGGGGACTAATCTTCCAAGCAGATTTTGTCTCCCTGACTCTTCTCGACTTGTGATAGACAAAAGATGCTCTTTTCTTGCCTGCCATATAGAAGCCGAAGTCCAGAAAGGTCTCCAGCTTGAAGAGCTACTTATAAGATTTGAGTGGCTAACTTTGTTGTTTCCGAAGGTGGAGAAAAGCGTCTAATAGTCTTGTTATTACAGAAGTACCAAGATCTGGGAAAAGATTTTAGGATTTCCCAATCATTTTCTAAGTGATTGGGAATGGGGTACTCTGGAGGTCTGGAAAACCAGAATCCCAGTCGCTCTATGGCTCATGGCTTTTGCCCAGCGATATTTACCTGCTACTGTGCAGAAAATAGAGCGATGCCAAAAGGTGCTGCATCAGAAGGGAGCAAAAAGGGGTCACGCTCAACTTTAGATTAAGCTTTAACCCAGATTCCCAGGCCTGTTAACTTAGTCTGCACATCTTTGGCAAATATCCACACCAACTGAAAAATCCTTCACGAAGAGCTAAAAGTTCACGAGGGAGGAGGGAAAAAGTATTATGCAGAAAAGACCTATTGATCTGGTCGGTCTTGATTCCAATTACCATTTGGCATCTTACTACTGTAGCTGTTGAGTATTTCCTCCATTCGGCTGCTGGGCGAAAAAGAATTTGTCGGTCGGAGTCCTCAAAAGAAGTTGCTTTGCTGGTCATTTCCTGAGCCTCCTTGCGAGAATTAGTCTGAGAGTAACACTGCTCTTCACAGCCAATTTGTTTAGACATGTTTCAGCAGGCTTGTTCCAATTTGGATCTAATCCAATTTGTTGGCAGCAGCCCCCAAAAATGCCCAAAGCCACATATCTGGAGCAACCAGGAGTAATTAATCCATGGGAAAATAAACACTGATATCTAGATCTTCTAAGTAGAGCATATGCATAATATAAATGTAAAGGCACCCCTGCCCCCACGAGTCCTTGATGTACCCATGCAGTTCTCTTAGAAATACAGGTAGTCCCCAGTTCAATGTTTCTCAACCTTGGCAGCTTGAAGGTGTGTGGACTTAATTCTGGGAGCTGAAGTCCACACCCCTTCAGGTTGCCAAGGCTGAGAAACACTGCCCCAGTTTAAGAATGAGTTTCGTTCCCAAGGCCTGTCCTTAAGTCGAATTTGTACGTAAGCAGGAACAGTATTACTGTATAATACTGTACAAGTAGTATTGTGTAACAAACTTGAACCATTGGGTATTTAACTCAAATTTTGCTACAACAAGCTCCTTAACTATGGGACATCTATAACCCAGGCATTCTTAACCTGGGGACTACTTTTAGGATGAAAATGGTTTACCGTTTTCTCTTTCAAGTTCCCAGTTTAGTCTGCCATCCTCAGATAACCTACTGTTAACCAGGTCCATCCCTGTTTAGCTTCCGGTCTCAAACACCACACTTAAGCTTTTCAAAATGCTGCACGGGGTCAGCACGTCAACGGTGCCTTCCCGTTCGTCGGAAGTTGTTCTGTGCAAACAGCACATTTGTTCCCGATAAACTATGCGGCAGATACAAATTCCGATTTTAAATTTTATTACTTTTTTTACTTCACTTGATAGGAGCTTCTCTCAAGCAAAGATGATATAAAATGGGTGTATCTAATACAACGCATCTCTTGAAGCTGCTACAGGAATACTAACTCATTTCAACTATAAAACTTTATCACGTACAAATCCTGTTACCGTATCAAAACAGTGTATTATTATCAAGTCCAAATTACAAAAAAAGGGGGTGGGGGCAGAAACAGCAGGAAATATTTTGCACTATTGTATCAGTCACGAGGCCTACGTTTTCATTCCTTGAACGTCCTTGGTCAAAGCCGATGCGTCATCCAAAATTGGAAAACACTTCGCATATTCAAATAACCCTGAGTGTATAGTGCAATAGCACAAAGGTCATACATTACAGTCCACTGGCTACATCTTAAAAGGAAAAGAAACAGAAAGCAAAAAACCTCGATTGGCATTTTCTTGTGCTAGGAGAGAAAGTTCCTTTGGAAGAGCGGAAAGCCGCGGCGCTTTCCCAGAGAAGTGAGGTAGCCCAATGGGAAGAGAGCGGGAGTCAAGACTTCAGCAAGATTGCATCTTTCCTCGGGGCGGAACAGCTTGTGCGGGCTCAAGGCATCCAAACGGAATCCCGGCTTTCCGGCTCGATTAAGCCGACGGTCGGCTGGCCGGCGGGGCGGGGGCCACCGCTGCCTGGGCCCTAAAGTGCAGTCACTGGAATAGAGAGGAGGCGCCGTCCAGCCCGGGGAATTGTAAACAGGCGACCGAGACGGGCCTCCTTCCCCTTCGCGGCGCGGCGCGGGGCTCCCCGGGGCCGGGCACGAGCGAGACCGTCTCCGCCGCCCCTCAGCAGGCGAGTCCCGGGAGCCGCCGCAGCCTCACCACGGGCGCCAGGCTGACCCGCAGGATGCGCTCCGCGCGGCGCCGCGCCGCTTCCGAGCAGCGCCGGTTCCAGATGTTGCCGCGCACTTTGAGCGGGGGAAGGGCGGCGGGCGGCGGGCGGGCCGCCTTCCGGGTTTCCTCGCGGGGCCCGCCGTCGAGGAGCGGCCCCCGCGGAGGAGGCGCCTCCGGCTGCCGCCCCTCCAACTCCGGCCGGGGCGGCGGCGGCGGCGCCTCTCGCCGCCTCTCGCCGGCGGAGAGCCCGGGGGCGGCTTCAGGGGGCGGCGGCGGCGGCGGCGGCGGCGGCGGGGCCGCCCCGTCCTCCTCGCGCTTCTTGGCCGCTCGCTTCGCGCCGCCTCCCCTGCTCCTGGCGTCGCCCCGCGGGCGCTTCCCCTTGGCGGCGGCGGCGGCTCTCCTCCGGCCGGCCCTGCTCCCCGCCGCCGGGCCCCGGGGCAGCTCCGGCACGACCGCGCGGCACGAGGCGTAGCCGTAGACGTCCTTGCTGCGCAGGATGACCGGCGAGAACTCGTGCTTGAGGCTGCACAGGAAGTCCCACAGCTCGGCGTCCGAGCTCATGAACGCCGTCGACCGGGGCACCAGGAGCTTCAAGGCGTCGCCCAGTGCCGTGGTGCCGCTGCAGAACAGCACCTGCGAGCGCGAGTGGACCACCTTCTCCGCCGCCGCCGCCGCGCCCGGAGCCGCCGCCGCCCCTCCGCTCCCCGCCGGCTTCATCCTCGCTCGCGCGCCACGGCGGCGGCCGCTCGCCCGCGTCCTCTCCAGCGCCGCCGCCCGGCAGCCACTGCCAGCCGGGCACTTCGCGGGGATCCGCGGGCGCGCTCGCCTCCTCCTTCCTGCGGGAGCTTCGCTGCAGCGGCGGCAGCAGCAGCAGCAGCACCTCCTCCTCCTCCTCCTCCTCCTTCTTCCTCCTCCTCCTCCTCCTCGCCCCCGGCGAGAGGCACTTGCTTCCCCCCCCCGTCTCTCTCTCTCTCTCTCGGGCGCAACTTCTGCCGCTGCAACAGGGCGGGCGACGCCGATCGATAGCCCACCGCCTCCCGGGCAGCCGGCACAAAATGGAGCTCTTTTTAAAGACCCTGCGGGGAGGTCGCCAGCCTCACGCCTATCCAGATCCCTGGCTGCGGCGGATTGGCCTGTTTGAATTGCGTCACGGCGAGGAGCCCCGCCCCCGGAGGAGCAGAGCCCCTCAGGGACTCCCCGAGTGGGGCGCCCGAGGAGGCTCAAGAGTGGGGCGCCCCGTTCCTCGGCTCGCCCTCCTCCTCCTCCCCCCCGCAGAAGCCGAAGGCTGCCCCGGGGAAGGGGACCGGCGGGGTGTTGGGGCGGGTCTCTGGGTCCCAGGGGCGGGAGAGATCTGGATGGGGAACGGAGGACACTCTTCTTCTGGAGCTTGTAATCCGATCCAGCAGTTCCTGGGAAGTTGGAGGGGTTTGCTTTCGAGTAAACGGTGGGATGGCGTGGCTCCTGCCCTGCCCGCAGTGATTTCCAGGCTTTGCTGTGCTTCATGGGGAGGGAGCCCATGTAAGATCCAGGTGCAGCCAACCCAACTCAGCTATTTGGGCTTTGGTGCCCAGGTATTACTTAGAAGGGTGTTCCTCAACCTCAGCCATTTTAAGATGTGTGGACTGGGCTGGCTGGGGGATTCTGGGAGTTGAAGTCCACACATCTTAAAGTGGCTGGGAAACATCGACTTAGAAGACCCATCCAATTTCAATGGGGTTATTTTGGAGAAAGCACACGGCCTTTGTTTCAAAAGGCTCTGGCAGAAGATTTAGGTACAGTGTGTTCTTAGCATTACAACTAAGGTTTATCTATTCCAGCAGCCCTCCGGTGGGTTATAAATTAACCCGAGATTTCAAGAGACTCTAGGCCACGTACAACTTGGAGCTGGTGCTGTGCAATTGGAACCAGTGCTACAAAGTGTAGTATTTCCTTTCCCGGGTAGCCCCTTATCTGAACTGGGGGCAGTCAAGTACTTTGCCAACTCCAAATTCGCAGGCTGTTTTGGTGACACATACTCAATCCCAGGCTTAAAGCCATCATTAACACTTTGCTGTTGCAGTGTTTCGCAGACTTGCCAAAAATAAAACCCAGGTTTTTCCCCAGCCGTCCCTTTACCAGATCCATTGAAGGTTGGGATCTCATCCAACACATCTTCCTTCCTTGGGAAGATCTTTCTTAATAATCTTGCGCTCCTGTTAGCCCCACTAGGTAATCCAGACCAGGATATCAACTCCACAAGAAGACTCAAACTACCTTTATTGAAGTTGGCTAAAATAACATAATCTTGCAAGTCTTGATTGTGCTGTATCTCCTCCCCTTTCTTATATTCCAGGGGTGAATCAGGGAGGGGTCTGCCTGAGCCCCTTCCAAATGTTATCTCTTTTCTTTGGACTTAAAAAATTACCTAGACAATGGAGCCTGCATATCTCCATCAAAGGTCATCTTCCTTATATTCTACAGCTCTCTTCCAACTTGCTACATAGCTTTGCAAATCCTTGATTTCCTTCTGACCCTAAGAGATGATAAAACACTACACCACCACTACCAACCTGCCCAGAAAAATTAAAAGTCAGAATGTTAATGGCCATGCAGAAAGATCTTTGCAAAAAGATCTTTTTAAGCTGTGAGAGAAAAAGGGCTGGCCAGAGTTTTGAGAAATCTGTGTACAAAGGATCAGGAATACATACAGGTAATATTGAGAGCCCGTGTGGTCAAGTGGTTAAGATGTTGAACTAGGAGCGGGGAGGCCCAGGGTCTAGTTCAACCTCAGCCATGGATGACTGGGTGACTTTGGGCCTCTCCCTCAGCCCAACCTACCTCACAGAGTTGTTGCTGTGAAGAAAAATAGGAGGAGGGAGCACCTCCTAATGAGCTCCTGTACAAAAGGTGTGATATAAATGTAATAAATAAACAAGTTCCTAGAAGAGAATATATGTAGCCTCTATATGGAATGAGGAATATATGTTAATCCCTGCTTATCTGGGTGTTGGCTGCTGAAAAGGATGTGTTCTGGTCTTTTTTGTTTCCTTAGTTTTTTTATTGTCTCTTTTGAACATATATACAACATACATGCATACATAAATACAATATATATACAACATACATACATACATACATGCAGTGTAAGGACTGTAACAGCCACTATGTAGGACAGACAGGCTGAAGACTAGCAGAGCGCATCCATGAACATCATCTAGCAGTCAGAAGACCCGATGAAAACTTCTTAATCTCACAACATACGGATGAACTCAACTATGGTTTCAACTGGGAAACTGAGCATCCTAGACCAAGTTAAAAACGCTAGGGAATGTGTGGAAGCTTGGCACTCAGGCACACCAACCATCAATAGACACATAGAGATAAACCACACTTTCACGCCATTCAAAAGAGACGATAAAAAAACTAAGAAGGAAACAAAAAGACCAGAACACATCCTCTCCAGCAACCAGAGGATAAGCAGGGATTAACACCAGGCAAACAATCAAGCGGAAAACAATAGCCTAATCAAGGAACCGCCAAGGAGAAAACCACACCCCCACCCACACTGGCAGGGCAAGCTACTGTATATAAACGGAGCAAACCCCACACTCACTCGCACTGATGATGTTACCTAGTTGGGTAATTAAATGTCTGCAAGCAAACAACCAAGCTCAGGGAGCACCAAGGACTCCACAAATAAACTAGTAGCTATAAATAAGTAAACACTGCTGAGTTGATCCCCCTATCCTTTTGCTGGCAGAAAATTATACTGGCATGAGGTGTGCTGATCCAATTGCACAATTTTATCTTGGCTTTATTGCTCTTGCCTTAACTTCCAGCCTTAGTTATCTGACTTCCCTCCAACACAATGGGTGACAGAACTCATATATTTTGGACATCTGAGAGTGGCCTTGACAGTATTGGGGTAAGGAGAAGCTGCTGCTTTTAACATTGGCACACCTAAGGACAACTGAAGCCTGTCTCACTCATGAGCTGGGGAAGACATAATGGCTGCAGATTTTAATTCAGAAGTTTTGAGGAAATATAAATTGGTTGTTGGCCTATTGCATGGGGCTCCTTTACACATTCTTCACATCTTTCTCCTCCATGAAGAACCTTTCTGTACATGATTGAGGAACATCACTCAGAACTGAGAAACAAATTAAGAATTTCAGGCTAACTTGCATCCCAGGATGTTGAACGACTAACAGGAGTGATCTCAGAACCATCAAATGCAATCTGAGGACTGCTGGAAAACTAATGAGGTGTCAGAAGACTGGAGATGCACCAACATAGTCCCAGTATTCAAAAAGGAGACAAAAGAGAGCCCAAGAAACTATGGAACAATGAGTTTAACGTACTGGGCAAAGTATTAGAGCAGATTGTCAAAGGGTATGTCTACAAGCACTTAGAAAAGAATGCTATAATGTTACTAGGGGCTGGAATAGGCTTGTCAAGAACAAGTCCTGTCCCACTAATCTTCATCTCTTTTTAGTAGACCCAGTAACTACATTGATAGCCCAAGCAAATGTTTTGGATGAAGTACACCCTGATTTTAGAAAAATGTTGAAGAAGATCTTTCATTATATTCTTGTGAATAAGATGCAGCCCGGTGAATTTGCAGCTGATTGAATCACCACACTACAAGTGTGTTCATAAGTGGTTCTGCATCATTCTGTAGGGAAGTATCAAGCAGAGTCCCCCAAGCATTGTCCTCACCCAATTGTATCCAATTTCTTTATAAATGAATTAGAGGATGAAATGGAAGAAATACTTCTCAGATTGACAGATTTGGCTGATAATGTAGGGGACAAAATCTTAATTTAAAATGACTTCAGCAACCTTGAACATTGAGCCATATTCAATGAGATGACGTTCAACTGTGACCATTTTACAGGAAAAATCAAATGCGTGGGTAGAGGACCGGGGACACCTAGTTTGCATCTGAGAAGGATCTAGGCATACCAATAGACCACCAACTGAACAGGAGCAAGCAGTGCAATGCAGCAGCTGAAAAGGCTATTGCAATTTCATGCATTAGTAGAAGCATTGCATCCAGATCACAGGAGGCACTAATTTCATTGTATTCTACACTGTTTAGAATACATGTGGAGTGGTGTGTTCAGTTCTGGGCAAACACAGTTTAAAAAGGACATTGAGAAGCTGGGACAGGTCCAGAAGGGAGCTACTAAGGGGTCTGGAAGGAATGGTTAAAGGAGGTGGACATACTCATCTTGAAAAGGTGTTAACTTTATTATAGTCACCAGAATTCAACAAGTTAATAGCAGATAAAGCAAAATACTCTGGTATAGTTTATGGTACAATCATCAATGCAATCAAAATGTGTCTGGTTTTGCAAGCAATATAGCTTCCTTTGGCCATATTATCATGCTGGTCTGATAATAGCAGCTGTACATAGAATAAATCAGAATTGTCTGGGTATTTTGTTAAATAAGGAGTTATAAGGCATCCGTATAAAAATGTAATATAAGCAGTTATGGACTATGGATTCAACAAAACCTTCAGCTTGTAAAAAAAGAAAGCTGGAGAGATAAGATAGCGGTCTACAAATGTCTAAAAAAACTGTCACTGCAATGGGTGGGGACTTGTTCTCTGTTGAAGCTAAGAGCAGGACAATGGAAATGTAAAAGAATGGAAATTCAAGCCGAGAATTTCTTGTCACAGTTGTTGTTAAGCAGTGGGACCTCCTGTCTGGATCATTGGTGGTCTCTCCTGTGTTGTAGGTTTTCAAAGAGGTTGGAAGGCCACACATCAGTAGTGGTTTAGTGGATTCCTGCGCAGAGCAGAAGGTGGGACTAGATAGGTGGCCTACAGTTCATTAATTCGATTATCTTTAGGGCACAACAATGAATAATTACCAGGGGCTTTCTAGTTTAGAAGAGAAGTGGGATAGATAAAAATAATGAAAGTATGGTTGACATGGAATTATTGTCTCAAAACGACAGAACATGGGGGTTATCTAATAACACCAAGTGGCAGCTGGCTCAAGATAAAGGAAATGCCATTTCATGATGCTACTTGATTAATTTTTGGAAATTGTGATTAATTTTTGGGAGAAAGGTTTTCAAAAACAATTAGACAAATTTGTGGAGGGTAAGGCTAACAAGGACTATGAGACTTTTGGCCAATCACTATCTATACATACACAAACCTACACAGGAGTAAAAAACAACACAAAACTTGACAATATATAGAAATATAATCTTAACAGAGATACAAAATATTAAACCTATATTCAGCATTTTTACCTAACAAGGCATTTGAATAGACCCAGGTATCTCTTAGAAGTTACATCATTCATATAATTGAAAAATGGAGACCAAACAGGAGTAAAATCATTCTGAAATAAAAGTTTATTTAAGACTGTGCTGTTGAGTTAAATTTTCAGACAATATTTAATGATCCTACATTTTTGAATATTATAGATCCAAAAAATGTATTTTTGAGAGAAACTTCCTTAGGAGATTGTGAGTCTCTTGTAAACATAACAATCTTGTACTCAGCAACTCATTTGACAAAGTACCCCAATGACATGCTGATTAGCACGTACAGGCTGGATGGTGTGATGATTAAATAAATATTTAGTTGCCTTAGGAATCTTACTCATCAGTGGTCCCTCATCAAGTTGGACGGTGGTATCAAATGCCACAAGGGTCAGTGCTGGGTCTTTTACTCTTAAATAGCTTGATTAATGACTTGAATGAAGAGGTGGCAATAAGGTTTATTAATTTTGCAGATGATGCAAACTTGGGTATGGTAGTTAATATCCTAGCAAATAGAAATAACATTCAGAATGAGCTGGAAGTAATAGAATGGAATCTAAAAGAAACATATATGTATTTTGCTTAGGAAAGAAAAATCAAATGGATGGGTACAGAATGAGTGTTCCCTGGCTTGTTAATAGTACTTGTGAACAAGACAGTAGGATAGTAGCGGATTGCAAAGTAAAAATGAGCCAGCAGTGTGATATGGCTGCAAAAAAGGCAAACACAATTTTAAGCAGCATCAACAGAAGTATAATTTCCAAATCATAGAAAATGATTATGCCACTGTATTCTGCTTTGGTCAGACCTCCATCTGGATACCGTGTCCTGTTCTGAGCACTGTACTTTAAGAAGGATTCAGGAAAACTGGAACAGATTCAGAGAATGTCAGTGACAATGATCAGGAGGAGTAGGAAAAAAAGAATCCTATAAAGGAAGATGAGAATTGCTGGGTATTTTAGCTTTGAGAAAATAGAAGTGAGGACAGATATTCTAGCATTCTTCAAATCCTTAAAAGGATGCCACAGAAGAGGTCAAGATCTGTCCTCTCATTCCAGAGGACAGAGCATAGAATAATGGATTTAAATTACAGGAAGGCAGACTCGGATTGCACTTCAGAAATAAGACTAGGAAATCAACAGTAGAATTAGGTTCCAAACAATGTTGTGTTGTTTTTCCAGTTCTCTCAAAAACTTTTAACCAAAGTGTTGTTGTTGTTCAGTCGTTAAGTTGTGTCCGATTCTTCGTGACCCCATGAACCATATTGCGCCAGGCCTTCCTGTCCTTCACTGCCTCCCTGAGTTTGCTCAGTTTCATGCTCATTGCTTCAGTGATGCTATCTAACCATCTCACCCTCTGCCGTCCTCTTCTCCTTTGGCCTTCAATCTTTCCCAGCATCAGGGTCTTTTCCAAAGAGTCCCCTCTTCGCATTAGGTGACCAAAGTATCCGAGCTTGAGCTTCATTATCAATCCTTCCAATGAGCAATCAGGGTTGATTTCCTTTAAGATTGACTGGTTTGACCTCCTAGCAGTCCAGGGGACTCTCAAGAGTCTTCTCCAGCACCACAGTTCAAAGGCATCAATTCTTCGGCGCTCCGCCTTCTTTATGGTCCAGCTCTCACAGCCATACATTACTACTGGAAAAACCATAGCTTTGACTATGCGGATCTTTGTCGGCAAGGTGACATCTCTGCTTTTTAATATGCTATCTAGGCTTGCCATGGCTTTCCTCCCAAGGAGCAAGCGTCTTTTAATTTCATGGCTGCAGTCTCCGTCTGTGGTGATCTTGGAGCCCAAATAAATGAAGTCTGTTACTGCTTCCATTTCTACCCCTTCTATTTGCCAGGAATTGATGGGTCCAGATGCCATGATCTTAGTTTTTTTAATGTTGAGTTTCAAGCCAGCTTTCACACTCTCCTCTTTCACCCTCATCAAGAGGCTCTTTAGTTCTTCTTCACTTTCTGCCATTAGGGTGGTATCGTCTGCATATCTGTGATGGAATGGAATTATGAAGGCCAGACTCAGGGAGAAAAACATTTTCTTTCATCTCCTGAGGCGCGAGGGAGAGATAAGAGGATGAGACTGGCACCTCCCTGAGGAATTCACAATGTTGTGGCTGGCATTACTTGGGAGCTGGGGTTTCAGTCTGAGAAGATCTTGCTAGAGGTTGTAGCTAATAAACATTGCTGGACTGAATTTACATGGTCTCTTGGAGTTCCTTGGGCTAGGCCTGACAATATCTGAGGTTATTGATGTTTCTCCCTGCAATCTTAATTCCGGCTTGTGATTCTTCCAGCCTGGCATTTCTCATGATGTACTCTGCATATAGGTTAAATAAGCAGGGTGATAGTATACAGCCTTGTTGTACACCTTTCCCTATTTTGAACCAATCGGTTGTTCCATGACCGGTTCTAACTGTTGCCTCTTGGCCCGCATATAGATTTCTCAGGAGACAGGTAAGGTGGTCTGGTACTCCCATCTCTTTAAGAATTTGCCACAGTTTGTTGCGATCCACACAATCGAAGGCTTTTGCATAGTCAATGAAGCAGAAGTAGATGTTTTTCTGGAACTCTCGTGCTTTCTCCATGATCCAGCGAATGTTGGCAATTTGATCTCTAGTTCCTCTGCCTCTTCGAAACCCAGCTTGTACATCTGGTACAACCAAAGTGAGGAATCCCCAGAAATCGTAGTCAATGTCAACTTGATCACAACCCCCTCCTTCACAATCTAGAAATACTTTGATTAATATGATGCAGTTTCAAAAGGGTGTATTATCACCTGTGAATTGTTTTTATAGTAATTCTTGACGACTTGCCAACATGGAAAGGAATTTTATTCCATAAAGGGTTGTAAGGTGACTTACTGAATTCAAGATTCAAATCCTCTTCCCTTTAAATGAAGAACTCTTAGGAGAGGCTGCTTTGTATAATACGGAAGATAGTCCTTTGATTTAAAATGATGAGGAGATCTCTCTCTCTCCCTCTCCTTATCTGTATCTGTATCTACATCTATACAGTATTCTTCAAATATTTTTAACGTTCTCAATTTTTAAGATCATCAGTTTAAGAAGACGTTATCGCCCTTATCTCACCTGAAACCAAATGCAAGCCATTGGAACCTATGACTAATTCTTCTGCAACTCTCTGATTCTATCAAAGGATTGAAGGAGAACCTCTACACAAACGTTGCATCTTATTACATAACCAATAATGTTCCTTCAATTCAAACTCAACGCAAAGTGTTTTGATATCCATGAAGTTTTCTTGGGAACGGCACAGAAGTGGTTCGCCATGGCCGCCTTTTACAATGTTTTTTGAACTTCTCAATCTAGCCTACATTCCCAGTATTTCTTGGTAGTTCTCTACCCAAGTGCTAACCAGGTCTGACTTTGCTTGGATTTTTTTTTGTCTCAGCCAACATCAGATATGTCCTGCCACCTAGCTGTGTTCTTAGCAGGTTTAGGGAGCGGTTATATTGGAGACTGCCCCAAAGCTTGTTGGGGAGAAGGAACAACCAAATTATTGCAAAGCTCCCCATGTGTGGAGGCTTTCCTGACCCCCACCTGAGAGTTTGAATTCATAGAAATAAGAACCTCCTTCTTTCCACATCATACCCCCCCTCCTTTGAGGAAATCAAAAACTTGCAATTATTAGAAACCATTCTTTAGCCCAACAAAGGTGTTATGCATAGATGTGAATTTCTTCTTTTTCCCCTTGGCCAACACCACGACTATTGCTTTAAAAATAACAACCATTCCTTTGAGTGATACTCATTACAGATATACCAGGAACCAGTAAAAGTTTGGACTTGAGGGTCTTAAAATAAACAGTAGACATAAACTCCAAGACTTAGTGGCAGTTACTTATTTTGCTTATATTTATATTTTATATTATATTTATACATATTTATAACTATATTATATTTATATTTTACTTATATTTCGTAGATTTTTTACATTCTGACAGATACAATAGCCAAATGCTCCTCATTTATTTTCTACCTGTCCAGTAGATGTCACTGTCTGATGGTTTTTTAAAAAGTAGAAACCCGGGTCTGAAGGACTTCCAGCCTTAAACCCACCAGAGACATTAATCAACTATCTCTGAAATACATCTTCTTGTTGGGGCAGTGGCTTGCAAAAGGATCCTAAGCATTACTCGGAATCTTAAATAGGTGCAAAGGATTGTAGCTTTTAATAGGAAATGTGGCCAAACAGACAATTTTAACTTAAGGAGTCAAAAACCTCATCGCCGCGGTGGCCCAAAACAGGCCCATGAACTAGTCGGTTCTAGGCATGTATACTTCTCTTAAAGAAAGGGAAGCTTTGAGGAGGCAATTTGGGTTCTTCACTGGAGCCACAGGTAGCTCAGCTGACATCTACCTAATCTTGCCTGATCTCAAAAAAGCTCAGCAGGGTTGGTCCTGATTCATATCTGGATGGGAGCCTCTCAGGAAATCACGAGGCTGTAGATTAAAGTGATGAGATGAAAACCCAATTCTGAACAAAGCCACAGCAAACATCTTCTGTGTGTGCTGATGAAAAAATGACGAAACACACGTCGCGATGTCACAACCCAAACCTCAGCCTTTTGTACCTTGACAGGAACTGAGCTTGACTTGAAGATGATTTTACAGGTAGTCCTCACTTAACAACAGGAGTGCTGTCGCTAAGCGATGCGGTCATTTGATGTCATGCTTTATGACCGCATTGCTTAGTGACGGAAATTCCAGTCGCAATTACTGCAAAAAGCAACCCTTGAGCCGCAGCACAGCACAAAGACCAGCCCCAGCTTGGCCCAGCAGTGTGGCGCAAAGCCACAGCCGCCTCAACCCAGTCCCAGTCCCAGTCACCCTCGCCGCCCTGCACTCCAAGGCCCTGCCGCCCTGCGCTCTGCCACCCCAGCTGACCTGACCCTCACCGTCTTTGTGCTCCCACTGATGACGAGGCATGCCCAGCCTGCGAGGCAGTGGCTGGCCACATGAGGCCACCTTCCCCAGGTCTCGCAAGGAAACCACCGTGCACGACCTAGGAAGGAAAGCCTCATGTGGCCAGCTGCCACCTCGTGAAGGGCCAGGCTGGGCATGCCTCATTAGCAGCAGGAGCAAGAAGAGATGAAGGTCAGCTGGGGTGGCAGGGGGCCAAAAGGGCATAGATGGGGCAAGAGATAGGTGAGTGGGGGGAGTTGAAGCACCCCTGCAGTTGTAAGTGCCAGTAGGATGCCAAGCACCCAAAGTTTGATCATGTGACTGCATTGCAATGGCTGTAACTTCGTGGACTGGTTGAAGTCCCTTCATTCAGCGTCCCCGTAACTTCAAACAGTTGTTGAATGAATGGTTGTAAGTTGAGGACTACCTGTATTGGATGTGGCTAGTCAGTCAATATTTCCCAGAAGATTAGAAGGATCGTATTTCCAAAACACAAAACCATCCTTTTCAGGGGCATTCATGGGGGAGGTTCAAAAAAACAAGATAGCGGGGGGAGGGGCACCATACAATTGAAGGCCTGTCCTTTTTTATATAAAACATGGAAAAAAGGGGCAGGGCTTCAACTGGGCAGCGGTGGCTGCCATCTTGCCTTTATTGACCCCACCTCACAGATGCCGCTGATCCTTCTGGATCCACATTTTCCTACTGCAGTGCCCATTTCACAGAAGGTACCCCAATGAGGTATGAATTTGGCCAATTTGAAAAGTCAGAGGTATGATTGTAGTCTTCAAAGCCAAACTGATTATGCGCTCTCTCAAAGTACAGCCTGCTGTCAGCCCTTCAAGGTAGACCAGACTAGAAACTACTTTTATTATAGGATTGCAATAACAGAAACTTGAAAGTCTGAATGTGCTCCTCCCTCCCTCTTGTGTGACCTAGGGAGGGGCTTCTCTGAGATGTTTTCTCCAATTCCATTCCCACTTTGGATTCAGATTTCTTTTATCTGACCATTGCCTTGGTTGGACCTCTTCCTCCTGTTCCTCAAGGTTATCTTCACAGCTCATTATACCTGCTTATTGGACCAAAGGGAAGCTGGGGATACTGAGAAAAACCCTGCCCCATCACCACAAATTGGTTTCAGATTTGAGGGTATCCTTGCCTAAACTTTCTTTTTCCCTAAGCATGTTTCAATCAGATGCAGTGTTTGCTTGTTTAATTTTTTAAAGACTCCCCCCCACCTTAAAAGACCATAAGGCTTTCTTAAAAATACAGATAGTCCTTCTTTAGCAACCACAATTGGGACTAGCAACTCGGCCGTTAAGCAGAGCAGTCACTAAGTGAAACCGCAACTGTGCTTATGATCTTACTTCAGCTTTCCTTTGTTTTTACAGGCCTGCAAAGGTCATAAATGGGAGGATTGGTCGTAAAGTTACTTTTTCATCACCTTCATAACTGTGAATGGTCGCTGAACGAGGCAGTGACTACACGAGGACCACCTGTAGAGCAATGAAAGCTTTCTTCCTTACAGATGGAACAAAACCAATGAACGAATGAACCAACGCTATCAGGAAGGGTCCAGTGGCAATGAAGGTATCTGTGGGTCCTAGATACTTGCTTGATAATTG
This sequence comes from Python bivittatus, assembly GCF_059951505.1. NCBI lineage: Eukaryota > Metazoa > Chordata > Lepidosauria > Squamata > Pythonidae > Python > Python bivittatus. Next base: position 5,688,596 of record NW_028277029.1, on the reverse strand, counting down.
CCCCACCCACTAGACAAGGAAGGCCGTTAAAGATGTATTTTCTAAAGAAGGAAATGCCTCTTCTAGATGGCATTTGGTCAGGTCCATATAGCTAGCCTACTTGCTTCAAAACTATTGTTTTTAGTCATCTGGAAATATAATCAACCAACTAATTGCAGCTAATATGATTAATGGCCTAAGTGTCTTTTTTCTGTTGGCAGTTCAATCATATCCTCTGTGGGTAACTCAGATCTGACCCTGGATTTCAGTCATGCATATTAATTCTTTTGATATCTATCTGGCATTGTATAGAGCACAATATCCCCCCACCCACATTGAAATCAAGGCCTTATTGTTGCCTTCAAAACACTTTTTTTTTCTGGCAGTTCGGTGGCTTCTATAGCAACTCAGTAGCTCCATTTCAAATTATGTCTTCAGAAAGCCTTGTTAGAAAAATTGGCAGCGTGCTGCCATATGACAAACGATGTCAAAAGTGAAGCTGCGAAGGAACTGAAAATAGAGTTATAATTTAAAGAAAGAAAGAAAGAAAGAAAGAAAGAAAGAAAGAAAGAAAGAAAGAAAGAAAGAAAGAAAGAAAGAAAGAAAGAAAGAAAGAAAGAAAGAGGTCTAAGATCAGATAAATACACTGTTGAAAAATATTTTGCCAGTCTGGAAATCACAATGTCATTTTCCATGTGATTCAGTGTTCTCATTTAAGATTGCAAGGCTCATGTAATTATTTTCACAAGCGAAGGATTTCTTCATCTGAATATCAACATAAGGACTTCCACTTTTATTAATCTATGAAACTCCTGGGCATTTAAACAGCATTCTTTGACCTTTGCTGTTGTTACTGCTTTATTTAAAATTCTAGTGGTATGGATAATCATTACAAACTCAAAATCCAACAGAAATCTGAAGGAACATCTTACACATTAATAAGAAATTGGCCAGAGAAAATAGCCCGCCATTGTGCTTTTTACACAACTTAATGGATATGTTCATACAACATGCTAGACCCTAAAGCAAACAAACACAAGCCTTTTCACCAATCTATCCAGGGAGCATTAAAACAAGAGAGAATAGCTCACCATTAACATGTTGATTGGTGAAATTAAAAAAACAAAAACAAAGCAGAGGTTCGTTAATCTTAGTGTGAGATGCTCCCTGCAGAAGTTAGGTAGCCAGCCCAAAATGGCCATGGAGGGCAGTGACCAGTGGCCAGAGGGAAGGGCTGTTCCTGCCACAGTACCCCGTTCACAGTTGGAAGCACTTGCCTACAATGAAAAGCACAGCAGAAGAATTGGCAGCATCATTGCACCAGCAGAAGTCTGAAGACGCCACAGGACTCTCAACACGCACTAACGCTGACCTTGCACCTTCCTGTTTTTGCGAAATGGCTCATGGGTCATCTCCCCAAGTGGGCAAGTAAGACATGTGGGTGAGCACTAAGTTCAGCTGAAATCAGTGGTGTACATTCCAAGCAAAGTTAAACTTAACTTTCGTTTCTTCGCATGCTTACCTAGCAGTCACCCACACTGAATATCACTAATCTTCCGTCTGGGTAACCTTGCGTAAGACTGGAACGAATGAAACTCTAGGCCACTGAACAGAGTTTCATCACTGACTTGTCAACCACAAGCTAAACATGAGCCAGAAGGGTGGTGCAGTGGCTGAAAAGGCAAATGCTATTTGGGGCGCATTCACGGGAACCTAGAGACCCGGTCATAGGAAGCAGCTGTTCCATGCTACTTTGCCCTGGTCAGGCTCAGTGCGGTCCAGTTCTGGCCACCACATTTTATAAGGGATAGTGATAAATTGGAGCAGGTTCAGATGGTGAAGACTTTGGAAACTAAGCTCTGTGAAGAATAGTTAAACTATTGGGCCTATCTTTATTTATATTTAACCTATAGAAGGCTGAAGGGAGATATGACAACTGAAGGGCTGTTCTACAGAGAAGGGTTGACTTATCCTCTGTTGCCCCAAAGGGCAGGACCAGAACCAATGTCCCAAATGACAAGGTAGCAGATTCAGGTTTAAACGTCAGGAAGAATTTCATGAGAAGTTAGCCGACGGAAAAGACTGCCAGAATGGTGAGTTCACCCTTATTAGAATTATTTTTAAATGCCTTTGAGTCAGGGTTGACTCCTGGTGACCGCCTGGGCTAATCCCTGCAGTTTTCTTGGCAAGATTTTCGGAAGTGGTTTGCCCTTGCCTTCTTCCTAGGGCTGAGAGATAGTGACCGGCCCAAGGGCAGCCAGCTGGCTTCGTGCCTAAGGCAGGGCTAGAACTCAGTCTCCTGGTTTCTAATGCAGTGCCTTCACCACTACACCAGACTGTCCCTCTCACCTTCGGTAGATGTCTTCAAAAGGGGATGGATGGTCACCTGTCAGAGACGCCCTAGTAGCTTCTGCAACCGAACAGGGAGTGGAACAGGTGATCTCTACGCTCCCTTCCACACCTCTGAGTCTAAGCCATGGCTTTAAAAACCCCGCAACGCCTAACTTTTTGCAACTTTCCGTATTCCAAGCTGTGTGGGGGTTCTTTTTTTTTTTAAACGGCTCTATGCCTTTTCACCGATGTTACAGAATCTGACATTTCCTGTGTTGCAACTTGCCCGAAACTCTCACGGGCCGAGCGCTGCGTGTCGTGCCGCCGCTGAGCGGAGAGAGAAGAAAAAGTTGGGAAAAGGGCCGCCATTGTTCGTCCAGCCACAGGGGAGTCTCCGGCGACCGAGCAGCCGAGAAAGCGGCTCCCGGGCTCGGCGTCAGCTTGATCAGGAGCTCTTAAACGCAGCCTGTTGAGTTGAAGGGGGGGCGGAGGGGGGGCGGGTGAGGGACGCAGGAAGTTTAGGAGGAAACGCGAGGAAGGCGAGGAACTTCAGAAGAAGGGAGAGAACAGCAGAAGGCGGCACCGCCGCAGAATAGCCTCGGGCGCAATTTCTCACGGTGAATTTTACGCCCCGGTGAAGACGAGACCCTTCCCGCGGCAGTCTTGCGCTCCTTTCACGAGGCAAACGTGGTCAGAAGTTGGACCGGCTTGTAAGGAAGGGCGGAAAGGCTCGCGTCAAGCCCCGGGGCTTCCCGGCCGCAGAAGCCGCCCCGGCCGAAGCCCCGCTCGCCCCCCCCCCGGGCGCTTCCCTGCTCGGCGGTGCGGGCCGGCCGGCCTCCCCTCGCAGCGACGGGCTCCGCCTGCGGTTCCTCCCCAGCCCGCGGCAGCCTCGCGGGGCCTGCGGTCAGCTGTTGGGGCCCCGGCAGCGGGCAGGTGCCGAGGCTGGGCGCGGCGGAGTCGGGGGGGGCTGCGGCGAGGGGCTCTCCTGGCCTTGCTCGCCCCGGGACGGGTCAGCCAGCTGACGGGCTGGCTTCGGCGGCCGCGGCGCGCACCTGCCTGCGGGGGGAACCCGGGCAGCGGGCCGGGGTCTCGCCGCTGCCGCGCGCAAGCGGAAGACGGCGCCGGAGGGGTCGGGGACCCGCGCGCTCGGCCGCCGCCGCCGCCTTCGCTCTCCTGCGGGACCCCCGCTCGGAGAACCCCTCGGCCGGCGCCGCAGCCGCGGAGTCGCAGCACAGGTCGGCGCCCGGGGAAGGCAGCTCCGCCGCCGCCCCGCCTGCGAGTGAGTCTCCGCCGCGGCCGGGCGGCCTGGGGAGGAGGCGCCGGCGCCGCGCGGGGGGCTCGGGCGGAGGGGACCCCCCGGCCCCTGCCCGCCCCGCTCCTCTGCCCGCGCGGGAGAAGGTCGCTCCCGAGGCGAAGAGCGGTGGCGGGTTCCCCGGAATCCCTCGGCGATTCCCGGCCGGGAACTTCGGCGGTGCCTCCAACTGCTTTTTCTTTATTTGAGTTACTCCGGTTCAGGTGGGGCTGCGTAAGGAAGCCGCTGGCAGCCGCAGCCGGTGGCCTTGGACCCCGAGAATGGCTTTGTAGCGGTATAAATGTCTGGGTGAGCTACCCCATCGAGAAAACACAATTTACACACACCCACACAAGCACAGAGCGATAGGGAATACTGTATTAGACTCGCACTCTTCCATAATCTTTAAATGAAGATTTATAAGTGTGGGCAAGCCTAGCCAGCTGCCCTCTGCATGCATGCATACACACACACACACACACAAACACGTAGGGTGTGTGTGTGTTATATAAGAGTAAGACAAAAACTGCCAGGGTGAACACTCTCTTTGCATTGGGTTGCAGTCACGCCCTGACACTCCAGCAATGTTGGGGCCCCTTTATGGCTCCCCGGTCAGTTTCCGAGCAATTTCTCCTCTCCAGGAAGATGTTCTGGGGGTCCCTGAGTTTTGGGCCATCTTTAGCTGCCCCACAGCAGTTTCCACCTTCACCTGCACCCTGGGGGAGGCCCTGTCCTACTTTGCAGGGCTGTTGCTAAGAAAAAGAACATCAAAACTGTCAACAATTACTAAGCATTATAAGATTCAGCATTGATTTTGTGCTGGGGGAGGAAAGAAGGTTTTCCCACTTTTCTTACAGTATTGGAATGTGGGCTTATCTGGCGAAATTGAATAATGGGTGATTCACGACAGGTAAATTACATACTAGCTCTAGAATTTGCCTCTGTAGGGTGATATCTTTAAAAGAAGAATTTGAAAAATTCATGGAGGAAGAGGCTGTCAGTGTCGGTGGCCAGTGACTTGGACATTTTGGACTTATTCCTGGATTGTGGATTTCTTTAGCATCTGTCTGGTGGTGGTGGTGGAAATTCTAGGTGGGCCTTTGATCTTTACATAGCTCTAAAAGATGGCCTTGTTTTTATCCCTGATGCTGGAAATGGCTTCAAACTCCTTTTTTCTTCTCCTTGTCTGTGAATATTGCTTATCCGGCTTAGAAAGGGCACCCAGATAGGTTCATTCTACAGAAACTCGGTGGAGGAACCAACAGTCAACGCTTGTCTGAAGAATTCAGAAGTGAGTTCAGTTCATTGCTAATAGCGCATACGTTTGAAACCAGACGTGTTGGGGATAATACATTCCAGAAGTTGATTGCTAATGGTGTATTACTTGTTTACATGGACACCCTTTGCTATGCAAAATTGTCCATGATTTGATCTCTGTAGGGGATGTCCTCCTCTAGCTGCCCCTCTTCTGTAGTTAGGAGACTCTCGCCTTACAGCCCCGTCCCGTCTGATGAATTCCAAGCAAACTTGCCTGCTGTGTTTTTAATTTGTTCTCTCTGCTTTTTTAAAAAATCACGATTAGCTTTAGCTGTCTGCCCACACTACTTAACTTGTCTTTAAGTTTTAAACTGTGTGTAAGTAAGAGATGTAAGCCATCCTGAAGGCTATTATAGCTGTATAACAGATACATATCTTTAAAATAAATAAAGAGGGAAGGGATAAGGAGTTGGCCATTAGCGAGGCAGGGGTGGGGTGAGGGTGCACGAGAGACAGAGAGGAATAATGGTGACCTAACCTTCCTGCTATTCAGGAAGGATTAAACTGTAAAGGAGGTGTTGGCTGTTGGTGATTGTTTTGTGGGAAGTTAAATTTGCCTCTGCAGGAAGGAGTAGTGTCTGGATGACCTTGTCTGGATGAAAGCTAAGCATGGCTTGGCCTGGTGGTTATTTGCATGGGAGACTTCCAAAAAATACCAAGGTTACAGGCTGCAATTCCACTAATGCATATTAAATTAACACTGTTTTTGTTCTGACATTGTTAGGTGACTCTATTCATCTTCGATTAGAAAAAGCAATGCCAAATTCATGCTGCAGCTGCTGGGCAGGAGAGCCCCACTAGATGGCAGCCCTGAGCTGATTTTGGCTGATTTCAAGAAGCTAAGTGGAGTTGGATCTGGTTCATACTTGGATTGGAGGCCACCAGGAAATACCATAGCTGTAGACTAGGCTGGTGAGTCAGATAACCTGAAAGATGGCAGTCGCTATCCAGTTCCCTATTGTGGCCAGGAAGGCTGCGTGGTTGTGCCAATGTTATCAAGTTTGATTCAAGGCCATTGTGACTCTTTAAACTGGATTTCAGGTTCTTCAGCAGCCTCGACTCCAAGGAAAGGGAGTGGGGGAGCAGAGATGGTGGGGAGAGAGACGAGACCCCTGGAGGGTTGGTGGAGGAAGATGGGAGGAGTGAATATGACCAAGCACGGGATGAGTCAATATGACCAAGCACGGGATGAGCTCATGTTCAAGTCAACACTTCGCCAATAAGAATGGTGAAATATGCTTGGTTCTCCACCCTGATTGTGTCTGTGTGTTGCCATCTGACAAACCTTGTTTAAGGCTGCCCATTCTCTATTAAGGAATGTTGAGTGGGAAGAAGTATCACCTGGCCACTGAAACCAATTCGTGCAACTCAAAGTCACTCATATTGGCAGTAATCTTGACTCTTCAAGGGCAGAATCTGATATGGTACCTAGAGCAATATCTTATCTGTAAATTTGGGGGGGCTTGTGGTCTCTGATAAAGTGGACACCGTGCTTTTTACTATACCTTCTGCACTCAAATCCAGGCCTCTCTTGGTTCCTTCAAGGAGCCAGGAATAAAATGGGTTGCAATCCCCATATTAAGTAATAATCTTCTGGAAAATAGGCTGGTGACCACATTGGTGACTTTCTGGGAGTTATTAACGATGGAACTGTTCTGGAGGGCATTAGGGAATGAATGGTCATCATTGCACATGTTGTATTATGGGAGATTTCTGTTTTTATTTTACGTTTTTACTGTTTTATGCTTTTATGATGTAAACCACTGGGAATTGTTTTCTGAGTCTGGGGCTATTCTAATCTAATCTAAAATATTCCATAATTGATAGTTCTAAAGACTCACTCTGGATACAGTCCAAGAAATGTTAAATATGAGTAAGTTCCATTACTACCTTTTGGGTTAATTTCTATCCCGTTGATTTCAGTAATATTTAAATGTGTGTGTGAGAGGTTATGTATGTATTGAAACACATCCCAAAATGATTTGCAGCTTACCAGAACAATGCAATAAAATCACAATAGAATAAAAGAAAACAAAACCTTCTAACAAACAGGTGTCAGCACTTAGTTGACCTGGGCAAATTTTAGAAGCTAAGTGTGGTTGGCCTTGGGTAGTATTTGGACAGGAAAATATCTGCTTTGGCTAATCTGGAAAGTAAAAAAAAAAAATTCCTGGATGAAGCAATTGCAAACCACTTCCATCATGTTGTTAAGAAAACTGTAGATGTAGCCACCAATAACTAATCTCAAGGATATTCCACCTTTTGCAGAACAATACTGGAGTTTCAGTACTGATGCAGTTTTTATTTGCCTTTTGAAAATTGGGAAGTATTAGTGCCACCTGAGCTACCTTTGGGGGAAAATTTCATAGAGTGAGCCTTTAGGGTAGCACCCCATCTCAAGTCCTATCAACCCGACTTCTCTTGGTGCTGTCATCTTCTTAACTTTTTCCAACTTGTACTTGTGGAGGGAGGGTTGTTGCTTTAACAACAAAACTGCTATATTCTGAGTTAAGCAAGAGCTAAATGATCCTCTTTGCCTTGTGCTTGCCAGATTAGTTGAGACATGGTCATAGAACTCCTTTAAGTATGTTGTACAAATGACTTGTTCCTTCATTTGCTCACAATAATGATACGGAGAAAGTATCTGAGATACTTTGTGGTATTCATAGAAAATGGGGCAAGTGGATTGGAATCCTCTTGCAGATTGGTTTGGTCCCTGATTTTCTATTATTGCTCCAGATTCTCCACTATGAAAAAAAGCTTTGTGTGAGTTGCAGCAATTTCTTTGCACGCTATCACGATATTTGAAGCATTTTTTGTGCTAACAAGTCTGGCCATGGAGGAATTTCTTGCAGTGTTTTAAGGTTACAGTGCAAGCTTTGATTAGCTTAGTCAGAACATTTAAGGTGAATAAATGTCCAGGCTAAAGTTTAAGGTAGGATAAGTGTTTCATTTTTCATCTAGATTCATTTTCTGTGTCATGGGTTATATGCAATGCACCTAAAAATGGGTGGAGTTTCAATCATGCCATCATGGCTCTTGACTTTTTTGACCACACCCTGCAGACACCTCTGCTTCATGTTATTATAATAAGAAATAAACTAAAACAATATTAAAGATTAATTTCCTTTTTCAGAATGAACAAATAACCATCTCATGTTCTATCACATGTCCCCCAAAAGCCCACACATTGAGGATTTGTTAATCGGCAGGTTTATTTAAATCTGAGGAATTATTTCCCTTTTCATAGAATGTATCTACCAAAAGTTAATTGGATGAACAGCTCAAACTCTAAGGACGTACTGTAGTTGCGTTCCAGATGAGTTGAACATGACATTTAAAAGGCCTTGGTGAAAAAGCATGCATTTCAAGTTTAGTCCATGAATGCCTGACAGTGTTGTATTCTCTTCAACTCTGCTTCATTGTTCTTCATTCATTCAAGGACTAGTTCCTGCAGATGATCTTTACATACACAAGCAAATATCTAGCCATAGCAGCTGCTAGAAAGTATAGACATTTGCATATTCAAAACCTACGTAAATTGGACATTTGGTTCTTGAAGCAGAATTTTGTCCTTGCTCCGAGTCTGGGAACTTGGTTTTTAAAAATATATTGCAAAGCCTTAAAACCTAGGTTTCATGAAGGAGTCTACTTAAATAAAAATGCAAGCGTGCAATAAAATGTCAAAGTAATTGGTATCCGTAAAGGTACATTCTTTGAATGATGGCTCAGTTTTTATTTTTGATCGCTCAGTTGCCATTGTCAATGACTGGGTGAAGCCCCTTTCTTGAGCCTCCTCTTCTAACATGATTCTGAGACTGTAAAAAAAGTATCATACAAGAATAATGAGGCAAGTTCTTCCCTTTAGCACATAGTGTTGAATTGTCTTCATAATAGTTCTTAGACCAGTGTTTTTCAAACTTGGCAACTTGAATATGTATGGACTTCAACTCCCAGAATTCCCCAGCCAGCATGTCCACACATCTTCAAATTGCCAAGTTTAAAAAACACTGTGCTAGACCATTGCATAAAGGTCAGTCATTGGATCTGCGGCTGGATGATTAATTTTATTGATCCCTACATCCTACACTGGATGTAGGGATCGATAAAATTAGGGTTTAAAATCCACTGTTTGTGAACAACTTGAGAAATCACTCCACTACTTTCTGTTAGCTATAGAGCAAGCAATTGAACTGGGCTAATGAACTAATTTATCAGAGTGCATGCTACCTTATTGCTCTGTTGTCTGCTCTTCGTAGTCAGTGACTGCAGTGAAAAATCTCTCTCACTCAACAGAAGATGAGTAAGGTCATCAGTGAGGGTCAGCCCTACAAGGTAGACCAGACTAAGGAACCAATGCCATATAGGCCAGGACTATTTTTATTGTAATAGCTATAGTTACAGAAAGTATTAATATGCATCCTCTCTCCCTCATTTTACCTTCGTCTGAACTAGGGAGGTGCTTGTCTGAGAAGTTTTCTCAAATTAGTTTCTTGGAAGGGGTTCAAAGCTTATTTGACCATTGCCTTGGGAGTCATCAGCCCTTCAAGGTAGTCCAGACAAGAAACCAAAACCATGGGTACTAACAGTAAGATACCTTTATTGTAGGGTTATAGTGACAGAATCTTGCAAATCTGAAAGGACTTCTCCCTTCCTTTGCCTTTACTTCCCAGAGAGCTAGGGAGTGTCCCTTCTGAGATGCTTCCCATGCCCCCATTCTTTCTGTAGGTTGAGATATCTCTTGTCTGATCATTGTCTAGGCTGCGGCTCTTCCTCCTGTCTCCCAAGGTTATTCCCACAGTCCATTACAGTAGTGGCTCTTCCTCCTGTCCTTCAAGGCCATTCTCTGTTCCCTCTATAACAAGTACCTCATGGTATGAAATCCATTGAGTAGTTTGGCTGGAATACAGAGACAAGTCAAATTGCTGTAGGATGTACGAGGATGGTTTGGCCTTGGTTTTCAGGCCCAGGAAACTAGACAATTGCAAGAGAAATTTAATGTCACAGCAGGTACCTACCAGGAGAGGCACCAGCCAAGTTTTCCCAAAAGCATTTTGCTATTTCAGTAATAGTCTTTGGGCACATCATCATTTACTCCTGTGATTTTCTACAGAATGCCCAGAAGGAGGTCAGGCTCTCTGAGAAATGGAAAGTGTTGAGTGACTCTGCTTTGGTTTATAATAAGGTGGGAAATTGTACAGTCCTTTGTTATCCAAAGCCTGCTTGGTCGGCTGGATCAAATGAGTGGACTGCCCTCGGCCTTTTTGCTTCCTTCACAGTTTCTTATGTGAATTTTTATATTGTGAAAGGGTGATTTGTTTCTTCCATAAAGATCTTTTCTCTTCTCTTCTCTTCTCTTCTCTTCTCTTCTCTTCTCTTCTCTTCTCTTCTCTTTTTTTTCTTTTCTTTTCTTGTGAAGTCTGTCACCTTTGAAGCTCGCCTTTGAGAGTTTTGATACTGGTAGAATAAAGGATGTCATGTCCTTGGAAGAAGGTGGATAACATGTTAGGGAGCATATTCTAATTGTGGGGAGACCGATAAACCCATTTTTCCTTTCTTTCCCTTGCTCCAGAGTGCTAGAGAGGATTATTGTGTTTGTGGTAGAAATCCAAACTCCTTATCTACAGACAATTTCCTGTCATTCTTCATTCCTGCCCTTTATTTTTCCTTCTTGTCCTTCTCCTGTCCCTTGTACTCTTCTTCCACTTATATGAAATTGGGCTGAAGATGGTCTCTGTCACCGTATGTACTTGGGAATGCAAGGTGCCTACTCCTAGTTTTAGCTGATGTGAGTGGTGGATGTTCTTAGTAGCAGGCATTTTTGCTTCAAGGAACTAATGTTTTGGTGATACTAATAAAGTATGCTGTTCAATTTGGCAATATGGGTATCAAAGAAAATGGCCAGAAATGTTTAAAAGGGCAACTTATTGGGAAGACCTTAGATAGATCGATAGATCGATCCTAGGTGAATTTATTTTCTATATTTAAATTTTGTTTTTTTTCAAAAAAAATATTGGATCTGTTCATAAACAGAAAGACATTTTATTGTGAAATTTATCTGATTCTCCTTATTTTTTTAATTGGTTAAATGTATATCCTGCCTTTCCTCCAAGAGTTCACGGTAGCATACATAACACACATCTTGCTCCCATTTTCTCTCAACAATCCATTGCCGTAAGTTGAGTTGAAAGAGAGCAGTTGGGCCAAGGTCACCAGGTGAGCTTCCAAGCTTCCATGGACGAGCATCTACATCTCCCAGATTGTAGTCAGCATCTTAACCATTTATACCACACTGGCATTAACAAACTTCTAGCTAAGCTAGTATCCCCAAAAACCTCTAAAGTTGGGCTGCTTATTTCTTGGGTGTAGTGGCATCAATTCATTGGTGCATACATCTTTACAAATAATTGTGTGCTTGCTCCAGACTGCAACCATCTGTAGGTTGGAGCATTAAAAGATAAATGGGAGAAGAAATCTCTGAACCCATCTTCCTAGGGTGTACCATTAGTACAGAACACCTATTCTTTACAAATTAGGTTGGGATGATAGGGTGAGTGAAGGAGTATTTAATTCAATAAATCTAGTATGAACTGATAAAACTCCCCTATACTTGAGTGCGTGCATGGACATGAGCAGAAAGGCACATCTGCCTCGGGATTTTAATCCTTAGTTACTGAAGACGTGTATTTATCGCTTCTCATTTAAAAAAAAAATAAATCTTTTTTTAAATATTGCATTCTTCCACCCATTTGCTGTCTGCCTTCCAAAAAGTCACAGTTTGCAAACCCTGGGAACTAAGAATAATCATTGCCAAGCAGAATAAACCGTCTACTATTTTCATCCACGCTCAATGAATTCGTTTCCTTTTTTTTTTTTTTGAGCAACTTTTAATGCATGGTCCCGCCTGTATTTTTCAGAAACATGTTCCTCTTTTTCTTTCTTTATTTTATGGTTGCTAGTAGAACAAGTGTATATATGACAGTTCTAACAGGAAAAGCATTAAAAAAAAATTAAAGAAACAACAATCTTGTTTATAGCCGAGCGGGTTAAAGCTTCCTTCCTGGTTACCAGAACACTTCCTCTGTATCTGCTTATGAAAGGAAGCAAGAAAAGCAGAAGATCTTATATGAACGAACAACTTTCCATGTTGTGAATTGTTGCCATTTTAAAATAGGCAGGATTCAAAACTATACAAATGAGGCTTCTCCAGAAACTCAGTTCCTGCTTACCAGTCAGGTAATATATCATTAAATAGTTCATCTATTGCTTTCTTGGAGCTTGGAAAACTAACAATTCTACTCAAGAATTGATGGTGTCCTGCAATAGCTTTGCTCTTCTCATCTTTTGTTCTGAAATTTTCTGGAGATCAAAAGATGGGGAAGAAGTTATTAGAAAAGGAGTTTTGCATCTGAGGTTTTGCTGTGAAAAATAATGCTGGTGAGCAACATAACTCTTATTAGTTAAGTAGAAACTAACCAAAATAGCTCGTATCTGTGTATCCTTCATTTCATCTGATATAGCAGCAGAATGGACAAAATTTAAGACAAATTTTAAATACTTGTCATTGGTCATGTGTGATCTAAGATATAAGTTGTTTGAAACGGGTTGGAAAAAGTCTTTTCTCCGCATATGAGCTGCTGATGTTCTGGGGTAGATGAATTTTGATTTAATCTAGGAAGACAATTGTTACTTATTTTAATGAGATAAAAATACTCTTATATCCCCTGCATTTTCCCCCCAAATATATTTTTCTCTTCCCTTTGCAATTGGTAATGATGCTGGCTTCGAAATGCTTTTTTTTTTTTTTAAATAGAGATATAACATTTATAGAGCAAATGGCATGTTATACATTAATTATTTAAATACTGAGGCTTTAAAAAGCTTCAGATCTTAAATGTATTTCCAAGAAACAGTGTCTACTTAATATTTGGAAATGGATGATGATGACAAAATATTAAAAATGGCATTTTCCTTCGGGTTAGCATGAATCTATGAGTTGGATCAAGTTTTAAGTGCGTGCAGTTGGGCTCAGTAAAACAGATTTTTAAAAAATCCTTCTGATAGAGGAGAATACGTGTAGCTCAGGGTTGAACTGTGGAGTCCTTGGTGCTCTCTGAGCTTGGTTGTTTCCTTGCAGACGTTTCATTACCTGACTAGGTAACATCATCAGTTAAAGTGAGTGTGGGGCTTGCTCCCTGTTTATATACTGTAGCTTGCCCTGCTAGGGTTGGTGGGGTTTTTTTTCCTTCTTGATATTTCCTTGATTAGGGCATTGTTTTCTGCTTGATGGTTTGTCTGGTGTTAATCCTTGCTTATCTGGGTGTTGGCTGCTGGAGAGGATGTATTCTGTTTTTTTTGTTTCTTTCTTAGCTTTTTTTATTCTGTCTTTTGAATGGTGTGTAAATGTGGTTTATCTCTGTGTGTCTGTTGATGGCTGATGAGTCTGAGTGCCAAGCTTCCAGGAATTCCCTCGCATTTTTGGATTTAGCTTGGTCTAAGACGCTCACAGTTTCCCAGCTGAAACTATGGTTAAGTCTGTCTGCGTGTTGTGAGATGAAGGAGTTTTCATCGTGTCTTCTGACTGCTAGTTGGTGATCGTGGATGTGCTCTGCTAGCCTTCTGCCTGTCTGTCCTACATAATGCTTGTTACAGTCCTTACACTGTATGTTGTAGATGACTCCTGTTTTCTCTTCTTGGGCTACTGGGTCTTTTGGTTTGCTTAAGATGTTTTGGAGGGCTTGAGTTGGTTTGTGTGCTACGGAGATGCCACGTGGTTGTAATAGACTGTTGGTTGTTTCTGAGACGTTTCCGATGTATGGCAGTCTAATCCTTTTCATAGCTTGTGTTGGTTGTGTTGCAGTAGGTTGAGTGATCAGGCACTTTTTGACAAAGTTGTGTGGGTATCCATTTTGTTGGAAGATGTTGTATGGGTGGTCTGTTTCTTTTTTCTGCTGTTCTGGGTTGCTGCAGTGCGTCTGTGCTTGCCTGAATAATACTCTTATACAACTCCTCTTGTGGGAGGTTGGCTCGTTACTTTGGTAATGGAGCACTTGATTAGTGTGGGTTGTTTTTCGATTGACTTGTGTTTCTAATTTGCCGTCATTTCCTCTCCTGATATCCAGGAAGGGTAGTGTGTTGTTGTTTTCTTTAAAACAACCACACTAACCAAGTGCTCCATTACCAAAGGAACAACCCAGTAGAATTTGCTGGGGGCAAATGGGGGTGAGATCAGGCCTGAGGCTATGGGGGGAAAATGTTTATGCCCCTCCAGGAGAGGCAGCTGGGCAGTGGCTCAGAATGTTGGCGACCTCTGCATTCTAAGCCCTCCCCTACCTGGTCACATGGCCCAGAGCAGAACATGTTTGCCCCACTCCCATACACACAACATCTGGGCACTGCTGGGAAAGGGGTGGGAGAGAATTCCAGAAGCCGTGCTCTGCGGCAGGCTAATACTTCTCTTAGCGAACACAAAAATTGGACGCTGTGCGGACAGTGATGCATAGACACAGATGGCCAATAAATAAGCTTATTGCAAAAACTAGGAAAGCTGTTAAGAATTCCAGTGACTGCCCAGCAGCAAACATAAGTCTCATTTATTGAATGCAGGTTCAGTTCCTCTGCCTGTGTGAAATGGGTGGAAGCCTTCGTGCCTTTGGGCAGGAGGAAAGGTTGGTGCCTCTCCCTTGTTACTGTAATAGATTAGTCTGGTCTTGGGCTACCTGCTTCTCGCTCTGCCTGCTTTTTCTACCTCGTTTAAATCCCCACGTATCAACTGCACAATGCTGGAAGCCAGAACCAAATCCAAATCAAGCTTAAGATTTTTATTTAAACCATTCCTTTCCTAGCACACTAGGGTATGCTCTTCGTGTGAATGTTTTCTGAGCTTCGTTATTGCTATTACCTATATCATGATTTTTAATGTTCAAGGTTTTTCCTATAAGAACCTAGAACAAGCAGGTTGGGAAGGAAGCTCGTGAACTTTAAAATAGTTTTAAATTGCTTGGGATAGTTAGGGATGTCTAGTTGGTATCTGGAAGAATAGTCTTACGTAGGAATTCTTACAAAACATGTATGTTACCAGTGTAATAGGACAGAAAGCATTCACTCGGCTAAGGAGCTCTTGAATCTTGAGGTTTTAGTTCACAGAGTGAGATCTGAGGTTTATAGATCAACATACTGCTATTCTTGTTATAGCGATTGCCTTTTTTGGGCAATTGGATTATT
Source organism: Python bivittatus (assembly GCF_059951505.1). Lineage (NCBI taxonomy): Eukaryota > Metazoa > Chordata > Lepidosauria > Squamata > Pythonidae > Python > Python bivittatus. The sequence goes on along the minus strand of NW_028277029.1, from coordinate 5,673,454 downwards.
TACAGAAGCTGTTCTTAATACAGTGTGTATTTTGGCTGCCCAGAACTTGCTATTACTGTATGTTTTTTTTTTAATCCATTATCTTTAATGGAAGGAAATCAAAGGGATTCAAAAGTTGGGCTAGCCTTCATTTGATGTATGTAAAAACGATAAAAACGAGATTGCATTTAACAAAAGCTCAGCAGACATTTCCTGGTCCATGGGAAAAGAAATAACCTGGCCTTGTGTTGGATTTCCTAGATTTCCCGTGGCATGGAGTTGGACAGCAGCAATCAACCTGTTGTTATGAGAGACGACAACAAGCGGCGGAGGAGGAGGAGGATGAAGCCGCACTGTACAGCAAACAGTTTCTCTTCAACAGAACTCATCTCCATTGAGTTTGTTCTCCCCACAGCCAGCATCATAGCAGATATAGCTAGCAACTGCACAGTAGAGCAGATGAAAGCCCAAGTTTGGGTGCGAGCAGTAGAAGGTAATCAGACCTCCGATTCCTTCCGCAAGATCACGCCCGATCAGTTTCTTCTCCTGTATCAGAAGAAGGGGCAGTGGTATGAAATTTATGACAAGCACCAGATCATACAGACTCTGGATTGTATATTATATTGGAAAGTGTTACAGAAGAAAGTGGGCAAAATCCATGTGGTTGAAAAGCCCAGCCCCACAGAGGAAGTTCAGGAGTTTCAAAAGCAGCTCAATTATTTGATTGGCTACGACGTCACTGACGTGAGCAACGTGCATGATGACGAGCTTGAGTTTGCCCGCCGCAGGCTAGTCACTCCACGGACAATTGAAGTATCCTGCAGAGATCCAAAATTATATTCCATGCACCCTTGGACTACATCCAAACCACTTCCAGAATATTTGCTGAGTAGAATTGTCAACAATAATATTTTTATAAATATACACAGAGGAACAACTAGCCAAAAGATTAAAGTAGCTATTGATGACACACCAGAAGTAATCCTCCAGAGCTTCTTCACAAAAATGGCAAAGAAGAAATCTTTAATGAATATTCCTGAAGATTACAGCGAGCTGGATTTTGTCCTTAGAGTGAGTGGCAGAGATGAGTATATTGTAGGAGAAACACCAATCAAAAACTTCCACTGGATAAGACAGTGTCTTAAAAATGGGGATGAAATCCACCTGGTCCTGGATGAACCACCAGACCCAAACCAGGATGAAGTTCAGAAAGAGGAGTGGCCCTTGGTTGATGACTGCACTGGAGTTTCAGGTTATCATGAGCAGCTAACAATACATGGCAAAGATCACGAAAGGGTATTTACTATATCCTTGTGGGATTGCAATCGGAAATTCAGGGTCAAGATAATTGGCATTGATATCCCTGTGTTACCAAGAAACACAGACCTTACGGTCTTTGTTGAGGCTAATATTCAACATGGCCAGCAGCTCCTTTCACAGAGGAGAACAACAGCTAAACCATTTACTGAAGAAATTCTGTGGAACGTTTGGCTTGAGTTTGACATCAAGATTAAGGACCTCCCTAAAGGAGCATTACTCACTCTGCAAATATATTGTGGAAAAGCCCCAGCGCCATCCACAAAAGTTAACCTGCACTCCCATGATTCTCCCTGTTCTGATCCTAAATACAAAACGCAGCTTCTCTATTATGTCAACATTTTATTGATAGACCACCGCTCTCTGCTTAGAACGGGGGACTATGTGCTCCATATGTGGAAAATTCCAGGTAAAGGGGAAGAGCAGGGAAGCATAAATGCTGATAAACTGACCTCAGCCACCAATCCAGATAAAGAAAATTCAATGGCTATTTCAATTGTTTTGGACAAATACTGTCACCCCATAGCCTTGCCTAAACACAAGATAGCATCTGATCCACACGGGGACAGGGTCAGAGCTGAAATGCCAAACCAGCTGCGTAAACAGCTGGAAGAGATCATAGCTACTGATCTGCTTAATCCACTCACCTCTGAAGACAAAGAATTATTATGGCATTTCAGATATGAAAGTATAAAGCACCCCAAGGCATATCCTAAATTGCTTAGCTCAGTGAAATGGGGACAGCAAGAAATAGTAGCCGAAACATACCAGCTGTTAGCTAAAAGAGATGCGTGGGACCAGAGTGCTTTGGATGTTGGCTTGCCAATGCAGCTTCTGGACTGCAACTTTTCGGATGAAACCGTGAGAACAATGGCTGTGCAGAAGTTGGAAGGGTTAGATGATGATGATGTTCTCCACTATCTCTTGCAGCTGGTTCAGGTAAGATAGATGGACATTTCTGATGTCTAAATGGGCCCAGTCTTGGTTAGTACTTGGATGGGAGCCTATCAGAAGATGCCAGAACTATAGTCTGGGAATGTTTTTTTTTAAAGGGAAATAAAAAAAAAATAGATGAAGACAATGGCAAGAAAACGCACGTACATGTAACCATTAGGAATCAAGCTTTACTCAAGAGAGACTTTATCTTTTCCTTTGAGAGCATTCTGAATGGTGGAGTGCACCATGGTAAGGGTGTGAAAAGGGGCACTTCCCAAAATATGTTAGCACAAGCCGTACAATTCCTCCTTGAATCATTAAAGCAGCTGCATCCTTTTAAAGGCTAATGTAATTGCTTTGAAAGAAGACTTTTACTATGCTGCCTCTGTGTGTATAGATGCACGCACACCCACTGCCCTTCATGTTGCTGGCAGTCCCATTGGAAGGATCTGTGCCTGCACACACCAGCAGACAACTGGCAATTCCCTTTGAAAAGGTGGTGTGAGTGTTCCAGGAGATGTGACTACTATAATTCTTCAGAAGAGGTGGTTTGCTTAACGCTACTACACTTTGCAAAGTATCCTTCTGATTGCTCTCCACAGCCATAATGATAATACGGTTATCATTAACCATATCAGCAGAACCATTCATACATTGCAAACTGTTGTGTATTTGCCCGTCTCTCTGATTATTCAGTATTTGATCTTCGGGAACCGAATGTGTGAACTGGCCCCGTAGAAGCATCTTTGGGTGCTGAGAACATGCTTAAACGATGAGTCATTTGCAAATGGGCGTTGCATCTGATCTTGCAGGTATTAGGTGTTGGGTATGGTACACACATGAAATCATGATTTATCCAAAGTTCCCTTATTACAACAGGATCTCCTATATTAGCAATTGGTGTTACCAAATAGTAGCACCTATTCTATTGTGTGTATATATGCTTAATATATGCTGTGTAGGCATCCTTAAGATAGTCCTTTTAAGAGGAAAAAAAGATTAGCGTTTCGCTGAAGCCCTGTGGTTTAACAGCTACATGGTGTCCTGAAGTGGAAGAGATGAAGTTTACACTTTTCTTCAGGTGTCTGCTGGCCCAAATCTGCCTGAATTTCTTAGTTTGCATGTAACTTTTAAAAGAAATGATAGGCGGGGGAAAAATGAATTCTATGCTGTGCTGGGAGAAACTTGGCAAAAAGTTCTGGCCAAATATAGTTAAAATGGCATTCCTTCATCAAGGTTCTCTCTGTGTTCCCTTACAGCAGGGTTCCTCAACCTCAGCAACTTTAAGATGGGTGGACTTCAACTCCCAGAATTCCCTAGCCAGCCATGGTTAAAGTTGCTGAGGTTGAGGAATCCTGCCTTACAGTACAGTCACTCCTCTTTTTTGGTGCCATTGATAAACATGAAGTGAAAAGTTCACTTTTCATCCCATAATTGCTTGAAATCTCATAAATTCTTGTGAGAACTGTCCATATGGTGATTTTTAAAAACATTTTGGAGTATGGTGGATGCTCTTTAAGGATGCTGTAGAGGTACAGAGGATAAATCAAGAAAATACATGACATGCAGATGACACTCTTAACAGTCAAATCAGCCCTGTGAAATAATAAGATCATCAGAGAATGAACTGATTATAAGAAGAAGTTGAAAGTACATACAGAAGGTCTGTAAATGGAAGACATGGCCATTTTCTGGAGTATCTAGAAGACATTCCTCTGTTAGAAATGGATGCAAGAATTACAAAATTAACGACACTTGACAAGCAGATGTAGAAAACAGTTTGGGTGCCCGAAAGACAGATAAAACTCAGATTTTATGTGAGTAGTGAAGGATTTACAGATCTGAGTGCCAGTGAGAGGCATTAGAAGAGGTATCAGCTCACCCAACTCCATGCTACACTAAGTAAGAGCCAGGCCACAGATGTAACTGCTGCTCTCTACAGGGCTTCCAACAAGCAAAGTTAATGACTCTGAACTATACTGCTGAAGTTGTTTCCCTTGATAAAGGTGGAAGTTTTATTAGCACTAAAATTTGTCTGCTATTTCTAGCAAAGAGAATTATTGGCCTGGCAGCTTGGATGACCAAAGGAGCATGGTGGGAACTGGGAATTTGTTTCACGTGTTTGGTTGATCCACTGATGAAGAACTAGTAAGAAATCCGCTCTTTATTTGAATTTAACCTCAGGATATATTAAGTACTAGCATAGGTGATATATTGGTCATAAATTGGATGAGATTTTTTTCCAATTCTGTCTTCCTCATCATCAATATTCAAGAGGTGCCAAAGACATCGTAATCCAGATTGAAGTAAAATGCCTCTAATATGAAAACAGCCCTGTAAGAAGACAAAAGTGGTAACTGGTAAGGCGGCTTGGTGTTTTGGGTGTGACAAGTGCAAAAGATTAGCAGAGAGAAATATTAACTGTGACAGAACTGAATAGTTAAATTTTCTGCAGTTTAAGATCTCTTGGATATTACGAGGTTTCCTACTTAGGAATTTGACGACATATTTTCCAACTTAGATCTGTTTTTTTAATTACTGCCATTTGGATGATCTAAGATGGGTTGGACTTCTCCTTTAAAAGTTAGGCTTGTAATTTGAAAAGAGTTTTGGATCCAGCTTTGCTTCTGAATAGCCATGCTGGGAACTTTATGATTCATGATTAGCATACCAGCTGTACGCTTTCAATTTTTTTAAAAAAATGCTTTATCATTTTTGGTCTTCTCTGCTCACTTTGTTGTAGTGTGTTCTATGTAGTTTTGGGTGTTTCTGAACTAAGGCGGTAGAGACTCGGAACGTTTACTAGCTCTCGCAGTGTGGAACATCTGATTCCATACCGTCTCCTCTGCAACAATTCTGTTCTGGGTTCCTGCAAACAGGAATTGGGTGAGGTTGTCCTTCAGAGCGTTGGTGGTGTTGTGAGGGATGCTGTTGGAAGAAGGAGTTAAACTGCCTTGTACGTGGGAAGTCGTTCACTCCATTTTAGACTAAGGCCTTCATTCATGGAGTTCTCTTTGGTCATCTGATGTGCATATCTGATTATAAAATGGGCAGAAGCTGCCAAATTTGAAGCCATGTGCAATAATAATTTGACTTTTTCTCGTTTTTGTCGTTTAAAGGGGCTTTTGAATGCAAATGATTAGGTTAGTCTTATAATTCTCATCGAGACCTGTCTTTGAAGCTTTCCTCTGTCTGTGTGTGTGTGTTTTTAAATATGTATCCAATTATATTGAAGCAGATGTGGAAGTTCTCCCACTTTGAGACAAGGAATTACATGGGGCATACATGCTGTTTTCTCTAGAAGTCAGGGTTTTAACATTTTTATTTTTTTTAAAACTTACTTATTAAGTAGTCCTTTTATAATGCTCAATGAAGCATTCCCTGGAGCAGCTTACTCTTCCTGTAAAGAGCTCTTTAGGTCCTACAGTGGGCCACAGCCAGTTCTCATAAAAGCAACGTCACTTTTATTTTCATTCACATATTCACATTCAAAGACAAAACAGTGCTCCAGCTTGTCTGGGGTCACAAACAGAGCATAAGTTTAATAAATTATTGTTGGTCGCACAGTCAGCCAGTTATTCAGACTGGATTTGGCATTTTTATCCACCTATACAGGTGGACCTGGGATAGGCAGATGTTATTCTTTGATGGTGTTAAAGGTATCGTCACAGGATGGAAGCTGTTTCAAGTAAAGCTGCCTAAAGTAACTATTGGCACCATCTTTGCTTTCTTTTGCCACATTCGTTCTACTTCTATTTGCAGGTCTTTGTATCTTGTGATTTTCTCCAGTTCTTTCTCTTCTCTTCTGCTGTCTCCAAGTATTGCAATGTCCACTATCCAGACTTTTTTGTCTTTCTCATCAACAATTGTTAAGTCTGGGGTGTTGTGTGGCAGGTGCTTGTTTGTTTGAATTCTAAAGTCCCAGATCACTTTAGCTTCTTCATTTTCTATTCCTTTGTCTGTTTTGTGATCCCACCAGTTCTTGCTTGCAGGCAAACGGCATACATCAGTTGGTTTGTTTCTTGCAATGAGCTGGTGCTTATATTTGATATTACAGTATTGGCATCTTTCCGTTTTTGTGCTAGCTATTTCTTTGTAACAAGCTTCACTGCAGGCAACCTTATTCTGTTGTCTTCGTGCTGTTCTAGATGCTTTGTTTCAGTTCCTCTTGTTTTTTAGTTAGAGGGCTTTGTTCTTTCTCAGGAGAAGGCAGAGCAGAGGGTGCCTGGTTTGGGAGTGAAAATGATTCAGTAGCGATGCTGGGTTCCTCTACTGCCGACTCCCCCTGGTTTGCCTCTACAGTCTGAACTACTTCTGGCAAGGCTTCGGTTTCTTTGCCCTGGGTAGACCTATGTAGTTCTTCCGCTACTTCTGTGATTACTTTATTTCGTGTTATAAATTGGTGTTGATCTGCTAGCCTCTGTTCTGTTATTGCCAATACTGGATGTTGTCCTTTCCAGAACTGGTGCATTCTTTTCATATATCCTCTTCTTGTCGGACTTGATTTGTAATAGCAGATCATTATTTCTTTGCTTTCAGTCTGCGTATATTTGCGATGGGTAAACAACGTTTCTTCCAGTAGTCCTGCAGCTGCTGGCCCTGGTTGCTCAGCCAACAGCCCTGAGTCCTGCAGCCCACTTGTCAGCAGATGCCCAGGAAATAGAAAACCTAGCACGGTCCTTGTTGACCCGGGCAACGAGCAATCTGGTATAGGTTTCTGTAAATTACATCTCACAGTATTGTTTATGAGAGAGATCCTCTTCATCTGGCTCCTCTGATGAGACCTGTCCAGTATAATTGAACCTCTGGCATTGTTCTCATCCTCCTTGGAGCACACAAGCCCCATAACCATGTCAAGGTAGTGCCTCACTGGGGGTTGTGGTTGTTGTTATGGTTGATCGCACAGTCAGTCAGATGTTCAGACTGGATTTGGCATTTTTATCTACCTATCGAGTCCTTCCCAAGGACCTGGGATAGGCAGATGTTGTTGTTTGATGGTGTTAAAGGTATCGTTGCAAGATATAAGCTATCATCATTATCATCATCATCATCATCATCACCATCATCATCATCATCATCATCTCTCAGCAGCTCCTTAAACCACCTGCATTTTTTCCCAAATTGCCTGACTGCCTCTCATAGCTACCGCATGAACTGGAGAGAAGATGGGCTGTAAGGTATTAGCGAAAGATGCTAGGTATGGCCCCAGCATGCTCCAAAGCAACTTCTTGCCTGAACAGTCTCTCCTCCTACTGTCCTTACAAAATCATCCATTCAAAGTTATAAAAAAGAAAGAGAGAAAGAGAAAGGAAATACATAGATGCTTCTTATGGAAATATGCGCTCTGACATACGCAGTAGTGCATATTTCCGTCAGAAGCATCTATTAAGTTATCAGTTCAAGGTTGGTATGGTCCATTATTCTCAAAATCCTATTCACAACTGACTACTTCTTGCCTAGAAGAGAATGCAAGAAAACTCCAGAATATTAGACCATAACTAGACTGCACAAGGCCTTGCGAAAAACATGCTATAAATTATATTAAACTAAGCCATTTCTTCATAATAAGGCTATGAGCATCATTGATGTCAAGAACCTTTTTAGTTGTTTTTCATTCAACTCTCATTTTACAGACTTCACACAGAAATTCCAAATAACAACACACAGCTAAAATAAAGCATGTTCATCCTTTTTTTTTTTCCTCTACTCCAGGCTGTGAAATTTGAGCCTTATCATGACAGCGCCTTAGCCCGGTTTCTTCTGAAGCGCGGCTTAAGAGTAAGTATTTGGAAAGCTTTAAATTAGATGAAACGTAGATGTATTTCCAACATCAGCTCTGTTGAGAATACGTCTCATATGTTCCCTCCTCCATTCATAGAACAAAAGAATCGGACACTTCTTGTTTTGGTTTCTGAGAAGTGAGATTGCGCAATCTATGCACTATCAGCAAAGGTTTGCCGTGATCCTAGAAGCCTACTTGAGGGGCTGTGGAAAAGCCATGCTGCAGGACTTCCTCAAGCAAGTTCAGGTCACTGAGCTGCTGCACAGGGTGACCAGGGAGATAAAGTCCATTTCTGCAGAGAAGTATGATGTCACCCCTCAAGGTAGGCACAGTCTTTATAAGCACGATTTCATATGTAACACATTTTTCTCGTTTTTAGTCATGGGCAGCGAAGTCTGTGGTATCTTTGTGTCACAGTTGCAGTTTCAAGAAGAGTCAGTTGCAAGCCGGATCAAAAAACCAAAAATATACTTGCCTTGGTAAAACCCCGTCAGAGTTCATTATGAACACAGATAGCTGTTCGTAACTTAGCAGAGCCAGATGGTTGCTCCAGAGCGGTGTCTCCGTTGTGGTGGTGATGGTGTTGGAGGTGACCTTGAACCAGTGTTTTTCAACCTTGAGAGCTTGAAGATGTGTGGATTTCAACTCCCAGAAGCATGCTGGCTGGGGAATTCTGGGAGTTGAAGTCCACACATCTTCAAGTGGCCAAGGTTGAGAAACACTGCCTTGGACCCTGCAGGGTCTCTGTGTTGTTGTTGTTTTTCCCTAAAGGAGATCTAGCAGCATAGGTAGAGTTAAAGTTTAGCCTTTCATCATGGGTATCTTTAAAAATGGAATAATGCCTAGATTATCTAAATAAAATGTTTCTTCTTCTAATTCTGCCATGTCTAAGTGTTTAAAGATGAGTGGTGTAGAAAAAAATTGTTCTTAGGGTTCAGATAGGTTGGGGTGTGAGGAATAGCTTTCTGCTTTTTATATCTGAGATGTACAATAGAGAGGCTATTTTGATAATGGAAATCAATCCATACTCATTTTATCTGGATAGACCTGTAAGGGTTTTCTATATAGGTTTAGGAGGGAGGATTGGTGTCTGTACTTTTGAAGGACGTGGAAGGAAAAAAAAGAATTTATTTTGCCTTCCTTTGGAGAAAATATGGAAGTCAGCATTTTAAGACTTTTTTTTTTTTTTTTTTTTTACCAACAAGGATTTTATTGATTGACTCCCTTAAGGGATATTTATGGTCTGCTGTTTTATACCTACAGTGATCTTTTAGGATATTTTTTTCTTAATTGTATTTCATTTTCTCCTGAAATGATTTTGATTATTTTAAAAGAAAAGAATTATTTGTTGAAAGCCCCTTAATTTTCAGATGTAGCTTAGCAAATCTTGATAGCCTTCAAATCAGATGAGATGTTAATAGTGTAAGTCATGAGTGTGACTGTCTCTTAGCTAAGTTAGATCATGACTTCAAAAAGCTCTGCAATGGTTGAAGACAGATAGAGCTTGTCTTGAGACATAGGCACGTTTCTTTTGGTCTTATTTCCCATACTAGAAGCATAATTGTGTACATTGAGACAGAGAGGTCAAGTCAGTAACTCATATGTTGCTAACCATTATAACCACTCGTGGCCTCTCGTACTCATAAACCTGGTGGCTGGAAATGTCTGTTTTGTTTCTGATCAAGAGTTACCAGACTCCTTTTGCAAGATCAAATGTGAGCAATCACCCAAAAGTTCTCTTTAGGAACCATGGAGATGACCTTGGAGAAACCATCCAGAAGCCATTAAGACAACAGCAACTGCAAAAGAAGCATGTGTTAAGCTCAGGGAGGTGGGAAGGTATTAAAAAGAGACTCAGACTAGTTCCTCCACAACTCCATGGGTATAAAAAGGAGGGAAGGGAAAACACAGGCAGACTGCAAGATTCTGTTACTAAAGGCCAGTGTTTCTCAACCTCCTCAACTTTAAAATGGGTGGACTTCAACTTCCAGAATTCCTGGCTGAGGAATGCTGGGAGGAATTCTGGGAGTTGAAGTCCACTCATCTTAAAGTTGAGGTTGAGAAACAATACTATAGGATATCTCAATCAAGTAGTCTTCCAATGGAGTCAGTCTCCTGATCTTGTCTACTTCATATGGCTGACAGCCAAGCTTTTAGTAATAGCTATGGCTTGCGGAAGTAATTTGATCCTTCTTTTCATCATTGTTTCAGGTTTGGTTTTCTTATACTTTTAAGGGTTGTATTTGTGTTTTATTGGTCTGGATCATAAATAAACAATGGCCTCTAGATATTCTCTTGAAATCTGAACCTTACTTCCTAAAGGAGAAATTAGGTTGTGTATTCCACAGAAACCAGCAATCCACCTTTCCATTTCATGCTTATCAGAATAAGCTTCTGATTTTTTAAATCTTTTTTTTCCCCACTCTCATTTCTTAGTCATCACACAGCTCAAACAAAAGCTTGAGAAGCTACAGGACAGCAAATTTCCAGAATGTTTTAGAGTTCCATATGACCCTGGGCTGAAAGCAGGAGCACTTGTGGTAAATATAATTCCTTCTCTGATAACAAAGTCTGATAAATGAGTGTCAAAGGGCCACTGAGAAACAAGAAGTAAACCCTGATATATGCAACAGTACAAAGCATTTTTTTTAATCCCCCAAAGTTTAATAGAACAAAAATTGAGCAAAACATCCATGAAGGCTCAATGTAATCTTGAGTGAGAGTTGGCAAGAAATAAATAAATGACCTGGTTGAGTTTCTGCTATGAAATTAGAGAGATACATGGCTGGCTGGAAACCTCAACAAGAGCACAGCTGTTTACAGGATGAGAAACAGTGCATGACCTGTTAAATTAGATATTCTCTGAGTGAAAAATATCTGAAAGTGAAATCAATTGCATGTTGCACACCTAAGCGATTTTTAAATAGTTTATGTTTCGTTATGTTTCTTTGGATTAAAACACACACACACACACACACACAATTGGATAGGGTCTGGTAGGAAGGTTTAGAAGGAAATAAGGAGTAATTCTACCCCCCTGCTTCTTCTACAGTCTCCCCAGTGCAATTTGAGGACATTCTGCAATCATCTTTCAACTGTTGGCCTCATAATGGTGAGACCAAGGAGCAAAAGTTGCTGTGATAGGTCCTACACTAATGAAAATCCCTTACTCTGAGCAAAGGGGAAAGAACATAAGTGGCTGGGATGTATACACCAATCCCTAGCCATGTTGTAAACATTTTTCTAGCCATATTAAAAAAATCTCAGAAATTCCTGTGAGGGAGAGATGAACAGCTGTCGGGCCCCCTTTCATTTTGAAACCCTGTAGTCAGGAGGCATGGAAAGGCAAGAGTTCCTGCAAATGATTGCCTGCAAGAGCCACAGAGGTGCAGGCTTAAAAGAAGACTTATTTTATGGTGGCTTCAAATATGCCACAACTGAGCCAATTACTGATGCAGAGTTCTTACATGAAAGTGTCCCAAGAGAAAAAATATGGATGTACAGTAACAAATGGGGTTGATCCTGGAGAGATTCATTTCAAAATCTGTGTTTAACATTTTTAATTTCCTTCACTTTGAGAGTAGATGCACGGTCTTAGCCTTTAATCCTTAGACATCAATTCTGGTTGTAATCGATGTATAAGGGTATCCCTTTTCTTGCAGATAGAGAAGTGTAAAGTTATGGCGTCCAAGAAAAAACCGCTTTGGCTAGAATTCAAATGCGCAGATCCAACATCTCTCTCCAGCGAAACCATTGGCATCATCTTCAAACATGGCGATGATCTGAGACAAGATATGCTCATTTTACAGGTAATATGTATAACACCCTGAAGAAAGCCAAAGAGATGGGAGAAGCACTAAAGAACCACTTTAGTTAGGAAAAGAGGAAATAAACAGGAGTGTCCTACGTGGCTGCTAATAAATACAGAAGTCAGTGGTGCTAGAGTGACATCATTACTAATAGCAGTCCTCTTTTTCATGTCCTTTTTAAAAAATCACAGCTGGATCTGTGTAGCTTACCAGTGGTTTTTCTTGCCCATTTAGCTAAAGTTCAGATTCTTATTCCAGTTTCCCTAACTTTTGCTACTGATGGTAAAGTATTTTTTAATTCCAGTGATGCTTGAACAAGTCTATGTTTTTTTCCAGCTGATTTCTAGAACAATCACAGCAGGATGGCTGAAATAATATTGTCTCCTGATCTACCCTCTTCCTTTCTAATCAGCCAGGGATAAAGATGGGGGTTTTTTTCCTGGACAATTCCAATATTTCTGTGAACACTTACTGTTTTGTTTTTGTCCTGTGTATTGGTATCCATCAAGACTGAGAGCCAGTTTGGTGTAGTGGTGAAGGTACCAGGCTAGAAACCTGGAGACCGTGAGTTCTAGTCCTGCCTTAGGCACGAAGCCAGCTGGGTGACCTTGGGCCAGTCCCTTTTTCTGTGCCCTAGGAAGGTGCCAAGGGCAACCCGCTGTCAGGGAACATGGGACAAAATAGAATGTTATGTAGATAGCGACTGGGGTGGAGATATTACAGACCGGAGGTCGACAACTGGGATAGTCATAAAATATGCAGATTCCATGGTACATTGGAAGGTAAAGAAACAAACAGCAGTTGCAGTGTCCACAGCAGAAGTTGAGTATGCAGCGTTATCTGACGTATGTAACGATGTAATTTGGTATGTACAGGTGTTTAAAGACCTTGAAATACCAACTGTATTACCTGTAATTGTGTATGAGGATTCACAAACCTGTATCACCATGGCTATATCAGAAAGAGTTCATACACGATGTAAGCATGTGGACATCAAATACTGCAATGTGCGACAAGCTGTACAAAAGGGGTTAATAACCTTAATATATTGTATGTCAGAAAACAATATAGCCGATATCATGACCAAGCCATTGGGCAACCAGAAATATTGGATAATGGTGAAACAAATTGGCATGATAGGAATGCATAGTCACACTGAAAAATTGGAGGGGTGCCAGGGGATTACCCTAGAGTAAAGAATTTCTCAATGAGAATATGGATTTGACAGAGCACAGCTTGACTGTGTTTGCAATCCCCGCAACCCGCCCAGAGCACACACCTGTAGAGTGTGGCAGCGTGACACAGCACAAACCACTGTATATAGCAAAGCGCACCATGGGTTATAGTGTGGCTGGTGATAGGAGTTGTGGCTGGTGTGGAGTTCTGGGAAGTAATTAGGGATTTGCAGGTTGGTGGTGTACATTCTGTGTATATTGTACAGTAAATGTCTGTGTGCAAGTTTTCTACATTGGACTGTGGACTGTTTATTTTGTCTCACGGAGCACCACTACGTGGAGTGTACGCTGCACACCCCAACACCCACTTCCAAAATCTTGCCAAGAAAACTGCAAGATCTTGTCCAGGCAGTTGCCAGGAGTCAAGACAGACTCAAAGGCACCAGAAACAAAAAAGCCATCAAGATTAGGTGTCTCCTCTGTCATTAGAACTTCCGCCCACTGACTAACATAGATTAGTATGGAGGTGTCCAGATGTTTAGCTTAATTGTGGAAAGCACACTTCATCTCTTCTTGTGGCACTCAACAAATCTTTATCTGATTCACAGAGATGAAGGTGATGGAAACAAGCATAGAAGACAGGATGTTTATGCATTTTAGTGACTTGGAGTTTTTCTTTTTTAATTCTGGTGCATGTTTCTTAATAAGCTAGTTCAGTTATTTGTCTTGTCAGGAGTGTTCTGCAAAATTTATGTAGTTTAATTCAGAGTCCAGGACCCTTCAGATCAGTGTTTCTCACCCTTGGCAACTTGAAGATGTGTGGACTTCAACTCCCAGAATTCCCTAGCCAGCCTTGTTGGCTAAGGAATTCTGGGAGTTGAAGTCCACACATCTTCAAGTTGCCAAGGCTGAGAAACACTGCTCCAGATGTTTGGACTACAACTAACTAAATCCCTGATCATTGCCATGCTAGCTGAGGCTGACATTTAGGTTCCGGCCTGCTGAAATAACTTACTTGTTTTATTTTGCGTGTTCTGTTTCGTAGCTCTACTCTGTAGGTTTTATTTAGTCAGTTTTATTTAGCCTGGGTCGCTGTCCTGTAATAAAGAATTGGATTTGAATTTGATTTGAAATCACTTCTTTAGCTCAAATGCATCTTTATAAGATTTTTTTAGAAAATAAAAATAGCCCCTTGATGTGGTTTGTCTTTTGTTTCTATTAGATACTTCGAATAATGGCATCCATATGGGAAGAGGAATCCTTGGATTTATGTTTGTTGCCTTATGGCTGCATTTCTACAGGAAATAAAATAGGTAGTGTATTTGTCCAAACGAGGCCTTTTAAAAATCACAGTACCTGCAGGAGTTAAAATCTTTCGGGGTTGGGATGAATCCCTGTCTTCTGATACTGCGCTCTCCCTTGGCTTTTTTACATCTGGAATATTTTCTCTCAAGAAACTTCACTGAACATTTTTAGAAAGAGGTGGGCTTCTTTTCATCCTCGTGGCACCCCAGAAACTGTGGATCTGGGGGTTGCCTACTAGTTCAGGCTCATGCTGATAGCCATCTCCCACGAGATGCCAGTCCTTGTATGGAGCTCTCTTCATTTAAGTAAATATAAATAACGGCACATGAAATCTGTCACAATAAGTCTGACAGCTTCTAATTGGACTTGAATGTCACGCTTGGAAGTATTTAGGTAAAAAATGACCTTGGTGACTGACTGGATTATTTCCAGTTGCTCTGCAGAGATTAAATCCTTTCCTCAATTAGTACCTCCATTTCTTTTTCCATTTCAGTGTAACTGAGATTGTGCAAATATGGGGGGATATTGACTGTTGCTCATGAGATGAGTGATGAATTGTGACATGTTCTTACGTCTCCCTCCTTGATCCGGCTCGTTCTATTTAAGAGGAGGTGGAGGGATGTCTGCCACAGCTGTAGTATAAGAACGTTGTCACAGACAACGTAGTTATTAGGAATTTATTTTGTATACTCAAGGCAGCTTATTTAATGCTCCCTCCTACTTTCCCTACAACTCTGTGAGGGTTGAAAGAGAGTGACTGGCCCAAAGTCACCTAAACGGTTTCTCTCCCTGAGGGAGGATGTCAGCAATGTCAGCACTTAGAGGTAGTCTAGACAAGAAGCACCAACCATGAGTACCAACACTACCTTTATTATAAGGTTACAAGTACCCCTCCTATACCTCACTTTTACTCTCCCAAAAACTAGGGAGGGTCCCTTGTGAGAGGCTTTCTCCACTCCTCCTTTGGACTCAGATTTCGTTTATCAGACTAATATCTAGGCTGAGACTGTTCCTCCTGTCTCCCAAGGTCATTACCACATACTATTACAGAGGACTAGAACTCACAATCTCTTAGTTTCTATTCCAGCACCTTAACCACTACACCACACTGGCTCTCATATGACCAATGGGCAGCCATGCAGTCACAAATTTTACAACTTTGCTGTCTTTCTTCCTTATCACCATGCTAAATATGCCCCAGATCTCCTCCAGAGGAACTGTAATGGTACGTGGGAATGACCTTGGGAGACAGGGCAACAAGATGCAGCCAAGGGAAAGGTCAGATAAAAGGCAGCGTAGCCCACAGCAGGAATGTGGACAGGGCAAGAGTTTCAGAAGAGACCCTCCCTAGTTTTTGGGCTGTAAAGGGAATGGGGGGAGAGAAATACTTTCAGACTTGCAAGATTCTGTTAATGTAACCTTACGATAAAGTAGAATTAGCTCATCTGGTTGTGTTTCCTGCCTGGTCTACCTAGTAAGGCTGACAGGGACCACAAATCTCTGTAGCTTAGAGAGCATAGGGAATGTTCTTGAAGAACAGAAGGAAGAGGCGCTACTAAGTCAGTAGTCAGATGTGGGATTTGAGCTCATTGCAAGAAACTAATTTGAGAAAACATCTCAGACATGCTCCACTCTAGTTCACACAAAATTCAAGGGAGGGAGGGAGAGGGAAAAGCACATTCATGCTTTCAAGATTCCATTACTATAGCTGTCACAATAAAAGTAGTCCTGACCTATATGGCATCTTAGACTGGTCTACCTTGTAGAACTGACAGTAGAGATCTGGAGGTGCAGAAGAAGAGAAAGAAATGGTGTAGTTCTGTCACATGGAATGATACTATTGGTTCAAGCCCTGCTTTTTTTAAAAAAAAACAGGAATGATTGAAATTGTAAAGGATGCGAATACAATTGCCAAAATCCAGCAAAGTACAGTTGGAAACACTGGGGCGTTTAAAGATGAAATACTAAACCAGTGGCTTAAGGAGAAGTGTGTAATTGAAGAAAAGGTAAGCATTCCTGATTGCTTTTGTTTTGTTTGAAAAACATTATTTCTTTGTTGGCCACGATGGGGTCTATCATCTTCTTTTTTAAGTTTAATATCCTTACACTTTTCACGCAGTCCGTTCCAACACGAGAACTCATGAAATTTTTAAATTGTGGAGTGAGCAGGAATGGAAAAGAATGTTGGAAGCGAATGGGGGCCAAAATTCACTTCATAGTCTGCTAGCATTTGTTATTCCTCAATCAACAAGGCACAACAGAAAGTTTGAAAAAAGTCGTACCACTAAAAGTTGTGTGCAGACAGTGACAGCTATTTATTTTTTTCAAAAAGAGCTTACATCAGGAGAATCTGCCTTTAAAAACCAGGGATATGGAAGTTGAAAGTCAAATAGTTTTAATGGAAAAAGGCTTAGTCGGTCAGGTAAATTAGGGGAAGATGCAGAGAAAGCCTTTATGGGTTAAGAGATATGATGAATATAACAGTGATGAAACTGTGATGTTAAAAATGCTGCTTAGAAAAAACTTTGGGGGAAAACAGACTGTAATACTGCAAGAGTTTTAGCAATTCACACATGTTTAGCGAAGGGTTTTTTTTTTTTCATGAACCATCCTTCTATTACTAGGTTGTATCTCAGGATCCTTCTTCTGAAGATCCTTCTTTTAAGGCTGAGAGCCGTCTTGCATTTGATGTGGGATATCCCTTTTCTTTGTATGTTGCTATACGTTCAGTAAGACAATTAGCTGGGACTTGAAAAGAAAAGCCACAGGTTGGATAGGAGCATTCACTTAAGAAGAGAAAAAGAGCGAGCGAGCATATAAGTGATTTTTCTCTCTGTATGACTGCAGTTAGCATATTGGATACCAGTATCTGTATGTTTCAGCGCTCTGTATTTGTTTCAGATCAATTTTTTTTTAACGTTTACTTTCACTGTGCCTTGTGAATTGATAACTACTTCCCATTTTATTGTATTTTCTGTAGTAAAGTCTCTGTTTTGTCTGTCATTTGTAAAACAATCGCAACCATAGATTCACAAGAACGTGGATGTCGTTGAGTTGCCAACACCCAACCTGATTGGAGGCGTAATAACGATTGAAAAGCAACAATTTTGATTACATCGATTTGGGGTATTCTGCAGTCGGGCACAAAGCTGATAACCTGAACCATTTTTTTCACAGTTTCAGGCAGCAGTGGAACGATTTGTATATTCTTGCGCAGGATATTGTGTGGCCACCTTCGTTCTTGGAATTGGAGACAGGCATAATGACAACATAATGATCACAGGGTCAGGTGAGCTTTGATGTTGGTGACATTAATGAGTGAGAGCAGATTCCGTGGCATTTGGATATTGGGCTATGTCTCCATTAGATTGTTATTTTAATGCAAATGTTTATTTTATTGCCTCTTGCTTACCATTTCTTTGCAATTAATGAATTAATGATTTATGATTCACTGTATCATTCTTTCCCAATGGAAGGATGGTTAGTGATTGGGAAGTGTAAAATGGAGGGATATGGAGAGAAAAGGATCATTAAATGATAAATAACCAGTTTCCCATTTGATACAATATACTCCTTTCACTTAAGAATTTTTAAGAATCCTTACATTTCCCCAAAAAATGATCACCGAACGACTATTAATTTGGGGCACTACAGATGTTCCAATCAATAATAAGTAACAGAGAGTAAGTATAAAACGGTAATCTTAACTAAAAGAAGATTTAAAGATAAAAAGTTTCACTTAAACTATAAAAGTTTTAGCTAATAAGGAAGTCAGTCACTAGGAGTTAGTGCTCCTAGCTTACTCCTAGTAAGGTATATCTTACTCCTAGTAAGCCATATCTAGCAGACTATGATTAAACGGGTTCATCTGCTTTTAGTTACCGTGTGCCTTATTTTACTTGAGTTTTGTAGGACTTGGCTATGTTGCGTGTTGTCTTAGGGTCAGTGTCTGGTAGCCAGACAGAGATCAGACAAATAAGGCAAATGAAGAGAAGACGGCAAGGAATGCGGTCATTTGATTATAGAAAAGCAGATTTTGACAAAATTGGAGAGCTCCATCCATAGAAAGATACAATAAAGGTACAGAAGGGAGGCCCAAGAGAGCTTTTTGAAATAAGTCATCCTAGGAGCCCGGTTGACTTGTTTTTAATTGCCCACCGTAATAATTGATTTCTTCTTCCCAAGGTAATCTCTTTCATATTGACTTCGGCCATATTCTTGGAAATTACAAAAGCTTCCTTGGAATTAATAAGGAAAGAGTTCCTTTTGTGTTAACACCAGATTTTCTTTTCGTCATGGGGACATCTGGGAAGAAAACAAGTCTGCATTTTCAGAATTTTCAGGTAATTGGCAATGAAATAAACTTCTGTGATGTAATCGTTCTCATCCACTGTTGTAAAAAAAAAGTTTGAAGGAGATGAGTTGTTTTTGGAGGCTCCTTTTCATAAGCACTGGACCCCGGTTCTTTTTGAGCTTTAAAAACGAATGACGGGATACCTCCTTGCAGCAAAATATCACTTGAAATAAACATACAGGAACTGAGTATTATTGCAAAACCAACATTGCATCCTTTCTGGGGTTCCTGTAGGGTTGCTTTGTGTATCTTGGACAAGCAAAAACATAAATGTGAGCGGCAATATAAGCGAGTATTGCACAAACCCATATCTTTTAGCTTCCTTTGGCTTCTAGGATAAGTAGCACCTGAAGGTAATTCTTCCCGTGCGAAATAGAACACCTCTGTGTTGTGTGAAATCTGAAATGCAAGCTTTCCTTCTGTCATCTTAAAGCCACATCTTGTTTCAGAAACCTGAGGAGCTTCCTTCTCTATTTCTTCAGTTGCAGTAATTGCTCTTCATGTAATTCATTTTGTCAGTAGAGTGACCTGGTCATGCCTCCTAGTAATTTGTGGTTCTTTTAACCATGGTTTATTGAATAAAATGCAAATAGCTGGGTTTGTAGAACATATTACACTGGGGCAGGCGACTTTTCAGTGGGGCAGATTTAATTATTAAAAGAAAAGACGGCTCCCAGGACTATATGAATCATGTCTGGTGCTGTAGTCACTCCAAGGGGTTTTTGGCAAGTCTTGGGGTGGCTGGGGAATTCTGGGAGTTGAAGTCCATATATCTTACAGTGGCCAAGGTTGAGAAACACTGGTAAGAGCAATTAGTGTTGTAAGTTCTTCTTTAGGATCACAATTCATGCTGAGATCAGAAACTGAATAAGACCATGCAAAGCCAATGCTAATTCAGATGAAAGACGTCTTAGGTGTTATTTTGGTCTTCAACTAGAACGAAGATAACATTTCACTAGAACGTTTTGTTTATTCCATAGGATATTTGTGTGCGGGCTTACCTTGCCCTTCGGAAGCACACAGACCTTCTCATCATCCTCTTTTCTATGATGCTAATGACGGGGATGCCCCAGCTGACTAGCAAAGAAGATATTGAATATATCCGTGATGCACTGACGGTTGGCAAACACGAAGACGATGCTAAGAAGTATTTTCTAGATCAGATAGAAGTTTGTCGGGATAAAGGCTGGACTGTGCAGTTCAACTGGTTCCTACATCTTGTGCTTGGAATTAAACAAGGAGTTGAAAAGCATTCTGCCTAAGGATGCCATTATAAATCCTTTGCAGGTGGATTCGTTGGTGGTTACTTGATACGACTTCCAAGAACATGGTCCCTGTCCAGAACACCCCTTTCCTTATTAGAATCTGGATCTGATGATACTGCATAGCACTAAGCTAGCACTGGCGAACATGTGGCTGAAGTGGCTTCGTTTCTTCCCCCCCAATCCAGACTCCCATTTCCCACAGATGTTTAATAAACTAAAACTAAAATTTATAGGTAGCATTGAACATCTTTTTTCCCCAGCTTATTATATAGTTTTCTCCTGCTTGTAAACATTTGTACCCTCACGGTTCTATTTTTAACTCTTTCTCCTGCTTGCATAATATTACAGTAGCAAAGTTCTCTAGCCTCTATAATTATTTAAGGAAAGAAAGCTATGGCTGTGACATTCCAAGTCACTAACTCCAATGTTGCAATGAGTGTTATGCACAAACTGCAATTAGTTAATCATCAGGATCCCCGGAAAGCAGAATGCTGGAATTACACTCTTGGACGGCCAGTCATGGACCACTGCTTTGGTGATAGAAAGCCCGTCTGTATCAGGGATAGACAACCACAATTATGGTTGGGTGATATGATAAATTGCTGATGTGGAAATCCTTATGGAGTGGTTTGTTGAATCTTTTTGGAGATGCAGGAGCGAACCTGCATCTGGAGAAGAAAGAAAATCCAAAGTTGAAGAGGCCATCAGTAGCTGATCCCTCTTAGGTGACGTATGTGGGTTTTGTGGTTGTTCAGTCATTGAGATGGGCAATAACCATCACCAGTGGAGCCTCGATGGTGCTTCCTGCTCTCCCCCAGGAGGAAAAGGCAAGGAAGGGCCCCCTCCCATCATTCTTTTTGTAAGACCAGCGAAATAGCTTTGGAAAAGACCTTTTCCCTCCTGAACTTTGTAAAGCTTACTAGATTTTGAATTTACAACCTTTTTGTTTTGAATGGTAGTACTTTTCATCGATTGGTGAAATTATCTCCTTATGCTGATGGCATTGTAAATGCGGTTGAAACTTTAAAAAGTTTTACGATAGTGGTAGTTGGTCCCTAGAAGAAATACCGCCCAAGAGCTGCTCCTTTTACCAGATGTTTAAAAAGTCAGTGGTTATTTTTTTCCTCAGGAACATTTTTAAAATTGTTCAAATCAATACTAGTGCCATAATCCCTTGAGCAATGGGAGACACATCTGGCAGTTAGCCTTTAATTGGTGTATATGTTTAATTTTCAACCCCTTCTTGCTGTATCAAACAGCCTTTTACATTCTCCTGATGTTCAAAGTGCTCCGTCAGGCCATTTAAAAATTAATGTTTGAAAAATAAACATATTCAAAGATCCATTAGATTTGCAGACTGTTTACAGCATTGTGAGCCAAATCAAGGAAACTTACTTATCCAGGGTGGTATGGTGCTTTGGCTCTTATGTTTTATATTTTAAAAATAGAGGTATTTATTTTTAAAAATGGGGCACTTTCCTCTATTTACCCACATGAATTCAGGATGACTACTGAACATGTGAACATTTTTGCACAGAGGATCTACCGTTGTAACTAAATTTATAAGGTGCACTCTTGAGAGCATGAAATTGTCTGACTTGAATTGTAATGATACCTTGTGTGGGCGCATGTTTCTCCAAAACAAATATTGTGGAATTATATTTATTTATATGTCTCATGTAACATGTCATCTCATTATTATGTCACAAGATACATTCATATGTACATTTTTTGAAAAACCTGCAGGTGTAACCTCCTATTGCTTGGAGAAAGATAAGAGTTGAGATGACTGCTGTGTACTCTAAAGGCTTTTTTATTTCCCTGTTTCCTTAATGAGGGAATCTGCAACTGTTTAGTTGTTCTTTGATTACAATTTCCATCATCTTTAACTCCGGTCCATGCTGCAATTGATAGGAGCTGAATCCAAAACTGTTGCATTGTGCAAGGTTATCCTATAAGCAATTCTACATTAGAAAACCTGGTTTACTGAACTTTTACACTTTCTAACGGTAACCTTTTAAAGACTCGGTCGTTTGTACTGTATCTATTTTTCAATTGAAAAAAAAAGTGAAGTGATTTTATATGTTTGTGGCAAAGAATATTCATATAAATATACTTCAATTATTCCACAATTTTTCTGTTGTGTATTTTTGGAAAAAAAGGATCCGTGACTGGTGCTGTCCTCACCATTTTAATAGGGGACAAGTTAAGGAAAGTGATTGGTCAACTCTGTTTCATTTGCCCTCCCACCAATGCTCACTAATTGGCTGGAAAAACAGCCACCAATCACTCTTCTTAACGTGGGATGGGCTGTGGCTGGTGGCCAGACGTGGCTCAGAACTTGCTTGGTTTTGTGTAAGAGCTTTGCATGGGTACATTCAAGGCAATCGACTAACAGCTGTAGTCAAGCTTCTTTTGTTCTCCAGCGTTATTCCAGGATATGGTTATTCTGGAATAGCATTGGAATACAGCTGTTTTGACACCGTGGCAGAGTGATACTAGAATAGTGTTAGCCGGAAACAGAGGCACACCCAGGCCTCACTGCAATCAAGGCGCCTTCTGTATATCTAAGAGAGATTTCAAGATAATATCTTGGAGATGGAAGATGATACTTAGGACTTTTTTTCCCGAAAGTTTTAAAGGAAAAATCACTATTCTGTAGTTCAAGCAGGGCTGAAACTTGCTCCTGTGTTGAACTGAAATGAATTAACATTCAGAGAGAAAGGAAGAAATTATTAGTATTAATTTCCCAGCTGAGAACTTTTGCTGTTTTTTTTAAAGAGAGATCTTTCAAAGAGCCGTGAATCCATGTTTCTAGGGCAGTGTTTCTCAAACTTGTCAACTCTAAGATGTGTGGACTTCAAGTCCCAGAATTCCCTAGCCAGCAGGGAATTCTGGGAGTTGAAGTTCACACATCTTAAAGTTGACAAGTTTGAGAAACACTGTTCTAAGGAATCTGAATAATTCATGACTGGCTTGGGAGACGCTGTTCAGACATCATGCAGCAGCTCCTTCTGCAAAAGCCAGATGTTTGGCCTCTCCATTATCCCAAGACAAATGGCCAAGGACAGAGGGAGAGGCTCAGTCTTTGATTGTGTCTTCAACAATGTTGTCAGTGAGAAATCGAACAAAGCTCACATGGTAAGACTTTGTATAGGGATAAGAGGAAAAACACTTCCTTAAAAATAGAACAGGTAAGGAGAAATTTAGGCTGTGTCTTAAGCTGTACTTTAAAAACCTGTAGTGAGGCATCTTTATGCAGAAGGTAGCAGAACTAGCAACTGAACTCTAACAGTACAGAGTTCGTGGTTTCCCTTATAAATCAGGGAGCTCAAAAGTGAAAGGCAACATTTGTGTTAATTCAGTTTTATGGCTCTTTCTCTGGTTTCTTTCAGTAAAAAGCATCCACTAAAGTTTCTTTTCATACGGAAGTATTTTTAGTATAGAACACATGCATTTTAAAGTATTTTAATGAGCATCACAAGCAATTTTGCATTTTATAACCTGAATGTGCTGTTTAAATGCCTTGTCAGGCCTATATATTTTACTTTAAAACTGCTTCCTTACTACATACTGCATAAATGATATTTGCACATGCAAGCAGATAGCAAAATACCTGAATTGCAATACAACATACGTCCCTTGAGACACTGAGGTAATTTACAGGTATAATGGCACAAAAAACTTCTGGGATAATACAGCAAATTCCCCAATGCAGGTAGTCCTCGAGTTACGCTGCAGTTGGGACCGGGATTGCCGTCGCTAAGCGATGCAGTCATAAAGTGTGACGTCATGTGACCCCATTGCTTAGCAACAGCAATTCAGGCAGTCCCAGTTGTCATGGTAACCCAAGATGCACAGGTCCTTAAGCGGGAAGCAGAGGGAGTCCCAATAAGGAATGCAGGGGCACCACGGGGGGGGGGGGTTGGGGGAAGCCCTGGGAGGCCTGGCGCAAGCAGGGGGAGAGGGGGCGTTCAGTGTGGCATGAGCTCGGAAAGGCTGGGGAATGAGGATATGTATGGGGTGCATGCGATTGCAGGGAGGCCGTGGAAAGAGAGCATGGGATATGTGCGAGCGAAGGGGGAAGGAGGGTGGAGTGCATGCAAGCGAAGAAAGGCTGGGGGAGACTTATCCCAGTGACTTGTGACCTTCCTTGCTGGCTTCCCATTGACTTTGCTTGGGGGAAGCTGGCAGGGAAGGGTGCAAATGGCAATCATGTGATTGTGGGATGCTGCAACTGGTTGTAAGCATGAGCAGGTTGCCAGGCACTCAAATTTTGTTCACAGGACTGCGGGGGCGGCTGAAACTTCAATGACCAGTAGTAAGTCCCTTCATTCAGCACTGTTGTAACTTCAAATGATTGCTTAATGAATGGTTGTAACTCGAGGACTACCTGTAGTTGTTCTTTCCTCTTAGTTTATTATAATTTAGAGTCATTGTAAGAGAAGAACTGTTTCCTCATAAGTAATTCTGTGTTGTAGGATTGCCAACAATCCTATACTGCTCTGACTAGTAAAATGATCATAAATAAACGACATATAAACATTAGAATTTCCCTTGCTGTTTTGCTTTTGATGCTACTAAAAGGTAACTTCCCCACTCTCAATCTATAGCACCTTTTAGAGCTGCCTCACACTGTTGTGTCAAAATCACTGTAATGAAGACAGGCGTTATAACACTTCAGCAATGGACCGGTGATGCAATGAAGATGCTTGAAGTTGCTATATCAAATAGATTCATAAATGTACTACATCCACTAATATTTATTAATTATTACATCCATATTATGGATTGGTAATGACCATCAGACCAAATGAAGCCATTCATGTAGCTTTCACCCATCCAGTGGCCTCCAGTGGTGCTGAACTATTACTCTAGCCACTAGGAGTAGGGTTGGAAAATGCAATGTTAAAAAATGAAACTGAAGGCAGCCTTTATATGGTGAAAGGCAACCCCCACCCAATAAATGAAAAAATTAACAAATTGCACAAAAAGAGATAACTCCAGCATCATCCTGTTGGGGTGCAAGCAGGAAGGATTATCCAAAAGATCAGTTGGAAGGATTATTTTAACTTAATATAGAAAAACTGTATTAGCACCTCAGCAGGTATCTTGTGAAATTGAAAATTGCCATTTTTAAGGGATTTAAAAAACTCTGAATTCATATTAGGGCAATTGCTTCATTAATAGTTAATAACAGATCAGTTTTATTAATAGCTAATAATAGATCAGTATATATATTTTTTATTTTTTATTTTTATCTGCGCTCAGTCATTGCTGACCCTGCAGTGACTGCTTGGACGAGTCCTTGCAGTTTTCAAGGCAAGTGTTTCGGAAGTGGTTTGCCAGAGCCTCCTTCCTAGGGCAGAGCCCAGCTGGCGAGCGCAGGAGGCGGGGTTTCTGTTGCTTCGCGCCCTTTTTGGGCGCGCACGGTTTCGTGCTTACTGGCAACTGCTCCTGACTCCTTTTGCAAGGCGCCGCCAGCATTTTTCCTCCCACTGGACTGAGAGTCCCCATTTATCTACTCACGTGAGTTTTCGACCTGTTGGGTTGACAGGAACTGGGGAGGAAACAGGAGCTCACCCTGTTAACGCGAAGGCTGGACTCGAACCGCTGAAGCGTCGACCATTTCTGGCCGGCAACTTTCAGCGTCATTAAGCCACTGCGCCACCATGTCCCCTGCTCAGTATATTTAGTTAGCCTGTTAAAGATATTGAACTACAGTATGTGCAAATTATTTGAAAGGAACTGTTCGTTCCTATATCTGTACCCACCCACGTATGCCCCACATCTGGTCTCAGTGTCTCCCCAGGGCATATTTGGGGGGGTGATGAAAGTGGAAAAAAGTGTTTTGCTGGCAGACCCTGCTTTTTATCAGTGGGATAATACCATGAGAATTCTCCATTGCCATAATACAGGCTTCTCCTGGATGTGTTGAGTTTCAGGTAGCTGGCTGAAAATATGGGTGGCGCAGTCCAAAATGATTGGAGAGAATCAGTTTTGGGGAATACACTAGCCATAATCCAACACTGAAGTGTAAGTATTCAGTTTTACAAATTGCAGTTGTTGGCTGCTATATAGTTCTTTTGATGAAAGCCAGTTTGGCCTAGTGGTTAAGGCTGCAGGATAGAAACTAGGAGACTGTGAGTTCTAATCCTGTCTTAGCATGAAAGCCGGCTGGGTGACTTTGGGCCAGTCACTCTCAGCCCATGATGTCAAGCTCAGGCAACAAGCTGGTTGGTCAATTCCTGTTGCAACTGATGGATCAACTTTTGGTTGATCCAGAAAGTGGACCCTGTACCTGCAGGAAAATGCTAGGAAGAAAAAAAAAGATAGTTGTTCTTTTGATGCATTTAACAAGTGACTCCCTTAGTTCCTACAAAAACTCAGAGCCAAAGACATGAATAAAAACAAGACCAGGGAAATATTCCAAGATACGTCATCTTCAGTTGTTGAATAAAGAAGATGGTTGCTTCCTTAATTTAGAATGATCACCTCCAACCTCTAGTTCTAAGCCAGTGTTTCTCAAAGTTGGCCACTTGAAGATGTGTGGACTTCAACTCCCAGAATTCCCCAGCCAGCATGCTGGCTGGGGAATTCTGAGAATTGCAGTCCACATATCTTCAAGTGGCCAACTTTGAAAAACAGTGTTCTAAATGGAAGCTATTCCTTATTACAGTCTGAAAGGTTAGACCTCTTCCCCCTCCATGTTATATGCATGTTACTAGATGTATACCTCCTTTCAAAGATCAGTTGCACTTTTGCAGGAAGAATTAAGGCAATATAGGTCTTACCTATTGGGATGTCCTCCTCTTGATGGTCAAAGAAATACTAAAGTCAGATGAGCATAAAAATGTGGCATCACAGGACACAACAACGAAGCAAAGAAGTTAAAATATCGACAAGGAGATCTGGAAAGAGGCAGGACGCAAATCCTCCTAGGAGGTAACGTCCTAGTCTAGTATGCAAAATTGTCCTGCCCCCTCTACTGAAAATGTAGAAAAAGTTTCATACTTTAATCAACTGGCATAGGTTAATTTGTCTCCTTTTTAGACAACAGCGTTTTTCCATGCTGATGTATTTCATTCCGTTTTGTTCCGCTTTTTAATATGTACATTTGATATTTTAAATCCACATCTTCTCACAGGAAACCTTTAAATGATACGTTTCAGTTGCTGAAAACAGCTTTGCATCATTTTACTGGAGTGAAATGCCATAATGACAAGTCCTCACTTAACTACCATAATTGGAACCAGCAATTCCATCACTAAGTGATGTGGTTGTTAAGTGAGACATCACGACTGCGATGGACTTATAACCTCACTTCCGCCACAGTCGTTAAGCGAATCACCCGTGGTCATTAAATGAGACATCACATGATCATGACCTCTGATTTTACTGCTGGCTTCTCCATTGACTCCGCTTGTTGGAAGCTGGCTGTGAAGCACACAAATGGTGATCACGTGACCATGGGACACTGCTATGGTTGTAAGTGTGAGAATTGGTCATAAAGTTACTTTTGGCGCCATCGTAACTTTCAACAGTTGCTAAACGAGGTAGTTTTTAAGCAAGGTCTACCTGTAGTTGGAGTTTCTGAGATGTTTTTAATGCATGGCAAAGTTATCCTTTTCATGGGTTGTGTAGGTTATGTTGTGTTTTGGTTGCATGGATAGACATTCTTTGATGAAGCTGTATAGATATCAGTTGCATTGGAGCATGTTACACATAAAAGATAATTTATTTCTACTTTTTGGAGTTCTGGGTTATTACAGTGTGTTTTTGCTTGTCTGAAAAGGACTCTTACACTTCTTTTGTGTGCTGTTGAGCTGTTGCTGTCATAGCTGAGAACCTGATTAAAATCCATCCAGTTGACTGGTAATTATTTTGGGAGCAGGAGTAATCATCCTGCAATCAGGTTGATCTGGGATCTAAGCAATAAGATTGTGCTGGGAAATTGTGGTTCATCCTTGCCCTTCCATATCTGCTCTTATATACCTGAGTTTCCCCTGTGGGGGGGATGTACCAGTTGCAAACACATGAGTTGGCCTTGTATCTGACCACAGAAACTGCTATGGGGGGAGGGGGAAAAAAAGGAATGTGTTATACCATCCTAGCCATTTCCTTAATGTGTCAACTCTGTGATATCAATTCTAAAAATAGTCCATAGTGGCATGCCAGCTGCTGCTGTTTAAAAAAGAAAAGAAAGTAAGGGGGCCTTAATAAAAATGATGGGTGGCATGTTGAAGCCACAAGCCAGCAAGAATCTGGAACACAATGGCATTTGTGTCCCATTGCCAGTAAATGAGTTTTGCAGCTGAATTTACATAGGCAAAAAAATGGCACCGAGAGCATTTCAGTATAGAATAGGCCACATTTTGTGTATTTTTTTAATGGGAGAAGAACAAGGAATTTATGAAGGAAGGGTAGGAAACAGGATAGAAAGAGGTGGCCCAGATATGGCTCCCCATGTTGGAAAATTACAGCACTGGGGTAATATCCAATTTAGTTTGTACCCAGCCAATCCCTCTATCCAGATCAGAGCAAGCCCATACACCACACAGTTCACCTAGCAAACAAAATACAACTTGAAACATCAGCAAACATCAAACACCTTTAGCTGGCAAAAGCAGGAAGTAAGATGACCCGTCTACTGATAGAGTAAGAATAAGTGGACTATTTTCTCAATGGAGGGAAATGAGAAGGGGAGTCCCTCAAGGATCTGCTTTGGGACTGACGTTTTTAAACTTGTTTATACCCCATCTTGACTCATGGGCAAGCAGTTAGCTTTGTGGATGATCTCAAACTACTTAGGGTGGTAGAAACCAGAAGTGATAGTAAAAATGCCAGAACTTTTTAACTGGGTGAACAGTCAACCTAATGGTAAATCTGGTTCAAGTTACATAAGTGTAAAGTGATGCACAGGAAGGGAAAACTATATTCAATATACATTAATGGAATCTGAGCTGCCTGTAGGAAAAGATCTCAAGATCATGGTAGACCACCAGTTACGATGTTGACTTAGTATGCTGCCAATGTGGAAAAGCACATTCCAGGCTAAGCATCATTAGGATGGAAAATAAAAATGCTTACATTGTAATATCCTCCTACAAATGTACAGAACGCCTGTATCTGGAAAAAGAGCTGGAAAATTGTGGAAGAAGGCAACCGAATGGTCAGGAGGCTTCAGCACCTTTCCTACGAGAAAAGGCGTGGAGAGAGAAGATTATCATTCAAAACATTAGGGCCAGGGGATCATCCAATTAAGTTGATTGGAAGGAGGTTTAGAATAGGCAAAAGCAGGTACTTCTGTACACAGCGCGTGATTACTCAGAATTCATTACCCCGAGACATGCGATGTCACTAACTTGGGTGGCTTTAAAAGAGAATTGGATAAATTAATGGAGGACAGTCATGGGCTATCACCTCTGGGTTGGGGACAGCATGCTTCCAAATACTAATTCCATGGGAACAATGGTTGGAGAAAGACATGTCTTCTTCTTCCTCCTCTGAGTACTCCAAAGCCATCTGGTTGGCCACTGTGAGAAACAATACTGGGCTAGGATGAATCTTTGACTGATGTTCTTAGTATCTTATGGGGAAATCAGTCTGTCTGAAACACCCTCCTTAGAAAAGCCCAGTTTTTGTGCATAGTCCCCAGCTGTGCAGGACAGAGACATGTCTTACTAATAGGAGGAACTTCTACTTAGTTGCACATTACAGAAGCAGGCTGGTGGTGGACTTGGTACCTTTCAACTTGCCAGGAGTATCTCTATATCGCTTATCTGTATAAGCCTGTCCAACTGGCATGGCTAGCTGTGTTGCCTGTACCCTTGTACGTGAGAATATGGCGGTACACATCTCTCTGGTCCCATGTCTTTTGGAGACAATTGTCAAGAGGAAAGTGAATGGGAGTGGCATGCGTACAATATGTGACTGCTAGTCACGAGATGCCAGAAGTAGCTGCCGTGCAGAAAACCTAGGGAGAACCTAACAGTAACTGAATGCAATTTTTTATTTATAACTTTTTGTGTTAAAGAATTGACCAAGGAGGCTTTCTGCTGACCAGAAAACGTACTTTAGTTTCAAAGACCTTGATAAGAACCTTGCTTATCCAGTTATGTGATTTCTCCGAATTCAGAGCTGAAATCAAGCTTTCTTTCTGATCCGAATCGCTATTCTATTTTGAAAAGACTGATTTAATTCTCAAGATTTCAAAGCAGGATCTGAGGTTTCCAGAGCTAAGCGCTCACTGCCTTTCATAGCCCAGAACAGTATTCTATTTTCAAAACCTGCTTCGGTCCTCAAGTCAGGAGCTTTAACCGTGTATTTCTTGCTTTGGGCTTCAGAAAGACTGCTCCTGGATGGCCTCACCCTGCTTCGGCCCCAGTGACCAATGTCTGGTTTGTGTGATTTAATCTATTTATGGCTTGAGAGATAAGATGCGTGCTAAAGAGGAGAGAGCCAAACAAATATCCATACTGTTCCACGCACAGAACATGGCAGTAACCGTATCGCCTTTTGACTTTGATGTATTAGGAGCGATGAGAGCCCACTCAGTGCTTAAAGTGCTCGACTAGAAAACAGGAGACCATGAGTTCTAGTCCTCCCTTAGATACGGAAGCCATCTTGGTGACTTTGGCCCAGTCAACCTACCTCACAGGATTGTTACCGTAGGAAAAATGGAAGGAGGGAGTTGTGAAAAATAAAGATAGGATACAAAACTAATAAATATGTCTTCTCCCTCAGAAACTGCAGGAATGCTCTTGCATCCTCCAACCAAATTATTATTATTATTATTATTATTATTATTATTATTATTATTATTAATTAAGTTTGTCCCCTGCCCATCTCCCCCCAGTGGGGGACTCTGGGTGGCTCACAATACATTAAAACAATAAATAAATATACAATAAATATAAATTCCAGGCTTTATAAAACTGGCAAGCAGGAGTGTGGTCGAAAAAGTCAAGACGCCGGCCGCAAGCGTGATTGGAAAGCCACCTGTTTTTTATAGGCATAAAAAAATAGGCGAAGCTTCAGTCGGACCATCATGGCTGCCATCTTGACATACCGTATCCTATGGCAGTGTTCCTCACCCTCAGCAACATTAAGATGTGTGGACTCTAAATCTCAGAATCCCCTAGCCAGAAAGCCGGCTGGGAATTTTGGGAGCTGGAGTCCATGCATCTTAAGGTTGTTGAGGTTGAGAAACATTGTCCTATGGACATCCTTGCTGGGAGGGTTTGGTTTAACCCAGTGTTCCTCAACCTTGGCGACTTGAAGATATGTGGACTTCAACTCCCAGAATTCTCCAGCCAGCCATGCTGGCTGGGGAATTCTGGGAGTTGAAGTCCACACACCTTCAAGTGGCCAAGGTTGAGAACACTGGGTTAACTCCTTCTTTCTTAGTCTTTGTTAGGGCAGAAGCGAGTGGAGATTGGTGATCTTTAATACTACAGGTGTGGGAGAAGGCAAGAGGAATGGAAACTCTCCAGAGCCTCCTTGTAGCAAGGCTGATCTGTTTAGCCCCATGAAATAGTTCAGCATTCGGCAGCTAAAGAAGCCACAAATGACTGTGGCTTCTTCTCCCAATCTTCACGCGGATCCCATCTTCCCACAGAAGAGAATTCCACCTTTTTTGTTCCACTTTTCTTTGCAGAACTACATTCCAGGCTATGGAAAGCGCTTTCCGTTAACCGCCCAGAGTCGCTGGGAGTCGAGCGGCATAGAAATTTAATAAATTGTTATTTATTCTTATTCACGGGATATAGAAGAGGAGCGATTTCTCACCAGAAGAGGTGGGAAGGAGAAGCCAGCCTACCCCCCACCTCTTCTTTGGATTTTTACACGGCTTATCCTTGTAGTATTTTACTTCTGTTGAGAGCCGGAATTGAGCGGAGGACGAGGGATGGGGAGGTTTTAATTGAACCGCCGATGCACGAATTCATCCCAGGGAGCTTTTCCGAGCAGCACATACAGTATCTGCAGACCGAGACGCTCTTGCAAAGCGCGCGAGCAGAAACCAACGGAAACCCACCCGCCGCCCTAGCCGCGTGCGTTCCCCGGAAGGCACACTGCACATGCTCAGAGGCACCGTCGGGATTCCTTCACCGACCCCACCCCCGGCCGCCCTGCAACGCTTCCTCGCCGGCCTCCGCTACCTTTTGCACTCGCAACGCAGCAGCGGCGGCCGCGCGCTCGCTCGCCCGCTCCCTCGCGCGCGCGCGCGGCGCACGGTTGCCATGGTTTCCCCGGGTCACATGCGCGCGAGGTTTCCCCCCGGCGCTGGGGGCGGGGGATGCGGCTGCTGCCGTCACAGGCGGGACTGGCTCTTTCTTCGCGGGCGGCTGCAAAGAGCCGGGGAAGACCCCGAGGGGAAGCCGCCGCCGCCGCCGCCGCACCCGCGCCGCTTCAGGCTTGGTGGAGCCGCGGGGCCGGGGCGGCTCGGCACCCCGCTGGGCTCCCCGCCCGCCCTGCCCGCGCCGCGCCGCGTCCCCGGGATGAGCATCTCCGTCCCGGAGGGGCTGACGGAGCTGCTGCAGGGCTTCACCGTGGAGGTGCTGCGGAGCCAGCCGGGCGACCTGCTGGAATTCGCCCTCCAGTACTTCGGGCGCCTCAAGGCGGAGGCGGCGGCGGCTCCGGGCGCGGGCGGCGGGGGGGAGGACCAAGGCGGCGCCCCCCCTCGGGGCCCCGGCCGCTGCAACGCCGCCTCCGCGCCTGGCCCCGGGCGGGGGAGCCGCCTGCAGCTCGACGGCGCCGCCCCGGAGAGCAGGGGGGTCAACTTCGCCGAGGGGCCCCCGCAGACCGACTCCGAGAGCGGCGACGAGGACGCGGAGGCGGAGGAGTTCGCGGGTGAGCCCGGGGGCCCCGGCGGGCGGGCGGGCGGGCGGGCTCCGCGCGCGCCCCTCCTCGCGGGTCAGGCGCGGGGGGCGGCTGCCACTCCCCTCCGCTGAGTGCAGGCGGGGGGCGGGTTTCCCGCTCAGCCGTTCGCGCCAGGCTGCCCCGGCTGCGCCCGCTGCGCTCTCCGTGCCGCCAGCCGGGCAAGAAGAGGAACCGGGCTGCGTCCTGATCGGCGGAGCGGAGCCACAGGACTGCCTCTCGGGCGCTCCGGGTGCCTTCGCCGGAGCCCCCTGCCCTGCGCTGCGCTGCGGGGTCCGGCGCGGCTCAGGGCAGGAGGCGGGAGAAGAGCCGCCTTCGGGCGTCCCAGCTGCGAGCCCGGAGCGCCGCAGGGGAAGCGCGGCTGCCCATTCACAAACTCGGGAAGGAGCCGTCCTTCCTTTGTGAATGGAGGTGCGCGGGGGGGGGTTTCCATGCGCGGAAGGAGGTGGGAGCCCCCGCCGGTCCTCTGCTGGCCCCGGAGCCAAGCCCGCCGTTCCCCTCTCCCGCCGGAGCGCAGGCAGGGCGCGCGGCGCTGGGAACTGCTCGGAGAGGAAGCCAGAGGGCGGACTCGGCTTTGCCGCGGTGGGCTGAGCCGGTAGACCGAGGGCGAGACGCTGCGCCGGTGGCAATTCTTGCACGGAAGTCAGTTCGCTTCTTGACTTCGGCTGCTGGTCCGTGCAGGAAAGGCGCGCCCTCTGGGCCTGCCGGTGTGGGTCGCCGACGACACCTTGCCTAAATTCGGACATGGTCTTGCAGCGGACCTTTCTACTTCGGGAGCCCCCCCTCTGCGTAACGCTCAAGTTGTCCCTCAAGTTATTTGGGCATCTGGGGCAGAGTTTTCCAAATACTTCTGCAGGTTGCATAAGTCCAGGCCGGGGCTAGGGGGCAGCAAAGGGATAGGAAAGCTGTTGCCATCTAGCAGGTTGCATGGATTTTTGTAGCTCAGATAGGATGTCCTGCTGGGTAGTGGAAAGGCGGTTCGTTGCAAGGACATAGACTGTGGCTTGAAGAGCTGGGCGTGACTTTGGTGTCTCACGGATCGTAACATCTTCAAAGTCCATTTCCCATCACAACTAACATTTGTCACATGCGAAACAGGGCGGGGCGTGGATGGTATGGTTCTGGCTGCCATCTTCGCTTTTTTGAGCCCCCTGCCTGCAGACAACCCTGCTAGATTGGGCTTGGGGGGCTGTTTGCATATTCTGTACAATAGGAGCAGACGGCCTTTTCAGCTGGAGGCCCATCGGATGCTGTTGTGGGGGTTAGAGATGCAAATATACCCATTTTATTCCCATGCATTTGTAACAGGAAAGCAGGTCTCGGTTTGTCCAGTTCAGTTGCAGACTGATGGATTGGGGTGGGGGGGTGGGCAGGAGGAAAGCGTAATGTAACTATACTCAAGGGTGGACAAGAATCAGCTGGGGGGCTGGAAGGCATATCACCTGGTCAAAATGATCCCCCTTCAAACTGCATATGGGATAATATTTTAATGCTCACTCTCCCCAGGAAATTATTCAAAAGTTTATGTGATGTAATAAAGGACAGAACTGGAAATGCTATTTTGCTAGGAAGATACCAAATCTTGCCCTTTGACAAGGCTACTAGATATGTAAAGGAAGCAGACCATCATTAAAGGCAATCAACAGCGATTGTTTTCTGTATTTCTTCGCTGTCTGTTGGTCTTTTTGAATTTTGCGGCCAAAATGTACTGTTTGATAGAGAAAGCCTTTGTATTAATTGTACGGGAATGTTAAACCATGATGCGCTCTGTCCTAAAATATGAAGTATTAACAGTCTAAAATTCTATAAGCTCATTTTGTGGAATAAATTTTATGAACACCACCAAGGAGCATTTTCATGGTTTTGCACTTTTAAAATACATTATGCCATAAAATTGATTGATAGCTTGGCATGGATAGTTTCAAATAGAAACTAATAATTAAAATAAAAGTGAAAATTGTAATGAATTGTAGGTATTTACTCCTCAAAATCACATGTATTTGTATATATGATTCTTCAGGCATGCTAAAACTAATTGACTGAAAGTTTTCAGGAGTTTAAATTAAAAAAAAAATAGTAAGAGAACTGACGTGGGAATGAGTTAAAATGTTTGGAAGTATTTTAATAAAAATAATTTCCAAGTAATAGTATGTGTCATTCAAGTAGTCAACTCATATCCAGTATTATAGTCACTGACTAATCTTAGGCAATTAGAGAGCCAAAATTACGTAACACAAACTGGAAAAAGTAAATAAATTACCTAGAAATAAGATAAAAGTAAACCAGTATGCAGTATGAGTGGAAATATTAAAATATGAATGGCTTGTCTTTTAATGCATGTATCTGCAGAATTAAATCTCCAGTAACTTTAATGGAACTTACTTCCAGACAGGCCTACATCAATAAAACAGCACTTTATTGATTGGTTATTGTTGCCCCCCCATAATCAAATGTGTCATTTCAGCTTCTTTTGAAAATTGGAAATATTCTATGTGGTTCGTAAATGCATGACATACTTCATTTTTTAAATGAAACTTTAAATAAAACAAACTTGCTGAATTGGATCTCCATTGAGAGTTTTCCAGACAACAGATCGTTGGCAGTGTAAAGAGAGGCATATCCACTAGTTTGTTTGGGAAGTTTTAAGTGCTAAATTTTGAATATTGAAAGACAGGAGCCAGAGTGGTATAAGAAAATACACATGTTTTGGAAGGATGCATTATAGCAACTAAAAGAGTAAATGTTTAATGTACAAGAGATTAGATTTGCTTTGGGGGCAATTTTATGTTGGCTTTATGAAACTAGATGCCAGCATTTAACCAATCTTGGTTGATCTTAAAAAGCTAAACAGGATCAGACCTAGTTAGTACCTGGATAGGAGACTACCAAGATATCTCAGGGCTGTAGGCTAGAGTAGGAAGTTGAAAAACTTTCTGTATTGTTGACAAGAAAAATATTGTATGTCCATGAAGTCACCAAAAGTCTAGCTCTACTTGGAGGAGATTTTACTTGTGGGTTAAAAGTGGCAAATAGCCAATTGTTCAGTTGCACCTTTGGAATGAAATAAGTGTAATAAATCTTACGTCTGACCGATAGCTGTGCTCTCTGCTAAGGTACAGTACGCTATAGCAAATAATTG
This sequence comes from Python bivittatus, assembly GCF_059951505.1. Taxonomy (NCBI): domain Eukaryota; kingdom Metazoa; phylum Chordata; class Lepidosauria; order Squamata; family Pythonidae; genus Python; species Python bivittatus. The sequence continues at coordinate 5,637,514 of NW_028277029.1, read as the reverse complement.
CATGACAAGTGCCATCAGTTGTGAATGCGATGGTCTTGATTGGACGGTGCGCTTCTGCACTGCTACTCCGAACTCTTCTGAAGCTGGTCATATTATCGAGGAGGAGGATCCGGCACAATCCTGAATGTTAGAAAATAATTGCGACCTGAAAAAAGAAGAAATGGCTATGGATTGAAATATTGTCATGCTTTGATCTTGACCACAATGGCTGTCAAATTTGAAACTTACCATAATGTTAAGAAATCGGTTGATTTAACTGTTGGTAAGTGAGGTGTTTTCAGATTGCATTTGTGAAGTGGGTTTTTCTTCATTTAGACATTAGTATCTTCTTGCCAAAGGTTTAGAAGGAGATTTCTAAGAATTGCAGATGGGTGCTATTGAATTAAGAGTTTATGTGACCTGATTATAACCATTGTCTTTCAAAAACTATTTTGAAAAGATTATTGTAAGCTATTGGCTTTACCACAGATGTCTAATATTATTAAGAGAGAAGAAGTTAATGGTTAAAAACCACATGAATGCGCATAAAACTGAAAGGGATTTACATAGAAGTTGGAAATGGCCTGAGTTGGATAAGAGTTAAATTATAACCCTGTATATACCTGCCTGGGAATAAATCTTCTTTAATTCAGTTGACCTTCCTTCTGAGTAGACATGAATATAATTATGTTGTTGATTCTGAACTTGCCGATTTTGTGGACATTACACATTAAATAAGGCATTAATATTTGTACATAAAAATTGGCTTTTAAGATATAATACAGAAATAGCCAAGGTAACCTGGGTCTTTATATACAGTGTTCAGTGATGTATGATGTGGTTCTGGCTATTTTTCCTTTATTATAGTTAACAAATAAATGTTGTTGTACATTTGTGCTTATAGTGAGTAAAAGTTCTAAAAGCTGGTTCCTGATTATCTTCCATATCTTGTATATTCTCTGTTTGCTTCCCAGAGTAGTTCTTTGTATATGTTCTCTGCAAATATGGCATCATAAATGAATGCTTTCCTTTTCATCCTATATTCTAGAAGTCTCTGTATTAAACTTCTTGCCTGGATGTGGAAGTGAAGTGATTGATTTCACGCCTATTTTTCTTTAAGTCTGTGAAATGAAAGCAGGCTAAAAAAAAAAAAATTACACATGAATTGCATTATTAAGAGATGAAGAGGTTATGCAGTGATGGTTGCTAACATTGGCATGGATTGGGCTGGGCATGACCCTGGCATGACCCTGGGCATAGAGAGAACTGCTCCTGTCTCTGCTCCTGCCCTCTGAAGATGCCGGTCACAGGTGCTGGCGAAACGTTAGGAAACAAAACTTCCAGAACACGGCCACACAGCCCGGAAGACCCACACCAGCCATTGGCATGGATTTTTAGGAAACTCCCCTTTTAATTCAGAAGTAAATTGTTAATTATGGCTGTATATTAATTTTGGTTAGGCTGTATATTAATTTTGTTTGTTTGCTAAAGAACATAGTCCTGTCTAGCGTGATAGTCTGTTTATATAGGCAGTAGAACTGGGACATAACGTCTTATTTCTAAACTATATTACAGTATTCTACTAGGCTGGATATCACTCTTGATGATATATGCCTTCTGATGCAATATGGATATATCTTTGAATGATAAGGCTCCAACCATCCATCTGCCTGTTTATCTATTTATTTCTCATTCGTATACCTCACACTCCTGGCAAAACCCAGGATTATTAAAGAGGATGTTTGCCTGCAGTAACTTTGGATATAACTATGACCTTTCTGGTTTTATTTTTATACTTTCTCCAGTTTTTCTGGAGGTTTAAACATACTGGTATTGGGGCTTCAGGAAATCATATTTTTTCCGGAAGTTGTTTAAATGAAATGGGTTTGAATCTTCAGTCTGACACAGGATCACATCCTGGTTTTGAATGCAGATTTGCATAGTAATACAGACAAGGTTTTGTATGTATGAATGAAGGAACAAATACCTGTATATACCTTAGGAAACTCTTGCACCGGAGTGATGCGTGGAAGGCATCGCACTTTTTTCATCACATTGCTGGGAGATAAAAAGGAAGGGAGAAGCCAATGTCCTCCTTTCTGCAACGTTAAAAGTATAATTCTTCTCCATGATTACGTAGAAAGCCCTGTAAAACAGGTTTCCAACTATGTAAGAGTCAAGCATAATCCATGTTTGTATACTTTTCCATAAGCTAAATCAGTGTTTTTCAAACTGGCTGGGGAATTCTGGGAGGTGAAGTCCACATATCTTAAAGTTGCCAAGCTTGAAAAACACAAAGCTAAATGGAGATGGATCAGAAGGCAGGAGTGAGCAACAGCCTTGATGAAAAGAAGGCATAATCAAATCAAGCCTTGATTATGGCCATAAAACCAGCAGTCAGATACAGATAAAACAGGTAAAAATGAAAAAAAAAGAAGAAAAATTAGTACGATTTTTCGGATACAAGAAGAGAGGAATACTGCATAGTGAGGTATAATGTTAGGCAGCCTGGAGAATACATAATAATCCAGTCAGCTTCAGACGACATCATCATCATCATGATTATATCCCACTTTTATTTTATGCCAGTCAAGGTGGCATACCTAATGCCCTCACCTCCTGTTTTCCCCACAACAACAATCCTGCGAGGTGGGTTGGGGTGAGAAGGTCTCCCAGTCTCTAGTCCAGCACGAGGCTTTTCTTTAGGAGATGACATTTTTCTCTGTCAAATCCGAAACTATCCAAATAATTCTTAACCAAAAGAAGCCAGAACGTTCTTTCTCATAGATGCGTTTTCTCCTCCTCTGAATTTTTGTTCCTTTTCCTGTTCTGCTCCTTCTCACCTTTCTGAGGTGATTCCACAGAAAGGTCATTTTTCAGTTCCAAATACTGGAAGTATTTTTAGTTGCAGTAGGTGTAAATTAACATGTTAATAGGCATTTATTGTGACTCTATGCAGGATTGGTTTGATTTTTAATCCTTTCCTAGAAGAGGACGTTGCAACAGGTATTTCTCTCCCAGCAGGAAAGAAAAACAAAATTCTGCAGAAAAGTTACAGATAGGGCAATACGTTATTTCCATATTGCTCGCTGTCACGACTACGTGAAAATAAGGCATTTCTAGACACTCCCTCTTTGTGGTGTTTGGGGTTTTGCTCTTCCCCTCCAGCCAGAGGAGGTGTGTGGAAAAAGGGGCCTGAATGAAGCCCCCCTCAGCCTTGTTCACAGTGATGCAGGGGTTATTTTTTTTATTTTTTTGAGCCCTGCAAAATAAATAGGAAATGATGGAAATGTGCAGGATGGAAGTGGTAACCTGCCAACTTCCTTTGTGACATCCAGGAGGCCTGTTGGTGATGCCTGCTGAACGAGCAATCAAGATTGTGGGGGAATCAGTTTAGCTGCCAGCCCTATACCCTTTGAAATTGTATTTTGCATTTTAGAGAAAGAGACAAGGGTTCGATTGTAAATACGTTGCATAAGTCTCTGCTGCTGTCAACGCATGTCTGCTTAAGATTTATGATTATCACTTACAATGATACTTTTGAGTGGGCTCACTTTTGACGTCTGGTTTAAAGAAAACGTCAAAATTCAAATACGCTTGTTAAATACCTGTCCTATCCGCAGTTTTTAAAAAGTGTAACACAGTTGATTTGCTTTAATTCTCCGGGTGCCTTTAGTAACTCTCTTGGTTTGCGAGCCTCTTTTTATATTATTCAGCTTTAAAACAAGGCTGTTTCAGAAAGCTCTTCAGTGCAGGCCATAAATAAAATATATAAACAGTGTTCTTTGGTGAAACCTGATTGGACATTTGCATTAGCCACGCATGTCACAGAAGTTCTGTTCTGACCCTGAAAACTGAAGCAATGGTAATAACCAGGTTGATTTTGTTTTCTTTGAAACTCAGAACACAGCTTGGACATCTTCAAAATGTTTTTTCCCTTCCCCTTCCCCTAACCCGGTTCATCCCCATTTGGAGCTGATCTAGTCGTATTTCAGTACTTCCAAGAGTTCTCCTACTACCTTCAATGGGAGAATTAAGCACCCTGCTAAGATCAGTGGGATTTAAAAATGGTTATCTGTGGACACTGGGATCAGTTTTCTTTTTCTGCCTTGGAAATACTGAGGAAGAAATTGCTTTGGACCCTTGAGGATAAGTTGGTGCAATGCTTCAGATTGATTCCAAAAAATGCTTCAGAGCCCAGTACCTATCTGCAGTGTCTTTTCTGCATCTTTTTAAAATATGCATTTACAAGCGAACTACGCAAAGATCTTCCACATGCACCAGCAAGAACATGATATATAGTCTAATTTTTACAGCTTGAGCCCTCTTCTGTAGCACAGGGCAGATACAACCATTGTTCTCTTTTCATTGGAGTAGAGGCACTTTGTTAGCGATCAAAGCAACTTGAGGAAACTGACTTTCACGGATGTAGCTTTATGCTGTCAGTCTGAGTTTTTTTCCTTCTTAGAAAGCTCAGAAGAACTTGCCTTAAAGAACTTACCTCACCCCCCCACCCCAAAGTATTGCTTGGTGATTCTCTCTCCATATTCTTGAAAAAGGGGTTGGAAAGGGGAGTTCCTTCCTCCTCCAAGGACATATACTTGAGACGTGGGAAGAAGGCATACGCAAAGGACGTCAGCAAGGAGATCAAGGAAACAGATACCTCTGCTGTCCCTAGCGGTCACTGGCATTTTTGCAGGACAGATCCGATATGCTTACTCCAAGGTTTATCTTCAATTCCTGGACCATTCGCTGCTTGGGTACATCAGATGCCCTACTTCTTCTACCTTCCTGCTGAAGCCATGAAGCAAAGGCAGCTTCCACAAAGCCTAGGAGAGCAGAATCTTCTTGGAAGGCTTAAAGAGAGTTTTTACAAGTGAAGGTCCTAAGGTTTGTGGGGTTAGCAGTGAGTCTTCCTCCCCATCTGTTCCTCTCTTGGTTAGGCCTGAAGGTACTTACTTGATCCGAATGCTGTATTTGCTGATATCGCTGGAGCCTAAGAGACTTCTGCTTTTAGAGTAAAAGATCAGGAGGAGTCGGGTAGCACTTTTCCCAACTGACACGTTTTATTAAAAAGCATAAAATTGTGAGCTACAGTTCACTTCATCTGATGCATGGAGTGGCTAGATTGATGTAGAATTTAAATTGGAGTGAGCAGGGAGGGATTCCATGTGAGGCACATTAACAGTACCTTCTCAATGAACCATTGTAATGTGCTAACAACTTATTGTGTTTGTTGACACCTTCTGAAATTGCTTGATACCTTTTGATGTATCTGAGTTCAGCAATCTCTTGCTCAGTGGTGGAGTTAAATCCTGATTTTCCAAAACAGTCTGAGGTCTGCTGTAGAGATTACTGGGAGGTTGAAATGGCCTGATATTATTTTGTCCTTGTTTTGAGTCGTGATGTCAAATGTGTGACTATTAATTCCATTGTTCCAAAGTTTGCCCCATTTGTCCTGTGTAGAATCCAGAGGGACATTGCTGAGAGGTGATGTCCTATATTACATTAGAGGAAGAACATGTGAGGGTGCCTCTAATCTTGTGGGTGAGGTGTGTACATAAAAGCAGAACAGTAGCTCTGCTGTCCATCAGGCCATTAGCTCTGCTCTGGTCTCAGTTCTGGACCCATCTTGGTCCATGGTATAGCCAGATAAGTAACTTTACTGCAGACTAGAACAAAGTCGTATGAACAAGTTGATTGACTTCTCTTAGCTTGAGAATGCAGTGCCCCTCTTAGACACACAGAAGCTTAAATCTGTTGTTGCTACTGCTGCTTCTTGCTTTTTCCATGTTTCACTGGATATTTTGCCCTGCATTATGGCCTTGTAGTTGAACTTGGTTGTTGACATCTCTGCCCTGAAAACTGCTGGATGTCAGTTTATCTCTCACACTTGGGTTCTCACAAATAGAAGATGGAGACATACTCTTCTCTGATAGCTGCTCCCTTACAACTGATATTTGGAAACATGCTGCCCCCAACCCAGAAGTAACACTGAGTCTTCAAGACCAATAGCCCTTAATATATGTGTTCCTCATGAGAGTAACTAATTCCTCTTTAAAGCTGTTCAAATGTGAGGCCATCATTACCACATTATCACTTTGTGTGAGATGGGCAGCTATATAAATACGATAAATAAATAAATAAATAAATAAATAAATAAATAAATATATATTATGGTATTCTACAGGTTAATAATGCACAGTGTGAAGTAACCCCCCCCCTTCTCCACCCACCCCTTTTTTGGTCTCTTCTACATTTCCATCTACTTAGCTTCATTGGGTGACACCTGGCGCTGGTGTCTGAGAGGGAGAAAATTTCTTCTCGTTTCCTTTCTCCATCCCCGGCATGGTTTTATATATTTTGATAAAGTCATTGTTTACTCATCTCTCCTAGTCTTCTCTGGTGAAGAATGGGTTTGACCCCCTTAATCATTTTGGTTAATGTCTTCCATTCTTTTCCAAGTTCTGTTAGATGCTTTTTCGTATATGGCAGTCCAGATGTGGATGTATAGTAGATCTGTATAAGAGCATTATAACTATTGGTGGGTTTAGTTTCAGTCCCTTTCCTGATATCCCCTAGCATGGAATGTGCCAATTTCACATCTTGCCACCCTGAGCCAACATTGTCACTGAGATGTCTTCAAGATGGTGTTTTTGTTTTTTTTCCTGATTAGAGAGCCAGTTTGGTCTAGTGGTTGAGGCACCAGGCTAGAAACCAGGAGATTCTGAGTTCTAGTCCTGCCTTAGGCATGAAAGCTGGCTGGGTGACTTCGGGTCAGCCACTGTCCCTCAGCCCACGACATCAGGCTTGGGTGACAAGCTGGTCGGTCAATTCCTGTCGCAACTATGGATGAACATTTGGTTGATTTGAAAAAAAGCGGACCCTTCACCTGAGGGAAAAACACTAGGAAGAAAAAAAGTGTTTTTTTTTTATTAGTGACAGTTTATGTTCCATCCGTGCATGTGTGAAATTAGGCTTTTTTGCCCAAATGTGCATTGTTTGACATTTATTGTACTTAAATTGAAATGCATTTGCCATTTGGTTGGCTTTTCACCCATTTTAAAGAAATCCTTCTGAAGCTGTTCACAGGCTCTTCTGGATTTTACCACCCTGAATAGTTCATTTCATCCACAAACCTGGGCATCTCACTGCTTATACTTAAGATCATTTCTGAACAACCTAAAAAGCACCACTCCCAATACCGATCCTGGAGGGACTCTACTTCTACTTTTTTCCTTTGAGAAAATCACCCACTTATTCTTTGCTTTCTTGTTTTTTAACCACTTGGCAGTCTTCCTCTTATCCCATGACTGCTAGGTTTATTCAGAGCCTTGTATGTGGAACTTTGTCAAAAAAAAAATTGAAAATCCATGTAAACAATTTTAAGCAGATGATGTGACTGTTGACATTCTCCATTAACTTCAGAAGGTTTGTGAGTTGGATTTACCTTTGCAGAATCCTTACTTAAGCAATGCTTGTTCCTCTATATGGTTAGGTTTTGTTTTGTTTTTAAATCATCATTATTACTGTTTTCTCCGGTTTGCCTGGAACCAATATTAAACTGATTTGCCTAAAATTTCCCGGATCTCCCCTGGGTCCCTTTTTAAAAATTAGTGTCACATTTTCTTCCTTCCAGTCCTCCGGCACTGAGCCTGATTTGAATGACAAGTTACATATTTCTGCTAGGAGACTGACAGTTTCACATTTGAGTTCCTTAAGAATTTTGGGGTAGATGCCTAGAATTGATGATTTGCTGTTCTTTGGTTTGTCCTGCTGGCTGGGGAATTCAGGGAGCTGAAGTCCATATATCTTAAAGTTGCTAAGGTTGAGAAACATTGTCCTAGAATATCTCATTTTCCTTTGTGTACATTTGGGATAGGAAGCTATAGACATACTGGTTGATATAAGCCAACAGTACGCTTTTGTGTAGGCCCACAATGTGTAGGCTTATTCTATGGATTGGTAACAAATCTAGCCATCAATATTTATTCATTTTTCTTTCAATATATGAAAATGCTGCTTGAATATTTAGAACAAGTGTTTTAAATTCTTAATGGTCATTCTAATGACTCCTATCAACTTGGCGCTCATGGAGTGTTTCTGAGAGATGTCACCAAACTTCATTATTTCTTTTGAAGAAGCATCTTCAAGATGTCCCTGGAACTTAATATTTCATTTTTTAAACATTGGGGCAGGGGGATTGTTCAAAAAATTCCCACCACAGCACTTTGGTTAATTCCAAAAAAGCTAAGCAAGGTCAGACTTGGAACTTGGATGGGAGACCATGAAATTTTAGCATTGTAGGTTAGACCAGGAAAATGAGAAAACATCCAGAAGAAGGCAGTGGCAAAATATTTCCATATTGTTGCTGAGAAAACTACAAGGATGTGAAACCAGGATGCAATTTTATCTTTACAGGTAGTCCTTGACTTACAACCACAATTGGGACCAGAACTTCAGTTGCTAAGTGATGCAGTCATTAAGCGAGTTGCACCCAATTTCACAACCATTTTTGCCCAGTCATTAAGCAAATCACACGGTCGTTAAGTGAATCCAGCTCCCCCCATTGACTTTGCTTGTTGGAAGCCCCCTAGGAAGGTCGCAAATGGTGATCATGTGACCCTGGGACACTGCAATCATTGTAAATACATGTTGGTTGCCAAGCATATGAATTTTGATCACATGACCATGGGATGCAGCAATGGTTGTAAGTGCAAGGATCGGTCATAAGTCACTTTTTTTAGCACCATCGTAACTTTGAACAGTCGTTAAACGAATGGTTGTAAGTCGAGGACTACCTGTACTGTTGAGGAGCTGAGAGATTGTGGGATGTGCCTGCCTTTGTTCTGAAAAGAATTCTTCTAGGCAGTGAAATAGAAAGGCTTGATGTTTGCTGGACAAGGAGGATGCTGGTGGGTGTTCCTCATCAGTGGTTCGGTCTCACTCCAGTCTCAGGACTGGGGTTCTGAACAGGTAGCCACAAGTCAGTGTTTCCATGCTGGGAAATATTTGTTTTCCAGCATTACTTTCCAGGTAAACACATAAACACACACATTGATGTCTCTACTGCTTTTGTACTGAGAGCAGAAGCCCAACCTATTTATCTGAAATTCCATCAGAGAGAAAAGAATCTCATAGACCAAGATACTGCAATGCTTTAGATTTGTTGATTCCCAGCCTTTGAAAGGTTGCCAGTAAGCGATGCAAGTTACTACCATTTCAGTATCTTGCAAATGATCGCTGTTGATATTAGGTACTGGGAACATTTTGACTTGGAATTTTTAAAGCATAGAAATATAATCTCAAACTGTGCAGAATAACCTTATAATAGCAGTATTCCTTTTTTTGAAAGACTACTTCACATTTATGAGTTCTGAAAATTGCTCCTTAAAAAGACTGCAAAAAGCTGTGAATAAAGTAGTTGGGAAATATATTTAAAATTATATGTATTTATGGGAGGACTTGAAGGATCATCCTTGACTTTGAAAGTGTATTGGAATGAAATGTGTTAGGCTGAGCATCTCTTTATCAAATACAGTGTTAAGAGCATAGTCCTGACCTGTTTTATTAGCCAGTCCCATTGAATTTAGTGGGACTGATTCCCAATAAATTAGGTGCAGCATTACAATCTTGAATTACAGATCCTGCAACTGTTACGTTAATTCTGAGCAATAGCCTGTACATAAGAACGCACCCGCTAAATTTAGACTTGCTACTACACTTATGACTATAGGAATTGAGTGGGAAAGCATCTTCCCTCTGAAAAAAAAGTAGTGCTGATGTTTTCAGTAAAAGGAACTGAGATAAAAACATAAGAACAAACTCATTTTTAAAATTGTCCTTTATCATTAAGCAGTTGTAACTTTGGCGTCAGCTGCCTGCCGGTATTACTAATTGCGCACTGCAGGACAGTGTGAGGGAGGGTCGTCCTTGCCATCCTTCTTACTATCTCTCCCTGGTTGCCATGCGCGGTTTGCCTGGGTACATATGCACACTCATGCAAAGCCGTCTAATCTTTTGCCACCGAGTCTGCAAATTAGTTGCACTTCGAGATCTGCAGTTGCTTCTGGTTTGATCGTCGGATCCGAGGGCTCCTCCAGAACGCCGAAGAAATGACCCCTTCATTTAGATGCTGTTTGGGTGGCTAGATCTTAAGAAAAACATGGCATTTTCATAGGTGCTCAATACTTTGGATGACGCACATCCGTCTCCCTAGCAACGAAACAATAGCAAGGCACAGTCTCTCTGAAGGAGTAAGAGGACACGCTCCTGAAAATACATGGTTTTATAGTGTAACAATCAGACCTGTTAAAAGAGACGTGCCTCCATTTTACCTCAACGTATATCTCGCTGGATTTTTGCAGCCTCACAAGACACCTCAGGACACAGCTTGAGTTGTTGGGTCCTAAAACTATCTTGCTGGATTCCTCAGATTTGGCTCAAGTCAAAGCTGATTTTTTTTCGCTGTTACCACATCTCTGAGTGTTACAGTTCTTTCCCTGATGTCCAAAACCTTCTCGGGAATGCCAGCCTGTGCGTTGAATTCTTTATCCCCAAGAGTTTTCTTGTTCCTGTCAGCAGAGGAGGCAGTTTCAAAGAATAAAAGAATATATTTGCAGATTTCTCCTTCGCATTAAAATGGACAGGGAGAAGATGTCACACAGCTAAGGCTGGAGTTAAGCCCTGAATTTAAATCCTATCTCAGCCCCAGAACTCAAGTGAATTTGGACCAGACGCTGCCCTTCAGTGTAATTGATTTAACTGGATGGTTGTTAGGAGAGATCCGGGACAGGAAACCCGGCCCAGGAATTCAAGGTCATTGGAGAAAGGGCTGGTAATAAATGCAGTTAAAAAAGCAAATAAAACTGTTACAGACTGAAATTGTAGAGCAGGTCTGGGTTGGAGTGGTCTTAAATTACAGTAGGAAACACACCTACTGGGCCTTCTGTGCCACCTGACATTTTAGACAAAGTCAATAAAAGAGTACAAGAATTCATTTTTTAAAATTTACATTTCATTTACTGTTGGAAGACCTGAAGGACCAGGTTAGGGGCGGATTGTCCTGGAGAAAATCTGTCTGTGTGGTTGCTAGAGTTGACATGACTTGACAGCACATAATCAGTCAATCAAAGTTTCCTTTAAATTGATAAAAAGTTGGTAAAAGACATGAATTAGGATGCTGGCACTTTGCATTGAAATGCAAAAGACAACTGTATCTGTTTGCAAGGATGCCCTTAGGTGCACATAGGTTCCGCTGCTATGGGAGAGAGCATCCTGGGAAGCATCTGCAAACACTGCCCCTTTGGGATCCGTGTGTGTGTCACAGTGCGCATACGAAAGGCATGGGGGGGAGTGTGTTGTGTTGCTTAGTGATGCTGCTTTCTTCAAAATAACCCATTTCACCTACCCTTGTGGATGCCCCTTCTGGAAGGTCCACCCACCAGCTGGAACATGTAATCAGCCATGCCCACCACGGAGCCATTTTGCGAAGGGTATCCGCTGTTTTTCCAAATTCCAAAGATTGCCCAGTCCTGCCATAATGATGTTGCTAGTTTCAGGCCATTCTGCAATCTTCCCAATTCAGAAGTGCTCTAAAATGAATTTGAATTCATTGCATTTAACTTCCCTTTCATGGCCTTGAGCCTTGAGCTCTTGAGTCTGTATGCGTGGTTGCTTTATAAAATTTAAAAGCCATCTATGGACAATTCTAGTAAAACTTGGAGTAGCTCGTGAAGGAATGACCAAGTCGCACCAAGACCTTGTCCTTCCATTATTTCCACATCTGTGTCTTTCTGATGCTCCTTCTCTGAATTACTGCCCCCTCAGTGTGGCACTGCCAACCTTCTTTTTCATCTCTTTCTTCTCTCTCATGTACCTCGACTCTGTTCAGATAATCATATTTTGGCTTGATTTGCTGAGAAATTAGCAAACCCAATAGCCCGTGCCCTGGTTTTTTTCTCCTTTCTTCAAGAGGAAGTCTTCATTTGATTACAGTTTCCTGTTATGTCTGAATTGGGAAATGCAACTGGCAACTTCTGAACTAGTCTGAAGCTGGCTTCATGGTCTGGTCTGTTGGGAAGCCACAGTTCCCTGGTTCAGAAGTAGCAAGAATCTATACATACATACATACATACATACATACATACATGTAATCTTCCATGGCTTGCTAATGTGCTTGTGCAAGGAAAGGAAGGGGTCTGAGCTAGATTTATTCATGTGCAGTTGATTAAGCCCAGATGTTTCAGTGTGCTGCAGTTTAGATTCTCTTCCCCTTGGAGAGATGGTATCCTTGCTGGTGGTTTTTCTCACAGGAAACATATTAATGGCAAGTGTCCTATATTGCCAATCCTTGAGAACAGGTCCAGCCTGTATTATATTGTTGCCCTCTCTTTTAAGAACAAGAAGGATATCATTCTTTGGATGAGGGATGATCCCAGTGAAAAGATTCTCAGATTAAGCTAGACATGCTCATGTCTATGCTGTAGCCAAGAAATGTTATCTGAGTTGTCTCTGGGTGGGTGGCTTTTAATGCTACCTGTCAAAATTCATTGGGCAACTGTTCCATCTGCCTCCTTAGTGCACTTTCTGTGAAAAGAAAATGTTTAAAAATCAATGGGAAAAAATACTGGAGGGATTCAAGTAGGAGGTGACATCTGGAACCCCTTTCATAAAATCTTCGGCTGGGATGGGTGATGACGCAGTGAAAACCTTGTGTGAAAGCATCTCTGAAGCTCTTGTCATCTTTCTTATATCCCAAACCTAACTTTCTGCCCTAATTGGAAAGCTTCATGCTAGCGATACCTGAAGCTCAAAAGTAGCAGACTTTTACATCTCAGCTGTCCACTTCTGGCCTTTCCTTCCTTCCTTCTTCCTTATTCAGCAAACTGTTAAGGAAGGAACAGATAGTTCATGCCAGCGGTCTGACTGGGTCACTCGCAGAAATGTTTCAAAATTGGGCTGAAGGTGCGTATGATCACGCACTTGGAAGATGCTCAGTCCAGGCACAATGTAATAGTTGGACTACAGTATTTGTGCAGTTTCTGGCAGTCGGAATTAATAAGAGTAATTCTCCAGCTTGTTAGCTCATAACTTCCTGTGGTACTTTGGAAGGGAAAGTAGAGAATGACGATTTGAGAAGTGAATTGCATTGCTGGATAACGCACATTTGGTCTAGTAACAAATATTGATACTGGCTGTGCATTTCCTGAAATGTATTATGAAAACTAAAGCAAAAAGGTTTGCAATATATGAAGATTGGAATTGATGTTTTAGACTGCACTGTAAAAGGAGATGATTAGCATATGGCAGAACTGGGGAATCTATGGCTTGCAATCTCCTTTTCTGTGGCCCTCTGCATCTTTAGTAACTGAAACCAGCAGCATTTTCCTGACTGGGAAACACATGGAAATTGTAGGGTGAGCCCTAAAATAAGCACATCTGAGTTGCAAAACAAAGAAAACATCTTTGGTCCCAGCCCCCTACCTGAGATGTGGTGTTACCTACTTTATGGAATCCGCCCAATATTAAATGTGGCTGTTGACCACCAAAAGATTACCCTTGCCTGGCCTATACAAATTGGCAAATTAAACAATCCATGCGTCGTGTTTATAAGCACTTCTCTTGATAATTGATTTTGATTATTTTGATTATCAAAATAAGGCAAATGCAATAATGCAAAAAACCCAGTCATTCCATTCAGTCTTTTTAGCTCTTTAAGAATTAATTTTATTATACTATTTTATTTTATACTACATCATTATAGTCCCTATAGTTACAACATTAATATCAATTTTCTTATAGATTTTAGTGATAATAATGATTTTATCTTTTATCTATTTTTATCTATTTTAAGTCATTATAGTTTCAGCCATATTCATAAACATTCACTATATTCACTTTCATGTTTAAAATTTCAAACTTTCTGTCTTAGTTGTATTGAAATCATGATTTTAGTTTTGTCTTAGCAGTCAAACATTTTAGTACATTCTTATGGTATGTACATTACAATATTATTTCAGTGGGACAGTTGTGATTTTACTTTTTAAACCTTTGTTTTGCTAGCCAATGAGCAAAATAAAGAAACTTGAATTTGCCTTCAGGAATTAAGCCCAAAGATCTAATTCCACAGCAAATCCAAGTTTATGGTAAATTCTGATTATTTCATAATTAGTTCCCTGTCTGTATGGGATGAGAGCTTGGTGTGCTATGGGACACCAATTTGCAATTTGAAGAGGTGCAACCCAGATTTTTAGAAGTTCTTTGTCTTTGCCTATCCGATATAGACTGCAGTTGATCAAGGCAGTAAAATATCTTTGCCAACATTAAAAAGTCTTCGGTCATATGAGGATGGGGAGGATGGGCTTGTTGTGTATGTCTTTCTCTCTTTTGTAAGTTCCATGTTTGCTGAGAGTCCTCCATCAATTGAAGGATAAGTTTGGGATTGACATTTAGCTTCCAAACCAAATCTGGACATCTGAAGAGTATCCATTGTCCACTTGTTAACCCAGAGGCAAGAGAAATGAAGGAATGGTGGTTGTGTAAATGAAAACAGTGAATAACCTGATCCAGCCCCTTCTTGTTTCTTCATAGTTCATAGTCCTCCTATAAAACTAGCTGTTGCACAGCTTTTGTGACCTTGCATACACATCTAAAAGGAGTGGGGCTTGCAGCACAACGGGGCAACCTTGCTTTTGTCATTTTGACAATAGCAGCAATACTGCAGAGCCCATGGCTGTCTTTGTTCGCTCCTTCTGAACTGTTTGATTTCTCTTTTTAAACTCTTTCTGGTTACTCCCCCTTTTTGAGGTGTGCTGTTGGGTGAACTGGTCAGATTCTGTCCAAGTTGTTGGAAGATTGAAAAAGAGCTGTTATTCCTGGGCTTCTGTTTTCATAGAGTGCTTGAATTGGAGACATTTTCTTTTTCATGATATTGGGGATGAAATTATCTTGTTTCAGAAGCATGAATGCTTGTCCTTCATGCCTATATTCTCTTGTTGCGACTGTTCCTTGGTCTTCTGTCACAGGCAGTTTGTGGCTCTTCGCAGCAGGGCAGAAAGCAATTCCCTGTGAACCAAAACACTTCACTTGTTTTTCATAGCAAGTTGATTTTCAAGCAAACTGTCACTGTAGCACTATGTTGAGTTATTAGCTTACCTGAAGAAGGTGGATGCTGTTCCATAGAAAATATAATTTTTCCTACTGCAGCTTCTTAATTCATTTCAGATTACATCTTGAAGTTAAAGATGTGTTAATTTTGAACTTTTTTCATTATTCTTACTACCTCAATTATACATCTCCAGTTCAGGGTGGATACTTCAAGTTTTGAGACAAAGTCACAGGTGCAATCAGAACATGGCTGTTGATTCATGAAATCACAGCTGTGATGTGGCTAATCATAAATTACCCATTTCATAGAATGGCAAAAGGCAGAAGGTCAAAAGACAAATAACATGTCAGGGATTTTGAAGAGAGGGCAGAGATTGGGCCAGATCTCAGAACAGAAGCCTACAGCTTGACCTTCTCCTTTCTTTTGCCACAGAAATCTATTCCACAGAAAGTCAGTTGTAAGACAAGCATCTGATCAAGGATCCTGGATGCAAGGCCCAGGAGATCTGCTTTTTTGAACTTCTGATTCAAATTGAGCTCCAAACTCTCTCAGCACAACGCCAGGACAGGAGATACATGCTTCTGTGTATTGTCTTACACATACAAATGCACGTGTACGCAGAAACAACTCTTTAAAAGGCACATCTCTGCTTGCTCCCTCCTTTCAGATTGGATATTCACACCTCCTAACTCCTGCAGGTGGACTCTGCAACCCTCTGATCTTAGATCTTCCCATTGTTTCCTCTTCAATTCTATGGGATTGTGCCCACCCACCCCTGGTCCCCCAACTTTCTTATCCCACTAGGTTGGGTTAATGCCAACCTTCTCCTACTGCTGTTTCCATTTCTAAGCAGAACTAGTGGGGCCTGTATCTTTCTCCCTTTTCCCCCCTATGTGGTTGAAAGAAAATAAATAATAATTTTCAGCAGGATACATTGAGAATGCAAGGATAGGTGCCTGTGGACGTAATTGGCATACTTGGATGTCCATGGGCTGAGCAAGAGAGGAGGGCAGATGATGAAAAGTACACAGCAACATCACAGTGCAAACCCTGCCCCACTAATACTTGCATCATGACATTGCACACAAATACATAAGGGGCAAAGCTTGCACTGCAATATTGCATTGTACATTTTGTCATTTTGACAAAATCTCAATTTGTTACAAACGATCCTGTAGACGTAGTGGAGCATCGTGGTGCCTATCCCTGTCTAAACCATATGTTAACCAAGATACAGTCTTTGTGATAGTGTCCGTTATTTTTAATTCAATAACTTGCTTTCATAGCAATACAATAAACCACAAACAGTAAAGCTATTTGTGGCACCTGTCCCACCCATAGTTTTAATTTTTGGAATGTAATGGAGAGACATTTGGAAGCTTTTGGTCAGAGCAAGCGAACAAGAGGGCAGATAGAAAGAGGGGAGTTTTGTGAGGGAGTGTGTGAGTTAGTGGAGTTGAGTAGCTGCATTGAAGGAAGGTTGTTTTGCTAAGTGGGTGAGGCTATGTGGGTTTCCTGTAGCTGGATGGGTTCTGTCTTTGCCTGCTTGCTGAGCACGTGGTCTGAGGGAAAGGGGCTTACAGCTGCAGCTGACTCATGGATCAGATCATCAGCTAGCAGGTGGATTTGCTTCCTTGGCCAACAGTTCAGTCCCAGCTAGTGTCAGGCTTCCTGACCCAGTTTGGCAATAAATTACAGCTCTCTTGATACTTCATGGCTTTGCTCCACTCCTCAGCTTGCTTGGTTGAAAACTCTCAGACATACCGTGCCTAGATTAGACTCTTCAGTGCAGACAGGAATGAACCTGTGCAGAACAGCTGATTTGCCCATTGCTTGTGTTAAGATACGAGCAAAACCTTTTATGCTCGCTAGGGTTTAAACTTGTGGCCTTTTCCTTCTGCCCTTATGAATTAATGGATACTCGATGAAGGGCTTCGTAGCCTTGAAACTGAGCAGAAGTTGTATGTTTGCATAACAGCCAGCTCTCACCTGGGACCCACTGATTCCTCCTTCACCTGCTTCAACCCTTAATGTCAATACTCTTTGGAAAAAGAAAAGACAACTGTCAAAGGTTCACCTTGGACATGGCAATACATCTTTCTCTAGAAATGCAAATGGTCATGAGCTTAACAGCAGAAGATTCAAGGATGGGTTCGGATAAATTGTTTTGATAACGATGATTAGCTACTGCAGAATTTAGGAATCTTGCCTTATTTATATGGCTGCTCCAGAGCTTCAACTCTACATTTCTTTCTTCTTCCCTGATATGATAATGGACTTTTTGTTGCCTGTTTCTTAGCATGGGATGTTGAAGACACTTGTGGAGTATTTTAATATAGTCTTGACTGATCTCAGACTCTTTACTTCTGGTCTTACTGGTTTCAACCCTCCCAGTTGAGAACTTGCAGTCAAAATGAATGAACAGGAAGGCAAACAGCAACAGGAGTTTTATGAGAGGAATAGGGGGAGAAAGCTGATCATCCACCTTCCAGATATTAATCATCAAGGTGAGGTTAGCAACTGTATGAGGAACCAGGGTTCTAGACTTTGTAAAAATATAACATAGGGGCTGTATTTTAGGTCAAACAGCTTCTAAAGAAGAAGAATGCAAAGTTACTAGTAGTAATGAGTATATAAGCAGAAAGCTGTAACAAGAGTTAGTAGGAAAATAGAAAGGGGAGAAGGTGCTTTCCTAGAGTGTGAAATGTATGGCCATCTGCTTCTTCTGCACAGGTTATAGGTTTGTGTTTGGTACAGGGAGCACTAGCATCTGGCAAGTCCCTGAGGGTCCTTCTGCCAAGGAATTGTCATCTACAGCGATCTTCCTGTCAGCACTGTGGAATATCATTCCCTCCTTGTTATATTTTCAAAGAGATGTAAAATAGGAGGACTCCTGGGGATGAATGAAGACCATACTACCCTACGAAGTGTGACACGTTGGGTTGGACAGTATAGGATTGTTTTTTACCACTTTTGTCTATTTTTACTCTGTAAAAATATATTAGCCATGGAGTTAATTAGAGTGACAATGGAGCAGATGAATCAGTACGTTTGTATCCTTGAAACCATGGTGGTTGAACTAGAATATGTTTATATAGCCTAAGCAGTATGTAAACAAGAACTTCCAGGATGCAGTTAACTCAAACTTACTCCCAGGATGAGAGCTCTTATATTTCCAAGGAGAATGAGGGCCCTAAGGAAGCAGGACATCATTGTGAGGATAAGGGAGACACCTAATCCTTAGGTGACAAAGCCATGTCCTCTTGTACCAGGATATGTTTCAAGAGAGCAGAGGGCTTTTGATTCTAGATGATTCAGTCATTAGAAACACAGACAGGTGGGCATATGGTAGGTGTGTAAATTGCATGCATGTAAGACTTAACCTGCTAGAAGCTAGAAGAGAGGCAATCCTAGATTTAAACCTAAATGATGACAGTGATCTGATGTGAGATTTAATTGTTGTAAAACCAATAGTAGACCATAACACTATTACATTTAATATATGTGCAACTGGAAAATGCCAGTAGAGTCCAAGACAGTCATATCTGACTACAAAAGAGGAAATTTCTGAAAAATGAGAGGACTAATAGGAAAGAGAGAGAGAGATGGAAAGGGAAAGTCAAAAAGGCCAAATCTTTTCAGAGTACCTGGATGTTATTTAAAATCATGAGTACGGATTCAGTTTGAATGCATTACACAATGTAAGAAAGGGTGAACCAACCCTAGGAATAATCCATCATGACTTTGTAGGAGCATCCAAAATCAGTAGAAGAGAAGCTTCCTTCAGAAAATGGAAAGCCAATTGCAATGAAGAGAACAACAACAACAAATCTGGCAGAAAAAGTATAAGATAATGAAAAGCAAAATGAAGGCAGAGGAGGAGAAGAAACATCCTATAATTCTGTATTTCTATTATTATCATTTGATGAATGTATAACAAAAATTAAATGGAACAATAGGAACTTCTTTACATATATTCATGTTGAAAGCCACAAGGTAGTTGGGCAAAACAGTGAAAGGGGTGACACAGCATAGGACAGACAGCCTTTATGGACTTACTCAAGAAAGGAATCAGAACCTAAACAAATTGAAGTAACAAAAGAAGATATTCTAAGGCATCTTGAGAAACTAAACATTAACAATTCAACAGCCCCTGATGTCATCCATTCAAGGGTTCTTTCCCACTCAAATGGGAAATCGCTGAACTCTTAGCAAAAATATGTAAGCTGTCACTCAAATCAGTGCCAGAGGATTGGAGGGTGGCCAGTATGATGCCATAGTTTAAAAAAGAACCTGGGGAGAATTGGAAAATAATAAACCAGAGAGCTTAACATTTGTTCTAGGCAAAGTGACAGGAACAGTAATCAAAGAAGAAATGTAGGGGCAGAGTAGAAAAGACCTTGCTGAATAAAAATTGGCATAGAGTCTACGAAGGTAAATCCCACCTCATCACCATTCTGGGACTGATGGACAGTGTTGATAGTCCCATGGATATAGGCCATCTTCTTAAAATTCCTGAATTTTCAAAAAAGGTTTAACCCGGTTCCTCATCCAAGGCTCTTGAGTAAACTTAGCAGTCGTGGGATAAGAGGAGGACTGCTAAGTGGTTAAAAAACA
This sequence comes from Python bivittatus, assembly GCF_059951505.1. Classification (NCBI taxonomy): domain Eukaryota; kingdom Metazoa; phylum Chordata; class Lepidosauria; order Squamata; family Pythonidae; genus Python; species Python bivittatus. Next base: position 5,617,809 of record NW_028277029.1, on the reverse strand, counting down.
AGAAAGCAAAGAATAGGAATAAGTGGGTTATTTTCTCAAAGGAAAGAAGTAGAAGCAGAGTCCCTCAGTACCTGTATTGGGAGTGGTGCTTTTTAGGTTGGTCAGAAATGATTTTGACTTAGGTATAAGGAGTGAGATGCCCAGGTTTGTGGATGAAATGAACTATTCAGGGTGGTAAAATCCAGAAGGGCTTGTGAACAGCTCCAGAAGGATTTCTTTGAAATGGGTGAATGGTGAATCAAATGGCAAATGTATTTTAATTTAAGAAAGTGTAAAGTGGTGCATGTACAGGCAAAAAAAGCCTAATTTCACATATGCATGGACAGAATGTAAACTGACTGTCCCTAATCGGGAAAAAAACATCTTGAGGACATAGTGGACAACTCAGTGACAATATTGGCTCAGTGTGGCCAATGTGAAAATGCTAAATTGCATGGTAGGGATCATTATGAAAGCAATTGAAAATAAAATTGCCAATATTGTTATGCTGTTAGACAATTATATGATATATCTCATTGGTAGCAATGTGTATAGTTCTGGTTGCCACATTTGAAAAAGGACGTAGCTGAGCTAGAAAAAGGACAGAAGAGGAAAATCGAAAAGGTCATGAAACTCGAATCCCTTCCTTTTAAGAAAAGGCTAAAGTGTTTGTGATGTTTTAGCTTGGAAAAAAGGTGGTGCCGAGCATCTCAGCTCTCTAAAATGCAAGTATATTTAAAGTATTTTTAGGTGTTTCTGTATTTTGGTTTCTGGCATTGGTTTTAAGTGTGGAGGAATTCCATGTGGTATTACTGTATTTAGTATGCAGGGGTTCCTTCTCCTAGCAAATAAGTACCATATTGTAACTTTAGTGCAATAAACAAGTTCATAAATAAATAAGTTTATCTTACAAAAAGGTAGACTAGTGACTCAGTGAATTCAAGACAGTCCCAAGAGTGTCTGGCTGTTTAAGTCAATATTCACATTTTTGAAGTGAATAGAGATTTTTTGGGGTGGGGGGAGTGTTGATTTGAATTTCTGACACGGCTGCTAGCAGTGGCTTTATTGGTGAAGGGATATGCACTGTCGATTCACTTCCTTTCAGCCAGACTGTGCCTAGCAAAGATGAAGAAATGCCAGGGTATGTTTGTAAATGAATTTCTGCAGATTGATCTTGCCTGTGGTTATTTCCATTCTCCCCAGTCACTGGAAGTAAACCTGATTTGCCCTAACTGAATATTGTGGTGCTGTGTCACTCGCATTGCTTGGAGAGAGGCCAGTTTTATTTCAGTAGGTGGCTTTCTGGTCCTGACATTCTGTTTTGAAACAGTTTGTGTTGGAGGCAGAAGGCTGATTGTTATACTCTTGAATTAAAGCTTAGGCAGCTAAAAAATGAGGGGAGTAACATTATCCAATATAGGCAAGGAAGGAGGCTTTGGCTGTAGCTTGGACAGATAAAAGAGAAATGAAGATGGAAGTGGAATTTCACATTTGAGTTTCTTTTTCCAAAAAACCCCTAAAGTTACTTGTTTCTGATTCCTTTGAATTTCATTATGAAGTTGTTTTCTTCCCCCCAAGAAAATGGTGGTTATAATTGCATCCCAGGCAGGACTTTAAATTTTAGCAGATATTTATGTAGATGAATGGTGATAACTGTAATTTATTAAAAACTGGGTTCACGTATTTTGGAAAACTGTTCATATATATTTTTCTTTTATTTTGGAAGTTATTAACAAAATCTCTGTTTTCTTCTGTTCTTTTAGCTCCAGTGATTAACCGGTTCACTAGACGAGCATCAGGTCAGTTTCCTAAATTTAAATGTGCTATCAATTGATTACTGAAACGTTATTATTTGTCATTTAATATAATGTTCTTATTGTATATCAGAGTGCTAATATTGCCTTCTTTTTATAATGGGATTATCTGTTGCACATTTTTCTAAAAAGAAAAAAATCAAAATTTTGCATTTTATAAATATAAAGAGGAGACTTTCTGCATCTGAGCAGCATTAAGAGTTTTGAATTTGCTTCAGGCACACTCTTTGTCTTGTTATGTGTGCACCTCTGTATAACAAAAAATTATATTCACAAATGGGTGCACACAGGCCATTTCCCTTGAGGATGCAGACATAAGCCTACCACAACTTTCTTCTTCAGACAATTTATTATTTATTGTTTGATTCGTATCCTGGCTTTTCTTCAGGCGCTCAAACTATCATACTTATTTTTTTCCCACAACAACTCTTCGAGGTAGGTTGGGCTGAGAAAGCGTGACTGGCTTAAAGTCACCCTGTGTCAGCCCCACTAGGGAGACCAGACCGGGATATCAACTCCACAGGAAGGCTCAAACTACTTTTATTGAGATTGGCTAAAATAACAGAACATTGCAAGTCTGATTGTGTTGTACCTCCTCCCCCTTCTTATGCTCCATTGAATCAGGGAGGTGCCTGCCTGAACTGATTTCAAATGTTATCTCATTTATCAGGACTCAAAAAATGTTTCATCCCTTTTTGCCTAGGTAATGGGTCTTGCATATTTCCATCAAGACCATCATATTAATTAATTAATTAATTAATTAATTAATTAATTAATTAATTCTTCATTTCATTTCATTATATATTTTTGCTATTCCTAGAGCGTGAAAAACCCATCTTTGTTCAGAACTAAGTTCCAAGTAGTAGGTATATAATTTAATACAATGTGCATGTCTTTAAAAACCAAATTTTTCCCAATAGCTCTGTCAAGATAATGCATAATTACTCCAAAAGGAATATAAAGAAGAACGTGACCATAAGATATGGGTTAAAGTGTCCTCAAATCTCTTGCAATGCCATCTTCCTTACACTCTACACCCAGGGAGTTCCATGGTTAAAGATGCCTTAGAACCTGGGTGTCTCTGCTCCGAGGTCCATCACCTTCAGCCCTACTGCACACTGGCTCTCAATTGTTGTATGGCAGTCAACCTCTAGCACAGTGTTTCTCAGACTTGGCAACTTTAAGACGTGTGGACTTCAACTCCCAGAATTCCCCAGCCGGCATGGAGAAAAACACTTTTCCAGCAGGACAAAACTTTCTAACATAGAGGTCAGATTTTTCCTCGATTTTAGATGGAAACCTTGCCATGCAACAAATATTAAAGTGTTTGTGTTTGTATTTAAATCCTGCAAAACCTTGGCCTTGTCATTTTCTGTGAGGTTTGCTATTGAAGACTCCCACTTTTGAGTCTAAAAGTGGTGTAACAGACAGCTCTGTGTGGGATTATCTTGAAAGAAAGCTCATATTTTATTTATGTGTGTCATTTAATCCCTTTCATCATGGCCTCTAGGTCTTTCCAAAGCAAGCCAAACAGAGCAGTTGGTCAACCAACAATTTTAAGACTACAAGCTATTAAAATAATATAATAAATGACATTAAATGATGTCTGAATAATAGCAGCAGATTAAACCCATGACCAAAATTCACTACTGTAAAATCATCTAGAAACAGCTTTTGCAGAGGACCTCATGCACAGCCAGATCTGCTTCCTTTGTTCACATTTTTATACAGCTTGAACTGGGAATAGCATTCGTTTTTAAATTACAATGAAGGCGGCGTTTGACCAGAATCAAGTAAATCTTGAGAGATCCAATTTCAAATTGGAATGGGGAAAGCAATATTCCAAACTTCTGCTAAATTCTTGGTTGGGACTAATCCACAGACACCTCCTGAGTAGGTTTTAAAAAAGATTCCCGAATCTGGAACTGAGTCTCCTTCTGTCTTCAAAACCTATTACTAGCCAGTATTATTGTGATCGAATGTTTTGGACTGTTCTTTTTCTTTATTAGATTCATGTTTAAGGATGGCCTGCTTCATCTTGGCAGAACGACCAATTAAATAGCCAGAGGTTAATTGTAGAAGCACCTGCTGACAATAATATGGGGTATTAATTATTTAGCAGATAATCCAGCCAACATGCTGTGACTATTAACAGTTTTTTTTATTCTACATAGCCATAATTGGGCACAGCAGCTGTGATGGCACAGTTCCACGCAAATCAATCCTTGTCACATCTTTATCTTTCACCCAGGATGCTTCCTTTTCAGCAGCACCCTTGCCAACCTCCCCCCCCCATGCTTATTAAATTCAGGGGAGTAAAAATGTGCGGAGGGGGATAGTGAAGGTTGGTCAATAGAGAAATGTTTCAAACTATGCTGTTGTCCTGGCCTCCTGGGTCCCTCCCTCTCTCAAAGATTTTTCAATGGGCAGCCAAGTCATTCACATACATTAAAAAATGTTGCCGAGCAAAGGATTCAGCTTGATGCTGTCTTCACAAACATGCCACCTTCTGGTGAAGATGGTTAAGAGATCAAGTTGGGAGATGCTTTGTTTTTTTAGCTGTGGTCTGAATGATCGATCCTGATTATGGGGAACGCTGAATCGGGTTCTCAATATGTTCAGTTTTGAAGTAGGTTGAAAAAAGACCTAGTTCAGGGGCAGGCTTGATTATTAGCCAGCTATGTTGGCAGGGTATGTGTCACAATCTTCAAAATGGCAGACATGGCATTGTGATGGAAGTTCTCTCGCATTTGCAGTTGCCTGTACACACAAAAGGGGCAGGGCTCAGTCACAATGCTCCACCTACCATCTTGCAGACTTTTGCCCATCCCCTGCTGGCATCCATGCCATCAGCTGTTGTCAAGACTGGTATTGTCTGAATCATAGTTTAGATTTATCAGAGGAAGGACAGAATGAATTATCATTTATGTTAGAAGAAACTCAGAGGAAGTATAAGTATTGTCATTCTCTGCTCACCGTCTTTTAGCGATGGTTAGGAATTGGAATTGTTACATCAAGTTGGGTAGATGTATACATTTCTGACAAACACGATAATTTGCCTAGGTTTCCATCCGTGCCTATACAACTGAATCAAGGAAGAATCAGTAATTCACTTAATTAAATAACCTTGGTAGATTTCTCTTCTTGTATCCAGAGGTAAAGATAGAAAAGCATTGTCTACCTGTCATCCTTTTAATGCGTTTTTTAGTACATTGTCTTGTGAAAATTCTAAATACGGTAGCTGAAGTTGGAGCGATTGAATGAATTACACAGATTAGAGGTATCAGATGAGACTGGTCAACTGTTAGGGAGGGTGGTTTTTGTCCTGAAAATAATAGTCCAGGTCAGTTAGCAAGTTGGTACCTCAAGATGTATTTCTGTAGTGAAAGTTGAAAAGGTATCTTGATTGGTTTAGTCCCAGATGTCTCACTCTGCAAGTGAGAAAGGATGTAGGGGTATCTGCAGGAGAGGTCAGAAAGATCAAGGTGGTGGCCATATGGTTGAAGCCTCATCCCTCTTTTATTCACTGCGCACATAAAAAGGAGGTGGGGCTTCAATTGCATGGCTGTGTCAGCCATATTGATTTTTTAGACCTCCTGTCAGGTGCCCTAAAAGATTGGAATAACTTGTATTTCTCCTTGCAATATATTAATGGCAGTAAGTGAAATCTTGCACAGCTGGAAGAGTCTCTTTCTCTCTCCTCTTCTATTTAACTAATGGAAATTATGAAAAAAAAAATCTAACCAGGACGAGAGCTAATAGTTTTTAGGAAAAGCTTTGAAAGCAAAACAAACATGAAATGGAAGCCAGAATTTCTAATTTGATGAATATGGCTGCTATTTTTCACCAGCATTAAATTTGTGAGTATGCTTCAGTAGCATTCAGCAATTTGTTTCATCAGTGTTGAAATGCTATTAGATTATAACTATTGGAATGTCTGCCTTGGTAAATATTTGCATTTATTTCAGCTTCATTCAGATAATCATCTAAAACCTGGAGTTTGAACTGTTGCTACAGACACTTGAGTTTCTATTTTTTAATGCATATCTTTCAAATTGATGCTATAAGTATGACCCAGAGGTTTGTGTCAAAAGATTTTTTGGGGGCACAGTACTTCCAACTACACTTATAGAAACAGAAGCCCTTGCTTTTCATGTGTTTTGGGCTGCTCATGCTATTTTTGATGAGAAGTATGTTTTAAACTCGTAAAAAATCATTTCTCCACCTCTGAACATCCTTTAGGGAACAGGTTATATAAACTGGACTATAATTCAGAAATTAACCCATGTGTATTATCTGGAAGTCCTCAGCTTCTAGATTCAAGAGATTTAGGTAATAGAAGAGCTGCGAAAACAAATCCTTTCTGTGAAATAGGGGATGTTGGCCCCAAAAGTATGATCAAAGCTCTACTTGTTTTTTTAAGTACATTGATCACACCGTTGTGACCACCATCTTGACTTTTTTGACCACACCCTGCTGACACCCCTGCTGAGAAAGCAGCAGTCATTAATAGCATAGACTGTCCTGGTATACATCCATCAATGATCTTATTTACTACAAAGCAGGAATAGTTCATTTTAGCATGTGTCCATATGTACCATAAAATTATTTGGATTATGGGTTTTTTGGTGCCAGAGTAGAGGAATCTAAGAAGAACATATGGTAGAAGATGAAGAACTGAAATAGTGTTAATATCTCAAGAGTTTAATGTACTGAATAAAACAAAGAACAATTAATATTCAGCAATAGGGAGAACACATTAGAGTAATTTAAGTAGGACTTTTCAAATTAGGTAAAATATATTCTGTACAGAAATAGAATTTTATCTCTAGAGAAAGAATGTAATATGCTTGTGTGACACGTACAAGAAAAAAATGAAGTGAGTATTTTGGAAAAAAAAAAGAATCTTTTACATTTACATCTTTCTTGGCTGTGGAAGCTTGGTAACTACTTCTATCCAAGTTCCAGATATTTTTAACAAACAGGGGTTTTGGACTGGGAAGATCTCCAGAGAGAATGAATGAGAGCCTCCAGCAGCGTTTCAGCTGTGTTTTTGTATTAGTTCTTTTCTGCTGATAGGAGTGGAGGGACTACGCAAACCTGCTGTTAGCAGACATCCAGCAAGAAGATGTCTTTTTGTCCCCATGTCCTCTGTCCAGCAGGCATAGCCTTAACGTCAAATAATGTCTGGCTTTTTGAGTGTCTTGGGTTTATTTCAAGGAGACTGTTTTCACAACAGTAGTCATTCAGGCTTTTGTGTATTGTGACTTTGTAAATTGTCTGCTTCTTTCTTTCCCTCATCTCTCAATAGACTTGACCACCTAGATCAGTGTTGTCCAAACTTGGCCACTTTAAGATGAGTGGACTTCAACTCCCAGAATTCCCCAGCCAGCTGGCTGGGGAATTCTGGGAGTTGAAGTCCACTCATCTTAAAGTGGCCAAGTTTGGACAACACTGACCTAGATGTATGTTATTTAATTTATTTCCTGATTCCAGCCATTGGCTTCAATCCAGCCCCTTCAAATCTATGACCACTGTAGTCTGAAGACCAATGACTGGTCATACATTTCTATGGTAAAATTTGAAAAGCATGTGGTCATGGATTCTCTATTATTGCTAGCATGTGTTCTTGATAATAAAAATTTGTTGGAAAAATATTGCAGTTGAAAAACCAGTCTTTCTGATTCTGGAAAAAGAAATTTCATATGCATGTATGCCTAAGTACTTTATTATTATTTTTTTGCAGTTTTTCATCCTTACCAACTGTCCGTTTCCTCCTTTGCCTGTTCAGTTATCTGGTAACCCGTGCCCCATGTCTAAAGTAATAAGCCCAACTCCTTTTTTTATTGTAGTCTTTCTGTCTGAGATTTTCAGCTAATGTTTCAGACACGTGCTGTGATCACCTCTTAATACAGAGGTGGCCAAACTTATTGGTATCCCTCTGCTTTTTCCCAAAGAATCCCAATTTGCCATGAAATAAGTGGAAACTGACCCAAGTAAGTGGCATCCACCCTTTATTCTATAGTCCGTAGAGCAGACACTTTGTTGATGATGTGTGACTTAACCTATTCTTGTAAATAATAAAACAAATGGAAGTGGCAAGGACATGACTATTGGTGTTTTGTAAAACACCCTTTTGAGGCAATAACTGCACCTGAGCACTTTCTGTAGCTCTGAATAAGACTTCTTCTGCACTTCTCAACTGGCCATTTGTGCCACTCTTCTTGAGCAAATTGCTTCAGTTCTCTTAGGGTTGATTGGGTCTGTGAGTTTCCACTCTTTCCATAGATGTTCTATTGGATTCAGATCAGGACTCATAGGCCACTTCTGAACAGTCCAAGGTTTGTTCTTCAACTGTTCTTGGGTTCTCTTAGATGTATGCTTTGGGTCATTATCCTGCTGGAGGACCTGGCCTGCAACTGAGACAGAGCTTTCTAACATTGGGCACTAGGTTTTGCTCCAGAATACCTTGATAATCTTCTGATTTCATTGTGCCCTGCACAGATTCAAGGCACCAGGTGCCAGAGGCAGCAAGGCAACCCCAAAACATTATGGAGTCTCCTCCATGTTTCACAGTAGGGATGGTGTTCTTTTTTTTAAAAACGCATTGTTTTTTTCTTCTATGAACATAGAGTTTCTGTGACTTACAAAAAAGTTCTAATTTTGTTTTATCTCTCCAAAGGACATTTTCCCAGAATGGGTTTTTTTGGGAAAAAGTGGAGCAGTACCAATATTTTTGGCAACATTTGTATGCCTGGGAAGGTGTTGCCTTGTTATATAGGGGGAGCAGGATTGCTCCCCCGGAAGATGTTTTGGACTATTGTCCACACACAAGTCGTATATTTGAGATTTATTACAAATAAAAGTAGAGTTTTCCTTGTAAATGGTTCAGTTTCCTCTCTCTTCCCTCTGGCTTAAGTCCTTTATTGGCATAATAGAAAAGAGGCTAATATGAAAAATTGTGTTTCTTGAAACCTGATGGTTGACGTGATCATTGGTACAGACAAAGAACACAAGAAATGCAACAGAGATCTGTTAATTTTCAAACTATGGCTCTGGTTCAGATCACCTGGAAGTTGTAATGTTTCATTTATAGACACATCTTGGAAGAGCTTCACAGGGCAATGTGAAAATGAAGAGAAAAACACACGTGAGAAAGAGCAGGACATCTGTGTGTCCCTTCCCCCTCAAATATAGCACGTTGCAATCTGTTTTACCACATTTGCCTTCTTTATCAAATAAAAACAGGCGTGCGTGGCTTAATCCGATATGGCCGCGCCCAGTCCCGTTCAGAGCCCTTCACGCATAGAGCATCCTGTCATCTCATAATACAGCTTTCAGGACGCGTGCCTCACCAGACTCACCTCTCACAAGTAGCATCAGATATGTCATCATGCTGTAATAGTGGATTTATCCACTGGCCAGATGCTCTCTAAGGACTCTTTCAGCTCTTCTGTTATGATTCTGTGATACAGTACATCCTTCTCTGTGTAAGGAGGTTGGTCCTCTTGTAGGACACTCAGGTTCTTCGACAGGTTTTTATCCTTTAGATAAGCAGTGTTTATTCTTCAAAACAGTTAATTTGAAACAGCCTAGATCTTTCATATGAATATTTCACCCATTTGATTAACAGGTTTCATAAATTGTTACACATTTGCCCACGTTAGGGATGGTGCATGTTCTGCAATCCAGAAAAGATAACTCTACTGAAGGAATGCTGTGAACAAATCCTGAAATGGAAAATATTCCCTTAGAGATTCTGAAAATGTGAAGTGCTAGAGTTAAAATGAAATGGCTGGTTAATCTTAGGTGGGGGTATAGTGCTAAGCCAGTTTTCCCCAATATGATATCTTTCATATACTTTGGACCAGTGTTTCTCAGCCTTGGCATCTTTAAGCTTGTGTGGACTTCAACTCCCAGAAGTTGAAGTCCACACAGCTTAAAGTTGCCAAGGTTGAGAAACACTGCTTTGGATCAAAACTTATATTGTGGTGAAATAGCAGATCAGTGACAATATTTATCAGTACTCCTGGGCTATAGTTCAACTTATCCTGAAGGTGCCACAATGGAGAAAACTGTGTTTTGCCATGTTTAAAGGGAAGAGAAGGGAATAAATCAGAATTTTGCTTCTAATCACTAAACCAAAGTTCAGCACCCCTACGCTGAATATGATAGGGTGGAGAGTACATACTTTGCAGAAAACAAGTAATTTTCCTTGATTAATCTTCATGGCATCTTCTAGTTCCCATTTTTATATTCATGTAACCTCCTGATTTGTTAATAAAAAGATTTACATCAGCAGAAACATAAAAAGGAATATTTGTCTACAATTCAAACAAACCAAGGATTATCTATGGCACCGGTCCCCAAACTCTTCAGCTCATTGACCCCTTCATGAAATTTCAGATTGTTCATCAACCCCCAAACATTTATTATATGAAAATAATAAATGCTACTTTAACTAATAGTACTATGAATAACAGCAACAACAATAATGGATAGTCCCATCGACCCTATGGCAATTTCATCTTTTCTCTACTTTTTGGGAAACAAATTCAGTTAATTTTGCTTTCTGTACAGACTTATTAGCTGTATGATCACGTGATGATTTATATTTTCTTTTCATGAAGTTGGGGCAGAAACAAGCCAAGAGTGCCTTAATCTAGAGATGGCTGCTATGCTACCTCTGTTCCTTACAAACACAGGTGTGGTCTTGGAATTAGCTGCAGGATAAGATGTTCATTGCCTTACCCAAAAGCCAAAAGAACCCTGGATAGTTTGACTGACTGACTGACTGACTGACACTGTGCCATCAAGTTGCAACCTCATACTGTAGATAGAATATCTTTTCCAAGGCCTTCATGGCTGCTCCATCAAGTGCCAGTCTGCAGAGTATTTCTTGACTGCTGATTCCTTTACTTTTGATGGTTGATTCTGAAAGGCAGAAGCTATTCACTACTTCAGTCTCTTCATTGCCAGTTTTAAAGTTGGTTGCTGTACCTATTATTATTTTGGTCTTCTTTATATTTAATCTCAGTCCGATTTTTTTCACTGTGCTCCTTGATTTTCATTAGCAAGCTTACAGATCATTTGCATTTTTAGTTATCAGTGTATTGTCATTAGCCTAGAGCAGATTATTGATGTTTCTTCCTCCAGTTTTGAAACCATGCTCATCTCCTCCCAATCTAGCCTCTCTCAATATACATTTAGCACATCAGTTGAAGAAGAAGCAAGGTGAGAGCATACAGCTTTATCTCACTGTCCACCAAGAGCCAGTCTACTTTGCCATGTTCTGTCCAAACTGTGACTTCCTGTTCTGTGTATAGGCTTGGCATGAGGACAGTGCCCTGGGATTCTCATCTTCCTAAGCACACTCCACAACTAGATATGGTCAACATAATCAAAGGCTTTTCTATAATCAATAAAGCATATATTGACTTAGATATTCTTTGTCTTTCTCAATTATGTAGCATGCATCAGCAATAATGTGTTTTGCTCTTCAGCCTTTTCTAAGTCCAACTTGAACATCTGGCATCTCTTTTTCCATGTAGAGTTCTAATTTGTGTTGGATAAGCCTAAGAGTTATTTTGTTAGCATGTGAAATTTAAAATATTGTGCTTTAGTTTGCATGATCTTTAAATGTGGTTTTATGTATGAACTTTTGGTCAGAAGGCAGGATTGGTTCCAACCAGATCCTTCCAAGATATGGTTTGTCACGTATTAAGGGCTGGTTCTGTCATAAAGTTTAGGAAACTAACGCCCTGTGAAGGATGCCAGTTTTGTTCCTTCCCTTCTTCAAAGGGTAAAGTTGTAGTATGTCTATTTCCTTATCAAACATTGGGAAAAAACAGCTTTATGAAAGAGCAGAGAGGCCAGATACTCAAAATAAATGTGTTTATTGCTCCTGATACCCTTTGTGCTGTGAGTACTGCTTAGAAGACTCAACTGGTATTTTGCATTCCTTATGCTAGTTGATTAAAAAATAGTGGATTATAACAAGTATTCTAGTAAACCTGCTCAGCGCAAGTGATGCTCAGTTTCATTGGTGCTCTGTTTAAAAATGTTTGAATAATGTTTAAAAAGCGTGAGTAATTTTTTTACAAGCCCTACAATACTGAAAATCAATTTAATGAAAACTTAATTTAACATTTTTTTTTTCTGATGGCTTCTGCTTATGCAGGTAATAAAGGAATGGTATTGTAGTTTGCCTCAGTAAAAGAAAATTTAAGGGCCTGTGGTTATTCCCCCCCCCCCAATATTGATGGAAGATTTATTAAATATGTAGCCAGAGATGCTCTTGGATTCATTCATTCCACTTGATTGGGATCCAAATTAAAGAGCCCCCAAGAGGTAGCTGTCTGATTTCTGCCCAAACACATCCAATGAAGGGAACCCACCACATTTCTGGGTACTGTAATTGTAATCCACCCTTGAGCAGCTTTTACTGTTAAAAAGTATTTGCTAATGTTCAGTCATCATCCGTCTTCCTAATCTATTACTGGAACAAAAGAGAACCAGTCTTGACCTTCTGTGTGTGATATCCTTTTAGGTTTTCAGAAGTCTTCTCTCCTCAAACTCAACTCTTCTATCCTTCAGGCTCTCTAAGGAAGTTTTATTTCTAGTATCTTGATTGTCCTTGTTGCTCTTCTCTGAACCTGTTCAAGTGAGCTTGAATCTTACAGCATGGTAGCCAGAATGCAGAATTATTTTTTCCCCATATTTTGGAAACGATACTTCTGTTTATGCAGTCGAAAATTGATTTGCATTTTTTGCAGCTGTATAACATTGCCAGCTTATACTCAACTACAATTTGCAACTACAATTTGTAATCAATTACAGTTCCAATATTTTTACAAATACTGTTTAGCAAAATACCTAGCTGTTTAATGCTTGAATATTTGATCTCTGTTTCCTAATAAAGAACCTTGCATTTGTCTCTATTAACATTTATTTTGCTATGATTCACTTACTTTAACCCAGATTTCTGAGGCAGAGTGGAAATTTTTAGCATAGAGTGTAATTCCTTTCTTTTGCTTCTGTTCTTTTTGAACAAATTATATCTTTAAACCAGGGGAATCATCCCTACAGATTTCTACTATACTTACACCATTTGCTTTACTCTACTGGGAGTTCAAGCACATTTTATTTGTTTTTGAGCATTAGCATTTAGACCTAAGGGCCAAGAAATTCATGAGTGAATGTTCTTTTTGTTTTTAATTGAATTTTTAAATAAGCCTCATTACAGTAATACTCCATTGCCCTTCTGTAGTGTGCAAGTCTTTGGCCACATCCACAAGGCCATGTTCCCCTCCATTGCAGACCCAGCAGGAAATCATGCCACCCTTAATCATGTTGTCACCACAGGATGCCATCACCATGCACTCGGAATGGCTGCTGTCCATATCGTTTTAATGTGCAGCGTTCTAAGAACAGCAGTTAATGGTTCCCTTGACTGAACCTCCATCCTCACCTAGCATCTTCCAGCACATGAAAAGCTGCCTCCATTTGGCATGTGTGATGCTCTGATGACTCCATTCAGGCAATAATTTCAATTATTCCTTGGACAAATAAAACAACAACAATAATTTCCTTGGAAATATTATAATTTAGAATAACTATCCTTGTGGCTTTGGTTTTAACCAATATATTTCTGTACTACTAATTTAATTAATGTGATTAATATAAGCACAATCAATAGGCTTCCTTTTTTTTTTTTTTTTACTGTGGTTAGATCTAGGTTAAGTTAGATGTACTTCATCCCCATTGAAATCATTGGTCTTCAATGTAGTTAATATGTGGCTAATTTATTCCATTGATTTCAGTGGAACCTAACTGCAACTAATCTGTAGCATCATTCTTAATGTGACAGTTTAGAAAATCCCAGATTTGCAGCAGGGTTTACTCAGGGAACCGGATTGAATCCAACTGTGCTTGGATTCAAGCCCCTCAGCTTTATTAAAATAAAATCAAGCAACTACTTTGTGTAAGACACTTATGTAGAAAAGTATAGAAGGATTCCTTGCATTTCAGTGCCCATGTTAAACTCACCTGTTAAATTCACCAGCATGATCCTCTCTGAAGAACTTACTATTTGTCTGCATTTGTATTTAGTGTTGTACAAATGATGACATACTTTTTAACTCGATTGCTTTCCCCGTATTTCTAGCCTGATGACTCTTCTGCTTATGTAAGTGATTTCATGCATTATTTATTGGGCATTGAAATTACCTTAATTTTTCTTTCCACTAAGATGATGATTTACATTATGAATAACATTACCTTTCGTCTGACCTTAAGCCATTTATTTCCATCTTCATTCGCTTCTAAAGTAATCTGATTTCCATTTGTTCTTGCAGAATAATCCTATTGTACTACCTTGACTGATATAGTTGTTTCTGAATTTCACTTTATATAAGAAGCATAATGGCCTTAAGAAGCCCATTCTCCACGCTCCTGGTCCTCAAGATTAGGTACCGTTTGCAAACATGCACTCAGTTATACATCTGTATGGTTGATGATATATTGTTTTCAAACTCTTTTCACTTACATTTTCTGAGATGAGTGGGGTGACAACAGAAAAGAGGACTTTTGCATCAGAGCAACTATCGGCTGATCTTCCCGACAGGGCAGATTTGCTCTTATCTATTGAAGCCTTCCCATACCAAATATGAACAAGCTGTACCTTCCATTCTGTACTTTTATTTGAGTTATTTTCTGGCACACTTCCTGCTATTTTGACCCGGGGAAGCCTAGAGATTTTAAAATAAATAAATGAAGCCATCTTATCTTCCTTTATAAATATTGCAGGAGTAGGATACATGATGTCTCTAAAGTGGTATACTTAAAAATATTTGTATGCATATCAAATAAACAAAGAAGAAAGTTGATTAACTGCATCAGTCCTCAAACCAGGGGATCTGTTGGGGGCAGGTCAAAACGGTTGAGATGTTTTGAACAGTTGAAGCCCCACCCCTTATAATATGTGTCACAACACCCATAAATAGGAGTGGGTCTCCAAATGTGGTTAGGGACACCATTTTAACTTTTTTCGCCCCCTTTTCCCCGCAGACATCCATGCTTCAAACAAGGAATTCTGTGCCTTGGAACTTTGTTGTTCAGTCGTTAAGTCGTGTCTGAATCTTCATGACCCCATGAACCATATCGTGCCAGGCCTTCCTGTCCTTCACTGCCTCCCTGAGTTTGCTCAGTTTCATGCTCATTGCTTCAGGGATGCTATCTAACCATCTCATCCTCTGCCGTCCTCTTCTCCTTTTGCCTTCAATCTTTCCCAGCATCAGGGTCTTTTCCAAAGAGTCCCCTCTTCGCATTAGGTGACCAAAGTATCTGAGCTTGAGCTTCATTATCAATCCTTCCAATGAGCAGTCAGGGTTGATTTCCTTTAAAATTGACTGGTTTGACCTCCTAGCAGTCCAGGGGACTCTCAAGAGTCTTCTCCAGCACCACAGTTCAAAGGCATCAATTCTTCGGCACTCAGCCTTCTTTATGGTCCAGCTCTCACAGCCTTGGAACTACCAAACAGCTAAAACCAAGGTTACTTGAGGGATGATGAATCTTTGAATTTTGGTTTTGCTGTATTTTATTTCATACATTATTTTACTTCATTTGTTGTGTTTCCACTCCTAAGGATAAATGATTTTATCTGCGTGAACGTGCAACTACATTTTTAGGATTTTTTTGTTCTAATATGCACATCTTTGTGCTCGCTTTCCTTGTTACTGTGCGCAGATGGAGGATGGGGTAGAACCACAATCCCAAATTTGGAAACGAGTTTCCAAGAGTTTCCCTCACATATTGATTGGGAAAGTGCAGACTAAGTGAATTCACATCAACACCCCTCAGAGAATGTCCAAGTTCTTTTTCAGGCAAAGAACTTATTGAAAGATGCTCTTCTGAATTAATGAATATTCAGTTTCTTGTGTGCCTGGATTCTCAGTGTGATCTACCAAGAAAGTGTTGAATTTGAATTCCGGCAGAAGTTTATGTCTGGAAGAGTTAAGGCTGTGAGGTGGGAATCACTGTTCGTCACAGAGAAATCCATTTTGTCAACTAGGGACAAAGGGCTGAGAAGTGAGCAGTTACACAGCTATCAGCTTGAAAAGCAGGAGGGAAAATCCCACAATTTCAACCTAGAGATTAACATATAAAGGGGACAGCGTTCTTGGGTTCAGAGAACTTCTTTGAATGTATGGGTTCCTTATTCTCTGCAAAAACGTACTTATCTGCCCTTCTTGTGGCTTCTTCTGAGTTCACAGAGGAAGAGTCTTAACAATACCTCAGCTTTGTCATGAATTCCCATAGTTGCCTTGGGCCTGAGAGTCACGCAGCCTCAAATATTTGGTTAAAACTGAAGGAAGCCTAACTTTCAGGACTTTTGTAGGGATGGGTGAATGTCTGCTTATCTGTAAGCTAGTGGAAGACATTGGTTAAGCTGATACCTGGTTCTAATGATTAATGAAAGAATATAATAAGGCCTGGTGGAGCATTCGTTTTTCTTTAACATACATTAAGGAGGGCTTATGTTCAAGAATAAAAAACACTGTTTATGAATCCCTATGTGTAAAACCAATACTTCTGCTTATGCTCAAGTATTTGAATAAGCAGAAGTATAGCATTTCTGTAGCAAGGAACTCAGTTAAATAAACTGAGTTTGTCTTAATTTAGGGCTTTCCAAATTGATACAGAAACATGTTCTGCGTGGAAATTTATTGGCTGAACTTCTGTGTTATGATATATATGCAGTCAGCTACCAGATGTGAGATGTAAGCAAAATATGACAATTTGGGATAAATATACAGACACAGTTCATAAAACATTAAGTTTGGGACAGCTTTCAAACTAGTGACATGGCTATAATTTGACAAGCAAATAATTAGTAAGAATGAACCATGATGATTTCCAAGAGAACAATACTTTTTCAATTAATTAGTTTAAATCTTTTCATTAAAAAGCTGTCACTGATCTGTCCAGCCGCAGTTTATTATTATTTTTAAATGGGAGGTATTTTTATTAGTTAAAAAAAGTTAAAATGGCAGATGTAGTTGAATATAGAAAAGGGAATTAGCCTTCCTAAATGTAAAGTGTGTGTTTTCTTCACTATTGTTATTTATATGTAGAATGAATCATATGCAAATTTTATTAGTTACTTGAAATCCTTTCAGTCCATTAACTAAGTTTTTCAACTGCGTGTGAGCTTTATTTCAAAGAAATGCTGCAGTATTAATTTACTGTTATGTAGGTCCTCTTCTCAGTGACGTAAAATGAGCAAGTGGGGAGGAGAAGGTTCATGTGCCCGCTTCCTTCCACCTTCAAATTAAGAAAATAATTTGATACAATTTGAGCCTGTTGAATTACTCTTCTCCAGGGAGATGTCTGAATGAAGTAGAGTTTCAGGAGACTTTTGCCTCTTTTCAACTTGGAGTGAAGTCCCCTCTTCTTAAACTTGTTCTGAGAGATTCTTAACTTCCAAACCCCAAAACGGCAGCATTTTAAGCTTATGCAGGAGGAGAAGCCCCCAAACATGGTAAGCACTGAAGAAGTTAATACAGGGCAATAGTTATGAGAAATCCTCCCCCTCGAATACACAACTTGACAGTGTGACCTTTTGCTCAGATTAAATGCCACTGCTGCCTATAGGGATAACTCTTCCATGGGGGAGAGGGAGCATCCTGCTGAAAGGTTGATTAGATTTCAAATCTCATCGGTGCTAATCACCTTGAATGCAAAAGGAAGAGGTTAGCACATTTTAAAGACCAACAGAGCTGGAAAGTGTTGTGAGTTGGCAGAGGACAACCTAAGATCCCCTCTCTGAAGAACACACAATGGTACATACAGGGTAACAGCCTTGACTTTTGGCCCAGCCAGGGAGAGGAGGAGCTCCTTCCTTCATTTTGGGCTGCTTCTTTCCATCCCTAGCTGAAATCACACAAGAGAAAACTACAGTGTTGGGTTGCCAGCCCTTCGCCAGCCCTGGCCTTATTCCACAGAGAAACATCTTTGAGCCAACTGAAGCCAAGTTTTCTTAAGGGACTGTAACTGAGTCCAGCTAGTGTGACCTTGAAACTAACAGAGGCCTCATGGAATAGTCCTCCTGTATTTTGCCTCCTTAGACCACATACGTGCAGCATTTCTGGCTTACAAATTTCCCTAAGAGTTTGTTTAAACCAGAGACCAGCATTCAATTCAGTGGAAGCACCAATAGTTTGGCCAAGACTTTCAGGTGGAGAGAAACATTCAGGGAAGGACTGATGTCCCCAAAGATTCTCCTGTTCTCTGCACCTGGAATGAAACCTGTCACATCGAAAACACAAAGGGGGTACACCCATGGTGTCTTCTGTGGCAAACCTGTACCCAAGGTATCTCTTGTTGCACCCACCAACAAAAAACCAAGTGGATGAGGATCACAGCTTTACCAGTTTGTACCTCAGGGGAAGAGTGCTGGATACTTGTCACCAAAGTGCTGCTTCTACCTCTGTGTTTGGCTGTCCTACTTTTGACTTCAAGTAGTAGGATACATTTCTCCATAGAAATAACAATAAAGATCAGATGCACTTTTTCACTGAAGCACAAATCATTTATTACAATACCAGAGGCAGCAGAGGCTAACCTTAAAGAGGGTTGGGGTTGCAATTCCATTATATACACTTATGAAAATTATAATATACATAGCAGAACAATGGATTGGATATAGCATCATAATGTGTTTGGATATGCATGTTGATTAGGCAAGGGTATTGTGATAATGAGGGTGGCATTATAAAGACAATAACTCATTGAGTTAAACAAAGTGGTGTTCTCTGAATTAAATTACTATTGTGTTACTTCCTCTGTAATCTCCCAATGGCCTTCTTTCCCACCACTGTTCCCATCTCAACATTATTTATGTTTAAATGTTTATTTTCCCTGGGCAGGTAGATTTGGGAAGGAGATAATTTACTTGCCTTACCTAACATTCTTACCTAGCATGCTGGCTAGGGAATTCTGGGAGTTGAAGTCCATACATCTTAAAGTTGCCAAGTTTGAAGAACACTGGTGTACATGCTGTCAGGTCACTAATCCTCAGAGTTTCTTCATTGCTACTCCTCTTAGCATTTAATGTTGGTTAAATGCTACTTCCCCAATGAATGCTATTTCCTCCTAATCCCCATTTCCCATTGATTTATTTCCCCCATTGAGTGCTTTGTAGGTGTTTTTCATGTCTTCATTGCTATTTCCTCAATATCATTTATAATTTTAGAGGCTATTTCCCATTGAATGTTATTTCCCCAAGGACTGCTACTGCCTCCTTCACTGCTGTTTCCTATTGCTATGCTTTCATTGTGCTGTTCCTCAGTAAAATTGATTTTTTTTTTAAAGAAAATAATATTTAGTTAAAAAATTTCCCTCACATACTGATCCCTGCTGGACGGCCGCTGCACCACAATGGATGCATTTTCACTAGATAAGAATCCATACTTGGAGACTTGAATTTGCTGTCTGGTGGCTGAAGAATAATAAACACCTATGACACCTTGTTAATAAAAAAAAATAATATGGACAGTGATATTTGAGATTGTTGTGACTCAGAATATGAATGAATATGCTGTATTTAGCAAATCAGGTCTTATTAAAGGCTGTCGAAATGCATTTGTCTAAGACCCTACCTTGAAGTCCTTGAGTCAATAAAAGATTCCACCTTGTGCTTTTGAGACCAAATTTTGAACCTTCTCAAGCCATGAATTATCTTAATAGGCTTAGAAGTGAGATAGATTGTAAACTGATTATCATGCACCAATATATTTAGTTATACTGATGAGAGGTAGTCCTTGGGTTATGATCCTAATTGGGACCGGAATTTCCGTCACTAAGCGAAACGGTTGTTACACAAAATATCATGTGGCTGCACTGTTTAGTGATAGCAGTCCCGGCAGTCCAGATTGCGGTTGTTAGGCCAGGACTTCTCTTGCCCTGCACGAACTGCCTCTGCTTCAACTCCCCCCACCTGCTTATCTCCCCCCATCTCTGCCCTTTTGGCTGCCCTGCCCTCTGCTGCCTACCCCTGCTGCTCCCCACTGCAGCTGCTCCCGACTGACTTTTGCCATCTTCTTCCTCCCATTGCTGGCTCGGGATCCAGGTGCTGGGTGAGGGCATAGTCCCAGGATGTGCACAGCCAGTGCAGCAGGGCAGTGGAGCCTCATCTACTGAAGGGAGCTTGTCAGGCCCAGTTGGGGAGGAGGCAGTGGGTCAGAGCTGGCAGAGGAAGTAGGGCAACTGTGTGGGGGGAGGAGCCCCATCTTCCACCGGTGGCACAAGGAGTGATAGCTCACAGACCGTGGAGAGCACAGCAGGTGGGATGGCAAGGTGTGCTCCGTCGCCAGGCAAGGCAGGAGAGGCGGTGGCAGCTCCCCGGTTGTGTGGGAGGCATTGTTTGGGGTGCCAGTGGAACTGGAGGAAGTGGAGGGATGGGGGCTTCCTGGAGGTGCAGCACATGCTCTGCAGCTCGTGTTGGAAGTGCTTCTGGAGAACTGGCCTGTGGGCTAGAGCACTTTGGAAGCTGCTGGGCCAAGCGAGCAGAGGGCCTGCGGGTAAGCTCTGTTGGCGCTGGGCTCGCCTCCATCCCTCACAGAAGTCCACAGGCTGGTTCTCCAGGAGCGCTTCCAACGTGAGCTGCAGGGCACCCTTGCCCAGCACCTGGATCCCCGGCCAGCAGTGGGAAGGAGAAGATGACGAAGGTCAGCTGGGGGTGGGGGGCAGCAGCGGTAGACAGCGGAGTGCAGGATGGCCAAAAGGGCAGAGATGGGGTAGGAGATAGCATGTGGGGGGGAGTTGAAGCAGAGACAGTGCATGCAGGTCAGGTGAACATGATCGTGGGACGCTGTGACCAGTCATAAATGTGGGCCAGTTGCCAAAACTTCGGGGACCAGTCGTGACTGCCATTTGTTCAGCACTGTCCTAAGTTTGAACAGTCGCTGAATGAACGGTCGTAACCCAAAGATTACCTGTATGCTGCCTGTATTACACATTACTCTCCTTTTGGTCTGTATATTTCTTCATAGTCCTGTTTTCTTGCATTCCACAAAAAAATGAAATTGTAAATAAAACTTGAGTGATTTCATAGATTTCTTAGTTCATTGTTGATATTCAGAACCAATTCAAGCTGCTTAGCAGCATCTTATCACTCCCACAGAGATATACACAGAGGAAAAATTCTTTGCATGGTTTCAGTTGTCTTTGTTTAGAAATATTTCTATCTCCCCAGCATCAGTTGGTTGAGCAATGGGCAATTCTCAAGCTGCAGAAAAATGAGGGACAAATTATCCTGAATACTGTATTAGAAGCATGTTTGTTTTTTGTTATGATTGTACTCTAAATTATTTTTCATGAGGAATGCGCTGCATTAAATGTAATATTATCTCACTCAAGATAATAACTTTATGTTAAGTGAATACGCATACCTGCTTGAGAATCCAAGAAATGTTTGCTCGAAACGTCTAATGTTATCTGCTATTCTGATTAACCTGTATATAAACCCCTCTATGTGCACACGTGTCCAATGAAATACTGAGGTGCAGCATATGCACACCACAGATTGTTCGTTGTACTCCCAAGAACAGGAAAGTAATTACCGTCTTCACCTGGAAAAACGTAACTTGGGAACCATTACGAAACATGAATAATGGAAGCTTATTTAAAGAAGAGAAGAAGGTTTAATTGGTATACTTGTCCAAGGACATGGACCAATTTAGCCTACTATTCCTAATGTTAGTAATAGAGGTAGAGAAAAGCAGAGGTAACGAATTTGCATTTGAAGTGGAGAAGATGGTAAGGAATGAGAAGACAGAGTTTAGTTGGGGGACTGCATGTGGGGAAGGCCCAGAGCGGACCAGGCCAGGGATGGAATAGATAAGCGTAGAGAACTGTTAGGATGTTTGTCCTGTGTTTGAATAAATGGAGTGTACAGTATTTCATTTCCAATCATTTGTCATGATTGCTTGGAAACTCATCGAAAGAAGAGGCTGTCCCCGATCTGCCACTTTTCCGTAACGGCTAGGATATTCTTGATAATAAGGATGTGTGCAAACGCTAAAGAAAGGGCCGTTGACACTCAGATAAAGCAGACCAAGCTATTACTAACTACTCCACAGATAAAACAATTGATTTGTAAAAGCAACATTTTCAAGGGATAACCTGAAATCATCTTGGGTATTGATTATTATGAGAAAATAACAAACATGTTGAGAAGCAAGGGTGGGACACTTAGGAACAAAGACATGTAAGACACCTGGTTTGAAATCTTGAAATAACTCAGATTCTCAGAGTGGGATTTGCAGGCCACTGCTGGTCTGCAGTGGTGCAGTAAGTGTAGCACCACAGCCTTCCGATGTTCATGGGCCAGAGCCTCCCCATATGCCTCCAAAATCAGCTGGTGCATGAACATGGATTAGTGGCTGAAAATTGGTTCTCTGTTCTGCATTCAAGGATAGTGAGAACTGACCTGACCTTAGGGAACAGCACCCAAATGGGGTTTTCAGTGATGAGCCTGCAGATTCTAAGGGGAACACTTTTAAAATTTTTATTATTTATTTCTTAACAAGTTTTACAGAAAGAAATAGAACAATTACAAAAGACAAAAAAAAAAACCCATAAAAAACTACCAAAACAAAACAAAGAACAGAAAAGAAGGGAAACTATTGATGTATGTCACATATTAATCAAATGTGAAACATTTCTAAATCTACATTAGAGAAAAAATAATTGACTAACATTACAAAATATCATAAAATCTGTGCCACAGAAAAACACTGATTCATTTTTTGATTAATAGATAAAATTGTCTTTTCAAAGTCATATATCTCTTCAATCTAAACCTTAATATCAGGAATACTACAGTACTACTTTTCCAATTTCTCAAAATAATTCTCTTAGTAACATCCCAGGCCCGATACAACTATAACTCCTCGAAAATAGTCAAATGTTTTGGCTCATGATTTAACATAACACTGACATCTTTAAACCCTCCTTGAGAGAGGAGGTGTTCCCAGCCCCTTTTAAAGAGGTGCTGGTTCGCCCTCTCCTGAAGAAGCAATCGCTCAACCCCACCGTTCTGGACAACTTTCATCCAGTCTCTCACCTCCCCTTCTTGGGGAAGGTGGTAGAGAAGGTGGTGGCACTGCAGCTCCAGAAGATCCTGGATGAAACAGATTATCTGGATCCCTTCCAGTTGGGTTTTAGGCCCAGATATGGGACAGAAACAGCATTGGTCGCACTTTTAGATGACCTCTGGTGGGACTGGGAGGGTAGTACATCCATCCTGGCTCTTCTTGACGGTAGAATCTCAGCGGCTTTCGATACCATCCACCATGGTATCCTTTTGAGTCAGCTGTGGGAGTTGGGGGTGGGGAGCACAGTCTTGTGCTGGTTCACCTCCTTTCTCCAAGGCTGGTCCCAATCAGTGTTGACAGGGAGAGGTCCAGCCCACGGCCCCTGCTTTGTGGGGTGTTGCAGGGCTTGGTGCTCTCTCCACTCCTTTTTAACATCTATGTGAAGCTGCTGGTGATGTCATCCGTCGCCATGGGATGTGAGGTATCATCAGTACACCGATGATACGCAATTATACATCTCTGTCCCAGGTGAATTAAGTGATGCTGTGGATGTTCTTTTGCAATGCCTGGAGGCTGTGAGGATCTGGATGGGGATCAACAGGCTTCAACTGAACCCTGGCAAGACGGAGTGGCTGTGGGTTCAGGGCTCTCCCGTATCTGGGGTTTTACCATCTTTGGTTCTGGATGGGGTTGCAGTACCCCAAACAGACCCCGTGCACAATTTGGGGGTCCTCCTGGACTCACGACTCCTGCTCAAGGAGCAGGTGGCAATCATGGCTAGGAGGGCCTTTGCACGACTTTGTGTTGCGCCCTTTCTTGGATTGGGAAGCCCTTCTCTCGGTCACTTATGCCCTGATCATCTCCCACATGGACTGTTGCAATGCGGTCTATATGGGACTACCCTTGAAAAGTAACCAGAAGCTGCAGCTGGTATAGAATGGGCAGTTTTCGGCACGCCTAGGGTTTCACATGTAACACCTGCGTGAGATGCATTGGGAGCCAGCTT
The DNA here is from genome assembly GCF_059951505.1 of Python bivittatus. NCBI lineage: Eukaryota > Metazoa > Chordata > Lepidosauria > Squamata > Pythonidae > Python > Python bivittatus. Next base: position 5,593,912 of record NW_028277029.1, on the reverse strand, counting down.
GCTTCTGGATCCAATTCAAGGTGTTGGTTATGACCTTTAAAGCTCTTTATGGCAAGGGCCCATGTTACCTGAGGAACCGTCTCATCCCGGTTACATCGGCCCATCCCACCCAGTCCGGCAGGAAGGGCATGTTGTGGACCCTGTCGATTAGAGAATTTCGACTGGCGGGGTCTAGGAGGAGAGCATTTTCTGCCATCACCCTCACCCTGTGCAGTATCTTGCCTCTCAAGGTGAGGTTGGCCCACACTCTTCTTGCCTTCTGGAAGAGCCTTAAGACCTGACTCTGCTGACTAGCTTGAGGATGTTCTCTCCATCTTTTAACTTTGTACTCTTTTAATGTGTTTTGTAGTTTTTAAATGTTTTTATGTTTTTTACCTGCGAGCCGCTTAGAGTCACTGATAGTGAGATGGGCTGCATATAAATTTGATTTATAAATAAATAACATCTTTAAACACAAAAAATTCCCCACAAATCTATATATCTATATCTATATCTATATAACTATAAATATTATTCCAAGAGGGTGTCAATGATTCAGAGGACCAAATATGAATCAATGACCCCTCAAGTTTTTTTATATCACCAGCAGAGAAAAGCTGATGTCCATCTTTTCAAATACAGTGGAACGTTGATGTTGTACCCCCTCCCCCCAAAAAAGTACAAATAGGAAATACAGTGGTGAATTTAAAAAAAAAAATTGATTTCATCGGGTTGGAGAACTATTAACTCCTAACTTCTCAATATGCAGATGTTTCTGTTGAAGAATATTCCTGACTAGCACTAAGAGTAGTTTTTATTTTGGCATGGGGTACAGAAACTAATTTAAGTAGTAAATGAATTTAAGTAAATAAATATTTAAATTTGGTCTACAGTATTTGATAAAAATGTAGTTTTAAAAGGCCTTTTAAAATGGAGGGAATAGGAAGCCGTACGCAGATGCATCCATCATGATCTTATCCACAAAAAAAATGTAGATTCCCATGGTCTTAAAGACAAAAACAGAGGGAAGGGGTGTTTGGTCCCTGCATTTTCCAGATGTCCAGTGGTCCATGACTGCATATAGTTTGAAACACTGGAATAACCCTGTTATTACGCCCCTTCCAACTGCTGAATTTGGAATCAACAGCTTTTAGATCTCTACCTCCAGCAAGTATTGACCCACTGTTTGTTGTTAAGGGCACACATCATATGGAAGCTGATTCCAGGAAGTGAAGCTCTTTAGTGTAGCCTGTCCATCTGGATCAAGAATGTAACAAAATACTTTAAGGATAGAGGAAAAACCCTTATCCAGAAACACGGGCTGGACACAAGGCTAAGAAAAGAAGCATGCTGGGACAGATCATGAGCAGCGGGTTTGAGGATCAAACTCCAGGAAGTTCTTGGGGTGGTACCCAGGAGGTTGTCTATGCTAATTCCTTTGATGAAAGAATGTGCTGGGTACTCAGTCCCAGGCATAGCTGTAGACTTCAGAGCAAAGGATCAATACTCTCTCAGTGGATATCTGAGGATTGAAAGGTGGGTTGTAGATTTGTGGCCCCTGAGTTGAAGCTAGTTGGCAGAAGCCAAGCATAAGAAACAGGGTATATAGAATTATAGGATATTCTAGCGACTGGTCAGACTGTCTTTTAGTCTGCCAACCTGTTTTGTAGTGTGAAGTCTTTAAGATTGGGCTATGTTGCATTCTTACAAGGCTCTGGATTGGCCAAATTAAGAATAGTTTGTTTGGAATCTGACTGTGGGAATGACTTAGTATTCAGAAAAGCATTTTCAGAACAAATATGTTGGCATAAAATCATCACAGCTAAGTTTCTCTGAAACATCATGGTCCAGCATTTTGTTTTCCACAATGATTATGTAGATACTTCTGTGGAAAGCCCACCTGATGTTAGCAATCTTTCTCTGCTGCTTTTTGTCCAATAATCTGCTTAATTTGAAGTATATTACTCCTGAATGCAGAAGTTCTATTTAGGTGCATAGCTATTGATCAACGTTTTCTACTTTGAATTTTTCTGAACTTTTCAGGACCAGGGGACACACTTTATTCACTTTGAGTCCAGTTGGCTTCTTAACATCTAAATAGGGAAGGCACACACCCTGCCCCGCTTCCTGACCAGAGCAGAGCCCAAGAGAGGGGAGGATTGAAGAATCACCAGATCTCCCTCTCTTTGCTTTGCAAGAATGTTAGTAACAGACAGAGACCTGCTGGGTGGCTTTTTTCTTGTCATTTCTGCTATCACATACCAAAGACATTTCATCATTTCATGGATTTAGATTTTTTATCTAGATTACAGGTTGATATTTAGCAAAAGCAAAACAAAAAACAAAAACCCACCCACCCTGGTTTAAGTGCCACTGGCATAAATGGTTTTAATCACCAGTGAAGCTTTTAGTATACAGACAGAAGATACCACAGGGGGTTATGAACAACAGTTGTGCTAAAAGCTTTCTAAGTGGTATAATATTGCAGTTCAAGACCCTTTGTTTTGCTGTGTTCGTTGCACGTTTATTGGATTTTCTTTTGGATACTGGGAGTGAGTCTAGCACTAACTCCCAGTAGTGTTAGTGCTAGACTGGCGTGGCACAAATTCACCAGTTGAAAGAGGGAAGGAAGGGTATTTCTAGATATACAGAGTAGATGAATTTAGTGGATTGAGAGTAGAAACTCATGCTTCAGTGAGTGGGTCTTACACATTTCAGTTATCACCCTTAAGGACAGTTGTTATGCAGGATATGCTATGGCTAAAGAGCTGTGGTTTAGTTTGTACAAGAATGTGCCAGTTGGTAGAATTCAGGCAGTTCCTTGATACTTGCACAGATGCTGGGGTTTGAACAAGCCAAGTCAGATGTCAAAGTCAGTAGCAATGGATTTAGAAGACCAAACAAATTGATTTGAAGTGATGGGTGGCTATCTTGTAGTGAGAAGAATTCTATAGGTAATCTGTAGCCCTTTAAAAGATGCTGAACTTCCACCAGATCTAGCTGGCATGATCAATAAAGACAGATGTTGGGAACTGTTGCTTAGCAGCAAAGGTGTCTCCCCCCCCCCCGTTTAAGGAAAGTGTGCAGTCCCCCCCCCATCTCCCAAATTATTTCATTTATTTATTTCAATCCTGTATATCCTATTTTTCTTCCAGGATACTCATAAAGCCACATGAAACCCAGTAAAGCAAAACAAACTTAAGCAGGCAATGTTGGTTGTAATTCAAAAGCAGAATAGTAAAAATATGTTGGTATTTATGAATGAACTTGCATTTTCATTTTTCATTTCAGTGTGTGCAGAAGCTTATAATCCAGATGAAGAAGAAGATGACACTGAATCAAGGGTATGTGCACCCAGTAAATAAAATATCTTTCATGGTGGAAGATACATTTCAGAAAAAATAGTGTAAAAGGTTTTTAAAACACACACACACACACACAAACATACAAACATACATACATACATACATACATACATACATACACACATATAGAGAGAGGCATCTGTAAAATGTAAATGTATGATTAAAAACACTTTCCACAATTACCTTTATTATATTTTTCTTTAATAGCAACAGAAAATCTCTCAGACATTTTCTTCACAAAATTTAATAGCTCATCAGTATTCATTTGGATTAGGCCTGGGCCCTTCGAAGATATTTCTCCTAAAAGTAGACTCAAGAAAGCATAATTTATAATGATTTCTTTCAGGTTATTCACCCCAAAACAGATGATCAAAGAAACAGGCTGCAGGAAGCTTGCAAAGATATTCTTCTGTTTAAGAACTTAGATCCGGTAAGAATGGCTTTTTATGCAGTGATAGAAGGAACAAAGGAGAGAGAAATCCTATCAGAAAATTTGATATTAAATATTAAACTGTGCTCCTTTAGCAACGAAGTGCTATAACAATTATTAAAAAATGATTAAAAACTTCAGAATGAAAATACACTTTCTGAATCAAATGCATTATTTTAATGCATGTGATGAGTTTCCTAGCTGTCTTTTAGCCTTCTGTTGTAGAGTAATGATTCCAGGCCCTATGGACTAACCCATATAGAGAAAAAATTATTAACTATGGCTTTATAGGATCTACCCTGCAAGACAGATGACAGGGTTAAAAAAGGTATTTCTCAGTTCAAAGACAAACATAATTTTATTTGAACTTGCAGGGTAGATCCTATTCATTGGTTACATGGACGTTACTGCTTTATAGAGTTGATTGGAATTGGGCACCTATAAATTAATGATGATGATGATGATAATAATGCAAAGAGTTACTTTGTTGCATGTATACATAAGCTAAATAGTCATTAAGAAACATCATTTTAAAACTGCTGCTTTGTCATTTCCCCATTGTGATTCTGAATTTATGCGGATTGTTTCCTTGTACATAACTTGGTCTTCTGCAGATAATAGTGAAGGGCCTTCATTTGTTATAATTTATTGCTAGACCCTACAGGATTAACATTATTTAAATTAAAAGTGCCGTATTTGAATGGCTAGGGTCTTTGTCTTTAAGAGTTAATTTAAAGGCTGTATAATGCAGGGTTTTTCAAACTGTGTACCAGGGAACCCTAGGATTCCCAGAGAACTTGATAGGGTTTCGGAAGAGAAAAAGGGGGAAAGATCAAACAAAGGCAATTTTTGATGACTGAAACCTTGCCTCTTGATCAGGGTTTCTCTTTGTTTGTTTGTTTGTTTTTAAACTAACAGTTCCGCAGTTGAAAAAGTTTGAAAACACTTGGTATAATCTAGAGCAGCGTTCCTCAACCTCAATGACTTTAGGATGTGTGGACTTCAACACCCTCCCACATTTTGGGAGTTGAAGTCCACACATCTTAAAGTCGCTGAGGTTGAGGAACACCGATCTAGAGCATTGTTTTTCAACTTGGCAACTTTAAGACGTGTGGACTTCATCTCCCAGAATGGCTGGCTGGGGAATTCTGGGAGATGAAGTCCATACATCTTAAAGTTGCCAAGGTTGAGAAACACTGCTGTAGAGGATTTAGAGCAACATCAATGTATCTCAGTTTCTTTTGTTATTTTGCTGTTCTTATGCTTGTCAATACACCTTGATTTGCATTTCTTAAAAGCTTACCAGTGCAATCCAGACACAAATTGCAGCAATTGAGATAATTCCTTATGCTGAAAGGTTCTTCCCAAATTCCTGTTTTTGTTGGCTTAAGAACTGTTCATAGAAGCAGACACATCTGGAACTCTCTAAGTAATCTTGTTTTCAACTGGGGAAAAGCTTTGGCTCAATATGAAAGCCTGTATTTTGCTAGTTCATTGAAATGTATTGACAGTCGGTGTTGACAACATTGCGTTAGATGCATGGCCATCCACACAGGGAGGTCAAAAAGGCAAGATGTCAGCCACAACCATGTGGTCAAAGCTCTACCTCTTTTTGGCATGTACTGACATGCTGTGGACATTCCTGGAGAGATGGTAAAATTGTCTGACCTGACATAAACATTGTTCATGTCTTCATTTACAAAAAGAAGGAAGGCTAAGTTTATTTTCCTTCTTCTTTGCTTATCAGTTTGATGATTGCTTTTGAAACAGGTTCCCATGTTTAGGTTATAGCGTATATAAGGGCAGTAGTAGGAGTAGCATCAGCTATCCACAAAACACAGCAGTTTCATCTCTGAAGTGGGCATATTTGAGAGATGGCCTCTTCTGGAACACCACGGAGCAAATCCTATTCTGTTCCATACCTTCCTGGAATCATAGGCACCATCTCTGGCACGTTTGATGAACCTGTTGTGGGTGAACAACAAAATACCCTGGAGACAAACCACTCTGCTTTGAACATACCCTACTGGCATTGTAGTGCTTAAAGCTTCTCATAAATTAATTTAAGGCAATCCAGTCTCCATAGTTGCATATATCACAGGCTTTGCTTGTGATCATAGGGTTACAACACTGGGACCAGTTTTCCAACATGCAAATTACACAACTATACAGAGAGCATTAATGGATACCAAATAAAAGGTTAGGTTCGCTAGCCATCTTTATGTATTAGGCTGACCTTGCTACTCATTCACTATTTAGTTTACCTTAAAAGTTACCTCTTTATAGCATGTATCTCTAGAATAGCTTCTGACAATAGCACCTTTCAAAGATATTTGGGGTGTGGGAGTAACTAGGAGCTTAACAAGAAAAAATATATGTTCCGTTCTAGGGAGATGAGTCACCAATAATTCCAATTTTTTCAGCAGCAGGTGAGGGGCTCAAACTATCTTTCCCTGAACTCATATCTCCTGTTATTCACCTAAGGTGGGTGGAATGGCCAGTCACGATGCCCTGTCTTCCTACATCCCTTCCCTTGCAGATGGAATATTGAATTCCCATCAGGGCTAAGTTTGCTCAGGAAATGCTGAAGTTGAGAGTAGTTCTCTCTCAACATCTGATGCCTGCTTGCTATGGACATTTGCCCAGATTAAATTTGTAAAGTGATTTGTGGTAGATGATAGTGTTATATTTGGTTTTTTAGCAATCAGTCCTGATCACCAAACTTTGGAAGGCCATCCGAATACAGGTAGTCCTCGCTTACTGACCATTCATTCATCAACTGTTCAAAGTTGCAATGGCGGTGAATGAGTGGGAGTTGTGATCACTCCTCAAAGTTCCGGCCGATGCAGCACCCATGTGATCGCGATTCAGGCGCTTGACAACCAGGTCGCACTTACAATGGTTGAGGCAGCGAGCCGCAGTCATGCGATCACCATTTGCGACCTTCCCTGCTGGCTTCCCACAAACAAAGTCAGTGGGGAAGCTGTCAGGGAAGATCACAAGTCGCTCTGGTAAGGCCCCCCCCCTTCCTGAGCAGTGGTAAGCCCCCCCCCCACTTCCTTAGCAATGGCAATCCCAGTCCCAATTGCCGTCATAACTTGAGGGCCACCTGTACACATTTGTATGCACTATTTAGCAACACTAGCCCACTACTTACACTGTTTCTTCTTGCTTGAAAAACTGGGCCTAGATATTATATCTCTGTACTAAAGATTGTTTTCCACTGCACTTTGAAACAAGATTGTACGAAACAGAATTTCTTTCAAGTTCTCGCTTACAAAATCTTGCATGTAATTTATCTTTGTCTGTTTTTCCTTTAATCTGAAACAAGCCAGTGAATAATGTTCTTTTGTAGAAGATCTTTCTCAGAAAATAAGAAAAGGCAACTTTCAGAATAGGGTGATCTTGCTTTGGGGTGCTGTCTGTTTGCAAAATAGGAAACAAAGCATTGTCTGTACTGAAATGCTCTGAAAGGTTTAGTGCACTGTTTTTCAAACCTGGCAACTTTAAGATGTGTAGACTTGAACTTCCAGGATTCTGGGAGTTGAAGTCCACACACCTTAAAGTGGCCAGGTTTGAAAGACACTGGTTTAGTGGGAGCAGTAAGGATGGTGAAGTCTTTGGCAGTACTACTTAAAACATTAAAAGGTTGTACCACCTTTACAAAATATAAAGGCCAGGAGAATGAAGTAGGCAACACGAGTGTTTGCCAGTCTTTTGTATTACTACCTGAAAGATCAGTGTGCCTGGAACTAAAGCTTTACTTAGTAGTTGGGAGATAACACTTCTTTGTTGTCAAGACTCTGCGACTGGAACTGAAAAATATCCTGCTTTTTTATATTTGTTCAGGTGCAAAATAAGTGCAGTAGGCCATTGTGCTCCGTATTGGAGAAGAAAAAAGATCAAAAGCTGGTGTTCAGCAATGTATTCTGGGGACACCAGGCAGGTGCTCTACACTGAGCCTAGAAGGACAGCCGATGCTATATATACTGTAGGCAGGGAACAGAAGCTAAGTTATGAAATATCAGAACATGATAGTATTCAGAAATGTTGTAGATGGGACATGAGAGAAGGAAAAAAAATGAGATGCTAACAACGGTCTAGAAGTATTTCACGTGTTTAGCATATAACGTTTTCTAATGTGCCATGCTTTGTTAAATTCTTATTTCTGTGTTGTTGCTATAAATTCCTAGGTTCATGTCAAATTCAAAAGAAACATGGAATCGCAGAGGAAAGGGTTTTAAATGAGTGAAATGAGTCATGATTGGGGTTTTTTTCCATCTTTAAATCCGCCTTTCTGTACCTGGGTGCTGTCCAGAGACTTCAGCTCCCAGAATAAATTTATGTATGGATCTGATTTGGTTTATATGGCTACTCAACTTGCAAAGAGACTCTGGGCAGCTTACAGTTGTATAGAAGCATGAAAAGAACTAAGACAAAACACTGCAAAGATTGGGAATCAAGGATCAGAATAATAGAATAGCCCAGCAAAAGAGAACAAAATAGGGGAGGCCAAGTAGCCCGTCCATTCAACAAACCTCCATTCTGGATGGGTTCATCTCATGTTCTGGTCCATGGTCTGGGGAAAATGCTGTGTTCTCAGGGCCTGACAGAAAGGTTGGGGCCATCCATAGGTCTGGTCCTGGACAGAGAAGGCATGCTTCCTGGGTCCTGCTGGGTGATGTTTCTAGAAAAGGACCCAAAGCATGCTTGCTTGCCAGGTCTCATGAGACAAGCAGACAGTTGGAGATGGGCGGTTCTGCAGATGATCCAGACCTATGCCAAGGGCTTTATAGGTGATAACCAGGATCTTGAACTGCGTCTGGAAGTCTGTAAGGAGCCAGTGAAGCTTGCAGAGCAGTGCTGTTACATACCTCTGCTGAAAATTGTAATAATTGGAAGGCCTCACGTCTGTAAAGTACCCAGATATGTTTAATTGTTTAATATATTGCAACTAGGTAAGGCTACTGCTATAAATGATCTTATTCATGGAGCATAATCCAAATGCGATGTGGTAGAGTATTTATAAATAATAAAATAGTACTTATTTGAGAAATTCTAAAAATAAAAGGGCCAGAAAACCACTCTTAAATGTATGTAATGTAGTGTAATCCATTTAACTGTTAATGTAAGCTAAAAATGAAGCCCTAGTACAGACACACAGACAAACCCTTAACTATATTTAAAATTTCTGGGATAAGCTGCATGGCCCCATTTCTCATAGGCATCCATACCTAACCAGGATGATGCCAAAATGACGAAATGCCCTTTGGGATGTCACGATGCCAGCCTTGCCCTTTTGTACCTGCATTGCAATGTTGCGCACATGTATATAAGGGGAAGAGTTTGTGTTGTGACCTTGTAACATGTGCAACCTCTTCTTTTTCCCTTCTCTTCCTTTGTTAGCGTCATGATGATGATGATATGTGCACTGTACTAATGAGGCTTAGCTTTAAGGAGCTTTGGTATGCCAATTTCACATCTTTGTTAAAAGTTAACCTGGTAAGCCCTGCTAGAAATATTCTGCTCTATCACACAGTGCTGATAAGAAGGGAGAGGATAAATTTGAACTAGAGAGAGTTTATGGGTCATGCCTTTAAAAGGGAATGGGGCTAGCCACAAAACAGCCCAAATGGAAATTCTGAGCTTCAGTCCCAAGAAATTGTCTTTGGAAGCAGCACTTCCAAAGTGGTCCTCCTCCTTCTATGTTCTTGATTAACAACAAGTTGATTATTTAATTCACTGGTCAGTGACTGCAATAATAAAGATTGATTGATTAACAGGAACAGATGTCTCAGGTCCTGGATGCCATGTTTGAAAAGCTAGTTGAAGGAGGAGAGCATGTCATTGACCAAGGAGATGATGGTGACAACTTCTATGTAATTGATCGGTAAGTATGTACAGAGTTATTGGTGTGGAGATGCTGGAATTGCAATATTACATTGCATAGAACATAATGCATTTTAGTTGTATTATAAATGGCTATGCATAGCAAAAATCAAATGGAAAATGGGTATTCTCTGTGAAAAATATTGCAGGCACAATCTGGTAGATTAGGCATGTATGACCAATGTGGAAAAAAGAATATGATTTTGCCACTAATGTACAAGTATTCAATATCCAATATCAAAGTGGTAAGATAAGCTCAGGGTTCCTGTTGAATGTATGACTTCGTAGCACGTCTGAATGATTTAATATGAATGAAAATAATACCAAATGGGCCAGATTCAGCTGTTTTTGATTCAACTGTAACATGAGAAAAGTGATACCGTGGAATCTGTGTTCACGTGTCCATTTGGGGTTACGTTCAGATTGCTTTACTTTGAGAAATCTTGACGAGGTTAATAAAGGACTTAGCAGAGTGTTACTAATGTGCTCTCCTCCTGGCTTTGAAGCAGAAGAAAGATTAGGTGGATACATTGCACTGCCCTCATTTTAGAGCCCTATTCTGCCTCATTGTGTACAGCTGTCCTTTCAGATTAAATCCATTGCTGCAGGTGTTCAGGAAAGTTGTGGGTGGATTCCCCTGGAATTTGCTCTCTCACCAAACATCAGCAGCTGGTGGGAAAAACCTCCATCAGGTGCTCCCCTTACCTGGGCTGGGGATGGGGAGGAGGTGAGTTTTAACAAAGGATTAGAGCAGTGGGTTGAGCCATCTATTAAAACTTCCTCTGCTTCTGTTCTGCAGAGGTGTGTTTTCGGAGGGATGGGTTTAGCGCTATTCTAAATACTGCTAAATCTGAATTTTAAGAGAACCCTACAATTGGCTGACAGGTGCATGGGAGGGGGGCAGTGGCTGCAAGATGAAGTGGAAAGGATTATATGGGGGCGGACTGCAGGTTAATATCAATGGCAAAAACTTGCAGATTACTTTGAAAATGGCGAGAGGGGGAGGAAACAAGAGTGAGAAAGCTCCTTATTGACCAGTCATATGAAGAAGGCATACGGTATATGTGTCTTCTTCCTCTGCATTTAAATGAATGTTTTTCAACCTTGGCAACTTTAGGATGTGTGGACTTCAACTCCCAGAATTCCCCAGCCAGCATGCTGGGGAATCTTAAAGTTGCCAAAGTTGAAAAATATTCATAAACATACATTTAAATGCGTGTGGAATCCTCCTTTCCCCTTCAGAGCCAAAGATGTTGAGGGGAGAGGATTAACTGGAGAAGGGAAGATTTCCCTGCCCAATTTATTAGAGTGAGCGATCCAGAGGTTCCCTCTTCCAGCAGTCCAGATGTTGCACTTCTTGCCAATTTTTGTGGTCAGCTTTCCTGCTGTACTAATTCAGCAGGAGCTCATGCATCCACCCATCCAGGAAAATCTTACTCCTTTTTTTTTAAAAAGGAGAGGTGTACAGGTAGTCCTTGTTTAGCGACTGCCTTGTTTAGTGACCATTCAAAGTTATGACAGCGATGAAAAAGTAACTTTATGACCAATCTTCTCATTTACAACCTTTGCAGGTCTTTAAAACAAAGGAAAGCTGAAGTAAGATCATTAGCACAGTTGCCATTTCACTTAGTGGCCCCCTTCTTAACCACCGTGTTGCTAGCTCCAATTGTGGTCGCTAAATGAGGACTACCTGTATTTTCTCTCAAAAGAGTGGTAAATCTGGGTTTATCAGGGATCCTTGGAAAACTCTTACAAGGACTTCAGAAATTGCTGGTCAGGCATTGCATGGATAAATACCTCTGGAGAAACCAGATGTCCTGTCATTCTGCCAGTCCCAGCCAACATGGCCATGGAGTGCTGGACAATGGAGAGAAGGAAGTGTGCCTGCATTAGCCTAAAGTGAGCAGAGGGAGCTGGGTTGATCTCCCTCCCCCCTCCCCGTGAGTCATCACTAGCTCTAGAGGGAGGCAGAGAGTGCAGGAATGTGAAGCCATTAACAGATAAGAGCCGGTAAGTGAGATCTCAGCCCTGGGAAAGAAATAAGCGTATGAAAGAGACTCAAACTAATCCCACCTTGATTTTGCATGGTGTAAAAGAGGACAGAGGGAAACCGTGGCAGGCTTTCCAGATCCTGCTATTGTATCCTACAGCAGTAAAGTTCCAGAAGCCCTGATCTGGTCTACCTTGAAGGGCTGACCTCAGTATTGTTGATGATGCATCGTAGGTGATGTCCACAGCAAGAGCTGTGTTGGGAAAAAGACGAAATACAACTTTTAAACCAGAAGTATTAATGAGTCATGTTTGCTGTCTTTGGGGATGGGACCAAGGCAGCTTCCTGTGGACAGGGCTTTTAAGAAAGGTGAGTGAGGAATATTTGGGCTGTGGTTGGAGGGATGCGAAGAAGTGTCCTTAAAAGAGTCTAAGGCAGTCTGGGACGTTGAATTCTTCGGAGCCTGGTTTAGACCTGAGGAATGGCGTGAAACTGTGCTCTATTGGGTATGTATGTATGTATGTATGTATATCTGTGTGTATGTATGTATATATATGTATGTTATGAAGGTGATAAATCTTTCAGGGAGTTTTCCCCTTGAATTTTGGCTGTGTGAATAAATACTGCCTTTTTCAATGCTGGCCTTTACCGCTGAGTTTCGTTTTGTACTTTTCAGAGGGACTTACAATATTTTTGTAAAATGTGACGGTGTTGGAAGATGTGTCGGCACCTATGACAACCGAGGGAGCTTTGGTGAATTGGCTTTAATGTACAACACACCCAGAGCAGCTACAATCATTGCTACCTCTCCTGGCGCTATCTGGGGCTTGGTAAGATTATTACCTCAAAGCAAGTGGGAGATTTCTGAATCCGCTAGGAGGGCCTGCAATTAAGTATCACCCCAAAATTGTTGGAGAGTTTTGCCATCCTCACCAGTATGAGAAATTACAGAAGAATTTGAATCCAGGGCAATCCACCGATGTGTGTGTGTGTGTGTGTCACAGAATCAAGGTGACAATCACAACTGTGCAATCAAAGCCCTGCACCATTAGTGAACATACAAAAGGGGGGTAGTTTCAACCCAAGTCATGGTCGCCATCTTGACTTTTTTGACTCTCCTGCAGATGCCCGTTTGAATCTATTAATACCTACAGTTGACTGAACAAACTGTCAGCAAAAATCTGCAAACACATTCTAAAGCAAGCATATTTTCTTTAGTTTAGATTATGTCCAAATGTTGCCACACAGCTTAATGTTACAGAACACCTGCATTCCACCTTTGAAAGACCCTGGAATGACTTTTCTTAAAAGAGTTTTTCCATATTAGGTTTTATAAACATTTATATTATGATTTTTTAAAATATGTTGCCCAATTAATTAATGATGCCTATTTTGTTAATCATTGTAAGATGATTATTCGGCATTCAACTTTTTCAGCCTAACAGCCACATTTCATTCTAAATGAGCCTACCGAGGAATGGCATGGCAGCGGCGGGACCACCATAGCCCAACATGGGTGGAGCCATTGCTGTGATTGGGCCGTGGCTCCTGACCTATGTGTCCCGGCAGACTGACTCACCACCTTCTCCTCCACATTGACATCCCATTCATGCACATCGCATCTCTCTCTCATTTGCACACATGTTCAGACATTATCACCATCTGCATTCATATCACCCTCCATTTTCATAGGAGGGGCAAGCGAGGCTCTGGGAAACGTCACCTTTTCTAACAGGAAATTGAAGGAGGAGGAAGCTGACTCTACTGTCAAGTGTATCAGAGGGTAGGGTCAAAATTTGCAAGATGGCAGTTGTGGCTCTGAGACCAAAACTCTGCCCCTTCTGTAGGTGTGGACACACATTTCAAAAAGAGCAGGGCTTTGATTCTGATGCTGTGTCCACCATCTTGCAGATGTTGACCTCTTCCCCCTTGCAGATGCTCCTGTCTGCTGCCACTTGAAGAGTGACTCACCCTCAACACCCAATTCACTCTGCTCTCATCTTTCCTGAGTTCCCATCATTTTAGGTTTGAGAGAACATCTCAAGTGAACTTCAGGAGACCAAGGGGATTGCGTTTGGCCCCTGGACCCCACCTTCCCTGTCCCCATCAACTAATTAATTGCTTGCTATCCTACATGCTTACAGAGGGTTAAAACAGTCCACTGAACATAGTTAGCCTTACAGTTGAGTAAATATGCATCAGATTCCTTATTTACAGCACCAGAGTGTGCACCATTCTCTGCCAAAGAAAAGACTGCACGCATTGTCGTGAATATCCCACACTTTAAATATTATTTGTGCAATTTCATTTTTCAGGACAGAGTAACATTTCGAAGGATCATTGTGAAAAACAATGCAAAAAAGAGAAGGATGTATGAAAATTTCATTGAGTCATTGCCCTTCCTTAAATCTTTAGAAGTAAGTGCAACTTGTTAGGATTATTTCAGTCATTTTGTGCAGAATGTGCTGTTTGGTGCCAGACGATAATGCCATATGTCCATTTACGGGTTTTCTAATATAACTGAGATTCATATAGTTCAATTATGTTGTTTATGAAGGACAAACGATTTTAGGGACTTGCCTGTTTTGAATCATAACCTGGTTTTATCATCTAGGGCAGTGTTTCTCAACCTTGGCAACTTTGAGGTGTGTGGACTTCAACTCCCAGAATTCCCCAGCCAGCAAAGCTAGCTGGGGAATTCTGGGAGTTGAAGTCCACACATCTCAAAGTTGCCAAGGTTGAGAAACACTAATCTAGGGCATCTCTGAGCCTTCCAGAGATTCAAGGGAAAAAACTAGCCTTAGACCAGTGTTTGTCAACCTTGGCCACTTTAAGATGTGTGGACTTCAACTCCCAGAATTCCCCAGCCAGCCATGTCCACACATCTTAAAGTCGCCAAGGTTGAGAAACACTGGTCTAAGGCTAGTTTTTTCCCTTGAATCTCTGGAAGGCTCAGAGATAGATATTTCTTGATTCTGCTCCATAGATAGATGTGTATCTCTAAATATATGTTAAGCTACCATCTAGTGCACATGGTACAGCCTACCATTTCATATCTTGTAACTTGTATGGCTTTGTTTTCAACTGTTAAATTCTGATAATAATTGCAAAAATATGCAAGTATTTCTCTTAGAGTAATTTCTGCCAAGAAGATGAATGTCATCTTTGCTTTTAAATTACATACTTGTCACAGGCTGTGGCTTAACTGAATTTCTCCTTCATTTTCTAAATATAAAATGCCAGTGCACTACTCCAATTTTGCCATCTCAGGCCATATATATTTTTCTAAATAGTATCTTAAATATATTATGATTATATCTATTGTGATATGGGTTCCAAAGTGGAATTAAATATGAAATTTGAAGCTGTAGTAAAAGCAAAGAACAGAACTTTGGAATCCATTCTGGGGCTTAATTGCAAAACAAATTAACTCAAAGTATAGCAACATGTAACAGAAAGAATGAGGATTTCCATTGCAATCATGAGATGATATGAGATGTACACATATTTGCATAATATATTTTATTTTCTGTTTAAGCTTTCTGAACGTTTGAAAGTGGTGGATGTGATAGGTACCAAAATATATAAAGATGGGGAACAGATAATTGCTCAGGTATGACATGTGCTTTATTTAGCTAGTTGTTCTAAACAAGTTTATTATTCTGTTACTACATAGTTATTTAAAAGCATGATTCCTTGTTATGTAAAGGATTTTCTGAGCCAAAAGAAATAGGATTGAAAAAATGTGCAGTTAAAAAAAAGTTGCATTGAAAATTGAAATGTTGAGTGGTTACAGGTAGTCCTCAGGTTACGACCACTCATTCAGCAACCATTCAAAGTTACGATGGCACTGAATGAGGGGGACTTAGGACTGGTCCCTGAAGTTGTAGCTATTGCAGCGTCCCTGCAGTCACATGATCATGATCTGGGGGCTTGGCAACCGGCTCACAATTATGATGGTTGCAAGTGTCCCATGGTCACGTGACTGCCATTTGCAACCTTCTTTGCTGGCTTCCCACAAGCAGAGTCAATGGAGAAGCTGGCAGGAGATCATAAGTTGCTCCCGCAAGTCACTCCCATTCCCACCACTTATTCTCCCGAGTAACCCCTGAGGGGCATGGAGATCTCATACTCCATAGTATCTGGCTATGGTACCTGCTGCCTGTGCTTTATGGCCACATTGCTTAGCGACAGAAAATCCGGTCCCAATTGCTGTTGTAATCCAAGGACTACCTGTAATATAAACAGAACTTGAATAACAGTTACTAAACAAGTTGTTAAATGTGTGCATTCATGAGTACCTTGTAATGCTATTTAATTTTCACTAACCTGGTACCCTTTAAAAGCATTGAGACTCTAAATCCCAGAATTCTTAACCAGCATAGCTGGGCTAGCTAAGGATCCTAGGAATTGTAATCCAAACGCTTTTGCCAAGGGTATCTCCGGGTAGGGTAAAAAAAATCAATACAGTGTCTGCAACTTGCATAATTGAAGCCCTGCCTCTTATCAGCCTGTAACGTGTGTGGGTACAGCTGTGTCAGCCTTCCCAGGGAGACCAGTCAGGAAACATGACCAGATGAGCTAATTCTACTTTATTGTAAGGCTACATTAACAGAATCTTGCAAGTCTGAAAGTGCAATTCTCCCGCCGTCTCTTTTATTGCATGAGAAGTTAGGGAGGTTCCTTCCTGAGTCCCTTTCTCTGCCCATTCTGCAGCTGCGGGCTACGCCCTCTCTTATCTAATTGTTCCCTTGGCAGCATCTCTTCCCTCCTCTGCCAAGATCATGCCCACATACCGTTACAAGCTGCTACTTATATTTCCCCACCCCCCTCCCGACACACCTGGCTTTTGCAAGGCTGCTCTGCTTATGACAACATGTGATAGACAACAGACACATGTACTGTTTTGTAAGCACAGTTTCTGACTTTTTTAAACTCGGTTTCACCAATGAATTTTATGTACAAAGGGCACCATTCAGAAATCAGGGATTGGCACCTAATTTGTTTCTCTGTATTGCAGACTTTTCTAGCAGCCAACCAATTACAGGTAGTCCCCAGGTTAAGAACTCCTTGGTTACAGATGACCCATAGTTAAGAACGGAGCCTGTTGTAGCAAAATTTGAGTTAAATGCACAATGATTCAAGTTAAATACACAGTGGTTTGAGTTCATTACACAATACTACTTACACAGTATTATACAATAATGCTGTTCTGGCTTACATACAAATTCGACTTAAGGACAGACCTTGGGAATGGAACTCGATCTTAAACTGGGGACTACCTGTATACACTTTCATTTAGCTGTGGCTCCATCATTTTCTTTCTTTATGTAACCAGACTCCACCGCCAAGCTTTGAGAAGGACTATCCAGTCTCTGATATTCTACAGGGTTTTATTAGTCTACTGATCTGGTACTAGGTAGATTAGGTTTGGTATAGATCTTAAGGTTCAATTATGATTTTATTTTGATAAGCAGTCATGGCCCAGTTCAGAGGTAATACCAATTTTTCACCTGGAAAGGGGTGATTTTCTTTTTTTCCCTTCTCTTTCCTTCTCCGTGTTCCCTTCCTCCCTTTCTTTTCAAAAAGAGGTAATGATGATGGCTCTTCCTGACACCTGAATTTGAGAATGGTAGCTTATTCTAACTCTCTTGGGTTAAGAGATGAGGATATTAAGGCTGGTTGAGGCACAACATGGTTTACCGTTACTCTTCTATCAATACACCTCTATTGATGCAGCTCTATTTTTCACCTGAACCGGATGGACAAAGCAAATTGCATTTTTCTTAGCACAAATCTTAGGAATAGTTAGCAATGTGTAGAGAAGGCATGGCTATATTTTATTCAGTGCCTGCTCAATTTTTTTCAAGCACCTAAAATAATATTACTATTATTTTATGCTTTATGCTGAGAAAGAACACAAAAAAATAACAGCAGAATTACGGCAAACTGTTAATTATTCTTGTTTTGATTATAAAGATGCATGAATTGCCTGGTTATTAAGAGAAAAAGGAAGGATCAGTTTAAATTCTCTCAGTGATCGATTTGGGGATTTTAAAAAAGTTTCTACTAAAAACAAGAAAAAACAACAACTCTGGAACTACTAAATAATTACTTTTATGTTTTTTTCATTCTGGATTGTTTGTAGGGAGACACGGCTGACTGTTTTTTTATTGTCGAATCTGGAGAAGTGAAAATTACAATGAAAAGAAAGGTACCATCCGTGAGAAGCATGAAAAGGTTTTCAGTTAACTAAGTTAACTGAATAAAATAATGTATTAATAATACATAATTTATTAATTTATTAATAATAAAATGAATTTTAGCTTGGCTTTATTGGATAAACGTTTGGATGCTTTCTTTTTGTTCCCAGGGCAAACAAGAGATAGATGAAAATGAAGCGGTGGAAATTGCCCGCTACACCAGAGGGCAGTATTTTGGTGAACTGGCGCTTGTAACGAACAAACCTCGGGCTGCCTCAGCCTTTGCACTTGGCACAGTCAAGTGCTTAGGTAATGCAAAGTGATTGTATTTTGGAACTTTCTTTGTTTCATAGCAAGCAGAATACAAGTAGTCCTCAACTTATGACCATTCGTTTAATGACTGTTCAAAGTTATGACAGCACTGAAAAAAGTGACTTATGACTGGTCCTTGCACTTACAACTGTCGCAGTATCCCCACAGTTATCTGATCAAAATTTGGGTGCTTGGCAACCAGCACTTATTTACGATGGTTGCAGCATCCTGGGGTCACGTGATCACCATTTGCGACCTTCCCAGGGGGCTTCCAACAAGCAAAGTCAATGGGAGAAACCAGATTTTCTTAACAACTGTGTGAGTCACTTAATGACTGCAGAAAAAAAGGTCGTAAAATCGGGTATAACTCACAACGACTGCATTGGTTAGTGATGGAAGTTCCAATCCCAATTGTGGTTATAAGTCAAGGACTACCTGTAAAGCATTTTCAGTTGGCAGGGATATCTTTTCAATATAGTATAATCCCTTTCCTTTGTAGATCCAAATGTCATTTCTTTTGTGGAGTTCAGTATAGTATGTTAGGTACCATTGTTGTGGTATCTGATGATAGCAGAATTGTTTATTGGCATTTTGATTAACCCAGAAGTAATTCATCTTTCCATAGCAATGAATGGAGAGTGGTTTTAGATATAGGGATATTGCTGTCCCTGTAGTCAGAGGCATCACCTGGGGGATCAAAAAAGCCAACATGATGGCTGCCACCACATGATGAAAGCCCTACTTTTTTACATGAGCTGTGTGCATAAAAGAGGGCAGCACTTCAATTGGATGGTTGTGGCCACCCATCTTGATTTTTTTGACACACACACCTCTTCCCCTCCCCCCCCAACACCCTGACACCACCTATATATAATTACAAGGTTTTAGTTTAACCAGTTGCAAGCTTCCATGGAAGATATGTTTCCCAAACGTTAGATCTAGGCTTTAAATTATTTTAAAATTTTATATGCTTTTTATTTAATCATTGTCACATAATTTACTGTTATTTACTCTAAAGGAAGGCAGCCCTTTTCTCTAAAGAAATAGATGTGAATTAGGAGGGGCAGTTAGCTTAAATCCATTCAGGGGAACAGAAAATGCTGTCTATGGTTGTAAGAATGAGGGCAGGGCCATCTTTGGGACTAGCTGTGGCTTGCCTAAAGAAATTAACCCTTTTGTGATGCCTTAAGAAAGGCCTTACATTTCTTTTCCTGTTCAGATACTGCACACTTTTTCTCTCTCCAGTTTTGGGACATTGGAGAAAGGAGCCTATAAATGATAAATGTCTTTATTTTAATCAGCATCTTTGATACTGTTGCTCCTGAAAGCTTTGGAAAACATGGCTGGATGCAGAAATAGCCGCACCTAAATTTTTTTTTTAATATGCGGAGGATTTCTCAGCTTGTTCTTCTGATCCAGAGCTTGCTCTTGGCTTTGGGGAGAAGTTAAAAGGTTTCATTGGGAAGAGGGACAAGTGTCAACTGGTACACAGAAGGACATGCATATCAGTTTTTATATGTTGCTTTCTTTTTTTTTTTCAATTCAGATGATTAAACGTGCCCTCCCTTAACAATTTCATAGAAGAATTTGTCCATAGAAATAGTTACCTTCTTGCCATCCCTGTGTGTGTGTGTGTGTGTGTGTGTGTGTGTGTGTGTGTAATTTCTCTCTCTTAATATTTTAGTTATGGATGTGCAAGCATTTGAAAGGCTTTTGGGACCTTGCATGGAAATTATGAAAAGAAACATCGCAAACTATGAAGAACAACTAGTTGCTCTGTTTGGAACAAACATGGATATTTCTGATCCCAGTGCATGAAGTATGGAGCCACACAACCTGTGTATGAGAAATAGCACAGTCGTGGTTAGTCCACCGAAAATACGTCTTATCTTCCCATAAATGCTGAGCATTGTTCTTGATTTTACAGGGGACTGGATTTCTTTGCTTCCCCCCTCCCCATGTTTATTTGCCTTTTTGTACACTGTCATACAGATGATCAGTACATGGAGTAGAGGCATTATTTGATTGATCCTTCCTTAAAAGCAATTGATCCACCAGCATTTCAACTTTCAGATAACATCAGTTCCATAAGCCTTTAGTGGGAATGTACAACCTTCAATGGTGTTATAGATTTAGAACCATTTGGCACTTCTAAAAAGGTAGTGGCTTCCGTAAGTCAGTTATAAGCGTTTCATTTAAGAAGTCCAGGATGTATTGCAATCTAAACAATGTGTGCAAACTGGCATGTCTTTTTATTTTATCTTGCCTAATTGCATGTCTCTTCCTGAAGTTAACAGGTTTGGGAATATATCTTTTCTTTTAGCAAATGGCAGG
Source organism: Python bivittatus (assembly GCF_059951505.1). Taxonomy (NCBI): domain Eukaryota; kingdom Metazoa; phylum Chordata; class Lepidosauria; order Squamata; family Pythonidae; genus Python; species Python bivittatus. Next base: position 5,573,410 of record NW_028277029.1, on the reverse strand, counting down.
AGCCATTTTCAGAAAGAAAGGCCAGATTCATCTGAATATCTCATTACACAATCCTTCGGATTGCAGAATATTTGTTGATCCTGTTTGATAATGGTTTCTGTAAAATATCAAAAAAAGGGATACCAATTGGAGATACGGCAGAAATAAATTTAGTTTTGTCCATATGTCAAATGAATGTGATAGGTTAAGAATGTGCACAGTCTAGGAAGGGGGTTACGTTGTACGTATTTGGTTTGCTAGCTGGTTGAACCAGGGTTTAAGGTGGCATTTGTAAAGGATGTATTTTAAAAAGTCCTCCAAACAATAAAGCATGGCCTTGTGTTCTAGGTAAATTTTATGACCCATGTCTGGTCTTAGTCGTTCTGATTTTAGTCTTTTTTACATCTGCTGTTTTATAAGATTTCATTTTGTCTATATGAAGGACTCTGTAAACACCTTCCAGAATGTGGAGGATTTATGATGATGCTGTATAGTTTCTTTGCTGTTGTACTTACTGTGTATGTACTGTTTTCACTCCTGAGAACAATTATTACCTGTGCACTGGTTAAAAGACAAGACTTGATTCAAGAAAAGGCTCATTTGTCACATTTTAACGGACACAGTCTCCCTTGAATTGGATTGAGCAAATCTCCTGGTGATTTCATGGATACATCCTTGAAGGTTTTTTGACAACAATATGGAAGTAGTTGGCTATTGTTGCCTTCTTGGATTTTTTTTTTCATTTTCCTATCTAGCTTACAAGCCTGGCACTTCCTGGGGGTTCCCATCCAAGTGCAAACTCCTAAGGTCCATCCCAGTTTAAATTTCTGAGATGATCCGAGGCCAGCTAGGTGTTGTCATCTAACTAGGTGACCTCGTTCTACTTGCATATATTTAAATGTAGTCTTCAGAGTGATCTTAATTACAAGATAATTAAGAACTGAATCTGAGATAATTTTCAGCAGTTGCAGTTTCACAGACTGATTTTGCCCATGGTAAATCGAAACACTTGGATTTTGGCATTATTCCATGTAATGTATCTGTTCTTCTGTTTCTTTTCAACATCATGGTTAGAGTTACCTCTTGTTTCTGATTCAAGGACTTGGACATTCTGAAGCTAACGCCAAGCATAATTCCTCATCCAACTCTTACTAGTAAGTTGATCAGGCACAGAAATCAACTTTGGTTTTCGGGGGCCCGAAAAACTAATGGAATTTATGATGTAGTGTTTTAGAGACTAAATGGAGAGGTTTGTAGGTGCAAAAAGAAGAGACCTGTATCTGCCACTATTACAGTAATTATTGCATCTAACGTTCATTTTTGATGATGGCAGTCAGATTGTCAAACCAAAATTTAACTAGTTTGATTCAAAGTTATCATGAAGAAGAATCCATTTTAGTCTTCCTTGGGGAAAAATATGTTAATACGTGTTCTTTCAACAGAAAATACTGCTGTTTAAAACACATGGCATGGAGTTGTTTCTTCCTTCTTGGCTTGAAGAGAAGAGGGTATTAGCCCTCCAATGCAATGTATGTTAATGTGACAGTGTATTTAATAGTTAGCAATTGGTACTGGAAAGTTCTTACACGACAGTGTTATTAGTATTATATAATTTATATCATATCCTATGATATAAATGTGACAACATTGTTATATAATCTTGATAAAAACTGTATTATCGATTAATTTGAAAAAAGTGATTGTGTTGTGGTTTGGAGGGAATAGTCAGGCAGCTGACTTGGTGGCCTCGATCCAAAGAACTATGCAATTAGTTTAAAAGGCTAAGGAAAGTTCTTAGAAGTATGTTCCTTATAAAATAAAAAGAAGTCACTCATTGTACAGGGCAAGCTTCTTTTGAAATAGACCTTCAGATACATTCTGATGAAGCATGAATGTGTTTTTCAGAAGAAAAACATTTTGAAAAATTCTCATATTTAAAGTAGCTCCTTGGTTGCTGGTCCACTATGTGTCAGTCCTTAACTGTTCAAGTTAAATATTTTACACTAGTTCACTGTTATTTAGTAAAATGCTACTATGATTTCTACATAATAGTGATACTGACTTCCAATTAATCAAACAAAAGTCAGTCAACAGTGGCATATATTTCAAATACTCCATAATAAACACTGCATTTGACACTGCATTTGAAGTGCTTCAAACCATTGCTGGGCTGTTTTCTAGTAACTTCACGAGAGAGTAGCTCTGTTGACTATACTGAGTATTAGGGCTATATTCCTCGTATACACACTTCCCAGTAACTTAAGTCAATTCACTTCAGGGTTGGTTTTAGTATATTTTTAGGATTGTTCATGGACCCTCAGTAGCAAACCATGATCACTCCATAAATAATCTCTCTGTACGTGTGCGTAGGTACAGGCCGATTTTCAGAACAAAAAGGAATGAGAGAAAAAGTTACTGGAGTAAATGATAAGCAATAGATAATCAGGAGGTGTACATGAAGCTGGAGCCATCTGCTTCAAGGCAGTGGTTGATCTAGAAAAATGAGGTACATAATTTCTGAAATTAAGGCGTCCAGGTGAGCTGCTTTGTTCCAGCCACTTCACTCCTCTTAAAGTATGGGTAGAGAGTGTCTTCTGCTCATGCACAGAAGGTCAGCAAAGACCAACGAAGTGAGCCTCCAGAAGCTATCATGCATCACTTTGCAGAGCAGCCTCAGAGGTACTTCGATCAAAGCAAATCATCCTTTTGAAGCGTTGCATAGCCATAATAGTCAGAACAATTATTTGTCATTTACAGCCAAGGAAATGGGCACCTTCCTATAGTATAAGAGTTGAGAATGTTAATTATATTTGGGGAGATCTCAAGAGGCATAGCTGGCATGTTCTGCCCTGGCTGCTGATGACTTGTCTTGAGGTCAAAATGTGAGTTGTTCAGATAGGAATTGAAAGGAGTTTACCGCATTGTAGATGTCCTCTAGTATGTCACCCTTCCCAAGCTAGACTTCTTCCAGATGTTGGATGCTGGGAATTGCAGTTCAACACATCTCAAGCGCCCCATGCTGGGGCCAGATGTGCACTACAATTCAAAGTGTGAGTTCCATCAGAAATAGCACAGGCAGGATGGCTCTGAAGCAGTAAGAAAGGGGGCATCTGCAGAGTTTACTTTGCCTCTAAGTTAAACTATGCCGGTTTGTCAGCTATGCTTCCATGTTCTAGCTATTCCCCAGGAATAGCCAATGTAGTCTATCAGTTAGTATTTGCTTTTAGAGAGGGAAACTTTGGCTAAAACTGTAGTTTGGCCATGAAGTCAGAGTAGTTCACCTGTGATAGATTTTGCTCTTTTTAAGAGTATAATGTGAAAAGAAAGAACATGTCCTTTGCCCAGGGACCTCCTACTTTGCTTGGAAAGAAAATGTCACTTTATGGAGGGGAGCATGTTCTGCAAGCATCCTTCCTACAGCATCCAGAGCTGCCCCCACTTGGGCTTTTTTTTACTAGGGGGGTAAAAATTGAGGGCCTTAAGTCTTGCAGAAGCTTCAAGTGCCATTTTACCCAGTGAACACCTGAGCCTCACTCCCAAAATAGAGTGGAGATCCTAGTATGGTCCTCATATTTAAGGAAGTTGTCCTCCCGCTTTAAAATTTACTTTTTGTGTCCTCCTGTAGAAACTTGTAAAGTCAAATCTTTTAAAAATGAAGATTCCTCTACAGGTATAACTCAAGGGGTGTGTGAGAGGGGACCTGCCTGTGGCATCCTGGCTGTGCCAGGGCCACTCAAAGCCATTTGTTAGATGAAAGGATAAAGCCTGCTTGGTCTTTACCTCTAAAAAAATAAAAAGATAAAGTTCCCATGAGATGCCCTTGTGCATAGACTTCATTTAGAGTTTGTGGTCCAGTGAAAACATGAATAGGAGATAGGAGAACCTGAGCTGTATACTTTTCAGATACATGTGAAGAGTGAATAATGTGTGGTTTTGATAATTCTAGTTATGGAGAAACATGAGAGTGGAGGGCTATAGCTACTCGATTGGCAAAACAAAATTAAATCCTGGGATCTCTGTTAAAAAGGGTCTTGGACAGCAAAGGTAGGGAAGATTTACCTGTAGCTTTGGGGAGCTGAACGCAGAACAAGCTATATTGGACTAAAAGGAAGGAAGCAGTTTCATCTGTTTTCGCTAGCCTAACGTGGACCACCTCCCATCAGCTTCACAAGACTTTCCTTTTTGTGATTTTTAGTGGGCTTAGTTTAATTATTTGTACTATGAATTCAGTGAACTTCAAGAATTATTTTGATATATGTATGTGTGTGCGTGTGCACCCTGTGTTTTCTTTTAAGAGCATTATAATCTATTCTGCACATTTTGGGTAGAGCAGGAGTAGAACAAAAACAAAACTGAAAATATTCTCCCTTGCCGAAAACATTTGTGTGCCACTCCTGTTTCCTGATTGTCAATGTTCTGTCTTTTTACTGATGCCTCTTTTTTATGGTACCTATAAATTGTGAAATTTACAATGCACAAAATTAATAAATACTTTTGAATATAGAATATTTGTCATGAGTCTGTGGTTCAAATATTTCATACAGTTACTAACAGCAAATTCCGGCTTTTGGAATGAAGCGAGGTGATGGAGTCCAATGATAAATATTTAAACAACACACTATGATGCTTGTATGAATGAGATATTAGCACTCCCTCTGCTGGATCTGATTACTGTACACAATCTGTTAGAATAATAACATTTGCGTCAATTACCTTTAGTTATGATATTTCTTCAGAATGGCTTGCCCATATGGAATGGTGCTACTTTTAAAGGATGCTGAAGAACAGAATACCATCCAAAGCTGTATTTAACAAATTTCCCATTTGATGTCTTGCAACCAGATTACTGTGGAAAGGGAAGGTTAACATCTTTATTAGACAGCCTGTTAGCAATAAAACATAAAGGCTGTGTTGTTAATTCCTAATCAGCTAAAAAGGGATTATTCTGAGATGTGGTAGCTGGTTTTGTGACAAGACCACAAAACTGTTCAGTTGTTGTAGTAATAGTAGTAACACTGTTATTCATCTTGTACCTATAACTTAAAACAGTACAGGTACAGAATTTCAGTTGAAACAATCATTTATAATGGAGTTGGGCAGTTTATTAATCCAATAAACAAATGCAATAATATGGTCTTCCATTTTAACTTGGTTCTTTCTGTTAATGTCTTGCATAAATGGAAAAGATGGTATTTACTGGCTGGGAATTATAGAAACTGAAGCTTCAGTGTATCTGGGGAGCATCAGGTTGCAGAAGACTAGTATATAGTTGGTGCAGTAGTAAAGGTTTTTGAGTAGTGCTCACTGTTCTTAATTCTGCCAGTCTGTCTTTTACAGTCTGGACAGAATCTAATGAACATACAATATTTATCTTACTAGTAGGAAACAGCAAAACCAAACTGAGTAAACGCTTGCAGCCAAGCAGAAATGGCCATGTCCATAAACTGTTATACATTTGGTTATACCTGACAAGGAACTGGCTAATTCTTAATAAGTAAGCAGCAGTATTTATTTCTTACAAAAATTTATAAGGTCATCCAACTCAAACAATGTGGCTCTGGGCAGCATACAGCATGCTGCCAGTTCCTGTTGCTTGTGTTCATACCTGTTTTTTGGATACTTTAGTGATTTTTCTTTACCTCCCCCACTTAAGTAGCTCCTTCTCAGCTTTCCCCCTTCATCTGTTCTCCAGATAGATAGATAGATAAATAGATAATGCAATTGGTTTATGCTAATTTTTATTGCGATTTTTTTGTTTTTGTTTTGCTAGCCCAGACTAATTTATTGAAGAATAGACACAGCGTGGAAGACCCCAATGTTTAGTATGATGAGGAAGAATACACTATTTTGTTAATTTTTTTCATCACGTTAAATTCCTATATTCTGTTTCTTTCTTTCTTTCTGAATCCTAAAGGCCTGAAAAGGCATTGAAGGCTGATAATTTTGTTTTTCCCTTTTCTAGATTTTTCCCCTCATTATATCCTTTTGAGGTGGAATCAGAGCTACATAGCACTAATGTTTATGCCACAGTATAGAAATAGAGCATTAGAGATGTAAGCAGGATAAAATATTTCAGATCTTAATCATGCAGCTGCACACTTGTTTAAGCCATCCAACACAACTTAAAGGTTTGTTTTTTTTAATGATCAAACACAATTCATACATGAATAATCAATCTTTCTGTGCCAATGAGCAGTAAGCTCTGATGTGTTTTTAAATAACCTTCAAGTATCCTGGATCACTACTTTCCTTTTCAACTTCCTTCTAACTCTTAAGAGTCTAGTATAGGAAGTTCCTTGCTTAGAAAGTAAACGAAGCTGCATTGGGCATAATTTGCATCTCCCCCCTCCGTAATATTTTGAATTTAATAGCTCGGTGACCTTGCACTCTCTGGTGTTCTGCCTGCAACTAAGTCAAGGTTCCCTCATTGCTAACTCATTATCTAAAAATACCTGTTTATTCAGCTGACCCTAGAATGAATCAAATTATAGAAAATACAAATAATCGCAAAGGGCAAGACCGCGGTCCTCGGGAGCGACTTTTAGTAACAGGATTCCTGGAGAACAGTTTCGATGCCAACGTCTCCAGTCAGAAGTAAACATCCCCTTCTTCAAGTACACGTGTCCTAAGGCTCATACAGGATTCTCAGAGGCTGGTCCGCAGTTTCTAAAGGACCGCCCCTACAGGAAGCTTTTCTACAAGGCTGCGGCTCGTTGAAATTCCGGGAGCTGCATTTTCCGTGCTCCTATCTTTCCTCCGCGGCTGAGAGATGCTCCTCGGCTCGGAAAGGCAGCGCCCTTCGCCCTCTTCGGGAACCCCTGAAGGGCCATAACCAGCTGGAGACACAGGTACACGTGTCCCTCAGAATCTTGTTTACTAACGACCGAGAGCTTTCTGGGAATTGTTGTTCATCAACTCGGTATCGGGCGTACCGAGAAGAAAACAAAAAACAACAACGCCCATAACCCTCTTCGGCTTGGGAGGCGGGCCAGCGTCCGTTTACCACGCTTCGTTCAACTTGACTGGCTTCGCTCCAGGCCAATCAGCCGCGCGGAGGACATCAAAACAAGTCTGCTCCCCTCAGCTGGGCTCTGACGGGCGACGCGCTCGTCCAATGAGCGGGAAGGGCCTCGTGATGGACGTCCGTGCTGGTCACTCAGAGGCCGAGCTTGATGGAAAATGGGTGGCGATTTCGAACAAACAAGAACGGGAGGGAGGAGGGAAGGAAGGGGGGAAAAAGGCTGTAAGGAGTCCTGTAATGGCGACGGGTTTGGTAAGTCGCTCAGAAGTTTTGAAGTGCTGGCGAGGGGTGGACGTTGGGGGTAACTGGGAAGCCGCGGGGCTCCGTTTTGCGGTGCTGCTGCGCGGGGCTCGACGCTGCCGAGCGAGGCAGGGAGCTAGCGAGCGCTGTGCTGTTCTTCAGGTTGTGGAGCAGAGGGACGGGGGAGGAAATGAAAGGGGATCAAAAGGCGCCAGGGCTCCTGGCGCGACTCGGGGCTTTCCGCGGCTGCTTCTCGGAATAGAGCGGAGGGCAGAGCGCAGCACGTCGCCGTTTGCGCTGCGGCCCTCAGCTGCGAGGCGTACTTCGCGTGGGGCCCCTTCCTCCCAGCCCACCACCCCTTCCCCCAACTCTCGGGCCCCTGGGGAGCCCTTTGGCCGGGGGGACTCACCCGGCCCGAAGAACGGGCCCCTCTGAGTGTGGGGACGGGAACCCCTCCCCCACCGCCTTCCCCTGCTGCTGTTACGCACTTCTGAATGAATGGGCCTTTCGGCGCATGCGCCTTACCCTGAAAGGAAAAAGTTTATAAACAAGGGCCTCTGCCAGGCATTGGGCACGTGACTGGAAAGAGGGGCGGGGGGAGCGGCGGCGGCGCGGGCTTTCTTTCCGCCCTCGGCTGAGAGGGGCAAAACGGCGGCGCGCGCAGCCCCCAACGGCCCTCTCCCTCGCGGAGCGCGTGACGCCGGGGGTGCGCGCGCGCGCGCCTGGCGTGGGGGGGGCTGGTTCCTCGCTCCGCCCTCCTCGCTGCGCGCTGGAAGCGGAACTGCTCTCGTTTCGTGCGGATGCCCTACTCCGGGAGGGAGCCTGAGGGCTGTGTTCCCGCCGCGGGGCAAATGAGCCGCCCCTCCCTCTTTTTGGGGGGGGTGTTGCGCAACCCACTAGCCTTATTTTGCAGCTGTAGCAAGTGAACGGGATGAACGAGAGTTTCATCGACGTCTCAAAGACTCCGCTCATCACAACTACTCTTGTCCCTCCACGAGCCTGTCGTGCTAGTAAGAAACACGGCCGCCTTGGAAGACTTTTAGGGGGTCCCCCTGACCAAGTTTTTTAGACTGAAGAAGCTGCTTGGACAAGTAGCGAAACGTCTCTGCCGAAAAGGAAAGAAGTCCAGTTGCCATGACTCAACCTCCAGACAGGATGAACGAGAGGCTTTGCTGTTAAAGAAAGACATATATTATGTCACAGGAACCTTGAGGAGTTGCTGGCTTACTGAAACAATTATTTCTTTACAGCAGGGTTCCTCAACTTTGGCTACTTTAAGACGGGTGGACTTCAACTCCCAGAACTGGGAGTTGAAGTCCACCCATCTTAAATTCACCAAGGTTGAGGAACCCTGCTTTACAGTATTCGATTTATCAGTTTGCCTCAATCACTCAAGGGGATCTAGGCAACACACAGGATATTAAAACAATAAAACAAGCAAAGAAGCGTTCTGTCAGGGAAGAAAATGTCAAGAACCAAGGAATAATGTCACCCTGCCCCAGAGCCTGCAGGATAAATGTTTTTGATGCTTGAATTTGGATAGATGCAAAGTTTGCACGATGGCAGTTTTGAGAATCAGCTTAATATGGCAATACCTGGCTGGCCCCAGAAGTGAAGCATGTGAGGTCTCTGGATGGAACACCACAGGGTATGCCAAGGCTGTAGGGTAGACTGGAAATTTTTTTTAAAAAGAAAAGCACCTCTGTATTGCTCTCAAGAAAACTACTGTACATGGATATGTCTCTATGAAGTCATCAGAAATTGAGCATGACTCAAAGAAGAATTGCCTACTAGGAGAATGACTACATTTGGATGCAATCACATGTTAATAAATCAGTCTCTCCCTCTCCCAAAAGCCAGCAAGTTGATATGCAAGATATAAAAACAAAATAAAGATCTTGCAAGAATACAAATTTAAAATGCACTGCACTGGTAATGTAGCATAAGTAAAAAATATTAGTTCAATGAATACCAGTGTTCACTTAGCTCTTGACAGGAATTACAGTCAGTTACCAAAAAAATAAAAGAGCAGAATGTAGTTGGAAAGTAGCCACAGTGATAGAATTTGGGCTTGTGAATCTATTTTTTTAATATACTATTAAATATTTGTCAGGCAAACTTTAGAAATGCTGTTTGTTTATTCATAAATGGGTGTACCTAGGATCTTAAATAGAAAAATAGTATAACATTAATACAAATAATTCATTAATTTTTCATTTGAATCTTTTAACTCTTAATTTTTAAGAGACACGTGATGACAAATGACTTGTTTTTAGGTATATCGGCATGTAGTTGTGTATTGCTTTTCTAGCATTCTTCTTCACAAAGTACTAAGGAGCTTGGAACTTTTGGGCATATGGCAGACTCTCTCTGAGAGTGATTCATAGGCCATTTCTAAGGCAGATAAGCAAACAGTGCATGACACCTTAAAATACTACAGTACTTTGGTTTATATGTGTATGTGATGTTATTAAAGAATCTGGTCATTTTTACTTGAATTAAAGGTTTATGATAGAAAGTACTTACAGCTGCTTAAAATCACCTGGGACTTGCTTATACAACAGTCACATGTTTGGCTTCTAAACAGTGGGAAACTGAATATTTTATATTGCAGGTTTAGCTAAATGTCATCTCTGTCTTTGAAAATATTCTGTTTATTTTATATTGTCATATCTTCCTATATGTGGTATTTCTGGTTATTGTCTTCACTATGGAGTGCATTGAATATTTTAGAATTTCAAACTTGCTATATTAATAAAGATGTATATATACATTGCTATCAAAGAGAAAAGATTTCAAATTAAAAAAGCAAAATATGAAATACAGGAAAAATAATTAAGAATGTTTCAGCTGGCATACTTTCTAAATGTAGTGCAATAAAAATGCCATATATAAGTCCCTTTCCCATTTTACACGTTAGACGTGCTTGCAAAAATGTACTGTGTTCTGTAATAAATTAACGATCTTACGAAGGGCTGACAAATATCCGTGTTCTGAGAGGTTCACTTCACTTTCCTGATTGTGGTTGTGGACCAGATCTGTTTTTTGCTATGTGTTGGTCAGGACCTATAATAATCTTATGAATAACATCATTAACCATTACTTGTTTATTATTAGCATTGCGTAAAGCCACTAACCCCCAGTTAAAATACTGTGGGAATCAGTTTTTATTTTTGGTCCCACTGGTAGCCCATAAGTTTTCTAGAAAAAAAAAGTTAAAAGTGGCGTATAACAAAACATTGCTGTATGTTTATATTCAAACTGCCAGCTGTGGCCTTTCCCAGACTTCTTCCTCCGAGATTCCAATTTAATGCTTAGCCTTCACTGGCACAGTAATTGTGTTCTTTTTCCCTGTATTTCTTAAAATGGTGAATACTTTGGGGTGAATTGTTGCTAAATACTGTAGCTAACTATATTAATACTCTTTATTTTTGTTTAAGTCAGATAATTTGAAGCACCCTACAATGGTTTGGGAAGTAAAGACAAATCAGATGCCTAGTACTGTGCAGAAAGTCCTATTGGTAGTGGACAAGAGAACTTCAGGAATGAATGAGTCATTGGACTTACTGAAGTGTAATGAGAATCTCCCATCTTCTCCTGGATATGCATCTTGTGATGAGCATATGGAACTTGGTAAATATCAGTAAAAGATTCTTGCATTCATCTGAGTATCTGTGTTATTGTGTAGGACAGTTCCTTTAGAAATCAATAGTTAGTCAGGAGTATGTAGTGTCTATTGGCTGAAAGGCCACAGCAGGTTCAGTGCAGCATTTAATATTGTATTTATTTTCTCTTGAGGGGAGTTATAACAACAAAATTAAGGGGAAAGTTGAAGCTATTTTAATCAATAGCAGGCCCTCTGACTCTTCATTTCCTAGCCACTGGATGAAAAAAAAATGCATTTTTTTTAACAAACAGAAGCAGCAATTTTTTTTTTTTTTATTAGCAGGAGAGGGTATGAAACAGCTTCACAGCTCTCTCAACTAAAGAAAACAAACACTGCTGTTTCTCCCCTCCCCTTTTTTGGAAGGCATGGAGAAACTGCAGCCTTACAAGTGGGCCAGATCTGGAGAAGGCAATATGGGAGGGCTGAAGAAGGATGGACAAGCTGGAAAGGATCTCAAAAGGATTGGGGAAAGCAGTGCAAGGAGCTGAAGGGAAGGTTTGGTAGGAGAGCAAGGGAAGGGCTAGGAGAGACAAATGGCCAGGGAAAAGAGGAGTAGGGTTTGGAGAAAAGCTGTATATAGGGTATCAGAAAAGTGGAAAAGCCGAGTGAAAAGGCCCATAGAAGGACTAATATGCCAGGATATACACAGGAGGTGGAGCATTTGGGAACCAGAAACGGGAAAGCAGAGAGTATAGAAGAGCTGAGCCACAGAGAGGGAGAGAAAGGCAATGTGGAGGATAAATATGTGACAAAGAGCAGGTAGAAAATGCAGCAGATGGGTTGAAGAAGTTGGGGAAATGACCCCCACAACTTCCAGTCCCCCTCATCCAGTCTCCACTGGACCGCTCATGACCTGGAGTCCTTGCATACCCCGGAGGCCTCACATTTTGTACTCCCAGTCCAGGTGGTGTGACATGGTAGTTTAACAGAGAAACAAATGTATTGAGTAAGGCAATGGCTGGAGTTTAAAGAGCATATTGTGTTTAATCAAGATAATTGTTCTGGCTGAAGCCTGGTTAGTACTTGGGTGGAAAGCTACCAGGGATTATAAAAACAAAGAAATAAAATAACCTCCTTGAAGCAAGCAGCGGCAAACCAGTTCTGCAGTCGTGTCAAGAAATCTGGATGCATAGGTTCATGAAGTTCCAAGGAGCTGAGATCAGTGTGAAGAAGAAGTTACCTTTTACTGAATGTTTTAAATGATACTTCTTTGAACTATGTGATTCGGTGCCAAATCACAATTCAGTTTTAAAACTCTCTTCAACTTGTCTTGAAAGAAAGACTGCACAAATATTGTAGTTTCAGAGACGTAATTTCATGGTCCTCTTTAAAAAATAATGGGCGCATTCAAGTTAAAGGCTCCACCTAACTATGAATTAACCATAAACTCGGTGCTTGGGGGCTTGCTTTCTGTAGTTTACTTTTAGGTTGCTGTGTCATCCAAACATGGTGTGATAGCTTCTTCCACTGAGAATATGTCAGAAAGCGTAATTGAAAATGAAGTGTAGTTTCATCCCCACAGTCTAAAGTGGACAAGATTATTGTATCATATTTTGACAGTGTGGCTATGCTAAAGCAAACCATGGCTGAGTGATTTGCAGCTATACTGCCCAGATGTCTTTTCCACATTAATTATAGGTTGCTGCAGCCTTGCCATCCACACTCACCATTGCCAACTAAAACACTTCAGGCAATTAAAATATGCACATTGAAGCCTGGCTATTGTCGCATTTTGGGGGTGTTTTCTATATCTTCTGTAGTTGTGTTGGATTTTTACATGTTTTATAAAAATGTTGGAAGATGTGACGAGATGTGTCACACAATAAAAATTCTAGTCAAATTAGATTATTCAAATCAGATTATCAAAACTCCAGAGATTACCAAGCCCAAACACTCCAAATTAAATTAACTTAAAATTCGTAAAGAAACTTTCATATCAAGTCCCACCTTGATTCAATGAGATAACTCCTCTAATCAAAGAAAGATGGGCTGCTTTGTGGAAGATGAGGTAGTATGCAAATTTTGTTTTTAGTTGTCCATTGTTTAGAATTGTAAATTCAAGTGAAGAGCTGTTTAGTTGAGAATTTTGGGTAGTTTTCATGAAGGAATGAAACTAATAGGAGTTAAAAGTTCATGTCCTTTTAATGCACAAGTCCAAGATGAGCAAGAAATACCAGAACTTGGCTGTATACTTCTGTATGGTGTTAACTGAATATGAAATATTTAGCCTCTGTTATATTTTACAGAAAGGTTTACAGGACCTTTCTTTCTCCCCAACTTTTCTTTCTTCCAAGTAGCTTGCTCTGGACTCTCCTGTTTTGGAATATATGCTCAGTTCAGGTAGTTTGGAATTTGTTGCAGACTTATATGTTGATTTCTTCCTTTATACTGGCATTATGTGAGAAGAGACAGACCTTGTGTTTCTAGACAAGTTAGCATAATCTTTTCCTGAAATTGGTTAACATACCAACATAAAATTTAAAAGACCTAAACCCTAGAAAATATTTTATTCCAGGGTCAAGGAAGGAGGAGGTCTTATTCTTGTGTTGTGCTAGCTTGATTCGTAGGAATGAATTTGACCTTGTACATTTTCATTGGCAGATGATCTTCCTGAATTGCAGGCTGTTCACAGTGATTCTACCCCACCTGCCCTCTTCCAGCTAAGTGCTAATGTCTCACATCAGGAATATGCAAGGCCTTCTTGGAACCAGCACACCTCAGGCAACAGTTCAGAAAGTGCTTATACGTGTGAGAATGGAGTGAACTGGTTGACCGAACTGGCAAATATAGCTACTAGTCCACAAAGTCCTCTTATGCAGTGCTCATTTTATAACACGTATGAAATATCATTATTATTATTCTTTACAATTTGCAACTTGCTTAAAGGTTCCTGTTTTGCATTAAAAGGTGGAGAATGTGTATGTGTGTGTGTGTATGTATATATGAATGAATGAATGAATGAATGAATGAATGAATGAATGAATGAATGAATGAATGATGGTGATGATTCATTATTCCATTTCAGTTGGGGCTTTGTACATAACTGGCATTCTGATTTTGCTTTAGCTGTTCAAATTATGGTGATGTGAGTCAGATCATATCCCCATTGCTGAATAAGTTGGTTATAAGAGACCTATTTCTCGTTAGCTTGATGTTAGTATTTTTAACAGATTCATTTATTTCTAGTAATTTAAATCTGTTGAAAGTCTGACTATCTAATATTACATACAACGAAGATATTGACATAAATGCACATGTTCTTTGTCTGGCATCTAGATATATCACATTGTCTGTTTTCCTAAAATGGCAAAGTGATTCCAAAGATCTAAAACTAAAATAAAAATACTGACAGTATTAGATCAATTATTTCTTAAGCCATTCAGCTGAAAGTTAGCAGAAGGGAGGATGAGAAGAACCTGGAGCAAGCTCATGAGGTGCCCTGTTTCCAATCACACCGTAAACACCAAGATAGGGGTTCTAGAGTCCACACATCTAATTTGTATAGCTGTTAGCTAGACCCTGGACTGAGGATGTATAAGACCCTTCCCCTCTTTGCAGTAGTGAGTGATGGGTAAGAAACTGAGTCAAGTCAGTATATCTTTTGGCTTCCTTAGAAACTGTCCTTTTTCTATCACTCAAAAGGCACTAGGATTTAGCTGCTAATAGACTGGATGAATAGCTTTTATTTTTTAATAATCCTACATTCTTTGACATCTGACTGCTGAAAATATATTATTGAGTGCAATGAAACTACTAAACCAGCCCTGAGAGCATTAAAAGAAGGAAACGTACAACGTTATAAAAGTATAACTTGACCTAGATCTTAGAACAGGTGATCAGCATATGAAAATTAAAGATTGCTGGGCTGGTTCAAGAGAAAATAAAATCCAAAAGACCCACCCAAAGTGCCATAAATAAGTATGCATGCTTTGAAATCCCTCACAACTCTTAATCAGACTGGTACAAAAACAAAATGAGTAAACTCTAGAGAAATAGGTCTGTAATCAGTTCTCAGTGTTCTTTGCTCCACTAAAAATACTTCATTGTTTAGATTGATCTGTTAATTATTTTCTTGGAACTTAGGTAGAAGCAATGTCTAGCATGCTTTTCATAAAAAAATTCTCTTCTGCAAATAGCAATCTTGATTAGTATACTTGGTCTTGAGATAATGGGACGTTTAGGATAGAAGTAATTCTGATGGATTAATTAAATAATTAACAATTTGCTGTGCAAGGCTCTTTTCTGCCCTTGTCTTTTTGTAACTGAAAGAAACAGTAGCAAGTATTTAAAAGCTGAGCAAACATTTATTGATAAAAGTAACACTTTATAGAAATTTTCTGTTGCTCAAAATAAGCGTGAATGATGGGAAACAAGATACTCAAGAGTTGTACTGTTTACTCTTTTTTCAGATCCACTAGTGTTGGTGTGTTCAAGGAAAACTAAAGAAACTTTGATACTGTGACAAAATTGCTAATACATTACTGTTTGTGTATCTTCTTTCCTTCCTTGATCAACATCTGCTCACACATTTTTTTACAATTCTTTCTTAGATCATCTCCAGTTCACTTATTAGCTACAAGCAAAAGTTTACATTCCTATGCACGCCCACCACCAGAACCCCCTCAGAATGAGACTGTTTTTCCCAAGCATCACATTGAGGAAACACCAGTCAGACACGAAAGGGTAAATTCCATATGTTGAAGTAGCAGAATACCAGAAGCATTTAAAGAAACTTAAACAGCATGGCTTTATATGTTGTTCATTTATGTGTTTGTTTATTTGGCACCTATAACAACAGGTCTTGTGATGTAATGGACAATTCAAGCAAATTAGCAAAGGTCATGTTTTGCAGTGTTCCCCCCTTTAAGGTTGGGTTAGGGTCAAATGCAGTAAAAGGAAAGCAGAGATGTTGCACAGAACAAAAAAGCAAAGCAGGTGGAAGGTTATCTTATTCATTTCCAGGCCCTCAGTCCACACCCAGCTTGTCATCTGATCCTAGGCCAGCCAAAACACACTGGAGCTTAGTGGAAAGCGTGAGCTGTCATTGGAAGCTGTCCTTGCTTGGTCACGTCAGATTAACCATGCTGTACTTTAAGGGCTGCTGCCTGAAGTTGGATGTGATAGGGTTGCATTGATTGAGTGATTGGATTTATATTCCACTTCCAACTGCTTGTTCACTGGGGTGAAATGTAGCCTCAGAGGATCAGATTGTAAAGAGAAAAAAGCAACCCAAAAATGTTATGGGCTTATATAAGGAAATGTATGAGGGCTACAAAACCTAATTAAAAGATATAAAAATTTAGGCATGGAAATTGTTAAGTAAAAGATAAGAGACTCCAAGAAGTCTTCCGTTTCAGGTAAATGTGTGAATAAACATTTGTGTGAACTGATTCAGAAATCTATATGTGCCAACTATGCTGTGATTTTATTTTCTCAACAGACAAATAGTGAATCAGAGTCTGGCATTTTCTGTATGTCGTCATTGTCAGACGATGACGATCTGGGATGGTGCCACTCTTGGCCCCCAACTGTTTGGCACTGTTTCCTTAAAGGTAAAATACGCTCCATTATACGACAGGGCTTAATGCTCAGGTTTGCCTTGTGGATTACACTGAATTCTTTTTTTCTTTCAAAAAAAATTAGGAACGCGTTTATGCTTTCATAAAGGACGCAGTAAAGAATGGAAAGATGTTGAAGAGTTTGCTAGATCCGCAAGCTGCAGAAATGAAGCTGATGATTCAGTGGGTGCTTATAATGTAAGTTCTGAGTTTTTCTTATTACGCTTTAAAGGAGAAGGAAAGAGAAAGGGAAAGCATTTATATAAATTCATTGAATGCTGTGCAGTACTTCCCATAACAGAGAAATGAGAGTTTCCGAGAATAATATTGAGAGGTGATAGGACGATTGCTACTTGATTACTTACCCTGGAATGCTCACCATTTCCCCAGGACAAGCAGATGGGCAGTAAATCACATGACTGTGCTTGGCAAAAAAAAAAAAAAAAAAAAAGTCTGTTTCCTAAAGTGCTGATTCACGTGTAGTCAACATCGCTTGTAGGAGCTCCTGCCCCTTGTGGTTGATGTAGGAAGCAGTGTGGCCACATTAAAACCAGCATGATTGAAACCTTTAATTTTGTAGGAAGAAGGAAGCGGCTCAGATATTAGAGCGGCTGTGATGTCGATAGGCACATCTGTATCTCTGATAATGGTTGTGTTTATGCAGGGATACGGCTCGGATGGTTTGAAACTGATATCACACGAAGAAAGCGTTTCATTTGGCGAGTCAGTACTTAAATTGACTTTTGATCCTGGCACAGCAGCAGAGGATGTACTTACTGTAGAGTGCAGACTAGATCATCCTTTCTATGTTAAAAATAAAGGTAGGAAAATGTCCTGTTTTTCATACATGATGGAAAAATTGAACATTCCTATATGATATACTTAATAATTCAAAAGCAAGATCTTCTTTCTTTTGACACAATCCTCTTTATTCTTTCTGAATTTACTTTGTCACTTTATGTTTCGTTTCAAATTGTAAAGCACCCAGAAAAGATCTCAACTCTTAACTTTGGTTACAAAGAAGGGAGCTCTGCTGAACGTTGTGCAACTTCTGAATAAATGTGCTGCTGTCAGCCTTTCAAGACACACACACTCAAGAAATAGAAGCAGGAATGATTCTAAGAATGCTCTTTATTGTTATAGCGTAGAATTACCGAATCTGGAAAGTCTGTCAGTTTTTGTTTGCCCATCTCATACCAGACAAAATCACAGCAGAGTTATTTTCAGTTTCTTTCCTGTGGCTTTCCACTTTCTCAGAACCGAGTTGCCATTTCCCCTCCCTTAATATTTCATTGTTTGTTTTCCCATTTCCAAGGCTAGATCTACATTGTTTTACAGCTGGTTTTTTGACTTTTGGCTAAACTCTGTTTGAAATCTAATTTTAGACATTCCTGGATCTGAAGATCGTAGAACTGAATATTTGGAATTATCTAATTGTTTCTATTTTGTTCAGGTTGGTCTTCTTTTTATCCAAGCTTGACTGTGGTTCAACATGGCATTCCATGTTGTGAAATGCATGTGGGCGATGTATGTCTACCTCCTGGACACCCTGATGCCATAAACTTTGATGATTCAGGTGTTTTTGATACATTCAAAAGGTAATTCTTAAAGCACAGATTAAATACATAATTTGACTTTTCTTTCACTACAGTATTTGAATTTCTTGTTTTGTGGGGAGGGGGTTGAATATTGAGTAATAGCAGATAAATTTGATTACAATTCCTACGTCTCTAAAATTAAGCTGTTTCAGTTAATGGATGTTGCTGCTTTTAAACATGTTGTTTTTAAAGTAGTATGTTTTAAATTAAGTTTTTAATATTGTTTTTGGACATCTAATTTATTTAATTGAGAATCCTAGCTTTACGTGTAGTATTGCTACAAATTATAGACTGATTAAACTTCTTCCACTAGAGGGTGGAAGACTACCAATTCTAGGCCACTAAATAGAATCTACAAGTTGGAAGTCCATTCTTATACTAATTCCTGCAAATGTTATTTAGTTCCTCAGCTACAGTTCTGGAAGCTGATTATGGTTAATTTTTAAGCTTAATCAAACTTTATAGTAATTTGCATTTTTTTTTTTATGGTGATAGGTTTCATGGTTAAAAAAAAAAAAGCCAGTAATCTTTCACTTAAAAGACTGTAGCATGAGTCGTAAATCTATATTGTTAGGTATTATTAGTGATTAAGCCCTGAATTCTTTTCTAACGGGACATTTCTTTTCAGTTATGATTTTACACCAATGGATTCATCCGCAGTCTACGTGTTAAGCAGCATGGCTCGTCAGCGGCGCGCTTCTTTATCTTGTGGAGGGTCTGGAAGCCACGACTTCGAAAGATCAGATTGCAATGCAAATTGTGGGCCTGTTCAGTCAACACAGATGTCCTCGGTGTATAGTAAATCTGGCAAAAACCACAACTCAGGGACTGCAAGTACTGTTAGTGCCACTTCTCCCAACAAATGCAAAAGACCAATGAATGCCTTCATGCTTTTTGCCAAAAAATATAGAGTAGAATATACTCAAATGTATCCAGGAAAAGATAACAGGTAAAGATCCTCATAATTCTGATTTATATTTGATGTATGTTCACCTCTGGCTTGCTGTTGATGAAATAGATAAATATTTCACATCCTTAGGTTTCCAGTAAGTCAGTATTTTAGACTGTGGAATGAATATGTACTTTCAGCTTGAAACATGATGAGTAGGGGGAAAAAAACAATGAACATAATGAGACTAGATACTTCAGTTTACACAAGCTTACATACTTACCTTTTTATCATTTAATAAGCTCCAAATATGTTATCATTTTTATCATTCAATGGCTCCAAACGTGTTAGGGATGTGGTTAGGATAGAACCCAGTAAAGAGTTTCTGAGTAAGCTTGATTAAAATAAAAACTGAGAAACTGTTTTTACCTCTTTTCTAGGAAACTTTCCAATGGGCTGTATTCCAAATATTGGAGATTCTAGCTGCATCAGTTTTTTCCCCCTTGCCTTCTTACATTTGACTCTTTATATTAATGAACATAAAATCTCTCTCTTGCCTGTTAATCTCTTGCATGCCTAAAATGAAATTACTACCACTACTATGTAGATGTCTGCTAGAAGTAACTTGTATGATCCTCACCTTATCCACTTAAGCATAATAAAGAGAGTCTTGAGTTCTAGTTTTGCGTAAGATTCTCTGCAATAAACATAGAGGATCATAGGTAGTTGTTAGCTGCTGTTAGGTAGCAGTACTTCAGTTATCCTGAATTAAAAATAGATTTTTTTTTACTTTTTATCTTTTTAGTTCAAAGGAACTTGAGACTAAAATTATTTCTGTATGTTATTTAGCTATGAGGAAATATTGATGATACTGTTCTTGCAGCTTTTTTGCCCTCAAAGGTAGGACAGTAGGGAAAACTGGAAAGGAAAGAGTACAAAAGAAATAAATTGTAACAAGTGTGTATTCTAGGTTGACTATTCAGGATAGAATTTTTTTTTTAATAAGCATAAATCAGTTAAACTTTAAATACAAACTTTGCAGTAACATTAGTGAGAACTCTGTGGCACATTATTAAAAATGTAATTGTTCTCCCTTGCACTAAGCCAGAGGTTATAGTTCTACTGGGCTTTATTTTCAGTGGTATGCTAACTTTTGGTCTGTAGTTAAAATTTAATGTATATGTTTTTGGCATCCTATTTACAGTCAGGTCCAGAAATATTGGGACATCGACACAATTCTAACATCTTTGGCTCTATACACCACCACAATGGATTTGGAATGAAACAAACACAATGTGCTTTAACTGCAGACTGTCAGCTTTAATTTGAGGGTATGTACATCCAACTCAGGTGAACGGTGTAGGAATTACAACAGTTTGCATATGTGCCTCCCACTTGTTAAGGGACCAAAAGTAATGGGACAGAATAATAATCACAAATCAAACTTTCCCTTTTTAATACTTGGTTGCAAACCCGTTGCAGTCAATCACAGCCTGAAGTCTGGAACACATAGACATCACCAGACGCTGGGTTTCATCCCTGGTGATGCTCTGCCAGGCCTCTACTTCAGTTCCTGCTTGTTCTTGGGGCATTTTCCCTTCAGTTTTGTCTTCAGCAAGTGAAAAGCATGCTCAATGGGATTCAGGTCAGGTGATTGACTTGGTCATTGCATAACATTCCACTTCTGTCCCTTCAAAAACTCTTTGGTTGCTTTTGCAGTATGCTTTGGGTCATTGTCCATCTGTACTGTGAAGCGCCGTCCAATGAGTTCTGCAGCATTTGGCTGAATGTGAGCAGATAATATTCCCCGAAACACTGCAGAATTCATCCTGCTGCTTTTGTCAGCAGTCACATCATCAATAAATATAAGAGAACCAGTTCCATTGGCAGCCATACATGCCCACGCCATGACACTACCACCACGTTTCACTGATGAGGTGGCATGCTTAGGATCATGAGCAGTTCCTTTCCTTCTCCATACTCTTCTCTTCCCATCACTCTGGTACAAGTTGATCTTGGTCTCATCTGTCCATAGGATGTTGTTCCAGAACTGTGAAGGCTTTTTTAGATGTCGTTTGGCAAACTCTAATCTGGCCTTCCTGTTTTTGAGGCTCACCAATGGTTTACATCTTGTGGTGAACCCTCTGTATTCACTCTGGTGAAGTCTTCTTTTGATTGTTGACTTTGACACACATACACCTACCTCCTGGAGAGTGTTCTTGATCTGGCCAACTGTTGTGAAGGGTGTTTTCTTCACCAGGGAAAGGATTCTTCGGTCATCCACCACAGTTGTTTTCCGTTGTCTCCCGGGTCTTTTGGTGTTGCTGAGCTCGCCGGTGCGTACCTTCTTTTTGAGAATGTTCCAAACAGTTGTTTTGGCCACGCCTAATGTTCTTGCTATCTCTCTGATGGGTTTGTTTTGTTTCTTCAGCCTAATGATGGCTTGCTTCACTGATAGTGACAGCTCTTTGGATCTCATCTTGAGAGTTGACAGCAACAGATTCCAAATGCAAATAGCACACTTGAAATGAACTCTGGGCCTTTTATCTGTACATTGTAATTGGGGTACTGAGGGAATATCACACACCTGGCCATGGAACAGCTGAGAAGCCAATTGTCCCATTACTTTTGGTCCCTTAACAAGTGGGGGGCACATATGCAAACTGTTGTAATTCCTACACCGTTCACCTGAGTTGGATGTACATACCCTCAAATTAAAGCTGACAGTCTGCAGTTAAAGCACATTGTGTTTGTTTCATTCCAAATCCATTGTGGTGGTGTATAGAGCCAAAGATGTTAGAATTGTGTCGATGTCCCAATATTTCTGGACCTGACTGTATGTGCCTGTCGTTAGAAATATCTATACCCTTTCAAAATCTGTAACTCCCCTGTGCAAAATGAATTTACAAAGATATATATGGACTTGGGATAATTGAACAATATTAATTATGAAAATTGTTTATTAGTCCATCAATCTAGCCCTAATGGATGTATAGATGAAATGTATTCTATTCCAGTAAGGTGTATGATGTTCCTGAAAAAAACAGCTCCCCGGTTTTGTTAAGGCTTTTTAAAATAATCCTAGTAACACAACTGAAAATGTCAATCTAAAAAAGTTTTGCAGCTACTGCTTATGATAAGAGTGTTGTGGAATATTTTTTAAAATTGTGCTGAAGGTAGAAATAATCAAGTGGCTTCAGTGTTTCCTGGATCTATTTTTTTTCCTCACATAGGAAGGAAACAGAAAAATTAACATTCCTTTGCTTGCTTGAATTGAGTGTTTTCCCAATATTTCTTCTGTAGAGCCATAAGTGTGATACTTGGTGACAGGTGGAAGAAAATGAAAAACGAGGAAAGACGGATGTACACATTAGAAGCCAAGGCCTTGGCTGAAGAACAAAAACGTTTAAATCCTGATTGCTGGAAACGGAAACGAACGAATTCAGTATGTTGTCTTTTACTGTTGACATTTCCTATATATCTTGGTACTTCAAGTTAATGTAGAATACATCTTACTGGAAGAAAGCATTTATAAAGATTGACAGGATATAAGCCTCTACATTTCCTATGAAACGTTGTCCAGATCGAGAATCCCTCTCTGTTCAAAGGGATACTGTTTGCCTAAGTTTGCTCTATGATCTCAATGCAAGGGTAACACCAGTAGGGTTATTATGCCAGAATACACACAAGAATTAGATATGGACTGCTCCAGAGTCTATTCTAATCCCTGCTGCGCTTAATTTTATAGTAATTTCTGGAGGGCAATAAGGAAGCCCATGTGCCAATCCAGCCCAGTGTCAGGATTTGGACACTGACAAGGCAGTAGCTCAGCCTTATGGCAGTGAAGTTCATTTCCTTGCTTCACCCCCACACGTAAATATATAATTGCTTCTTAATCTCTTGAAGCCATCACCCCACCTTTATTCCTGTAAAGATGACACTGAGAAAAGTTGCTAAGAAAAAATAAACATAGCTGGTCAGTCCACTTGCAGCTGCTGCTTTAATTCTGCAAAAAACCAAGGAGATGTTTATAAATGGTTGTGATTTCACCTCTTAACTAACTCTACCTCTGATTGAAAGTTTTGAGTCATTTATTCTGAAGGTCACAAAAAGGGTGCTAGTGAGGTACGTGCAGCTGAGAGAACAGTCATCACAGTCTGAAGCACCGCAGGTATTCAATCCACACGTGCAGGTTAAACACATGATAGGGTGCACACAGGCCTCACTTCCAATATTTCGAAGCATATGAATATCCTGGAAGATATTTGTCTTTATGTGTTTGTATGTTCAACAGATACAGGTAAAATCTGACTCTTCAACCCTGGCAGATGCAGGATGAATGCATGCCAATTATGATAACTTTGTTCAAAATAATTTACTATAGCAAAATCAGCAGCGTGTTCTTTATGTCGAGTTAATTTTTTTGGCTATAATAAAATTGAACCAAGAATAGTAATTCGTATTTCCATGACCAAATTGAACCCTTGTCTGTCTTTTGGCTTTAATAGGTACTTTCATCTGTCTTCATTTACAGGGTTCACAGTAGCATCAGGTTGGAATCCTAAATACATGGTGGTGGAAGACACGATCAAGGTTTCATGATTTGTTGTGGAGGTGCAACTATAATATATTGGCAGCATTGAGTCACTAGGAATGAAGTTTTGCTTATTACAGTAGAGCATTAAGCAAGCTAAAAGTATCAACATTTTAAAAACCAAATTGCCTTATTTTTTTCTTCCAAACTACATATATGTCTATCAGGTGTAATAGGCTTGAATATGGATATCCTGTGGTGCTAAAGAATAGTAGGAAGAAGAGGAGCTTTGTATAAAAGTTTATTTTCTAAGAAAAATGCACAAAAAGGGGAAGTTTAAAACATGTAACATCTGTTTATAGATAAATTCTTATTGCTGATTAATACGTATTGCACAAACTATGTAATTAACTACAAATCTGCAAGCTGGGATTTTCTGACATAATATATGAATTTCTAGTTTGCCCAGTGCCAACCAGATATCAGAATATGTGGCAAAGTGAATAGTATAATGTACACGATATGTAGCAAATTGTTGTCTGTATGGGAAGGTGTCACATTTATAATTTATTTTGGGTGTGATACCTTCCTAGTAAAATGAAAGGCTTGTAGAAGCCTAAGCTGTATTGGAAAAGATTAAACCCATAAGTAGATTGCACTGTTCCAAAAGAATGGTGCTTTCATAGTATCATCATTTAATGTTAATTTTTTTTCTATGCTGCAAATTTTAAAGATTTTATTTTGCCATAAGACATCTTTTATGGTGGGGACAAACTTTGCACTTATTGTTGGTGCAATATTTGCACTTTACTTTTTTCCCTCCATCTATCTAAAAGTAGAGCAGATATATTAGATTTATGGCTACTTTTGCTGTGAACATTTACAACATAGCTTTTAATGTTACTAAATAGTGTGTTTCTGTCAAGAATGACAACAATAAATTTCAGCACCTGATATGTATGTCTACATGTTGCTCCTATGATTTTGCACACTGTATTCATGTATTATTTCAAATAAATTTGTAAAAATTATTGTTGTATATTTTCTCTATATAAAATACGAAGTATCACATCAGTCTTGCAAATTGCTATTAGTAATTGCTGAATTGAAGGAATACTTGAAAAACAAGGGCATGTAGAAATATTTTAATTACATTTCCAATCATAATATAACATTGTACATATTTATTATATTACACTGAAGTAATATGAAATATTTTATAAGTGTGTGTGTGTGTATATAATGTTTTAAAGCTATAGAATTGTTGCTGAAAAGAAAATAGTAAATCCATGCACATTTTTTTCTTGTCAATTTAGGATTAGTTTGTTTTATCAAATGCAGAAAAGCCTTTGGAATAGAAATGTTTGGTTTTAAATTAAAACAAGAAAATATAAAAATATCATTTAGAAAAAGCTGAGATATGCAGAATGTATTTAAGTATGAAAGTCAAACAGGCTGTAACATGTATGTGTGAGCAAGTTTGAGAGAGATACTACTAATATCAATTGAGAAGTATATAGTATTTGTTGATCACATGATTCCAGTGTTTTTCAGGAAACAGTTTACTGAAGAGCGGACAGGGCTCTCTGTAGCAGCTGTACCATTACAGGATAGACTGGTGCAAATTCTTTGCCTTCTCTGCTTCTTACGGATTGAACATAAGCTTCTAATGCACCTCTGTTTAAAGAGAAAATATACTGGAATTAAACTTTTTTATTATTACAAACTTATTTAACAATACTTTAAAAAGGATGATTTCTGTGTGGCTTAGGTCTAAGCCGCTGCCCTTCTCATCAAACCCTGGCATTCTGTAGTGGCATTCACATACATGCTTGTTCCCATTAACATCCCCGTCGGATGAGTTGCAGGACTTTATTCAAGGACATCTGCCTGTGTGTCTGTGTGTGTGTGTGTGAGAGAGGATAGTATCAAAATGGCAGGTGTGAATGGGTGAGCAATGCCTTGTTCCTTTTTAATGCGGGCACGTTAAAAAAGGGGCGGGGCTTCAATCACCCAGTTGTGCCCACCTTTTTAACATTGTTGGCCTCCCCCTGTAGTTTAACTTCAGAATTTTAAAAGCAAGTATTGGATTAAAACATTGATATATTTCATGAGCGCTTTTTCACTATCTGCAAAAAGTCGTCACCCGTTTTGAGTGATTTTTATCAGGCCGAGGCTGGTGGTGCAAGACACCAACTCAGGGAGCAGAGCCTAGGACTTAGGAGCGTGCTTTTTTTTCTCCAGCAAGCCAATACATTTTTGCTGAGTGATATATTATGCTGATTTATATTCACCATTGATTTCTGATTAGCTTGGCGCTCGTAATCCAAACAAGCCTGAAAAATGGCCATTGTCTGTTGGAAAAGTGTGTATAAACATTTTGCAGACAGGATCCTTTTTGGGAGACAGATTCACACACATCAAATGTTCACTTTTCATATAAAAGCTCAGTAGTATAAGGATGAATATACTAATTTTAACTTTTTCAAGCATATTTTTGGGGAAAGGGGCGCATTACAAAATGGGCAGCCTAGTCTAGTCAGAATTTGAATTAAGGTTCTCTATCATATTGTTTGTAATCTAATCTTGGGTTTAATTTGGGTGCTAGCTTGATTTGTTGATTTTATTGTTGGTCTTATTGTATGCTGCTCAGAGTCAGTTTGTGCAAGATGGGCAGTCATATAAACTTGATCAATCAATAAATAAAATAGCTAATGGGGACAGTGCTGTTAATGATTCAGAGCAACAACATTAAGAATGGAAAAGGATATTCAATGATGAAGTGTGTTTTTATACAGCATTTTACATGAAAAAATATCCCAGCACCAATTCTGGTTCTTTTTCACTCATGAAAGGACAAGATCACTAGCGATTTGTAAATCATAGAGAGTCTTTGGCAGATTTGGCTGAATACAAATGGAATAAATTAAAAATACTAAAATATTAAAAAAACCTGACAGGTTGGAGAGCTATTGACAGTGATAGTGCTACACCCCTTTTTAGTGCTTTAAAAAGATACACCAACAGTCTACCTAGATCAATAAAAATTGACCTGTAGCTCTTGAAATCTTCAAATGTTACTGACAAACAGGTGTCAGGGCCACCCGAGAACCATGGAGTCAGCCGCTGTTAGCTGCAACTCAAAGGTGAGAATGGGGGGGGGGAGCAAATAATATTCTACCCTTTCCTTTTGGTTCTGAAATGTATACTAGACAGAGCAGAAGAACTGAAACACCTGAAGGGGAAGGAGATAGATTACAAAAACCAGATTGTTGCAATCCAATTTTCTGGAACATAAAACATGGGATGAGGAACTGCTATGGTACTAGAAGACCATGTCTAGCTGTTCCTCCACAGAGAATGGCCTGTGGCAGTACAGTACTTGGGAAACTTGGTTGCGGCTGGTTCAACGATGTTCTATCACTATGTGGCCTCACTACTTGGTCTAACATCCTTTAGTGCTGACATGTCCAGCAGAATAAACTGGGAGCAAGGACAGCTGCTTCTGTGCTGAAGATCACCTAACTCTCATTGATTTTTACATTTGGAGTAACTTGCATAACTCTTCATGCAAGACAGATCAGGGTATAGCTCCAAGTCTTATGAAAAATATGATAACTCTTCCAAAATGGTTCTGCGTCCTTAGGGGAATTCCCTAGATCTGCTGAAATAAATAAACTTGTAAATTAAAAGCAAAACAAAATTATTTATCCCTCCAACACCCATGCCTGATAACCTGTCAACCTGCAGAATGCAGATCATAGTTAAGATCTAAATTAGGTCAGCTCTTGCCTCCCTAGCAATGATCCCCTCAAAAAATGCTTCCCATATGGCAATGAACTTTAAAACAGCCTCCACTGACTCTGTGTCTGTATGTCTGTGTGCGTGCGCGCATGTATGTTGCAGGGGACTCTTATCTCCGATCACCTGCTAATTGGAAATAAGAGTCTTCCCACAGATTTAGAGAATTAGGAAGTTTAGGTAGAAGAAATCAGTGCCTCAGAAAAAGGGTTGGAATAGGAATAGGAACTTCAGATCATGAAGATCTAAACAGACAAGACTATAGATCTGATCAGTTTAAATCTATGATATAAAACAATTGAGGCAGAGGATCTTCAGATCTTGCAGGGAGATGGATAAAGACAGAAGACAAAGAAAACAAGGGTAAAAGGATCTTGCAATGATGGCTCGTGCTCTCCTTGCTACGTGACTGGACGATTGCAACGGGTGCAGATGGAACGTGGTGGGCAAAAGATAAAAGGGGAAGCTGCTCAGGAACCTACTGGGTGACCTTCATGTGGGCGTCTGCCATCAGCATCTGTCCAGCTCTCCTACATTCCCCAACCCCCATACGGTACATTACCGGCCAGTTTTGCAGCAGAGCAAGTGAGTATGAGACTCTGTGTAATATTTAAGTAATTGTAATTCATGAAGCTTTTGTAACTTAACAGAGACTCTGTGTGTGTGCTGTGCATTCCCTTAAGCCAGTGTTGTCCAAACTTGGCCCTTTTAAGATGAGTGGACTTCAACTCCCAGAATTCCCAGCCAGCATGGGAGAGTTGAAGTCCACTGGGAGTTGAAGTCCACTCATCTTAAAGTGGCCAAGTTTGGACAACACTGCCTTAAGGATTTCACTACCACATAAGATCCCAACGTTCATATCTGTAAGGGAATAAGAACCATTCAATGTATAACTTCACAAGGAATTAAGTTTTACAAGAGAGTGAATACCGGTACTATGAGAATTATAATCTTATTTTCTGAGTCATCTACTGTATGCTAATTCATTTATTGGGAGAGAAGTGTGAATAATGGTGCCTAAAGTGAGGAACAAGGTATTTTCCTTGTAGGGGAATCCATGAATGTGTGTAAACGTACACAGATGATGCCTTCTCCTTTTAGAGATGACACAATGGAAACAGAGGCATACTGGCTGGGGAATTCTGGGAGTTAAAGTCCACACATCTTAAAGGTGCCAAGTTTGATTTTCCAGGTATAAGACCAAGTGATTTGACTTTTTAAAAGATCAAGGCCAAGCAATATGAAAAAGAGAGAAAGGGGAAAGGAAGGAGAGAGAGAAAGAGACAAAGGCTCAAAATGCAGTAATCTGAGCTCTGATTCATTTAGTCCAAATAATTACAAAAGCGACTGTCTGTGAAAACAGCGGAAGAGCCAAGAGCCCTTTTACAAGTTGATGAGTGCAGTTCATTACAGATGCCGTTCCAAACTGCGTAAGAGCTCTACTCAAACTAATCATCCAAAATTGTTTGCCAGGAAGAAAATAATTAAGCATTTATGACCCAGAGGTGATATTGTGACTGTTTGGCTTCAGTATACGAGAGTAAGCCATTTTGTAGTAAGACTGGTTGGCGTTACGTTGCTTGGCTTGGGAGAGGCGTAAGTACTAGGGAGACAGAAGAAACTCTTACTAACCACATGGTTTATCCCCCAGAGAAGGGATTCTCTTTCCCACCTTGGATAAAAATTCAAGCTGCGTTGCCAAAGATGATTCCAAACTCACAAACACTTTAATGCAAGAAAATACAATTCCGCAGTTTTCTTAAACACAGCCTTGGATCAGGGTTGGATTTTCATTTTGAGTCGGCCTTTCTGGATTAAGTTGCAAGGGGTGCAGAACATCCTTATTCCCTGTTGCATCGCTATAACCCCACTGATATAGATTAACTTTTAAATGTCAAGTAAATGGTTGGCTTCCACTCAGATAAGTTTAAATAACAAATCTTAAGGAGAGATTTCAGTCACCCCCATCTGTAGGGGCACTCCAAATAAGTAAGATACCAGAAATGGACAGAAAGCTTGAATCAGTCTAACATGCAAACATATTGCTTTAATGTACAAATTCTAATAAAGTTAGAGGTTTAAATACATAAAAGGACATATGCAGAAACACAACTAATACAGACCCTGTGCTGGAGTATTTTTTTCCCATCATTATTTCACCTACTGGGAACTCTCTACAGAAACTTTCTAAAATACTTGCTAACTCTGGCTTCTCTTTCTGTTTCCTCTATATAGCACCACTCCTCCTGAAGTTTCTCAGCAGTTTATATCAAGGCTAGTTAGTTAAGAAATTAAAACTGACAATCAAACATAATTAAAGACAACTGAAATAGGCTGTGGCCCACTTAATCATGTGTCACCTTGATGTTTTTTGACCCCTTTTGTGGACACCAGGTATGAAATGCAAGTTGCTGAAACTAATAATAATTACAAATATGAAATATTATTTTTAAACAGATGTTGGATTATTTGTATATAATTCATTGAATTACCTGAAGAAATACTAAAGAAGAATTCTTAAAATTCTTTGAAGAATTTTTAAAGAATTTTTAATTCTGTAATTTGAAAACCAGATTGCTCCTTTCTGTGCTGAAGTCAAAACCAATGCAGCTATGACAGCTTAAAAGAAAGCCATAACATTTACAGCAAGTTTTGTTTAAACTGTACACCAAATACATCTTGTCTTTATAGTATTAGGAATGAGCTATCCATAACAGGGAAGGAAGCCTATGGTTGCCAAAACTGAGATCCTGAAATAACTTCTAAATTAACTGAAAAGTAAAATGTGTCTCACCGTATTAAAATGAGTCGATCTTTCTCTGCTGGATGGTCATCTAGCCACCGGGAATAACGGGCAATGGTCCAGTCTGCTCTCTTCCGTGTTAATAAAAATAGGTATTATTTCTAGAAGTTGCATGTATGTGTGTGTGCGCGTGTGTGTGTGTGTGTGTATATATATATAATTTTTTAATATCTATCTTAATCTGCATATATTCCTGACACAAATAACTGATAGGTACTAGCAAATTATTATAGTAACAAAAGCATGAACCTATGAGACAGATTTTGAGAAGACGTCAAATAACATACAGTACTGTGATATATATTGTAATTGTACAGTCTATAGTACAGAACTTAATATAATGAAACTTTAAATACAAACACTATCCCACTGGAATCTGGTTAGCATTGGGCAATGCTGGAACTACAAACAAATTAAGTGGCCAAAGAATGGATCACAAGGAAATTTTGCTTGGTGATGGATTCAACACTGTTTTGTTTTGGTGTAGCTGGGAGAGGTTGTGGAGAGGCTGGGAAAGGCATGGAAAAGAGAGCAGGGATCAAGAGACAAGAAGGGAAATCCATTGTAAACTTAAGTCATAGATGGCAACTTAGTCCAGGGTAGCCAGAACCCTGAGAAGTTGTGTTCCAAGTCATTCACAGAGATCCTGCCTTAATGACATTCGTTATCAATGAGGCTAGGAAATCCCTCTCACCATTTCCCAGATTCTGTGTTTACCCCGGCTAGTAATAAAGACACCTTCCTGAAATCTGCATTGTTCTTGCTTCCTTAAACTTCCCTAGCTGCCTTGGGCTGGATAAGAGCGTTCTTGACGCTACAGACAGCTTTCAATAAATCTGGTATGCTCCATTTTTTCTTACTCGTAAAAGTATTTTTTTTAATTAACAAACTACTTAACATAGAAGGAAACATAACATAGAAATTCATCCATTTAGCCCCTAGAATAGAAGTGATAATAAAGGACTAGCTTTGGAACAGCTTCTGCTTAGAAATGTTATATTATGCCATAATACTTTTGTTAGCCTGTAAGGTGCCTCAAGGCTTTTTATTGTTTTTTGCTGCAACAGCCTAACACAATCCCCTCTGCCAACGGTGAATAAATGTTTCCTGATGGATTTCATTACGTATTCAGGATTTATACCCTTTATTTCTGAACTTGCGATCATAACAATGTAAGAAAGGCCACCATTAATATTCCACCTCTCTGGAAACAGCTTAGAAATATTATGCTGTTGGAAATTAAACGGAATAGAAAATGCCTGCGACCTTCTTCCAGGAACTTATCAAAATCTGCCAAAGCACACACCGTACAGGTTATGGCAACTGGAAAGGAATGGTCTCCCAACATTATACCATATTGAGTAAGAAAGGTCTACACAATCTCCTTACCTGGAATGGGGATTTCAATTCAGGTGGTGCCCTTGTAAATAAGAACTGGATGATGGTACTGAATGGAATGATATCTCCCACAGCCGGGCTATTAGAAATAAGCTCGCTGGTCTGGAAAAGCATTGGTCTGGGGGAGGAGGAAGCATTACATGAGATGGTGAAAAGTTCAGAACATTAAGACTTTCAAACAATTTAGTAGCAGAACGCTTGTCACGGTGGATGCCCATGTTACAGTAGAGGCTGGGCCACACAGTGCCCAACTAGAGACTAAGTTTAGTTTCTGCAGCTACAGTGTTCCCATAACCACATTTTCACTTTTCCCCACTACCTTCTTGGAATGTCTCAGCCCTGGACCTCTGTGGGTGGGGGCTCTGTTCTATCCAGTGGTAGCCTAGTCTCACATTTTGTTCCTCTGAGTCCACTCTCCAGCTACAAAAAGTCAGAAGCCAAGAACAGAATTCTATTTTATTTACAGACACTATAGGAGGAGAGCCATGTTCATCCATGGTAGCCAAAAATCAGGAGTCTGATAACACCTTTTTAGATTAATACATTTTATTAAAAGGCATCAGCTTTCACGAGCTACAACTGAGCTGAATAAACCACCAGCCTCTTTCTGAGTGTTTTTTTATGCTACACCAGCTTTGCTCAACCTTGGTATCTTTAAGATGTGTGGACTTCAACTCCCAGAATTCCAGCTGAAGTCCACACATCTTAAAGTTGCCAAGGTTGAGCAACACTGTGTTACACTGACAACAAAATCACCATATGTGGACAAACTTCTCATACTTTGGGCATGTGATGCAAGCAGATGATCCACTAGAAAAACTAGGATGCTTGGCAAGGTGGAGGAAAGCAGGAGGAAGAGAAGATCACAGGTAAGGTGGATGTCCTTGGAAGAGCTACTGATTATCATTAGTTACCAGAGATTGAACCTGGCTTAATGACACTTAACTAATAGCAAACACAGCATGCAACTGTTTGCCAATTTGCTTTGCAGGATTCATACTCCTCTATTTTTGAATCGGGTAGGTGATTGTTTGCAGTAACAGCTTATTATTTTAATTAAACAATCCTCCGCCATCACATTATAAATTCTCTGCTTCGAAGAGGGGGAAAAAGGATAAAGGGGGGAACCCTTAATGTGACTACACAGCTCATTATCACAAGAATTGAGATCAAAAATAAAAGCAAAAAGGTACAATTTAGCTGACATTTGCATGGCAAATTTCTCCATGTTGTAGTCACATTCTGAATAAAACCTTAAAGGGAAAAAAAGTAATTTGTTGGTAATTTACATGTGATGCTGCCAGAGGGTTTTAATTAAAACCCCCTACAAATGAGAAGCCACTGATTTCTGTTAATGAAAACAGTTGAATCACAGTTTCAGCTGTGAACATCACTTACCTGAACGATCTTAGAAGTCTGTATGACTTTCCCAGATCAGAGATCCGTCTGCAAAGGGGTGCCACAGCTAACTCCATCTGTAAGAGGAATTAATTTTGTCTTAATCAGCTAGTTCAGAGTCTTAAATAAGACTGGGCAGAGCAGATCTTAGAGGCAGATTAACTCACTGAATCCCAGCAGTCTTTCACAATATTGCACTGTCCAGATCTGCTGAGAATACAATTCCCACAATTCAGAGTCAGTATAGCCCAGTGTTTCTCAACTTCAGTGACTTTAAGATGTGTGAACTTCGACTCCCGGCCTACTGACTGAGGAATTCTGGGAGTTGAAGTCCACACATCTTAAAGTGTCTGAAGTTGAGAAACACTGGTATAACCCATAGTCAATAGATCTGTGAACACTAATGTTGCATAATTGGATATCACTGCCTTTAAGACAGGACAGGTTAAACACTTCCTGCATCGTGGAGCACCATTTCACTCTCTAGGAACCAGGAATGTTCAAATGGATTATGCAGCATTGGTAGCCCAGCAATCATACAAAAAATCATAATCAAGGGGGTGGGCCAATACTTGTTATTAAATGAGTTCAGCTCAGCTTTTATCTGGCATACAACAGGGCCCCTACCTTAACGACAGACTGCTTGAAATCATACAAATTAAATTCCTAAGAGCAATTTCACCATTTCTTAATGTGAGCACAACCTTAAGGTTGGAGTCTGGTTGCGGAGGGTAGGAACAAGCAGTGGTTAGCCAATTGCTAATTACCGGCTGAAGAACAATATAGAGTTTGTGATCATTTCCAATCCAGGTGAACACAGTTTCACCTTTAAAGATAGGTTCCTTCAGATTCTGCCCTGGATTTTTATTCTTTTATGGGCAGGCCGTAATGATAGTAAGGTAGTGAAGTGATACAGGCCATCAGGAAGAATTGGTCTCCCACACAGGACATGAGAGAGAGATTTTGTCCGTCCCAGAGGGAAACCCACCTGCTACCTCTTCTCCCTCCAAGGTACAGGAGAGCATTCACGAAAGCAAGATCTGCTCTGCTCCAAAGGGCAGATTTCATAACATCCCAAATAAGGAGCGTATTTGCCCCATGGATTAGAATCGATCGAGATTGTTATGCCTGTTTTACTATAGGGTACACTTTACCGAGAATGCCATGCTAAGTATCTTACACCTCTTCTGCTGCAATTCCCAGGCCGTTGGAACAATTTTACACTTCCTTACTTCTGCTAGACAAAAACAATTCTATCACACATAATGTGGCAAAATTTTGTATGGCAACACATTGAGCTTGACAGTAGGCATTTTCTGCATCAGCTTTTATAACAGCTGGGGACCGACAACTGAGCATAATTTAACTCTTACCTTGTTTGTACTACACGCTCTGTAACAAATGATTCAATGGTTTACTAATTTCATATCACCATTTATAAATGTTTGGCTCTGACCCATAATAATAAAATCTTTGTACCTGCTCCATTATTAAAGCTTTGTACTGAACAAACCCAGAGTTTCAGGTTGTCCCTGTGCCCTAAGCCATCCTCCTGTTCCGGAGACATGTTACATTGCAATGAGCCATTCTCTTTTGTGACAAACACACAAAATGTGCATGAACATCTGTTGTGGCTAGAATTTGGCACGAGACAGCTATAGTATTAGTATTACTAATAATTAGTATTACTGTTCCATATACTGGAGCACTCTGCTTCGTAGAACTTACTGAAATGGATAACAACCGGAGCAGAGATGCTGGAATGACTGGGGTGAAGGTGGGGGTGGAAGTGGGCTGGAGGGGTCTGTGTTGGTAGCACAAAGGGTAAGTGCTGGGCCAGTTGGGTGCACGGTGACGGCAGAGAAATCAAGTCCCGGCATCTTGCCCCATAAGACCCACCTGGAGTTTGACGCAGCCAAAACCTGGAACAAGCAAAGGGTTCTGGATTTTGGTTCAGCCAGACTGCCACAGAGTGCTTGTTCTGTAAGAACAAAACACAGTTCCCATTTCATGCACACCTCTAGTTACCAACACCCCACTAGCTTTGTAAGCAGTGCACTTTTTGTAGCCTTGTCAGCCACCACATCATTATACTGTAATTAATAAATGAATTGGATTCTTCACGCTCAGTTCCCGGTAACTTCACAGACACGTCCTTCTAGTTTTCTGCCCAAGTAGTTCCACCCTGTCTTCTTCTGGGATGTATTTTTGGCTTCCCAGTCTACCCTAGAGAAATCTTGGGATTTCCTTATCTCCACTAGAACTTGCTCTGCTTAGTCTTTTCCAAGATCTGCCAAAGTTCCAAGTATTATGGTCTACTGAACACTGGGAACTTATTGTCCTGACCAGTGTCAGTTTCTACAGTCCAAAATCCAGAGGGGGAACTCCCTAGGATGTAACTGATGCAAGATCCACCATTCTTAAGCAAAAGAACTACAAAGAGAGATTTCTCTGAACACTGTCACAAGAGAGATTCAACCCCATTTCCCATGGATTAAACACTGACACCACCAACAATTCGTTCATCCAAATTATGACCCTACATCTATCTCAAAATAATAGTCCTTTCATTAGATGATGACCTGTGACTCACAAAAATTTCTACTGTCGAAAGTGTGCTAGCTATTGAGATGTTACAAGATTCTAATATATTTAAATGTCATGTAACATAATCATATGGTTGAAAGGGACTAGGGAGACCCTCTACTCTGACTCACAACTCAATGGAAGATCTGCAATGCAGGATGCTGTGGTAATTGTCAGAGTTATTACCATAGCATCCTGCATTGTAGATCCTTCATGACAATCCAGATACTTTCAATATTTCCAGAGAAGGAGACTGCACCAC
The DNA here is from genome assembly GCF_059951505.1 of Python bivittatus. Classification (NCBI taxonomy): domain Eukaryota; kingdom Metazoa; phylum Chordata; class Lepidosauria; order Squamata; family Pythonidae; genus Python; species Python bivittatus. The sequence goes on along the minus strand of NW_028277029.1, from coordinate 5,537,676 downwards.
TCCTAAAACAACTGAATCACTGCTGTGGGAAACTTTCTCCTAATGTTTAACTGAAAACTGCTCCTCTGGAATTTCCATCTGTGTGTGTGTGTGTTGTGTTTTGCTATGTGACATCTTTTCAGATACCTGAAGACTGATATGATGGCTCTCTTAAATGTCTTCTCTCTAAGCTAATCCCATTCAAATATTTCACTGTTCTTCACAGAGCTGGATTCCTAGCTTCCTCACCATCCCAGTTCACTTCTTTGGATGTATCAACTGCTACTGGACAGATTGTGCAAAATATACCCTAATACTGAATACAGCAGAAGCATTATTTTAACAAAAAATAAACACCAGAGTTCATTCACTGGTCCTAGCAAAATTTTAAAAAAAATTGATCACCAAAACTTTTTTGTTTTTCTTTACATTTTTCTGCCCCGGGGAAAATAATTCATCCATCCCCCCCCAGCTTATTAGTAGTATTATTGCTGTTAGTACAAGAGGCAGGATAAAAGTCTAACAAATATTAAATTCTGAAAAATCTGGAATGTATTTTCATTCCAGCCAACAGAGATGAAATTACTTTTTGAAGTCAAAGAATGTCTATTTTTGCTCTGCTAAACTCAGAACCCCTGCCTGAAGACTGTATTTTTGTGCCAGATAGCAAAAAAGAAATCTTTGATTTTCCTTCGTCTGTTTCTGACTCCATCATGTTCACATTTCCTTCTTTTGATCACGCAGAACTACATGGCATTTAAAGGGCAAAATACGACTCTCAAACTATGGCAACTTAAAATACTCCAAATTACTGTAACCTTAGTGCACTTGATTTTTGTTATTCAGCAACAAAGATCCCCATAATGAATAGGTCATAAAGCACAACAATTCCTAGATAATGCCTTGCGGTATATATAAATGTCAAGAAAATGTCACTTAAAATTATCTCACTGACCTCAGCAAATCTTTTTAGACCAGCCCTAAATGGTGAAAATTGAGCTGTACGTTTGGCATAAGTGATTGTTATCGACTTTCAGTTCTAGCTTTCTACATGTTTAAATATAAACATCTTGTTTTGTATTTTGGGGCTTATAATTTGCTTCCTTCACACTGTTTCAACAAGACAGCCCCAAATACATAGATGCCTCTGCGTGTATGTGTGTATTTATCTGTAGCTCCCATAACAACTTAGTTAAAAAAGGAATGTTGAAATTAAAGCCACCACCTGATTTAATCCTCTGTGAGAGTCAGCTGATTAGCTTAATCAGATAATGAAGGTGAGCATCTCACTAACTTTTTTGTTTTGCTTTTGTTTTAATAGGAATTTTGGAACTAATGCCCTTTTGGAATTTCTATGGGAAGTACCTGTGTCATCTATCCCTCAATTCATCAGAAAAGTCAGCAGGAACGTAAGAAGTTGCTTCTTTATGAGTTAGGCCTCCAGTCCATCTAGTTCGGTATTACTAACTGCCAACACCTCTTCAGAGCTTTGGCCTAGGTTAGGGTTAACCTAGGCTAACCCTAACCCTAACCCTAACCCTAACCCTAGGCAATTTAGGTTCTCCCACTTAATCATGGTAGAATTTCCATTCTTTGTTCTTGCCTTCTGCTGAAGTGTTAGATTTTATTATGAGTTCTGTTATGAATGTTATGTTATGAAGTCTCAAGTCATGGCAAAAGCTTAAATCTGGTAAGTACGCTATGATATTAGGATCACTATCCATGTCTGAAAAACAGGCAAACAAATGAAGAACAATCACGTTTTCAGAATGTATTTATAATTAGTTCTGGGCTAGTTATGTATCAAATGTTAGTTTCCTTTTGCATTTGGGTGTGTATTTTGTGCCCTCAGTAGAGTGTAAAATAGTCTATCCATGAAACATGTTCAAAATTTCAACTCACTGAGAGGACAACACCCAGAATGGAGGAGTCAGAATGGAGGTACAGTGCATTATTGTGATTCATTCTGAAGATAACCAAATACTTTGCCTTTATGGCTTTTTTTTTTTTTAAAAAAGCTTGGCCTACAGAAAAGAACCAGTGAGAAATATAAGAAAGAAAGAAAAAATACAACAAAGCAACACTAACAATCTGTAGAAAAAGAAATACTGAATGGTGGGAGAATTCAAAACTAGTCATTCACTGATTTTTTTTTTAAGTTAGCTAAATTTTCTTCCAAGTTACAAGAGAGTATAGAAACCTTATTCTAGTAAGTAGTAACAAACACAGGGGGAGTGTAGTAGTCCTTTTCTGAACAGGTGAGGTGGTGTCACTGTACCTTTAAAGAGTAATAATAATTTGGAAAGGTAATAAAAGAACTAAATAAATTTGGAATAATAAATAAATAATAATAAATAAATTTGGAATAAATAATAAATGTGGAAGGATAATAAAAGAGAGCCAGTCTAGCGTAGTGGTTAAGGCATCAGGCTAGAAACCAGGAGACGGAGTCCTAGTCCCGCCTTAGGCACGAAGCCAGCTGGGTGACTTTGGGCCAGCCACTGTCCCTCAGCCCTAGGAAGGAGGCAATGGCAAGCCCCTTCCGAAAAACCTTGCCAAGAAAACTGGTGTCCAGGCAGTCACCAGGAGTCAACACTGACTCGAAGGCACAAAACAAAGCGAACTAGCTCTATCATCACAACACGTCTTTGTAACATATGAAACAGATCAGAATCAGCTGACCAAGGCTTGTATATGGGGCTTATATACTCAAGGCATGTAAAAAAGGACAGGGCTTTGAATGTGCCGTCGCAGACACCATCTTGACTTTTGATTCCCCTTGCAGAATGCCCCAGGGTATCTTTCAAAGTAATTGCCAAAATCTTTAGGTGTCTGCTCTTCAAGTACGTCAATCAGATGTCAGCAATCGCATTCTACGACACAAATAAAATCTGGTTCTAGTTCTTTTTTCTTAAAGAGATGCAGAAGAATTATGTTTAGGTGAAGGGCGTGAAGCAGCAACACTGCATGAGCTGATGGATAGTGTTTTCAACCCTGAGCCCATGAGGAGACCAAGCAGAATTAAGACTGAGCGTCCCTCCTTCACCTGAGCAAAGTCAGCCGCAAGCCGCATTTTCCCTCCTTCACCCAGGGGCCTGAGCAGGCTGGCATTGCGAATGAAAATCTCAATGGCCCTCTGAGCGATGGCTTCGGTGCTCTCGTAGACAAAGTCATAGCACTCAAAGTGCCTGAAGTAGTCATTCATGACCCTGGCGATAAACCCCTGCAGCTCTTTCATGTACAAGGAGCAAGGGACATCCGGCTTTCCTGAAGGAGGCAGAGACCTGCCAGAGAAACGAAAGGTGGGGGGGGAGAGGTTAATTTCCTGCTCATTTCCATGGAAGGAGGTTTGTTACTATGTGGTTTCACCTCTCACCATGCCACACGTGAATGCAATGGTAAGATGAGGTATGTAATTGAGACATACAAGGAGCTCTCTCTGAAAGCTGTGTCTGAAGCATCTAATTTTGGTTTCTGGAACTATGGCATGACAAAAACTTATTCTTTGATTAGCCACTTCCCTCCCTCCCTCCCTCCCTCCCTCCCTCCTTCTCCCAAACTCCCCCTTGCAAAAGTCTAGAGCAGTGTTTCTCAACCTCGGCAACTTTAAGACCTGTGGACTTGCTGGCTGGGGAATTCTGGAGTTGACGTGCACAGGTCTTAAAGTTGCCGAGGTTGAGGAACACTGCTCTAGAGCATTTTCATCAGCCAGAAGCCTTAAGCTCTAAATCCCCCTTTTAATTTAAAGGGCCCAGCTGTCAGTATAATACTTTAATATCAGTTCCCATCATGGAGTTGCAGTTTAGCCTGGCTCCAAATCCTAACGCTACAATTGTTCTAATTCCGCAGCATGGATTACACATGGCCTCTTCGACGGAGCAGGACCTCTCTAAGGCATGGGGACAAATTTCAAAGCAAACATGCCACACTCGCATCTCACAGAGGCCCCTTAGCAACACCCCTCAGTAAGATCTTTTGGAGTGTCACCATTTTAGAAAGAATTGAGGATCTTCGTTTATTTCAACCATTTTTAAAACAGCCGAAACAATTGTTTGAAATCTTCATTTCTGGATGGTTTTTCTGACAGTGAAGGACAACCAGAGCTGAAATAGAATGAGGTAAAGCTGGGGGGAAAAACTACAGTATTCTTCAAGCTGCCTTAGAATGATGTATTACACTGCTGAATCTTTTAAACCCCCCACCAGGCAAGATCTAGAGCAGATCTGTAGCAAAGTTTCTCAGAATCATATGGAGAAACCCAATCAGGGGACAAGGGTTTGCACTGTTTGACTTCCTTGTGTAGTTGTCTCACCCATTTAACATAAGAGTTTAGAGCACAGTGTTGGGTTCTCATAGTCAAATCTATTATAAACCTCAGCAAGGCCATTTCTTCATCCTACTCCAGATCCAAGTATCCTCAGCATTTCCATATGCATGATGCAACATTGGCACGAAAAAACAACCAGAGCCCTGCTGAATCAGATTAAAGTCTTAACTTAAAGTCCAGTATTCTCCTTCTTCAACGGCAGGTAAAGAACTCCTCATGTCGAGTTCAACTCCCAGTGCTTCATGGATACATCCATGTCCTTTGCTTGGCAATAGATCAAAAGTGCTTTCTTTTGGGATATTTTTTTTAAGTTCTTAGTTTAGCCTAAAGTTTTAGGATTTCCTAATGGGTCATACATCCAAATGCTAATCAGGTCCAACTGTACATATTTTTAGAGAACAGCAAAGGTCATCTAGGATTATCACCTAGTTGGACCCTACAGTGGTTACTGGATGTCTGTAGAAGCCCAAAAGTAGCACGTGTGCAAAGTCATCTTTCTGTTCCTCTTCAGAGAAACATAGACATGGCATTTCTAATCATTCTTAAAATCATTTATCCTGTGTCCAACTCAGACCTGGCATTCCTGCTCAATTTAGTAGACAAGAGAGAAATTTCTGGGACTGAAAGACCTGATAAAGGTTATGTTCTCCCTTTTTTGGAGACTTACCAAACTAATTGATCGTCATTATTCTAATGAATATCAGCGCAAAAAACTCATCAAAAAAACCTGTCCTGTTTGTTTTTATAATGTTGCAAGTTAAGCAAATTATATTTCAACAGTCTTTCCTCTAAGAATTCTAAAATATTACACATTAAATAATCAAAGCAAATCCTGCTTTTAAAAATGCCCTTCCTGGGCTTCATAGCCCCCCCTCAGTCACCCAGTTTTAGTTTCCAAAGAGACAAATAATTAGCATAGCACGCATCTCCCCAGCAGAATTACATCTATTGTCTTCCATAATAGATTGGAGTACAGCTAGATTAGCTTTTCTGTTGCAGGATCACAAAGACAATGGAGTCTCAGTTTTTCATACGGTTCCCTCGTAGGCCTATTAAAGGCTACACAGAAGCAGTTACTCTATTACCCAGAAAAATCTTCCTGATGCATAGTCATGATAATAGCTTCTATTGAGTCTCCAACCGAGTCCAGTAAAGGTTGCACAGCATTGCCCATTAAATCATGGATTATCTAGAAGGCAGAACCAAGAATAAAATACAACTCAGAAAGAAACCATGTGAAATATCATGACCAAAATACTTCACGAGTTTCAAGGTATAATTACATTATACAGATATTACATTATACAAGTATTCTCCAATTTTGAACAATGGTGTGTGTATTTATATGTGAATGTAGATAGGTGAGAGCATGGGAGCAGGTATAAAATGAACTGGGTTTCCTAGGAGAAAATCTCCTGTTTTGGAGCAAGGGGCTGAACAAAGGCCAGCAAAAGTAAGGTTCATTGATAGCAGAAGGCATTTTCCAGAAACAGAAAATTACGGGATAGACATTTTTAGAAATTTCTACAAATGGAAGTGACTCACTCTGGAGGCAGCCTCTGTCTGCCTGGCTACTTTTTAATTTTTTTTTTTATCTTAAAGAATATATTTAACTGAAAGGTGGCACTTTAAATAGATAACTGAAAATGTATGACATTGCTTTTTAAATAGATAAAGCATCTTTTTCTCCCTTTGGTATATATTTGCACTGCTTTATAAATGTAATCCTATTTTAAGAACTACTCATTCAACTTGGTAGCACAGCAAATAATAATAATAATAATATTATTATTATTATTATTATTATTATTATTATTATTCACAGCATCAACCAATATCACTTAAGTACCTAAATTGAAACCAAGTGGATGCCAAGAGCTTAACTTTGCCTAGATCAGGCACTGCGTGTACAGATAACTTATATGGAGGCTGTGTATAGTATCCTCTATCAAGGGTGTCCTTGTCCTCTGAGCAATGCACATGTTCCTCCAACAGTGGAGGCTGGGGAAGAAGAAGGGAATGTAGATCTTGGTGTTCGGGGTATTCTCTGAACCTGCATTTTTCCTGCAGATGTTTCATTACCAGGCTAGGTAAAAATCGGTGCATGAGGGAGTGGAGTTTCCTGGTTGTATATATATAGTAGCTTGGTTGGGGTGTGATTTCTTCGTCAAAAGATGCAACCAAAAGTCAAAGAAGGAAATCAAGAGCCGAGAGCATATTCCCTCCAGCAGCCAACACCCAGACAAGCAGGAAACAGTACCAGAAAAACAATCAGGGAAGAAATAATGTCCTAATCAGGGAACCATCAAGGAAGAAGCCACATCCCCACCAAAACTGGCAAAGATAAACCACTATATATAAGCTACCAGCAAACCCCACTCTCCCATGCACTGATGATGTTACCTAGTTGGGCAATGAAACATTTGCAACCAAGAGGAGAGAGCACCAAGGACCCAGCAGTTTAACCCTGAGCTACTTATATTCTCCTTTATTGGAACCACAGTTAAATTTTATTTTGTACATTTACATTTAATTACAATTAAAAATAGTTAAAATAATATTCCCCTGCAAAACACTGAAATCATTTCCCCTTTGATGGTAATTTTTAAGATGACAAAAGAGTTTGGGGGCTCCCATGCCACCACATGGACCTCTTTGCCAGTTGAAAACTGCTGGATCTAAGGATCCCACAAGCAAAGTTTCTGCTCAACAAAGAATGTTCTGCTCATCTGTTAGTGGGAATCTGCCCCAGAGGATAGAGGGAATCTCAGAAGCACGATGGGAGTGAGCTGGGGAAAACGGCTCACTCCCAGAAGTGCCCACTGGGTGGATATAACAGGAGCATCCACTAAACTAAAAAATGTTGACTTATTATATACTATTTAATTATTTCTTTATTTGATTAGTATTAGTATCCTGCCTTTTATTCAGAAGCTCAAGATGGCATGTGAAGCACTCCCTCCTCCTGTTTTTCTCCACAACAGTGACCCTGTGTGGTAGGTTGGGCTGACAGAGAGGAAGCCTGTAGTGCCCAGCAAGATTTAAATCTTTCTCAGCGATTTTATCATACACACCTACCTTCAAAGCTGCAGTAACAATTTCCTCTGAAGCTGTTGGAAACATACTTTGGCTGGAGATAACCTAAGGAAAATACGTGGAACAATGTTAAACTGTGCAGTGAGGCCCAAGTATAGCCAATCTTCATTTTACTGGCTAGCTACAGAGGGTCAGCTGACCCACCAGCTGTGTCTACAACCAAAATATGCTTGGTCCCCTTCTTCTTTATCTGACTCCACCAGGACGCCAGGCAGACATATCTAATTCTATCAAGAACCAGTGAAATACCAAGACTGAGCCCATTCCAATGATCACAGAAATTATTTGAGAAGTGATCAATTCTCAAGGTGTTTGGAGTGCTCCAGCTATTAAACGTTTAACTTCACAAATATCCTTGGCACTTACTTTTAGAACTGACTGGTGCAGCTTGTAGAGCGAATTCACCACAGCCACATTTCTTCTCTGCCCTTCAGTTAATGGGCCAATCACCTGGCTAGCTTCTCCCTGTGTAGAGAGCTGCAGCAAGCAAATGAACAAACAAATAATTTCATTTGAAGTATCCAGATTCAGATATATCACTTCCTCTGAAAAATGAAATGGAAAGAGAAAGGAGAACTTTAGGTAATATAATGTTGAATTCCCGGCAAAAAAAATCTCCTGGAGTTGTGGTCATGACTTCAAAAAAATCAGCTTGCATGTCCTTCTTTAAGCTTCATTCATTCTGACAAGGAATAATTCCCGTGCGCCAACCCTACGTCTATTTAGGTAAACAAAATCATCTTCTGAATAGTGAAAACCAATGGCTGTTTTTCCAGCAGATCAATACTTTGGAAGGCACTGAGCTTTAAGAGCTCTTTCTTTGAAATAACACCAAACCATGATGAATGGAGAACAGTATCTCCTTTGAGCATGTCCTGGCTCTTCATGATGCCCATGGCAAGAAAAATAGCATGTGGGGAAATGAAACCTCCCATGTCAACAGCCTAGCCACGTAACTACTCCTTATGCATTTAGCACTGAGAATACGACTGGAAATGCCAAATTTAGAAGCAGCCTGTAGGTCTTCCTTGCATACTTAAAAATGGACTCAAGCATTCCTAACACAGAGGAAAGGAGAGTGGATCAGTGTCAAAAAGTCTAATAATATCCATCAAGGCAAATCCTAAAAGCATCTTTAATAAATAAAGCATGACTAGTCTTTCTCAAATATAGGTATGGGGAATAAGTCATAGGGCAAACAATACACAGAGGTAACTATCGTGGAAATAAATATTTTTGCTTTATTTTTAGAACACAGTCTTGTTTCCAGAAGAGGTGACCTGATATAAACCTGTCCATCTCTTGCATCCAGACAGAAATCACCTCATTTAATCACAAACAGCTTTTCCCCAGAAGATAATATATTTTAGGAGTGACTCTGGGTGCACCAGGCTGCCAGATCAGGACCTTTGTCAGATGCTTAAAAGGAAAATCCACTCAGCCATAAATAGGGCACTACTATTTCCAGCGGCCTTTTTCTTTCAAGGGCCAGCAATAACCTTATACTCTTTTAAACTCACCTCAGATTATTCACCCGAGATTTCTAGGCAAGAAATAATGCATCAAAACAGAAGCCTTCCCTATGCCCCTTACTCTAATCTTCTTGAAGCTTAATACAATTTCTTCAACTAACCTTCCATTATGGCATCTCCTTTGGTGAAACATTAGGGCAGTTTGCTGCAACTGCATGCCTGAATTTAATGATCCAGCTAGTGTAATTTCATTGGTAAGGACGCCCTTTGCAATGAGAGGCTGATGATACCTCCCGGTCCCCCCACCTTGTTTAGTTTTTGCTTCAAGTTTTCATCTTGAATTTGACAACAAAAAAGTTGTAAGTGGCAGATTTTTTAAAAAACTATCATCTCATGAACACACACCACTTAAGTCAAGCTCTTCTCACCCAGAATTAGGAAGCCTCTAAATACAATACAAGTATGGATCCTGAATCTGCCCTTTGGAGGAAGAGTTTTTCTTTCATTCATATCACAGAGTGTGATATAAGAGGAAAAGAGGCAACTTTCATCAAGTCCTTCTCTTTCTCCTGTTTTAAGGGTAAAGACACCCTCCAATTAATCCTGAATCTTCATATATTCCAAAAGACCGGCCCCAACCATCTGGCGCATATTTGGGGTGGAAAAAGGAACTGCACAGGAAAGGCAGAACAGATTAAAATTGGCTCCTATCCCCAGGATATATGTGGATACAAATATTTTGTAACTGGTTTTACAATTCTTGCTACACATGAAAGTATTACCTTGTTGCTGAAATTTATTATTAAAAGATATATGGAAATGTATTTATTTATTTATTCGATTTCTATGGCTGCCCATCTCAGACAAGTGATTCTAGGTGGCGAACAATCATCAAATCAGTTAAAACCAAGTACAAACACCATACAAAAATAAATTATATATATAGCAGCTGAGAAAAATTATAACCGTATCTGTTTGATGTATATCCTCCTATCATTCAGGAGCTTAAGGAGATGCACATAGTGCTCCCTCTTCCCATTTTTTTCTCAGATGGGCTGGGCTGAGAGTGAACAACTGGCCCCAAGAGCTTCTGTGACTGTGACTCAGACTGTGACTGAGGACAGACTGAGACCTGAGTTTCCTTGCTCCTAAGTCCAACACCTTAACTGCCAGACTAAACCAGCTCTCAATTTATTTATATCTGCCATCAGATAACCAACGAGGTTTAGATGTTTAAGACCAATGGAACTGATCCCATCGAGCTTATCACTTGATCACTGAGAACAATGGCATTTTAGCTGGATGATCATACCTGTATGGGCATAGGTTTTCATGGTTGAAGGTAACTGAAGCACTAATCACATGGTCTCTGAACTTATGTAACAGAGCTACTATCTTAATTGCTGTTCCTGCCCTCTTGCTGTACACTCAGCCCAAAATAGAAACAATCCAACAGCAATGGCAGTCTGCCATCACAATATATCAAGCAGCTGACAAGAACAACAATGCAGGTCACTGCACTGCTTGGTGGACAGCTGAATTTCTTCTTCCCCATCTTCCACAATGGCAACCAATGGCAATCCAGTTTAAAAAAAATGAACAGGGTCTTATAATGGAGTTAGTGGAATGGTGCTTTTTAAATTAGCTGAAGGATGCCTGCTCCTTCTCCTGTTGCTCTGCTGCTAAGAGACTTTCTTTGAAGAAGATAAACAGAATTATGTCAACCACAAAGGGGTAAGGTTGGGCATGTTACAATGATGTTCAGCTGCTAGAGACACATGGAACAGAACACGTGCAACAGAATCACATCCTCTTTTTGAAAGCTAATACTTTAATACAGGAACACCCATAGAGAAGAATCTGCCCTCCTGGACCCATAAATATCTTTAGATTATATTTTTCTGTTAATAGATAGTAGTGCGGAATGGTTAAAACATTGACCTAAAGCAATCCACCAGGAACAGAGAAAACTGGTGACAGCTTTATATTTCAGATGAAGAGGGGAGAGAATGAAATTTACACAATGTTTATAACAGTATATCATATTTTTCAAGGGCTCAAGTATTTCATGTATGGTACTTGCCCAAGAATTTTATATAGGAGAACTGAGCTGTTTTCATTTTATATGACAGATGGGAGACTGAAACAGTCTGCCAGTAATAGGTTGACGCCTATAAGAGGATGATGCACACCAGGGATGACCTTCCAAACCAGAAAATATTGTATTAGGGTTTCCAGGAGCCCATTCCAACTGGCTGGTTCAACAGTGTAAGCAGAGGCTTGCCTTTTTGCACCAGCATCAGAAGGCAAGGCAAGTAACAAGTTTGCACAAGCCTCAAGTTGGGAAACAACTTCTGTGTTCACTCTCACAGCAATGGGATCAAGCAATTCAGCTTTCTTGATGCCTATCTGGGCAAAAACAGTTGTAAAATTTAAATCCTCTGGTCAAAAATACACCAAACTTGGGTCACATAGTTTTGTTTTGTTTGAAGATGTTTTAGTTGTACCGGGTGACCAGAAATCTCTGCACTGCCCTTCATCAAAGTCTCTTGTAAAGAAAAAGAGAGAAACCTTCTAAATGCAAATGTTCATTCAATGGAAAGCTGTAGAAAACCTCCCTTCTTTTGAGTAAGACCAAAAAAAAAAGAAAAAGCTCCAAGAATCAACTTGCTGATGGTGGCAAGTTAGGTCATAGTGACCAATTCTAAAACTTCTAATCATGGATTGAATCTGTTAGTAGCAGTTTAACAAATATGCTTGTGAAGGAGACTCCTAGAGAAGGTGAATTATGAAATTATGAATGATGAAAGACACATTTGTTTGCCATGCTGCGATGCACACTCAATGCATGTCTGCTTTAATTAGAAAACAGTATAGTCGGAAGTTCTACTCCACTCATACCAAGACCAAAATTCTGGTTATTTGCCATTTTTGCCATGAATATCTGAAAATCTGTGTCAACTGATACTTCCAACAGAAAATATATTAAGTTGATTCCAATAGTAATCTGATACTCAAGGGAGTGAATGTAAACATTTTGAAGTTTACCATACCATGTGGAGAAATACTTAAGGCTCTTGACAAATATAATTTACAAGAAAAAGTGGTAATATCTGTACTGTCAGCACAAAATCCAAACTTTTGTGCTGACAAGTTTTGTGGTCAACAAAGAGCTGGAAAAGACAGTAGTTTCTGATTAAAAGAAGTAATCCCTTGGATTGGAACAGGTGGTGTAGCCCACATTGTTCACAATGCAATGCATTCTACTACTGACAGGTCACCCCTTCACACTGAGCCCTTTGCTATCAAGGTTTACAAGTACTTCCATATTTATACAGCCAGAACCACATGTTGAAAGGTTCATGATGTTGTTGATTCAGAGTATCAGCAGCTTCTCAAGACAAGCAAAACCTGCTGGCTTTCTTGGAAACCTGCAGTGAACAAGGTGCTGAAGCTTTTCCCAGCTCTCAAATCTTACTTGATCTCCGTATAAGGGGTCCTAACAGCAATATCTATGTTCTTCAATGTCGTGATAAAATCTGGGCTGGATTTCTGCACAGTTACTTTCTTCCATTTAACAACAGATTAAAAGCTATAGAAGAACAACACACAAATGTGACAGATGTGGTCACAAACTGAAAGAAAAACCAACCGAAAGGAGAACTGTGTGTTTTGTGGACCTGCAGGTTAGCATTCTTCTTACTGAGCAAGGAGCCCCATATCCAGGTTAATTCCAGAAATATCCTCACTCTTTCTATGCCAGTTCTAATGTTTACCTAGAGGAATGGGGATCATGTTTTAGTGAACTGTATATATTTTCAGGGATCCAGGAAGAGAAAATCCCAGCTTGGAACTGGCAGAGGACACTCTACAGTTTGCAAGTGCAGAATCACAAAATCCATGAAATACAAGTTATCTGATGAACTGACATATATAGTACAATGGAATAGGGGAAAATTGGATAAGCAGTGAAAAGGAACTTTCAGCCATTCGGGAAATATGGACATTATTTTTTTAAAAAACTGGTCTTCCTAGTACAATTTGCTATGTGCCTATATGGCATGAATGAATCTGTATTTTTTTCCCCCACAATAAATAATACAGGAGAGATGAGAGAAATGTTATAGAACTAACAGCTCTGAAAACAAGGCTTATCTTGACAATAAACTGCCGAATCTGACAGTATGCTCTTAAAAAGCAGAACTATTCCTCAAAACATTCATTCTCAAAAGCACTTGTCAGGGGAGCAATCTGGAACAGTGATTCTGAACCTTTTTGTGAAGTATGACACTCTAATGAAAATGTAAAATCTGATCAACTTTCTTCTTTTTGTAATTTTTGCCTAGGATTCTTGGGAAATTGAGTTATAAACTAGCACCTATATATACATATACATATATATACATACATACACACACACACACAAATATGTTCCTTTTTTTAGTCTTGGAAATCTGGTTGTCTATGACCACCCAGGGATAAAATATCTGAAGTGATATTTGAACCTAAGGCATTCAAAATTCAACAATACTGGATATAAATGTATGATTTATTAGAATCTTAAAGAGATGTACCTTCTGAAGAAATGCTGCTTTTGTAATATGGTTTACTTTAAATAAATAACTGTTGACATGTTTATTGGTTACTGAAAGTTATTCTATGCAATTATAATTATTCCTTAATATTTTATCTAACAAGTTTCATTATGAAATGGTTGATACACCTGTTAATGGATTTATATGCACCATGAATATGCATCAAAAGGAATAACTAAATACAGCTGATTTCACTTCATTTCAGAATATCAATTATAATGTGTAAGAGGATTTAAGAAATTACAAATATTGGACTTTACTAGTCTTTTAATGGGAATTGTTCCTAAACTAAAATGAATAAAAAAGATAGTAATGAAAGTATATTCTGAAAGATCCAGCACTGTCCTGATTGTGGAAGAGCTTCATCTAATGCAGTTTATAGCCAAACTGTATTCTGAGCAAACCACATAAAAGGTGAAATTTTGCATCACCAAGATGTGGGGCCCCCAAATATTCTTGTGTATGTGTATGAAGGCCTTCTATAAACACACACAAACATTCTTCCTCTTACAGATTTCACAACATTCCAGGTTCTTCCTCCTCTGGAGCAGATGTTTTCTAATCATAGATTAGAATTTCTCCCCTTATCTTATCTTGCCAATGTCTCTGAATTGGACTGATTCATGAGGAAGCTTCACATATAAAATTATAACCGTGAGCTAGTGATGAAATGACATTGGGGTTGCAATGCACAGTTCAATCAAAACAGGCTAGTGAACAGCTACTATGAAAAAGGCAAATTCTGTGATGCATATTATTAGGAAAAGAATAAAAATAGCTATAAATATTAAAATACCTTTATATAATACCTAATGTATACAAAAATATGTGCCCCTGAAGCCCTCTAGTGGAGCTGAATAGGAGGATATCTGGACAGTAAAAGGAAGTGCTTTATTCTAACAATGTATACTTAAGCTACAGTCAGGCTGTAAAATTATCAGGCTGGATAATTTTATAATTTAATTGATCTGTGGTAAACAAGCCTATCAGTGGCTAGTCATTCTGACCATAGGCCTCTGACAGAAGCCATAATGTCATAAGGTCATGATGTCATCACACAAATAAGGTGTTATGTAATTTGTATCAGTTTGCATAATTTACACAATGGCATCATAACATATGTTGTCAAGTCTTTCATTCTTAAGCCCCCTCCCTCTTTCATAGTTCTAAACCATGACCCAGAATGGAGCATACAGATACACACATAGAATCACACAAACACAACACCAGGGGAGAGCAGAATCACACAGAGGCAACACATGTATCTTTTCTTCCTTCCATATGTTCTTCCAGTACTGTTCAGTTTCTGCTGTTGGGGACTCTGCTGTTACTGTGTGGTTGCATTGCAGTTGGGAGCACACCTTGGATGGTTCTTTGGAGCACAGGACATTTATCTTCTTGGCCTCTGCTTCTCTAGGTTATCTCTTTAGCCTGGTAGCCAGGGTTGTGAGCCTTTGTTTACAGTCTCTAGGGCTTCAGATGGAGTCAGGCCCTTGTATTTTTTCAGTAGTCGAGTCTTATCCTTAACCTCCACACCTTTCTGTAGTTCCAACGGCTGACTAACTTCTCTCCAAGTTGCCTTGACCTTAGCCACCAACTTCATTTTCCAGGGGGGTATGTACTGCTGTTCTTCTTGATCATGTAGCCAAGCATCTCCAGGATTACAGTAACTGTAGCATGTACCAGTTCATTGGTTTGAGTTATGGTGGTAGTAGGGATTGTTGTGAGGGCTCTATTGGCATCTTTTAGCATACTATCTGATGGTACTTCTCCACTGAGCCTTGGTAATTGGTCTCATGGGTTGACTGTAGCTAGTTTATCCATGATCTCATATCAGTAACAGCCATTTTAATTTGGAATGTGAATCACACAAAGTGTAAAATCATCACTCCATTTCACAGAGTGAAGAAAAATGTGTTTGAGAAGGAATAATTCAGTTATCTATTCCTTGGAAGATCAACAAGGAAATAATACGCACATGTGCATGTGCACAGACACAGACACAAATAGGTGCATCAAATGTATTTAAGAGCAGCTGAACACAGAATTAGTGATCACACATTCAGCTGGCTACGAAGGACCATCAAGTCCAAAACAGCTTTTAGTCTCTCTTTCTGATATTACTGTTCTAACAAGTGAATTTTTTTTTTTTTTTTTTGCATTTTCTCCATGCAAAAAATAGGGCCTGTGAAGAGACAAGACAGGACTTCTACTTTGGTACTGCAAAATTCTGATTTATGATCTGAGGTACTCTGCTAGCTTGAGGGATTATTAGCCCATCTTTTGATTGCATTATTACTTAACTGGTAAGTATAAAACCTGTTATCCTGTTATCTTTCTTTATTTAAATTATTGCTCTGTGAAAATAAATTATGGGTCTGAATTCAAAAAGACAGAGAAAATGGGAATCATCACCTGGGTCCAAGAGGGAACAATTTCTCCCTGAGGCTACTGAAGCTGCTGTTAAAAAACTGTATTAATTCCTGACCCACAAGAGAAACTAGTAACACAGAAAGAAGGTTATATGAATTTGCTTGCTCTTGATTTAGAGTTGTTTAGAACAACTGAATTTCTGCAGATCAGATGAAAACGGCAATTGATGAAGTAAATTATTTAGAAATGAAATGAAGGCTTGCTTCTCTGGATCAGAAAGTGGAAGAGTTAAAAGCTTTAGTTAAAACGCAGTGTCACGACGGAAGCTAAACGTCATGGGCGAGAGAGAGAGAGAAATAATTTGCTGAACAGTTCTGTGCACACCTACCCAAGAAAGCAAACCCCAAGAAATTAAGAGGAGACTCCCAGATAAATGAATATAGTGGGCATTGCCAATGTTTCAACCCTCCAAACCACAGACTGCAAAACTCAAGATGCACACAATCTTTAGGTACACATTAAAGATTAATGTAGCTGGCTCATTTTAATTCTGAGCCAAAAAAACATTCAACTTTAAATTTTTTCTTGTTTGTATCACAGTACCATTTCAGGTTATTTCCACTGTTTGGAATGAACAATCCATTTCAGACATGGCACAAATACTGGAAAAGGACATTGCCAGACAATTTTTGATTTGCAGAAGGTAAATGTATTATACTCACATCCTTCTTTAAAAAGGCCTTCAGAGCATGGACAAAGACCAAGGGACAGTCATATTAATTACCTGCTCCCAGTCCTGATATAATACTCTGTTAAAGGGCTTTCAATTGTGTGACCTCCTTTCTATTGGGAAGCCTATGCAACTTGGGTGGAAAAGAAACAGGTGTGGATAACAGTTCCAGAGGTTGGGCACAACTCCTAGAATGTACCTACAATTATTCAAAATAGGGCAAGACTGCCTGAGCCATTAACTTCTTGACACCTCTAGAACTGACAGTTTTTCTCTCTTTATTTGCCCCAGACTTTTGCTTGTTCCTTTTTGACCAAGCCTACTCTCTTCTCTCCAAGCAGCTTAGATGCTTCCTTGCAATCATTCCAGCCAGCAGTTTTCTCTCTGTCTTCCCAAGTTATCCACTCCTTTTAGGAAGCTGTTTTTGTGTTTTTCTCCCTTCTAGGCTTATGCAATAGGCTAAAATTCACTGCAAGGTCAGTTCATTGGAATAATCTCAGAACATGCTGGTGGAGGTGTAAATAAATTGGTACATGCTACCATCTCTGGTGGCAATGCCCACTAAGTGTTCTTAGTCAAAAGTTGTTGAAGAAATTGGGGAAAATGGCCAATGATCTTTTATGATGAATCCTATTGCCGTTTACTGTCCATACTTTCTTGCTGCTAGCTACTGGGTTTGTTTTTGCAAAACACTGAAAAGATTAAAAATCTAAACTATGTATTGGGTTGGATTAGTGGTACTCAACAAATGCATTGAAATTGCATCGGCAGAAAAATTAACAGAACAGCAAAAATTAAAATAAGAGTAAATTTAGTCAAATCTGGTCAACATATATCAATGATATTTTCAGTGTTAGACATAATAAGTTACCACTGGCTCTAAAAATGTGATTTTGAATTGATTTATTGAAGACTGATGACTGTATTCCACCTTAAGATCATGTATTTGTTTTAAAGTATCTGTATTACTTTATATTAGCTCTTGTTTAAGGTTTGGAAATGAGCCGTGTACACATAAAAACTAAAAAGTAGTTTAAAAAGAGCTTCATTGGAACTGCCAAAGATGTGTGGCTCCTGAAATCATCCCTGACAGTTAGAATTGCATCCTTAATTGGAAGAAGGATTTTTTCTATTATACAAATTCTACAGGAATTCTAGGATGCGCTGGTTATTTTGGGTTTTTGGTGGTGCTGAATGGGGCTACAGCAACAAAGTGGGTTGGGCCAGGACAAAAATACTTTTAAATCAAATAAAATTAAAATTGAGCTGCTTTCTATCTTTTTAGCAGTTTTTTTTTCCATTTGGTCATATTAAAAATGACAGTTTGGTCTTAGTGGGGCACAGCCAACACTTTTGAGGGATGACTTGGGATGATCTCAAAAACCTAAATAAGTTTGGAGGATGTGGATGGAAAACCACTAAGGAATATCAGGGGCCTGGGAAACTGAAAACCATCTCAGAGGATGGCAATGGCAAAGCATTTCCATACTGTTGTCAAGAAAATTACATGGATGAGTACATGGGATCACCAGGCATTAAGTTCAACTCTAGAGAGTTTTTACCTTTATATGCAGCCCCAAATCCTAAAATGTTACCATCTTGGTTCTACTGAGATTCATGGTCATGTTCACTCCTACATCTTGGAAAATGTTCACATGTACTAATGTAAAATGAGACACTGATTAAATACATTTTTTTAATAATGTTATGTTCTCTTTTCAATTAAGACAGACATTTATCTGTTACAGAAGAACAGAAAGCAGCTGAAGACACTAGCAAAAATAGTAAAGAGATTTTACTTAAATACAGTGTGGCAAGGTAACTTTATTTTGTTTTTCTCTTATTTTTAGAGAGCATTAAAGGTTTCTAGGGTTCTATCCTTCATTTCTAGACAACTAAATTTTTGTGTTCCCAGTTCAACACATTTATCTATGTGCAGCAGGTGGGCATGTTAGTGTATTTCAATCCACCCACATGTGAAGCTTTAGCAGAAATAGCATCAAAGTAAAAGAACATACAGTACTTATATTACCACTCACACTGTGAGCTAACTGCAGGCATAACACAAAATGAAGGAGATTTTTTAAAAATACTGTATAATAATTTGGGGAACAATCCTTCATTGACAAAGAGACAGGATCACTTATTTAATCCATTTGGTATTAATATCCAAGAAATCATTACAAACCATGCTTGCTGTTTTTGTAATATTATATAACAATTTTCTGATTAAACAAAGAGAAGGTTTTCTGAGAACCATATCCTATGAATAGCACTTCATATCTAGGATTCTGAGCCACTGCATCCAACTTCAATGCCAGCCAGTTCAGAAATGCTCTGCTTCCCAACCTGGGGAAATTTTGTCACATGGAAACACTTCCAGTTACATGATCTTCCTTTACCTGTCCTGAGACAATACAGTTTGATGAAGAATGTACCATGTTATATCATCACAGTAATGCTAGTATGGACAAAACAGTAGTAGGATGCTTTGGATCAGTCAAGCAAGATTTTAGGGTGATTGGGCAGATCTGGGACTAAGTCACAGGAACTTTGATAAAACAACTTCCATAGGGAAAAACTGCCTAGCACAAAACCACTGGCATGGAGGGTACGTCCTGTCAAAAGGAAAAAGAAGAGGGGAACGGCTATCAGCAAGGTGGATGGTGGCTATGAATGCATTGTGGCTATGAATGCATTGTTGGAACACCTGACGGACCAGGTTGGGGACAGACTGTCCTGGAGAAAATCTATCTATGTGGTGGCTAAGAGTGGACACCAAACTGATGGCACATAATCGTATCAAATCAGGCCAATAAAGAATCTCAGGACCATTGTAGGCATCCCATAAAAATACTACTACAATGGAAAACAATATACTTAGGTCCTGACAGGCAAGCTGGTAAGGTTTAAAATAAATTGATTTGCCCCCAAATCAAACAGAAGACTGAAGCATGGTCTGAGTTTACAAAAGATAAATCTACTTTTTCAAACCTACTTTTTTGTTCCAACACTCATTCACAAGAAGCAACTGGAGGAAGCTCTGAAACAAATTCCTGAAGCCAAAAGAAGGATCTGAGGCACTAATAGGATATTCGTCTCTGTACATACAAAGATGAAATCAATTACAAAGACTCGGCTAATACTTATCACATAACACCCAAACATTTTTGGGCATGCTTCACATATAAAACATTGGGGGTTTTAAAGATCAGGATCAAAGACATTCTTGAATATTAAAAAATGCTGGAGATTGGCTGACTGCTTTGCAACATGTCAGTTTTTCAATCTTTTAAAAAACTAAGGGAGCTGATCACATTGGAGACTTAATACTACACATACCTTTCCTAGAACTTTTTTTTGTTTGAGTTTTACTAAAAATAAGGTAACGCTTAAAATATGATTAATGTGTACAACTTTCTATCCTCTAAGAAAAGGTATTTCCTTTTGTAATAATCTGCTAAACTTTTAAGACATGAAAACTATTCAGAAATGAGAAAGTGTCGATATTATGATAGGATGTGCTATTCTGCATTAAAATGAAGGAGCATAATAATCAAGGAATGATCTTCAAACTTCCTCTGGAATTCTTTCTACTGTAGGTATGGAAGTTATCCTCCTTTTGCAGAAATAGTCCAAATTGTCTAAAGATCCACAAATACGTGCAACATTGAGCATGCTGCTCAGGATGAAAGTCATAAATAAGATGATTTTCCAAGAAAACCTGCATTTTTATCCATTATTCAATCGTGTCAATGTTCTTTATTTCTGAACACCACTTCTATTTCACTTTAAGTATAGGAGGAAAAAAATTATAATCACAATACATGAGATTTTTTTCAGATCCTTTTTCTGTTTTAACAAAACATGTAAATTTAGCATAAAGTGACTTGTAATGGTACTCTCTGGCAGTTAAGACTGAACTAAGAACATGTTGAGATGTAAGATTACTAAGTGTGAAGCTCTCTTATTCCAGAAATCCAATACAGCCTAAATCTATATAACTTTTTTTGTTTTGTTTTGTTTTTTTCCCTTTCACAACATTTGGATCTTGCCCACTTCAGTCACACACTGGGCAGAACACAGACATGCAACAGTGCCACTGTCCTGGAGCAAAACCAGAGTCGTCCTCACCTCACCACCACAAGCAGGATCAGAAGAGTTGGATGGGGAAGTGTTGGAGCCATGGAGTATTTTTACATAATTTCCAAAGGGAGACCTATGGGCCCGCCAAATGTTGCTCCCTAGGTGTCAGAACCCGTAACATGTCCTCTCTGCCAGATCTGGTAGGATGGGCAGATGAAATTGGGGACAGTCCCTCAATAACCTGGACCCATACCATGAGTATTCGTTTGCTATGGTAACTCAACAAAGTCTTCATATCAAAGAGTAATTTAAGCACGTTCTCCCACAGAAACTGGGCCTGAGTTTTAAGGTCCTTGGGACAAGCCACTCCATCTGCCATGCCACAATGGGAGACTGCACTCCAGAGGAATGCAGAAAGTGGCCGTTAGGTGTTAACCAAGGTAACAGTCAGATGGGATCCCACTATGGCATGCTAAGACAACTGCCTCAATTTATTTAGCTTCTGGGACTATTGCAAGGTGATGCAGCTTAAACAGCTTAGGAACCACACACCTGAAAAATATTTCTCCCTTTATCAGCCTGCCTTTCTCTTAAATTCTGAACAGACAACTCATCCTACAGTACTTTTTATTCATTTTCTCAGTCCTCACAATACATTAAACCATAAATCCAGGTTAGCATAACACGCTGTATTTATGCAACATGCAGATAAGTACATCATATTATGGCTTAGCAAGATGGCCTGGTTGATACAAGGTTTCCGCAACACACAAATCACAATTATCCAACCCTATTTTTGGCTAGTCTAATGTGGCTGGCAAATTTAGCCATTATATGCAAACCAGGAAAACACTTTTCAATTTTATAATGCTTTGTTACAAATTAGCCATCCCATTACTGGTGTGACTGGTGCCAACTTCTCAATTATTTTCAGAAGCATATTGATTTGTTTTGTTTTTCTGTTTTTGTTTTTTTGCTCAGCCTGCCCTTCCCTCCCCTCCCCTCCTCCTCCTCCTCCAACCAACCAATTTTTTATACAGGATAGTTTTTTAAAAATTAAGTAAAATAAGACATAACCAAATTTACTTGAGTTCTTCTATGTGTATCATATATAAATGACAAAATGGGGTGGGGTGTGGGGTGGGATGGGGTGGGAAATCAAGCTTGATTGTTAACAAGAAGCAAAGAATAACATCCAATAATGATTACAGCAAGTGTCATTTCATCTAGCTGACAACCAAGATTCTTACCTTCAAGAATTATTTATCTGATTTATATTCTGCCTTTCTTCCAGGGAGGGTCAGTTTGGTGTAGTGGTTAAAGGCACTGGGCTAGAAACTGGGAGGCTGTGAGTTTTAGTCCTGCCTTAAACAAGAAAACCAGCTGGGTGACTTTAGGCCAGTCCTTCTTTCTCAGCCTTAGGAAGAATCAAGGCCAAACCAGTTCTGAAGATGTTGCCAAGAAAACAGCAGGGAATTTGTCCAAGCGGTCGCCAGGAGTCAAGAATGATTTGCAGGCACAAATATTCTCTCTCTCTCTCTCTCTCTCCCTCCCTCCTTCCTTCCTTGTCAAGGTTGCATATATTTCTTTATTATTTCTTTGTCACAGTCTACCCAGTGGGTCAGTGTTTCTCATCCTCAGCAACTTTAAGATGTGTGGACTTCAACTCCCAGAATTCTCCAGCCAGCTTGCTGACGGAGGAATTCTGGGAGATGAAGTCCACCCACCTTAAATTTACCAAGGTTGAGAAACACTGCACTGGATTCTAGGTGGCTTACAATATTAAAAGATGAAACCAATACATATAATAAAATCATAGGAAAAAAAATACACAGTAATCCAAACTCTAATTTTTTTTTGCCATGTCCCTGTGACAGAAATTAGACTGAACTAAGTTTTCCAACTGATTAGGAGTCTGAAGCTGAGTTCCTCTCGTTTATGGTCAACACTTCACACACCAAACCAGATAAAAAGGCCAAATCTTAGGCAATAAGCAGAAGATTGAGCATGAGAACAAGATCCAATGAGCCAACTAGACTGAAAACTAAAATTATTTCCTGGGGGGTGGGGGGAGTTGCAGCTTTGTTTTAGGGTGCTGTGCAACCAACCATTATTCTAACTTCAAGCACATGTTCTATATAAACATCAGCTTTGATGGTTCTGTAGAAACACAAGCTTTTTTTTTTTTTTATAACATTAGAGCTTAATTTCTCTGGACACATTTCAGCTTTCAGCAGCTAATTCCTGAGGTGCTATGAAAACTCTGGCTTTTTAATTTTTTTTTCTTTTGCAACAGTTTGATGTTGTTGGGGACTTTTTCTGGTTTATGTTCTGAATGTCATCTTGAGCCTCTCTCATTAAAAGGCAGTTAGGTTGTTTTTAGAATAAAGACTTTAAAACATGGAACAAACAAACCGGCATCAGAGTGGTGGGTAGGAGTGGAATGCAACTGGGAGCAATGGGCGGGGGGGAGGAAAGTGTTTGTATTTCTGATAAGCTATCATCTGACCATGTCCAACTTCTCAGGGTTTGAAAAGGACTGCCATCACATACTTCAACAATGACAGTCCTATACAAAGCAAAAGGTCTCTTGTTTGCTAAGTAAAACCAGCACTGGTGTCAGAGAACAAGCTGCAATAATGACTTTACTTCAGGGACAAAACCAAGATACAGAGTCCAATCTGCCAACAAACTGGCTTTTCAAAAAGCTAAGAAGAGCATCCCACCCACAAACTCCACAGACTCTTTGAGGTGCATACAAGGACATGGCTGTGGAAGCAGTAAATAGGGTGAACTGGATGATTCAGTGAGAAACTGAATCATGTGGACCAGGGTTTCTCAACCTTGGCAACTTTAGGATGTATGGACCAACTCCCAGAATTCCCTAGCTGGGGAAAAAAGAACTGATAGGTTGGGCCACAGTGGTGCTGAAAGTAGCCTCTCCTTGGGTGACTGCAACAACAGAATGGCTATCTCAGGTTTAGCCAGCCCTGGACAGAACCATCTTGTCTTTGTCCCTCAATGATGCCAGTTCCTTTCTCACCACTCCTCCTTCTCCCTCCCTTGATTCCTCTCCACTCAGAGGACTGCCAGGTGAGGTGCAAAATGCCCTTACCAGACATCTAAACTTATCAGCTGCAGAGAGGTTTATAATCAGATTAAGGGCTACATGAGATTATCCACCCTAGTCATTGTGCAATTTTGATGAAAGGCAGGCTCACGTATGGCTTCCAGTGTAAACAGAAATTGGTTTGCAGTTCTAAAATATTACAGTAATATAGTTTCACTTCTCTTGGATCCTGCTATTGGTTTCAGGATGATTAATATTCCTGTTTTTTTCAGGTATCAGGATAATTAACATTCCTATGTTTTTTAAAAAAAAAAAAATCATAGAATTTTAGACATTATAAAACAACCTGTGAAGACTCAATTATCACAGAACTACTCCCTGCAGGAGTGGTCAGCAAAATCCCGAAGCAGTCTCTATTCCAACAACATACATATGAGTCAATCTGTTTATTTACAGTTCATTTGTAACTTTCAATTATTCAAACTCAATTCAAATCAAATTGCTATTTGTCATGTTGATCCCGCCCCATCAATTTTTAGTCTTGAAAAAGACAACTATTTGATAATAAACAAAATTACTTACAAGTTGTTCAGACTTCACACCAAATAACTGTATGGTCTTTGCCACATTTTTTGATACTGCAAAGCTGAGGTTTACATCCACAGCTGCCACATTCAGCTCACTAGAAGTAAAATAACAGTAGCAATAAGAAGATTAAGAAATGAATAACTTAACAGTAAAGAACTCTCAGTTCCAAAACTGTGATTAAAAAGGGAGAAATTACATCATATGTTATGCACTGAAATTTATTACAAACAGTTACCTTGCAATGGTTTTGATAATGCTGTCAAGCTCATCAGCTGAAGGAGGGTTGCGGCCTCCAGGAGGAAATACAAGGTTGATAGGATCGAAGAGCCGAGATAATGATTTTGATAAATAGGCAGCTTCATAAGGTTGCAAAGAATTTTTTAGAGCTTTTTCTGGGCTAGAAAGTGGGAGCAATTGATTAAGATAAAACTATTTATTTTCATTTTTCAAACAGCACCTTAATATAGCAACCCAACTGAGACTTGACTAAACCTGAGGGTTTCTCCAATCACATTGCTTCATCTCTTGCAGACAATAATTTCCAGTGATACTGTAAACAAACATACACCTAATCTAAAGATCACAGATTAAAAAGCAAATATTTCTGCAGTGAGTATTATTACTTATAAAGGTGCTGATCAACAGAGATGTGTGCAGCTGGGTATGTATTCTTCTTTCTAAATGTATACACTGTTCAAATTAGTAACTAAAAAACCCCCAGTAAGTGTATTGGTGTTCTACATCAAGAAACATTGATCAAAGCTGGATATAAATAAAGATTTCTGTATACACTAAACTCATCTGTCGCCAAACAGAATATCCATGTTTTGAGGCTAACTTCTAGGGCAAAAATGAAAAACCCTTGAAGTTGTTACCAACAATTTATGTTATGGGCCCATCAACAAGGATCTTCATACCTGTATCTTTCCTGGAAGAATTATTGTTCTTTAACATAAAATGAGTTTTTCCTCAACTCTTCAAACAACTATATAGCTGTGCCAGTAAATAGAATATAGCTGTAAACTTTAAAAAAATGGTTGACTAATGGATACTTCTTTCCTGTTTTCTTTTCATTTGTTTATCCCTATATTGTCCTCTGGTTGGCTATCCTAAATTTTTACTGAATCTGATAGAAATCTAAATTTTAAGAGAGGTTGCTTTATGACAGTTTACTAAGCCCACAGTATGAAAACTCCAGATACACTGATCAAGAATTTTGTGTAAAAAATATCTCACAAACCAATTCAAAACACATACTAAGGTTCAATCTGCTTCTATTCAAATCAGTAAATTCTAATGAGTCAATGGCAGCCCAATTTATATTTATAAATATCATGCTGTGCTACAGAAAATGACCTAATTTGTTACAGGGAATTTGAAGTCTGAAATTTTCTGTTCTCTAATTACATACATAAGTGCTCATACTCATAATCTTGTTTCTTTTGCATGAATATGTCCTGTGCATCATCATCTATTTGTGGAAGTTCAGATAAATGTTCTGCACTTCCATTTGTAATAACATTTCTTTGAATATTTTCACTGTATTGTTGAAGACGCTTCCAGAAATCATTATATAGCCTCAGTAATTTAGGGTATTCTCCTTCAAAAGCTTGTTTCAAAAACATGGAAGCTGAAAGACAAAAACCATATGGATATTACTTAAAGCAAGCCCTATCAGTTTCTGTAACGCTTATAACTTTTGTGCTATTTAAAATCAACAGCATATGGATATTCAGCACTTATAAAAAAAAAAGCAGCTTCAATAACAAGGTCTATCTGGATGAGACTTCAGCGGAAAGATTATACATACTCAGGAAGAAGTTCTGTACCTTACCTTCACAATGGACATAAGTGAATAAGCCACTAGGGGAATTCCTGCTGTGCCTTATTATTCGCTTTTATGCACCTGTTCTAGCCTAATAAAAATATATGGTCCATAGTCTGGATGCCCTAATACCTTACTTTTTCCCTGATCCACAATCTATTTTATATTTTCAGTGTAAAATTACTTCTTTCTGTAATAGATTCTAAGCTTGCTATGAAAAATTATTTAATAATGAGCATTAACAAATGGAGGCTCAGACAAACAATACCTTGTCTTCTAGTTATTCTTATTGTCAGATGAAGTAAGTTATGCAAGAGATCTGTTTTCATCCAATTCAATTCAGAAATGCCCCAGAAAAAAAATTTGCAATAATATTTATTTCACCACTGAGTAACTTCCTCAGTCATTAGCTGCTTCCTCAATAATATCAAGAAATACATATTTTGAATGGACGTACCTAATGTGTTAAATTCTATAGGTTTGTTTTTATAGTTTCACATAATATACCTTTTGCTTTAATTTTGCAAATTCCACAGGAAAATCATCAGTGATTATGAAAGGACTTTTGATCAAATACTTTAGAAATCACAGCATGAATCTATGACAAAGAGTTTAGAGCATACAAAGTATAAAAATGTAATACATCTCATACAAAATATTCTTGTATGGGACTATCTTGCAACAAATACAGGAAGTTGCAGATAAAAGCAATAAACTAGCTTTGAAAATATTAGAGAGACACATCCGAAGCAGATATATTAATGAATCTTTTTGTCTTTATATATATTTCTAATAACAGTCACATTTGGGGAACATGGTTGCTAATAAGTTGCAGTGTAAAACTGGCAGTTAATTTTTTCTCTCTCTAGCTTTCCCCATCTATAGCACCATTTTAATGCTGAAATTATTTCTCTTAATAATAAAAATACATAGACAGAGCTTCAAGAGAGAGTAGAAAACAAGAAAAAGTAGGCAGAGCAGAATGTGGCTTTTGGAATTCTTTCATACCATTTTACCGGAAGCGGCTGTAGATATTTTCTTCTGTGTAAGGAAGTAATGTGTATTTCTGCTTTTCCCTTGTGTTGCATTTGTGTGTGTTTGTGTATATGTGTGCAATGGGCATCCAGGGTAGGCTGCATACACTCTCCTCTGGATCATGTGACTAGAAGGGAGGAGGGCTTAGAATGGTGCAATCAGCAACTTTCTGGGCCACTGCCCAACTCCCTCTCCTAGAGGAATACACTGAGAGTTTTTTTTTCTGGAATGTTTTTCTTTGCAGCCTCAAGCCAGATGAGGCCTATTTTAAAACCTTTTTTTCCTGGCTTCTTCCTCCAGAACATATTTGGTCCCATTCTGTTCAGTTTTCAGAGAGTTATCCTGCTGAAGGAAAGACAGAGCAACAGAGAAGCAGAGTCCCTTTATATAATATCTTTCCAACATTCCGTTGTGTTGGAAAGAATAAAAATGGGGCTAGGAAGACTTACGTGATTATATTTCAGATTAAAGTGCCTGTAGCTGCAATTGGATGCATTCACACACTTTTTCTTTATAACCTATACTTAGGAAAGAAATGATGCATTGCAAGCCTAAACAAGAACTATGTGGAATCCTTTCAAATTCCATTGCCACTAAAGCTAATGTTCTGATCCTTTCCAACTCTGTAATATAATACAACTGTTAAACCACAAAGTACTATGTTCTGATTTAAAACAAGTGACTGGATAACTGAAACTATGAAAAACTTGCATGTATACTATCTACTTACCCACTTATACAGCAACAAAATACTAGGAAATTTGCAGAACAGTCATCTTTTTGACTTGAAGAAGTTTCAATCAAATATTTAAACAAAACCCTACCTCACTTGGGCAGTATCTTAAAATAGTACATGAAACTTGAGTTGAATAAGTCTAATTCTTTTAAGGAGAGTTTGCCTATATTAGCATTATGAAACTAAATGTATTCAGATTTCAACTTAGATTATGTACTGAGAGAAGACAACCATTCTTGCTCTCTGTATTATCCAGGTCAATAGAAGATGGTGGTGGGAAGATTTACAAAACTAGTAACTGGAGAAAATGTCGTTATCATACATACTGAGTTCAGTACTTACTATCAGATGCTTTCTGAAATTGTGAGGCCAGAGTTTGAGTTACTGCTGTCCAAAATGTGTACAAAATGTCTGACTGGCCATCCTAAGATGAAAGAAGACAAGATTTGCAATAATCAAGATGTGCTCCAAATTTAGAACTTGGAATGTTATCTTCTCTGTTTCGGTGCACTTCTTAATGTAAAAAAATATTTAAATCCTGAAGTCCTAGTAATGTTTTGATATTTTAAAAAATCAGAAATTTTAGTCCAACTAATTTTGAACAAGAAATTACAAGAAATACATCTGGCCATATTCAATTAAGTAGTAAATGTATCACTTTCACCTCCACGTGCTCAAAGTTGTATTCAAAAAACTACATAGGAAAGAAAAGAGAACCAAATTTCTCACTACATTTACCGCTAATTTCAAAGCTGAAAGATGACTTTATTCTATTAAAGTTTAGAACATAGGATTTCTATGTTCTAAGGATTTCTATTTCCAAGCACAGGCCACACTAAAATTTGTTCAGTTTAATAATATAGTTTTAGTGCCCTGAAAAAACTATGTAGTACAAGGTTTTGACAAAATTTACAATTTTAACAAACGGACTATTTGATTGGCAACTAATAATTTAAACAATTCCACCCTTTCAACCACACTACTAAGATTCAATTTGGGCATCCCATTCCTACAGTTCATCTTGGAGAGATAACACCTAGGGCTGAAGCATCGATTTTCAATCTGAAACGATGTGCTCAGAGGGAGTCTTTTGTTGTCATAATCAACATAATCTGCAGGTCAGTAGGGGTTGGGGGCAATAACACTATAGAATGCACATTGTCTACTCAAGTTGCCTCAAGTCAAGAAGGCTCTATGATTACAGTGCCAAGGGCGATTCCATCACTGTTTATGTATACTTTTCCCATTCCCCTCCTACACTGTCCTTATTGTGATAATATTAATATACATTACATTACATTACATTACACTGGAGAAAAAAATGTTGCTCCTGCAGGCAACTTAAAAAAGATCACCCAACTCCTACATTGTCCTACTAAAACAAAACCTATCCTCCCCAAATCTGAATGGATGGACGATGCAGAAAGAGATTTTGGAGCAAGCATGACCCATTTAAATTGTTGTGACCATACATTTTTCCAGGTTTTGTACTTTCCCCTCTCCAAGGGTCATAGCATATCCATCCACATTACACTCAGCAAGCACAACCAGCAAAATTCTCTTGGCTTACAAGAACAAAGGATATCAAAGACTTCTTCCAGAAAACTTTAAGTCAAAAAGATATTGTTCTGGGATAGGCAGAAAACTACTGTATATATATTTCGGCTGCACAACTTTTTCTTATGGTTCTTTCTAGCATACATCCTAAAACAAAACAAAAACTAGATCCAAGACATTTAATTTGTTATTTGATAAAACTTGGAAGCCAGGAGAAAACTAACACAAATGGAGACAATAACATTGGTGGAGAGGAAGAGAGGAAAAAATTTCAACACTGTTCAGTAATGCTTTTTTCAAAATCTAACAACAGGCAGATTGCACTACAAGATGATACGCTTCTGTGGTAGAAGTTGCTGACAAGATGACTAATGGACTGCATCTGATTATCTTTTCAGCTCAATGACAATAATTTCAATCATTTACCTATTCTTAAAAAGGAATGTAGGAAAAGACTGTTCACTCAGGTGTAGCACATCCAATTAAACATCTCCCCGTAACCGAACTGTATTGTTAGCTTTTAAAAAGTCACGTGTGTATGCGTGTGTATGCATATAAGTGACATTACATTTTAATTTGCACACTGTCTACATAGGAGAGCCAGGACTGTCTTCCTAAAAGAGAAAGTGGTCTGTCTTGTTTGAAGGCACCTACCCATTTCAGAAAATTAGTGTCACCAGTGTTATTTAATAGCATTGTTAGAGAGTGGTCATTTAACTAGAATGGTCACTGGCATAGGGAGCGGCATTTTTCTGGTCTTAATTGTTCTTACTGATTTTTATGGAAGGCGCTAGAAATCACACCGGCACTTGGAAAGATACAGATATTATAAAACAAACAAGCAAATGCTGCACCAATATTGCAAATCATGTGCTCCCTCGGATGGCCCTGCCTGTAAGGTTTTGCTTATTCATGTTACTTCTCTGTGTTAAAATGCTGAGAAACTTAAGCACACTTAAAGTGTAAATAGTATGCAATTATTAACTGAATTACACTTCAACTTTTGAAGCATTGTTCCCAGACATGTAGTAAGTAAGAGAGTAAGCAAGCAAATAAATAAATAAAATTGTTGTAGCCATAGGCCATAGCAATGTGACATAACATAACATACAATAAAACAGAACCACAAAAAAATGAAATAAAATAAGAAAAAGAGTGCTAGATTCAAGGAAGTCAAAGCAAGATAAGTCAAAGCTACAAGGCAGAACTTAAATACTTCTTTCTGAGTTTAAATGATGGCAAAACAACCTGTCTAGTAAAAGCTGGAAACAAATCTCCAAGAAGATAAATCAACCGTTCAAGGTCTGAGCCCTTGAATTCATCTACAGTCAATAATTTGGCCCTAACCTCTTTGTAAATGAAATAGTAGAGGACACGGTGAATGATGTTCCCCACTTAACTGGGACAGAGTTGTTGTTGAACAGGGCACTTACAAAATCTCCCTTCCAAATATGCTGAAGCCATAGTCTGCAAGCAAAGGGATATAAAAACCTTTCTCAGTGGCGTGCTCAAAATTTTAACCAGATACTTGGACAGGCTCCTATGGTCTTATATACAGTGATGAAATAAAGATGAAAATGTGGGCATCTGTACTGTAGCAGCACCTTTACTGGCATTCCTTTCAAAAAGCCTATCTCTAATATTTTCTCTGTTCCAAGAGCTGAGTTACGCCAAAGGGAATAGATTTGTAGGACAGCCAATGAAAGTTTTTCTCCATTGATTCCCAGATGTGTAATGGAAAAGACAACGTTTGGAGAGGAGGGTTCTTGAAGACTTTCTACAGTAGTTTCTTATAGTGCCCCAGCAAGCAAGACATACTCTGATGGCAATGGAAGTTAACCCTATCTCCATCCTTAAATAAGCAGTAGAAGTGCCCTGGGAGAGTCCCAAGATCTTCCTTATTAAGTTGCTTTGGACTACATCCAATTGGGCAATAGCCTTTTTACCCCACCCCATTCAGCATCTGGGCCATCATCTTATATTGGAATATTTTAAGTGCAGGGGATACCAGCCGCCCTCCTTTAGAATACAACAACTTCAGAATAACCCCCACTATGCTTTGGGCAGTTGTTAGAACAGTGAGTAAATGTGTGTTCCATACACAGGGCACTTATGAAAGGCGATATCTAGGCATTTAAAAAGGGGGCACTGCTCTATTTGGTGCACAATGACTATCCATTTATGTTTAGCATTGCTTCTACCAAAGACCACTACTTTTGTTTTATTATAATTTATACTCAGTTTTTCCCTTTCACAATAACCAGCTAATCTGGTCAATGATCTTCGAAGGCCAATCTTGGTACAGGAAATGAGAGCCATGTCATCAGCATACATTATAACTGAGATTTTCTGTCCACTAAGCTAGGGGGAGAAGATGCTTTGTGACTTCATGAATATAAAAGTTAAATAGGAAGGGAGCAAGATATTTAATTCTTAACAGAGTAAACTACTAAACCACTCGTCTTATTTGAAATAGTTAACTGAATATGGTTTGCTAAGCTACATGTTCTGATGCATCAGTAACTTGTGTAAGCTTTTTAATATTTTTCATTGATGGTATTTATACACACACAAACACACACTGTTGGGTTCTCCTTAAATAGGTGTAATTCTCTTTATAATACCAATAGAAGAGAATATGTGTAGCTCAGGGTTGAACTGTGGAGTCCCTGGGGTTCTCTGAGCTTGGTTGCTTTCTTGCAAACGTTTCATTACCTGGCTAGGTAACATCTTCAGTGTTGGAATGGAATGAGGTTTGCTTTCTGTTTATATACAGTGGCATGACCTGCCAGTGTTGGTGAGGTGGGTTTTTTTTTTTTCTGGTAGTTCCTTGATTAGGGTATTGTTTACTGCTTGATTGTATGCCTGGTGATAATCTTGGTGTTAATCTCTGCTTATCTGGGTGATGACTGCTGGTGAGGAGATGTTCTGGTCTTTTGCTATAAAATTGCTATAAAAGATTGTTAAAAAGCTAGCTCCAAGGAAGAGAATAATCAAATGTCTTTTCTACCAAAAGCAATCACAGTGAACTTTTCTGGCTCTTTCCAGCCAATGAACTATTGCAAAGACTTTGAAAAGATATTCAAGAATAGTAGGCATTATCAGGCAGGCAAATCCATATACACATGGCTAGTCTTCCAAGTTATACTGAGGAATCTTACTTATTCTTTCCCATAACTTTCCATTCTTTCCATTTACTTCTGCAATTATTGCTACAGAATGCTATAATGAATACTGACACAGATGACTTAAAGAACAAGTATTAAATCAATGTATTGACTATTAGACATGATGAAAATGAAGCTTCGATAGTCAGATGCAATAATCTTCAATCATTAAGCCTTTTTTGGCATGATGAAGTGATCATGCACAATAAGCCTAGCACCCATAGAGGAAATTTTCCAAGGTAGATGGAAACCTGCAAAATCTGGCACACTCACACCAAGGTCCTTTAGAGATGTTGTAGGAGACTGTGGAGATTTGTGGATCATGTGAGATTTTAATGTTTTTAAAATTATAATTATTATTTAAAGTGTTAAACAAATCGGGGAAAGGTCAAAGGCACTATTTAGAGATGCAATGGATCTGTCACGCCTGCACTAGGCACTGATGGGGAAGACTATTACTATTTGTCTGGCTTATAAGCTTCCCAGAACAGTTGCCAGATGGAATCTAGACCCTACAGGCTGGTTGAACAGAACAATAGTTGTGGGATACAGTTCTACAGCTTCAGAGTCCATACTGTGCCAGCTTGTCAACTGCGGTCACTGTTACATTAAATACTAGTCTCTTCTTCCAGACTATGTACCAGCATGAAAATGAGATAGCTACACTGCATCTGGAGTTTTAAACAGAGTCATTCATGAGAAAGATTTAAAGTATGAAATTAAAATTATCTCCTAGGAGTGAAATATTAGATAAGTCTGCGTTCCACAGTGCTATTTAGGCACAAAAATTGCAAACTGAATTATGTATGGCACACTGATTCCAATCATTCTTTTACAACATAGCCTCTACCCTCAAATGATGTTGTTTTTCAAATTCTAGTACTTAAAATATGAAAGAATAACAGTTTCTGTCAAGTATCTTTGAAATTCTTATTGCATTCTTATGCAGACATGCCTTGTGGGTTACCAAAAAAAGCTCTAAATACAACAGAGGACAATGTGATTTTCTAGACAAAAGTCTAAAAGGCATCTTTGAGAAAAGCAGGCTAAACAAAAAGCCACTGAAATACTCTTTAATTGTTTTAAGTAATAACACTGGATTGTAGAAGAATGGATAATTCTGTACTGCAGTTCCTCATGGGACTCTGCTAAGGAAGACCCATATGCTCTATTTCTATAGCAACACAATTGCTAAATGTTAGATCCTGAACAAAAGCTATCTCAGTAGTAAAACAAAAAGTACAAAAACTAGGCACATTCCCAAACTCTTTGAATTATATCTGCTTAAAATCACCTCCATCATCTTTATAGTATTACTGATATTATGTATTTTCAGGATTACATAGCAGGACACTACTACATTTTTTAAAATATTGAGGTTTGCTTTACAGCAAGGAATAAAATCCTTTATATACAGCTAGATCACTGTGGAAGTCCAGCTTTTCACTGGCAATGCAAATTTTAACAGGAGAGATTCTCACACAGATGAGAACAAAAATACAGCTTTTTCTTTTTCCTGTAGAACCACAAAAAGGTTCCGAAGCTTAAGTGTGTGTTTGTTTAATTCTTGAATAGGCAATCCTGGGGGCAAATTATGTTCATCCACAAGCGATTCTGAAATTTAACTTGTGTAATGATGGGAGAACAAAGGCATGACTCTTCAGTGCTCCTGACCAACACAAGAGAAAAAGGAAATTATAATTTTGCCAATTGGGAAGATGTTAGAACTTATTTTGCTCATCTGTTGGGGTCAAGGAGTGACGGGAATGCATAGATTTCTAAGCATTGTAGCACATGGCGGTCTACAGTGGGTTTGGGTCACTTAAACAATAGCTTGCCTTCCAAGCCAAAGATCAAACCCTTCTAAGATTGAAAAAGGAGGCACAGCTCACTTTTGAAGATGTCTAAAATATGTTCTTGATTCTGACCTATGGTTCACAATTCCACTGCACATTCTGTGTGTAACAGAATAGAGTAACAGAATAGAGAAAGTTATTTGCTAAAGATGAAAATATGCAGAGGAAGACAAGGTACACATGGAATATAGTTTGAAGCTGCCTTGTTTTCACTAAGCAAAATTAAATCACCATTCATCTTAATCATAATTGGACCAGGTTTGAAAAACAGCAATGCTGCTTACTGGGACCTTCTAGTTTCCTCTTCGAATATTTATTTATTTTTATTTATTTATTTTATTTATATATTAAATTAGTCACCACCCATCTCGTTAAAATGACTCTGGGTGGATTACAAAGCGGTTAAAATCAATTAAAATTACAGTATAAAATAATGCTAAATAAATAGAAAATCAATATAATCCAAGGATAGGTGTTAAAACTGGCAGTCACTCGGGGAGCATCATCAAGGTGCCAGCCACCCCCAGGACTGGGTAAGATTTTTGTCACCCCACGCAGGCTGGCAAAGCCAGGTCTTTAATCCTTTCTGGAAAGCTGGGAGGGTAGGGGCCTACTGCCCCTCTTGGGGGAGAATATTCCAAAGGGCGGGGGCAACAACAGAAAAGGCTCTCCTCCTGGGCTCCGCCAGCCGACATTCTCTCGCTGACGGGGTCCGCAAATATTGCCACAAGAGAGAAGGAAGTTCATGAGCCCCAACTCAATGTAGTTAATCCATGTAATCTTCTCCTCTGGGTCAGTACAACAATGTGAAATCCTAAGATGTACTTTGATTATAATTTTTAAAAAATATTTAATTATTAGTTTCTCATTCTTAAAGGCTCTAAAGGGCTCGAACCGTAATATGTTCACGGATAAGACTTGCGCCGCAGAGTCACCAAGGAGACAGATAGACTTCTAAACCAGAACTGCAGCTGTTGCAGAAAATAAATACAGTGACAACATTAGCCTAGCTAGCAGCAATTAGCAAACAGAATGTAAAATTCAGGGTTCATGTTACTGTCTCCTGTGAGAATGGGCACAGTGCCCTTTAAAAATGGGCAAGCTTGCGCTTTGGTGTTACTAAGCTCACTAATGTGGACAAACAGAAACCCAAGTTCCTACTCCAAACCTTCTGAGAAGGGTTACTATATGTGAAATGATTTTGACTTTTGACTGATAATAACTGCTACTACCGTAGTTAACAATTCTTGGAGTCCCATCTGGCTTCCTCTATCACTCATCACTGCTTTTGTCAAGCACGTCTACATTTTAGTGTTCATTCAGCAATTCCAAGCGTCCTAACTAGCTGCTAGGATCTGTTAGAGAAGAAGGGAGCTTAAAAAGCCTATTTCAGCAATGACGAAAAGCCGCTCAGTACACAATGACAATGTTATCAATTGTTTTTAGGCCAGGCACTTACGCTGGGCAGAATGTTAGGTAACATACAAGTATAAAATGGGGAGGAAATAAGCATTGAAAGAAAACCTTCTCCACAGAAGGACAAAGATTCACCTTTAAGGGACAATAACATTCAAGCTTCATTTAACTGAATGCCATATATTGATTCCAAATGTGCCCACCTGCAAGCTCTCTCACAAGTACTTTTTCCTACAGCTTCTACTTTTAAACAGATGGCACATAAAATATCTTTCCCATCTGCTTAAGATACTGCATCCCAATTTGCTGTTATGTTTTCCATGGGATAAAGGAATAAAAAGACATTTAAACATAAGAGACCGCCAACTGCAGTTCTTACATTATACACCTCTTCCTAATTAATTCTTTGGGCTAATGCTGTTCGCATCTGAATTCTCAACTAACAAAATGTATTAAATTAACCAAACAGGAAGTGGCAGAAACTGGCATGTGACAGTCAGGGACAGACTGGGATACAATAAGCTGTGCTGGATTTGACCTGCCTCTAAAAATAGAATTTGTAGTTTGTGTGGATGTGCATTATATTATATTATATTATATTATATTATATTATATTATATTATATTAATTATATTATATTATATTATATTAATTATATTATATTAATTATATTAATTATATTAATTATATATTATATTATATTATATTATATTATATTATATTATATTATATTATATTATATTATATTATATTATATTATATTATATTATACCTGAGTTACACCAACTGCACTCACTCCTGATTCATTTTTAGATTGCTACCTTGATTTTAAATCCTCTCCTGGCTTTCATGGCTCAGGATCAGAATATTTGGAGATAAACTGGAAGATACTATCACAGTTGGATCAATCATATTCATGCCCTTAACTTGGAAAAGGTTGGGGAAACATCATTTCATTTCATGAAATAAAGCTCATATTTTTGTGGGTAATTCTTGTTCTTCCACCTGATCTAGAGTTGGTCCTGTAATAATGCTTTCAGCTTACTTGCCCAGGAAAAACATTAAGCTAACATTAAACTACTAAAATATCTTAATGTCTGGGCAAAATAATCACTTTATCCTAACCTGTTGGGATGGGCTAAATTCAAATGAAATAAGCGTTTTCCATGCGAAGATCCACTTTCTAATTTAAAAACTACTTGTTTGGAAAAGCTGCAGGGACTATGCAATTAAGTAAAATAAACCGTGTCACAGAGTCACTGTTTAATTTTAGCACTGCAAAGAATCCACATACTTCCCTTCCACTGAAAGAAACAGTGGCTGAGAGAACTGAAAATCTGGTAGATAATGAGCGTGTTTTTTTTCCTTTTCCTCTTGCATAAATTGAGAAGTTAAACATGGGAAAAAGGAACTCTCCTCACACATAATGACAGGTACACGATTTTGCCAGTATTGTTCTTGGTCCTTGGGAAAACTATTGATCAAATTCTTCTA
Source organism: Python bivittatus (assembly GCF_059951505.1). NCBI lineage: Eukaryota > Metazoa > Chordata > Lepidosauria > Squamata > Pythonidae > Python > Python bivittatus. The sequence goes on along the minus strand of NW_028277029.1, from coordinate 5,500,274 downwards.
AATAAGATTCTAAAATACAGAAGAGAAAAGGGATTCATATCAGAGGTGCAGCAAGCAGTAAAAGTAATTGGTTTTTTAAAGACAAAACTTCCAAACAAGCAAGAAACAGATGGCTGGATTGAGCTACTAATGTATAATACCAATTCATCAAGCCACTTGGTATTTATTGCATCGTTAAGACACTTATTTTACTGCACTTTCAAACAAAACAAAAAGCAGCCATTATGGGAGCTTCGCCCCAAACCCTGTCATGCTTGAGTGAGAAGGGCGATGCTATTTTTTCCATGCTGCTGCCCCTCACTTACGAACCTCAAAAAGTCATTCCTGAGGGTCCCTGTTGTTCCAGAAGAATTCAGGGAGAAAGAAAACACCCCCTCCAGCTGCTCATCTTGTTACTGCAATCTGCTGCTCACCCACTTGTACAGGACAAAAAAGAATTGGGAGGTGGAAATATTGCTTAACATTCCTTGCCCATCAAAGCTGCCAGGGAAGATCTTCCGCCTTGTCAAGTCTAATTTCAGTACACCACACTGTGACACCAGGCAAGCAAAACTGACTCATTTCGCCGTGCAACATTAAACAGTTAGGTTCTTTTTGCTCACCAGGTATATAGTCAAAATGGCTCTGTAATCTTTTTGTAACGGTTATAAGTCCATACCTCTTGAAACATCCAGCAACAGTATTTTTCTTAGCTCAGTGTCTTCCTCAATAACACCTTGTTGCTGTCATAAAGCATTCATTCCCTTTCTTTACCAATAATTTCAAAAAACTACTCTATATCTTTGCAAGCATGTATTTAGGTTGAGAGTAGAGCTAGAAACATTACCTTTGCTAATTCATCAATGAAACACACATGTGTAACAGGATCTCTTTTCTTAGACAATACCTTCTGTAGATGTTGCACCTGAAAAATAAAGATATGATCTGAAGTCCAAGTTCTTGAGATGTTTTATGGAGGCTGCAAGCTAAGGAAAGGATGTTTAAATGACCAAATACCTGTCCACAAGCTGCACAGATTTGATCCATCAGTTTTTCCATATTGGTCCACAGAGCTGCTCGGAAAGCTGCAGTATTTCCTGGTGTGGGCATAGCTGCTCGGCCAGGACCACCTAGATTTAAAAAAAAAAAAAATCTGTCTTAAAACCACTTGAAAAACTCACACAAACTACACAATTGTTGAACTTCTAGATTGCTATGAAGATCAAAAGCAAGAGGTTGTGGTTCTTCCAGAGAATGAACTGCAGGGGTGCCAAAATCCACACCTCAATTTCTCAACTCAGCAGAGGGCTGAAAGAAACCATCCAGTGATGTAGGGGTGACCCCAGAAGGAGCATGGCTGAATTATTTTGGGGGGTTTAATGGAAGTCCTCTACAAAGCAAACCACTACCATTACCGTGTTTATTCCCTGCCCACCCTGAAAAGTGATATGAAATCACACCACTGAAATCTGGCGCTGAAACTTTAGGGTGCTGGGAAATCTGGCACTTAGTTAAATGAAGAAGACTCAAGTTTAAACACCCAACTGACTGTGATGTTCACCTGGTGACTGGGGGCAAGAAATCCTTATATAAACATTCAAAGTACATCTCCATCCTCTCTCTCACCTTCAGACATGGCGACCCTAGATAAGTTAGCTGTCTGCTGGCTCTCAGTTAAAAACTTAAGTGCCACAATTTTTTAGTATGCAATAATAATTTCTGGTTAAAGCTACAAGAATGGTATCTTTAGCTATATTAATAATTCAGTATTATATTACATTTAACTGCTTTTGCAATAAAATGCCAAAACTCCACAGTGTGTAATTCCTCTTTTTCTTCATCAATATTTTATATCAGATTAAAGGATAAGGTTATAAGTGTTTTCAGTATAATATATCCTCCATAATGTAGGATATTCTATTAGGTAAAATTAGAGGCACCAGTCAAAATCCTGGCAATGCAAACTCAAAATTTACTGCATTTTTCAGAATCTCTATTTGCCTTTTAGTTACTATCACTGTTAACATGACTTGAAATCTGGACAGAATGAAAGTATTGTGCTGAAATATTAAGTACAACAGATTTGAATTAAGAGTGATTAGGAACGGGCCCAAGTCATTTACCTTAATGTGACTTTTCCACTTTGCAGATGCAATGTTATCAAAAAAAAGTAGCTTACCAATTATTACAAAATTATTAAGATTAAGATGAACATACAGACTTGCAATTATACTCCATTTATGGGGATATATCAAATTATGAGGCACTGTTTATCTAATATACCAAAACAACAACACATTGTACCTCTAGCCACTGTCTGAGAAGGCTGAGTCAAGACCTTAATATCCAAAGTGTTGCTGATATTCTCCTCCAAGGATGTACAATATCCTTCCACGACATTAGTAATTGTATCTTTTAAAGTTCCAAGATTATAGAAAACTTGAAGAGCAGTCCCTTCCTGAGTAGGATTCTAGAACAGAGAAAGAAATCATAAATCAAGTTGGTCTTTTAGTGAGAGGTTATCTTCAGCATCAACAGTGTGGCGATTCTTACAAGCTGATGTAAAGTTTTGCTTCCTGTTCTGACTGTTCTATTTTGTATATATCGACTTTATTAGGATGGTTTCCAGTTTAAGAACTAATAAATCTGCTTTTTAACAAAATGTTGCATTAATACATTACACAAAAATATACATGTATGTTAACAAACCTCGATATAGAATTATGTGATTTACAATGCACCTTATAATCACTATAATATAAGGTAGGAAGGGGTTGGATCCAAAGTAAGTTCACTGAACATTGCTTCCATTTAAATCACTTGGACAAGTTGACTGTGACTTAACTCCCTTCAATTTAGTTGGGTAGAGATTGGAAAATCTGAGAAAAAAAAAATCTGGAAAACCTGGAGATCCCCCCCCCCCCGTTTTCCAATAAAAAAATTGGAAAATTTTGAGCAATCTTCTTTTAGAATAAGTAAATTGCTTTTTATTTACAATAGTTTATTCACTCAAAATGTGTAGAAATAAGGTGTTTCTTTGACGATTTACAGTGTTAGTAATAATTTTGCTATGAACTAAGTATTTAGTCTGATCTAGTCTTTTATATTAGGTTTAAAGTAATTGCTTCTGTCTAAATACTATATATCCTTTTGTAGCACAGGTTCATTTTCAACTAATTTTTAGCATTCTCAGACTGTAGTTTCTAAGACATGTGGGCTTAGGCTGCATAAGGCACGAAGGTTCGCAGCTCTCTATTCAATAAAACTTTAACTTTATAGAACAATAGGAAAAAGGGGTGTCTGTTAAATTTGAATTTATGTGATTTAATTTGCATAAGTGTATAATTTGCATAATTATATGATTGAAATAAGTAGATCATTTGCTTCAGTCTACATCATTTGTATAATACGGGCATGGCATAGAGTCCCTGACATTCTGTCCAGTTAGGAAGAGAAGACGAAAAAAAATTCATTTTAAGCTGCTTCTTTCCATTTCTAATTGGAATGTCAGCTGTATGAGAGAGATCAGTAACTTGGATTACACATTAGACAATGAGACTATTGGGATCCTTACATTAAAATAGCATATTTCATGTGCAGTCAGAACCCAAATATTATATATAACATGACCCTTTATCTGAAAAAAACAGTAATTGAGTACTGCATATGTGCTTCTGTAGGGGTGACAAAGAAATATGATTTGCATTTCTTTTTAGCTCTGCCTTTTACTCTATTTTTTAATGCATGGTCTTATTATTGTTCTGTATTTCATATTCTGATATGGCCTAATGGCTAATCAGTAAATTAGTATTGTTATCATTATTTCCATTTCTAGTTGAATTTGGTCAAAGGGAAACTGCAGCACTTATCAATTAGCTCTACACTCTCCCCTTCCTCATTCCAGAGAGAAGTTATGAAAATCTCTGTCTCTAAGACAAAGAAAGAGCCTTGTATCAGAACATATGTTGGACTTACTCTCTCCCCAGAAACAACCCTGTACGTCGTAACCCATCACTAGTCCCCAGGGGCAGTTCACTGCTGTTCCCCCCCCTTTTTTTTTATCTGCGCTCAGTCGTTACCGACTCTGCAGTGACTGCTTGGACGAGTCCTTGCAGTTTTCAAGGCAATTGTTTCGGAAGTGGTTTGCCAGAGCCTCCTTCCTAGAGCAGAGCCCAGCTGGCGAACGCAGGAGGCGGGGTTTCCATTGCTTCGCGCCCTTTTTTTGGGCGCGCGCAGTTTTTTTTGCGCTTACCGGCAACTGCTCCCGACTCCTTTTTTTGCAAGGCGCCGCCAGCATTTTTCCTCCCACTGGAGTGAGAGTACCCCACTGAGTGTTTTGTGAATGTTTTCATTGCTATTTCCTCAGTGCTGTTCAGGGTTTGAAAGGCTACAGTATTTCCTACTGAAATGCTCTCTTTGTGCTGTTCCTTAATTAAAAAACAAAACTTCTCTGGGCAATATATGTCATTTTTGAGGTCCACATCACTTTGGAATGCAGTGTGTTTAACAGATTAAAATAACTCACTTGCATAGTGATCCTAGTCAGCCAGTCCCTATCTAATAATAATGTCAACCTTGATTAAATAATGCTTCATCCATAGAAATGGAGCTACTCTTTGTTCCCCAACTGAAAGATAAGTGTCATCTGGCAATCAAAATAAATAAGTTATGTATATTCTGCCGGGTGCATTTTGCTAAATATGCAACAGATAAATATAGCACGCATGAAATCCCAAACTTCCCCCAACTTTGGGACCTGATTAAAATTACTAAAAAGCAGATCACTAAGCCTTCAAAACTCTTGACATCTTCTGTTGAAGAATCGAAGAATTAAAGCAGATAATTCAAATTATTCTATTCAATTCTATTCACTATTCAAATCATGCTTGTGGAAAAAGTACAACTAGTTTCTCATTTGCATTAATCATCTGAACAGTTATTCCCATAATAATTAATATAGAATACAAAAGTGTGTTCCTAGGTTTGTGGTATAAATTGCAGAGAGAGCACTTCTATCTTGACGCAATTATTCAGAATTTAATGAGCAACCTGGAGAAAAAACAAGATGGAGAACCTATAGGAATAAAGATGGTTATGTGTAGGAGAAGGAAAATCAAATTATCAGCCCAAGGGAAGAGTGATTTATGTCATATTTTCTCAAGGTTCACCAGGCACAATTTGGATTGTGCTGTAGAAGATATTGTTGATTAATGTTGTGTATGTATTCATAGCTCACCTAATTTCATTATTTCAGAACCTGCTAAGAATCAAGCAGCCAATAACACCACGCACAAATAGAACTGCAAAGACTGCGGGGGGGAAATCATTTAGTACAACATGTATCTTATCAAAAAGGTAATCGCTTTTAAAATTTAGCCTTATTGATGACACGAGACACAGAAATACAAAGGATATCTGTTTCAATAACTGGTGCAAACTACAGAAATTCAAGGACAGATCAAGTCAAGCTTGATCGTTTAGGCCTAAATAAAGCAAAAGGTTTGCATATATTCCGAGCAAATTAATTTAGATTCTGGGGGGTCGAGGGGGAGAGGAGGGGTGTTGATGGATTGCTGAGTCAAGTTGAGTCAAATTGTCCAGCATGTTGATAACAGTAATTACAATTACTATATAACATCAGAATTCATGGCATTAATCATTTTTGTATCATTTAAAAGTGTCATATAAGAAAGAATACAGTACAGACATAAGGATGTAAGAGTAGGCAGTACATGCTTGCTGTATTTATATGATCTTGATTATAAAGTTAAGATATGATATAAATGAATTAGTCATAATGATAAATCAACATGAAGCAGACTGGACAAATCTACTCATGTATCTTCTGGGATACCAACACAGCTACTAATTATGTTTCTCCTCAGGATTGGGGTGAGGAGTGTTAATCAACATCTCATTTCATTGATTATGCAGCTGCATATTTAAATTTTTATTTTGTGTAATGCTAGGATGATTACACAAACTTGTCTTCATGAATAAGCTGGAAAAAAGTGTATTCCTCTTTCCATAAATAGATATTACTTGTGCTTGAAAAGAATTTGTGCCTGTAACTTTTATATCTAAAAATCTACATGTAATACTCTCTAAAATAATATCTACCTCTAAGGCAGTCTGTAAGCAAATTTTTTTTAGGGAAGCTTTCATTCTTTAAATCATTTGGGCAACATGGCATGCCACTGCAGATTAACCTTGAGGGGAGCTATAAGATTAGAGCAAATAAAAACAGATATTTAAACATTATGCAACAAAATTCCTCAAAGAAACTGCTGCACTGAATAAAAGGAGACAAATTCAAGTTCAGTTGATAGCAATAATTAGTCCTTCAGAATTGTTTTTAATGTAAGATGAATGTTACCATAATCAGAATATAAAGATTTAACTCCCATATGTTCTTTTTTTCCCCTTCATGGATCACTGCCTTGTCATGGCGAAGGGGCTTGCGTAACTCAGTGAAGCCATGAGCTATACCGTGCAGGGCCACCCAAGACGGACAGGTCATGACAGAGAGTTCTGACAAAATGTGGTCCACTGGAGAAGGAAATGGCAACCCACTCCAGTATCCTTGCCAAGAAAACCCCATGGACAATGTTAAAAGGCTAAAAGATATGACGCCGGAAGATGAGCCCCTCAGGTCGGAAGGTGTCCAATATGCTACTGGGGAAGAGCGGAGGGCAATTCCAAGTAGCTCCAGAAAGAGTGAAGCGGCTGGGCCAAAGCCAAAAGGACGTTCAGCTGTGGATGTATCTGGAAGCAAAAAGAAGGTCCGATGCTGTAAAGAACAATATTGTCTAGGTACCTGGAATGTAAGATCTATGAACCAAGGCAAGCTGGATGTGGTCAAACATGAGATGACAAGATTGAACATCGACATCTTGGGAATCAGCGAACTGAAATGGACGGGAATGGGTGAATTTAATTCGGGTGACCATTATATCTACTACTGTGGGCAAGAAACCCTTAGAAGAAATGGAGTTGCACTCATAGTCAATAAGAGAGTGGGAAAGGCAGTAATGGGGTACAACCTCAAAAACGACAGAATGATCTCAGTGCGTATCCAAGGCAAACCATTCAACATCACAGTAATCCAAGTCTATGCCCCAACCACTGATACTGAAGAAGCTGAATTTGACCACTTCTATGAAGACCTACAACACCTTCTAGAACTAGCACCAAAAAAAGATGTCCTTTTCATCATAGGGGATTGGAATGCTAAAGTAGGAAGTCAAGGAGTAATCGGAATAACAGGCAAGTTTGGCTTTGGAGTACAAAATGAAGCAGGGCAAAGGCTAATAGAGTTCTGTCAAGAGATCAAGCTAGTCATAGCAAACACTCTTTTCCAACAACACAAGAGACGACTCTACACATGGACATCACCAGATGGTCAATACCGAAACCAGATTGATTATATACTTTGCAGCCAAAGATGGAGAAGCTCTATACAGACAGCAAAAACAAGACCAGGAGCTGACTGTGGCTCAGATCATGAGCTTCTTACTGCAAAATTTAGGCTTAAATTGAAGAATGTAGGGAAAACCACTAGACCACTCGGGTATGACTTAGATCATATTCCTTGTGAGTACACAGTGAAGGTGATGAATAGAATTCAGAGGATTAGATTTGGTAGACAGAGTGCCTGAAGAACTATGGACGGAGGTCCGTAACATTGTACAGGAGGCAGCAACTAAAACCATCCCAAAGAAAAAGAAATGCAAGAAAGCAAAATGGCTGTCTGATGAGGCTTTACAAATAGCTGTGGAAAGAAGGAATGCGAAAAGCAAGGGTGAAAGGGAAAGATATAAGCAACTGAATGCAGATTTCCAGAGAATAGCAAGGAGAGATAAGAAGGCCTTCTGAAATGAACAATGCAAAGAAATCGAGGAAAACAATAGAATGCGGAAGACTAGAGATCTCTACAAGAAAATTGCAGAGTACATCATGAGAAATGCCAGGCTGGAAGAATCACAAGCCGGAATTAAGATTGCAGGGAGAATCATCAACAACCTCAGATATGCAGACGATATCACCCTAATGGCAGAAAGTGAAGAAGAACTAAAGAGCCTCTTGATGAGGATGAAAGAGGAGAGTGCAAAAGCTGGCTTGAAACTCAACATTAAAAAAACTAAGATCATGGCATCTGGACCCATCAATTCCTGGAAAATAGAAGGGGTAGAAATGGAAGCAGTAACAGACTTCATTTATTTGGGCTCCAAGATCACCGCAGACGGAGACTGCAGCCATGAAATTAAAAGACGCTTGCTCCTTGGGAGGAAAGCTATGGCAAGCCTAGATAGCATATTAAAAAGCAGAGATGTCACCTTGCCGACAAAGATCCGCATAGTCAAAGCTATGGTTTTTCCAGTAGTAATGTATGGCTTTGAGAGCTGGACCATAAAGAAAGCTGAGCGCCGAAGAATTGATGCTTTTGAACTGTGGTGCTGGAGAAGACTCTTGAGAGTCCCCTGGACTGCTAGGAGGTCAAACCAGTCAATCTTAAAGGAAATCAACCCTGATTACTCATTGGAAGGATCGATAATGAAGCTCAAGCTCAGATACTTCGGTCACCTAATGCGAAGAGAGATCTCTTTGGAGAAGACCCTGATGCTGGGAAAGATTGAAGGCAAAAGGAGAAGAGGACGGCAGAGGATGAGATGGTTAGATAGCATCCCTGAAGCAATTAGCATGAAACTGAGCAAACTCAGGGAGGCAGTGAAGGACAGGAAGGCCTGGAGCAATATGGTTCATGGGGTCATGAAGAGTCGGACACGACTTAACGACTAAACAACATGTTCTTTTTTCCATGAAAATATCATGATAAACTTTAAACAGTGGAATGTGATATTTGTTAAGCTGCCTAGGAAAGTATGGATCAAAAATTGCAGATACCCGATTATCTACTAAATTTTTGATTCTAATTTTGTATTTATGAGTCACTGACACTAACTTCAGACACATACACCATGCCTCTTCATTTTTATTAAAAGTGACATAAATGTTTGGTTGTAGTTGGATGGAGAACCTCACTAATTAAAATAATGTGTTGCCAATAGAACAAATGCTTGTCATGTATTTAGATTACACTATTTATATAATGTGTCGACAAGGAGGTAGCACCTGGTTGGCTGTGGAAACTAAGCAGGGTCAGGCCTTGTTAACACTTGGATGGGCTACAGGCTAGACAAAGAAATTGACAAACATCTTGAGGAAAAAACAGCACCGTTGCCACAAAAACTATACATGTCTGTTCATGAAATTATCAGGGAGTTAAGATTTTTATGTTGCCTATATTATAAAATAAACACTTATAGGACAACATTTACACACTTGCATACCAATTTCCAAATACCATGCAAATTCATGAAAGGATGTGAAATAGTGCCATCAATACTCTTTCTTGGTTTCACAAATAATCAGAAGCAATGAAACGAACTGGTAATGTATCGGTTTGCATTACATCAATTGGGATTTTGGCCAGGTTCTGGCTCTGAAACCACTTTGATTGTCCTGTAGAATGTTCTTTGCCAAGGCAGCAAGAGTGAAAGACGGGCTGCAGCTTCCTAATTTTCCTGCATCTTCCGATAGCTTTCGATATCATTAACCATGTTATCCTCTTAGAGATACTGTCTTGAGTTGAGTGCAGATACAATATCTTCGCTATTAGGCTCGTTAGTTCAGGAACACCATTGCTGCTTTCTTAAGAAATCACACAACGCAGCTTACAGACTAAGTTTGATTGCATGCAGATGACTGGGCAATTAAGACAATTAATCACCTCTATCTGATAGGGAAGAACTCAATATGGAAACTGATTCAAACAGTTCTACCCCATTTCCTACTTTTTCCTCTGACTGACCCAAATCTAGTTTCCATTTCTCAATCTCTCCCTTTGAAGGCTGTCATATTTCTTTATTTTCTGCACTCTTTCCCATCACAGTAGAGAAAGCATTATCTTTTCACCCTAAGAAATTGCTCTGATATTTTTGGTGGTTCTACTTACACTGTAAATAGATGGCTGTTTCCAGGGGTGATCCTGGGAGATTTCTCTTCAACACTAAAAAGTCCATATCGTGGTATTGCACATATTTTATTATCCATCATGCTGTTCACCATCTACATGAAACAGCTGTGTAGAATAATTTGGGGATTAAGAGTAAAATGCCATCAAAATGCTGATAATGAACAGCTTTATTTATCTATTTCAACAGATCCAATGAGGTGGGTGGAAGTGTTTAATCAGTGTCTAGCTGTGGCAATGGACTGGTTGAGTGCTAATAAAAAGAAACTCAGTTTAATCAAGACTGATTCTGTCAGTGGATGACTTATTCATCCAGGTGAATGGCATTCCATCTGCTCTGGATAAATCAAGTTTGTCACTGGGAGTGCTTCTAGATCCATCTCTGTCCTTATAGGTAGAACTATCCTCTATGGCATGAAGTACATTTAATCTGTTTAGGCTTCTGTACAGTTATAGCCCTATTTGAACTGAGATACCTTCATTTTAATAATCCTTGCCTGGTAGCTTCTAGACTAGTTCTAATCTAGATTACTGCAAAGATATTGTACAGTTTGCATGACTCTCACTGGCTCCCAGTTAATTTCAGGATGTGTGGACTGGGAACAGATATTCTCTGTTGGTTAGTCTCTCTAACGCCTATTTACTTCAAATTATTTAATTCAAGATGCCAGAGACTGAATCCTGAACCTTGTCTTTGCAGACATTTATTCTACCATTAATCTGTGACTGAAGGACAGAACTGAAGGACATACTTCAATCAGATTGTTGAATATCCATGCTTTATTTAAATGTGTTACAATTCCCTTTAAAGAGGGATTAATGTGAACTACTGTTGGTCTTTTATAATAGGATCTTAGTAAAGAAAGATAACATCTTTCTACTACTGGAAAGATGACACAATGTACTTTAGATTATTTCTAACAATGAATTAAGGATCTACTGAGTCTCAGGGTAAAAGGCACTGTTGCCATGGCTTGTGAAAGTGCTGAATTATTTAAGTTCAGTTTGCAACATGCTATATTTAATATATATTAAAACAGATTCCCAACTCTTTTCTTTATTTCTGCTGAAGGATGAAGTGATTTATCCATTATCATACCTAGACAGTATCATCTTATTCTGTGGTTCCTTCCTTTTTGTCAGCACAGACACTGGTAATCTGGCAAGCAGTATTATTTTTTAAACAGTTCATGATTCCTTTTCACTTGAAAGGGTGTTGTCGTGACAGGTAACTGCAGTACTTTCTTGCAACACTCGCTGACTTCGCCTTCTCCATTTCTATTTTAAAAATGTTTGTAGCAACAACGAGAAGCCTAATTAAATTGTGTGGCACACTGCTATAGCAGCACAATAAGAACAGCAGGGAAGTGGAAGAAAACGATTTCAAAAATGCCAGTGAGCTGTTCACACACAGTCTATTTCTCTTCTATTGTAATTTCTAAACCATCAAAGTAATTTCCAAGCCCTAGCGAAACATTCCCCATATCTTTAAACATCTAGCCATTTTCGTCTTAGACAATGAGAACATTGGGCATATTTAATATAGCTGTGGAATAGGTTGGGGATAAAATGTATCTCATTAAGTCAATGCTGAGAAATGTACAATATGGATGCAATCCTGAATGTTTAAAACTCACATCATTTTAGAGAGGGCTGCAACTTCTAGCATTGTTCAATTTTATCAGATAATTCTAGACTCTAGGAGAAAGATGTAGATACTCTAGAAGCAGCGTTTATTAATATTTATAGGTACTAAATGAACTGACAGTAGATGTTCCAGTTTTTTCATCTCTTTTCTGAAATGATCACTTATAAGGATGTCTTCCTTGTGAGGTGGAGCCAAAGTATGGATTCACTGACTGATATGGATGAATGGGAAACAGATAGCTCTACTTATATCCTACTCTGTGTGCATCTGTGTGTGTGTGTGTGTGTGTGTGTGTGTGTGTGAGTATGTAGGTTTTACTGAGATGGCTCAATATTTCTTGCTGTAACAGATTTATATCTGTCCTATAATTCTTCTACTGAGCGATAGTAATTAAAAAAGCTATGGATCATTCCTGGATATTCCTAGGAGATGGCTAATCTCAAAAAGATAAGCAGGAATACTTGAATAGGACACTTTCTGGAGATACCAGAACTGTAGAGTAGAATGGGAACTGAAAAAACCATTGGATTTTTTCCTGGAAAAAGTCAATGGCAAATAGTTACCACTTTGCTGCCAAGAAAACTGCATTGACCACTCCATGGAGTTACCAGGAGCTGAACTCAGCTTGAATGAAACTTAACTTTTTATTAGACCATTCCAGAACTTCTCAGTTTTCATTCACATAATGCTTATTATAAATGTTCCACTCAAGGACTCAACCCCTATAAGATACATTCACAGAATATTTTCTTCCTAACAAACTTTTCAAGTACAGATCAGAGGAGATTTACAAAAAGCAAGAAGAAATATGGCATTGTAAGTTAGAGTCAGGATATTGCTGACCTTTTTGTGATTGCAATCTGAGGACCGTGTAATTTCAGCATGATTGACCTATTTCTCCTATTGCAGGCGTGAGTTAAAGGTTTTTCAAAAAAGTCCAACTGTTTTTTCATGGGCCATTTAAAAAAAAAATCCCTAAAATCTATTTTTGTGATTAAATGGTGCAGAGTTTGAGATTTAAACTTCAGATTCATGGCTCTTGAAAAATATAAGAATAGAAAAAGCAAAATACACATAATAGGCACAGGACAAATCTGTTCTGTATGGAAATAACAGCTTCTACAGCTTAAAACCTGTTTGTTGGTTATATATTACACAATCTTTTTTTCTATTAAGTCATTAAAACTAAGAAAGAAGCAGGCAATGCACTATTAGAGTACAACTGCAAGGACATAATTATTCCATCTTTCCTCCTTTTCCATCATGCATATATCAGCTTCACTTTCATTTTGCATTAAATGAATCAAATCAAAGCATGGGCATTTCAGAATAATTTCCTTAAAAGTTATGACAAATATACATTTTTCACTGGATTATCATAATATTTTTTCTTAATTGGCAGCATCAAAGAAAATATTTCTGTTGAAAACAAATGAAAATAAACTTGCCCAGCTGTTTATCAGAAGAGGTATCAATGTTTTTAAATAAATATAAACTATCCAGAGAAACACTGTTTTCAATGTATTTTCTAAGCAAAAAAAACAACAACTGTTTTTACTTTCCTGTTTCATAATCAGAATATATTCTCACCAGCTATCTCTACCCCCAATTTAAACAGTACACAATTTTTAATATATCAAAATTATGAGATTAAACAAAAGATGTGTTTTACAAACAAAAGATCTCAGTTTTGATCCCTGACCTTTTCAGATGAGAGAAGGAAGCATACTTGTCCAAAATCTTGAATTTTAGGTATATGGAGATACAGCTCACTAATTTGTAAGTTTTTCCTGTGAGGAGGGGGTTGTTATACATGCACCCAGGTTCAGCTTATGGTCACTCACTTGAGTACACACAACCTGTTGAGACTCACAGATCTCGCAGCTTGCTTTGCTGTCTACCTGGGTTTTCCAGATAGGCGTGGCTAGAGCATACAAGACACACAGCCCTAACAGCTGGGAAATGATTAGGAACTTATAGAAATCACTCTCAGCTAAACACTGAGGTTCTGAAGGAATACATGGAGACCAAATGAATTCAACATAATAGCAAAACTTTACTGGTTACAATGTACATTTGCTCTCTTGCACCTTCACATGCTCATGCCTACTTACCCACATGTTTCTGAACTAGGCTGGCCAGGTACCAGCTAGAGGGAGGAAAGCCTCTAAGTCCAGATCTAGAACTACTGAAAGAGCGGGCAGGCTTTAGGACCCCTTTTATCTCCCAAAGCCTTTGCTTTGTTTTCACAAGTCTGGTAGCTGTCAATGGGATTGGGGGGGTCCCATGTGCTCAGTGCCTGGCCTCCGTTGTCCATCTTCTGGTGACATTCCTCCTTTGATCCTTAATGACTTGGTTCCTTCTTAACTACCTCCCAAACATATCTTCTTAACAAAATTCCTGGCTTTTGTCCTCTCAGCATACATTCTCGCTCCATTTTTCGGTTATGCAACTTCAGCCTAGTCTCACATTCTCACACAGCCTAGTCTCATGATCTCACATGATTCAAGGACTCCCAACCCAACAGATTTTAGCTTAATCAAGATGCATAGCTTTAGGTTTAACTTAATTTCTAGCATCTCTATTTTCAACACTGCTGATCTGAAGGATCCAGCCAGCTTCAGTGCCTTGCCTCAGTTGGAGTCAAATTCCAGGAAACCATGACTGTTATCTAGTCACATTTTGTTCACAAATAATCATTCCACAAAATGGAATCAAATGGTGTCTTTGTTTTAGATGCCTCCTTTATCTGATCTATATTTACTATGAACCAAACTGGGAGTCTGACAGAAGAATCACAACATGTTACCAAAGGTCTTTTGTATCTCCCAGTGAGTCTCACTGCAGGATGTACCAGGCTTTTCGGAAAAGCTCCACTGCATTCAGTGATAATGAGGGGAAACTGTTCTGTGTGAAATACAGAGTTTTTACTTTGACTACATTAAGAAAAAAATTAACCACTTTATTTTCATTCTAGCCATCCCTAAACCAGCTTCACTATCTTTAGCTCAAGAGTATACCAAGAAGCCAAACACAGTGAGCCACGTCTTCATTCCACAGAAACAAGCAGGGCTTTCATAGGCATATAAGCCATACCTGTTATTTAATCTTGAAGCACTTTCAGAAATCCTTGAGTTCTTTAGTCTTCATGGGTAGACTATTGTAATACATACTGCATCTTTACAAAGGAGTAGGTCTGCAAGCTTGAAGTTGAAACGGGTGTCAGATATCTACTCACTTTCCATTAGATATCCAAGATTTTATACTCCTATCTGTAATTTCCTCTTTTTATCCCCCTTACCCAATTCCAATAAAAAAAACACCACAAGTCCCATTACTCTCACCTACAGCTTTAAAGGATCCAATAAAACTTACCATTACCACCAGCAGGAATGCTCCCCGCCACAACTCAAATATTAAATGGTAAGATCTGCCTCCCCCTACTTTTTAAAGAGGCCTACAAGAAATCTCGAAAAGTATCAGCATGAAGTTAGGATTGAAGAATCAGCTCATTAGGCAAAATGGGCAAAAGAACACAGTATTTATTTAGAAGATAATTGTGGAGCTGTAGGAGTTCATACTTACATATTTGATATCTTCAATAATTAAACTGAAGTCAGTCCGGAATCTTAAACAAATAATTAACAAAAGGATTTTCCCTGAAGTTGGCTTATAGTTGAAACAAAAAAAAAAATCTTCATAGCATTTGGCACAGTTCACCAGGAATTTTAGTGCTGGGTTATAATAGATAACAACTCTGCTTTATCTAGGGCCGAGCCAAATATAGGGTTATGGGTTGTAATGTTTCTCTTTCCCATAAAATAACCAATCTTGAGTAATAGGGAAGGGGGTTGCTGCAGCACAGTAAAACTCCCCCCTTCTCCCCTCCCCTGTACAGAGTAGCTCAAGTTCATCCATCAGACATTCATCAAGCAACTACTGTATAATGCTTTCTCCCTTGTGGGTCTCTTCACAGCCTAGCAATAGTGATACTGCCACTTGAAAACTTTATAACTTGCTCTGAAGTCTGCAGACTTTATTCAAGCCTGTAATAAAGAAATAATGCTGCTTAGCTAATAATTTATTATTTATCTCTCCTTCTTGGTCTCTTAGGACTCATTTGTGTGGAGATTCAACCAGATAAAAGTGTGTTGGATGGAAGTGGAATTCACACCTATTTATACAATTGCCAAAGGCTTCACAGCCTACCCAAGTGTCCTGCCTGTTCCTAGGAAACATCACTTGAGTGTGCTCTTGCAGTGGTGGCACTAAATCTCTTAATTTGGGTATTCTGGAGGAGGAATTGAATTCCATTCTGTATAAAGTTTATAAGCTTTGTGTTGAAGGACTGGCCTTTTTACATTCCTTTAAAACCATCTTAGGATCCATCTCACAAGAGAAATGCTTAAACATATGGAGACTTTTATAGCTATCAGATAATTTTGTGCATCGGATCTCAGACTTCTAAACAGGATTACTATAACAGTTTTGACATGCTCTTGAATGGGTCAGTCAGAGAGGCCAGGGCCCAAGAGTCATTTAATTACGCAGTGATAAAAACAATCTAAAAATATTGGCAGATATTTTTACCTCTGATTTTTCTGTTCTGTGATATCTACCTTTTCCAATATATCCTAGGAGAAATGCAATTAAAGAAGAGTGATAAGCACCCTCACCATTTCTCATTTAGCACCTACCGCAGGCAATTTACTTTTCCTGAAGTTTAACCAATTTCAAAGCAAATAAAGATTTTTCAAGATCACAAAGGTCAATATTTGTCAAGGTTGACATTTTCCAATATACAATTATAGTCATTAAAGCTCATGGTAGCTTTCTCTTTTTTTTACTCAAAAGAGCCCATCACCATGTTCTTCTAGGGAATAAATAAAACTCATATATAACAGGATTTTTTTTAAAAAAAATTCTAATTAATTCTCATTAACAAGAGTGATATTTTATTACAACCAGAAAATGTTTCAAGCCAATTTAACTTTACTAAGTGAACATGAGGACCTTAATGATGGCTGTTGTGACTCATTAGACCTTTTTGTAACGAAAATATTCTGTTATTACATACAACAGCTTACTGTAGTTCAGATCTTACAAGTACAGATAAATATACAAATCAATTTGCTCCCCAATAGTAGCATTGATTACTATTGTTATATAGTAAACTTTTAAAAAGTTGAAATAAACAATTTATAATACTGAACGTGTTACTGAGGATATAAAAACAACTAGCCTAAAATGCTGTTCACATTCATTTTTTTCCAAACAGAATGCTTCTTAAAGATCTTCAGCACTGTGGGACATAGGGCCCTGGTGTTCCTGATATGGATCCCTGTATCTTGAATGAAACCTATCACATTCTGCCTATACCATCTGATGTTGTTTGTGCAGGATTTCCCAGACTGTGCATCAGGTTCCTCCAACTAAGACTCAGTGATAAATCTCAGACCTCTTGACTCTACACGGCTAACCTTATTTGCTAAGCTAGGATCCAGCACAAGTCCCATGGGCACAGGTCTGCTAAATAAGAATTTTTATTGAAAGTCAGAAATAAGCCAAACAAACCTACTGATTGCCCACTGCAGTTGTAAGGATTTAAGAGCCTCTTATATCAATGGTAGTTCAAACCTGCAGCTTGTTCTTCCTACCCTCCCTGAGAATTAAGAAACTCTTGGTGCTCTTGATGGCCTTGAAACTGAGTAGTTGTTGAGCTTACCTGTCAGCTCTTAGCTTATCTGCCACCTCCCCAAAATGCTCAGTGTTTGCGCAGCTTTCCAGATGAATCCAATACTCAAGACTCCTTCTCCATGAATCTTGAATGAACTCTGCCCCAAACTCCTCTGCCTCTTTCACTGAGATTGGGGTGAGTGGGGGGTAGGGAGGCATGATGGAATAATGGATAAGGAGAATGTTCCTGTACCAGGGGAGAATGGTGGAAAATTGAAGACATGATCTCCAACTGAAAGTGGGGAGGTCTTCATGGCAATGGTGGTCAGTAGAGCACTTGTAGGAGCTCTTGGCATGGTCCAATTGATTTTTAAGGACGTGGAACTGGAAAGGAGAACTTTGGAAGGGGAGAGGGATCTGAAGCACTTGGAAGCAAGTGCAGAGAGTAGCTATAGGGAGCCTGAAATGGCAACAACTGAGTGGAGGCATCAACTGAGTTATTATTAACAAACTCTAACATGGGTAAAAAAATCTGGCCAATTGTCCTGTTAGCTTATGCAGCAACGAAGGTATTGCCCTAAGGCTAATTGGAAAAGTTGGAGGTGTAGGTAGTAGGTTCACTTAAGAAGAGAAGTAGGAAATAGTTAGGGTTAGGATTTTATATTAGTGAAACTAAAATTCTGCTCATGGAACTGTTAAGCCATAAAGAAAACCCAGCCCAGGTGAAAAATATACCTAATGGTTGTCCTTGCATCTGTACCATCCAAAACAAATATTTCTTAAAGAAGCCACAACTTTTCCTGAGCCTGCATGGTAAATACATGGTCCCCCAAAAATATGCATTTAAATGAAAGAGGTTTCAAGGAGATGGCAACAGAGTGCCACCATGTGTCACCACCTGTCACCAGCTACTTACTCAGATGCCTATCTTCCTGAGTCCATTCAGCTACTATGCAAGCCCAGGAAATGTCACAACTTCTTTAAAGAGCTGCTAAAAGGGATAGCAAGTGTTCCCTCCTTTCCTGAGGGCATTATCACAGGGCAACAAAACTAACCAGAATCCACGAACAGGATGTCATTAAAGTTAATACAAAATGCACTAAAGTTTTAACTGCTCACCCAAAAATCATCACTAAGAGAAGCAATCAAAACTTCCTTGTACATCTACCTCATTAATAACCAGGCAACCACACAGCAAACCTGCAAGAGGAATTTGGGCTTCCAATTGCAAATCTTTAAATTTCAGGCACTTCTTTAACCAGGATCTTCACGTTTTTCCTTACTGCTCTATTGCCTCTTTTTCCTCCTGAAGGGGAGGGAGGAGAGGGAGAACAGCTCCTCACTTGATTGCTCATTTCTTGTTCGCCTTCTAAGTAATTTCCTTCCTTCCTTCCTTCCTTCCTTCCTTCCTTCCTTCCTTCCTTCCTTCCTTCCTTCCTTCCTTCCTTCCTTCCTTCCTTCCCAATTGTTTCCCCTTGGGATTGACAACAGTGGCAAAGTAAAAGACCCACAGTCACTAGCTATTCTCCCTATGGCTAATGGTTTCAGGAATTCAACGTCATCTGAAAGATCATTATGTTGTTCTTTTCTGCTTTAATCACTCCCCTCCCTCTATAAATCTCAAATCCTGGGTAGGTGATGATCAAATTTATTTCTGCTCATTATATTCTTTTTCCTCCTCCTGTAGAAAACACTTATTGGCTCTAAGCAACGATACAAAATGAAACTTCCTTAGTCACAGGCAGTATACTTCTGAATACTACAAGACAGAACAAGAGACATACAAGTACTACTTTTTTTTCAGGCCCTCCTTCTGGACTATCCAGAGGTTTATGCCTGCCTGCTAGCAGAAGCAGCGTAGGGAGTTAAAGCAGGCCAGTGTTACCTTTCCATTGTTCATTTTATTGCACTGATATCCTACTTTGCACCAAAGAGCTCCAAGGCAATGAACATGGGCTTTTCCAAAAGTTCCTCATCTAGACAATGATCTTTCCTAAACCTAATCAGCTTTAGCAAGGCTGTTGGAGCACATGTCTTCAGACTCTGAAACTGGAAGAATATTCTTCTCTTCTCAAAACAACTGGAAGTTTAATTCAAAGGCTCAGATTTTAGTCTAGAATTTGGGAACAGAAATAGAAAATTACGGTAAATTAAGCCCCTCTCAAGTTGAGCTCAATTCCTGATGACCATGTATTTTTTTGGGGGGGGGGGGCAGCAGTACAGAAGCAGCTCATTATTACCTTCTTCCAGAATACTTTTTCAAGTTCTTAATCCCTGGGAATATTTGGTGGTTTCTCACCCAAGATGTAACAAGGTTAAACCCTGTTTAGCTTTTTCAGATCAATGAGAAATGTCTGTAGTCATTGTTCTCAGTCTTTATCAATTTGTTTCTATATTAAAAAAAAAAACTAAATAATTACTGTTCAATTAATTCAATTCCTCTGATAAAGTATCGGTGAACTAGGTGCATTTTTTTCAAATTTCATGTGATGTGACAGTTTGTAGACCACATTCTAACCTTTCATATTATGAAACCATATTTCCCCACAAACTAAGTTATCAACAATTTTTGTCTGTTATGACAGGAAAACAAAGGAAAATGAAGATTTTCAAATTTAAAACACAAACACACACACCCAGTAGTGGTGACATATCAGGCAATTCTAGTTGGGGAAGCTCTAGAAGTTCCCACTAGATCAACAGCATACCCGTAACTGGCCTGTGGACTGGTCCCCTCTACCTCTTATAAGAAGAATATCTTCCCTTGGATATTAAGGATATTACTGGATATTAGAGGGAGGCAAGGAAGGAAGAATGAAAAGCTCTGACCCTTACATTGTGACGCTGTACCCAAGAGGGTGTGTCATAACGCTCATTTCATCCTTTTGGTGAGATGGCTGGATTCTGCCAATGCCTATGATTCAAGATTCAGGACACAAAATCCAGTGCACTTAAACTTCTATATACAGTGATTATTTAGACAGAAAGTATGTTATATTATTTTAGATACATTCAGAGCTCTGTCCTTACAAAGCTGTTTTTCCTAATGGTCAGTCTCTGGTTTGGATGAGCCTACCTACTTTTCCTTTGTTTACAAAAGCTCTTTAATTGCTAATTCTTTTAATCTTAGCCAAACAACCATCTGTGTTTGTTGTTGTCTGCCTTAATAAATCAAATATTATTTTAACAGACAATTTTATGCCAGTTTATGTCTTGAGAGTTGTTACCTGACTGCAAAGATGCTGGGCTTAAACTGCTCTTGGGGTTTTTTTGATTAGCAGAAAGGAGAAGGCCCTTTCCTTCTTTTGTCATACTTCTACAGGTAGTCCTCAACTTACCACCACTTGTTCAGTAACTGTTTGAAGTTACGAAGGCATTGAAAAAAGTGACTTACGACCAGTCCTTGCACTTATGACTGTTGCAGGGTCCCTGCGATAATGTGATCAAAATTCGGACACTTGGCAACTGGCATGTATTTACAATGGTTGCAGCGTCCCAGGGTCACGTGATCACCATTTGCAACCTTCCCAGCCAGCTTCTAACAAGCAAAGTCAATGGGGAAGCATGTGATTCACTTAACGATCACATTATTCACTTAACGACCACAGTGATTCACGTAACAATCACCACAAAAAATGTCATAAAATCAGGTGCAGTCACATGATGCCTCACTTAACAACAGCACTCCTTAATGATGAATTTTACAGTCCCTATTGTGGACGTAAATCAAGGACTACCTGTATTTCCTTGGTTGAGGGAAATAAAAGAAGGTGGCAGCAATACATTCCAGCCAAAATAGTAATGGTTGTATCATCCCAGGTGGTTCAGGCCACGTGAAGCAGGCCTGATTGTGAAAGAGACCCTTACATATACTTTGTAGGACTGCCCTCTACTTGAAGTGACTATTTTAAAGATAAAATAGCATGCAGACAGCCGACAGCAGGAACAGAGGTTATCTCATTAAAGTTTTCTCTACAGATCTTGAGCAGTATTGAGTTTCTATGAAAACAATAATTGTTTTAAATTTGTGTTTACGCACATACATTTCTTTATGCAGATCTTATGAAAATTGGTGACATCTTCCTTAGTGATGGATTCCTTTCTTCAGAAATGCACAAGTAGCTAAACTTATAATACCAATTATATGAAGAATAACTAAAATCAACAGCAATATGCCCCATGTAATATGCCATATTTTTTATGTTTTGAGAATACAAAACTTGGTAAGCAAGACCATCGGAAATATATTCCACTTACACTTCCAAGATTCAAACATTCTGCCATCTGTTCCTATGGAAACTGAAAAGATATTCTAGGTTGTATCACTATCAGCTGATTATACTGCAGAGAAATCTCTAGCTTATTTTAAACTCTAACTCAAAAAGATAAGTATTGCAGTACATTATATCTGTCCACTTTTTAATGTCC
Source organism: Python bivittatus (assembly GCF_059951505.1). NCBI lineage: Eukaryota > Metazoa > Chordata > Lepidosauria > Squamata > Pythonidae > Python > Python bivittatus. The sequence goes on along the minus strand of NW_028277029.1, from coordinate 5,478,510 downwards.
ATATTCAGTATCTTATTTTCATGGAATAGGAACTTCAGCATAAACAATCCTTCAGACTGGAACAAAGACATTTTGTAATGTCTAAGTAGGTCTTGTAGGGCAGCAGCATCAAAGTCCTTAGCATAATTTTTTGCTAGCAGCTCTCACTGAAATTAGTAGGATTCATTTGTGAATAAATATAATTAGGATCAGATTAGAGGCATGTTTTTGCTAACTATTTTAGCTGTGCGTAGGATACCAAATTTAATGGGCATGTTCACAGACTTCTCTATGTGTGTGGTGCAGATGTGTAAACAGTTGATAACCCCAACTTGGCTATACTAGTGCCAAACAGATCATTCACACAATCTTTCCCCTAAAAGTGAAAAAACAGAGCTCAAAACATCTCATGTAGTTTAAGAAAATGTGTTAGAGTCACCAGGATTCACATTTCCACATTATGTATAGGGAAGGATATAGTCCTGACAGACTATCAAGCTATTTTAAGGAAACAGAAGTCTGACAATATTAGTAAGTCTGACAATCATAGTAAAAAAAACCTCAAAAGCAAATGTGAAGGTTATAAAAGATGCACAGCAAGCTACATTAGATGTCACTCAAGTTTTAGAGCCACCTTTAGAAAGAGAAACAGTGTGATGTGTTGGTGGAAATTAAAGAGTCTGACTACTAGAATCTTGGCCGCTCCTTCCAGTTCAAAAGTCTGGAGTAGGAGGGGGAAGGGGGAATTCATAAATACAGGTAGCCCTCAACTTATGATGGCAATTGGGACCATCATTTCTGTCACTAAGCAATGTGGTTGTAAAGCGCGACCGCATCATTTAGTGATGGCAATCCCTACAGTACTGGTTGCCATTGTTAAGTGAATCCCACAGGCAAAGCAATTTCCTTCCAGCTTCCTACAACAAGACAGCAGGAAGCTGTAAATCCCTGGCTGTCAGGTGTGGGAGGGAGAGAGGGGGTGCGCGGGGGTGGGTCAGGGAGGGTGCGCAAGGGTTGGCGAGGATGTAAGGGAATGCATGAGAGGTGCAGTGTGGGTCAGGGAGGGTGCAAGGGGGTGCGCAAGAGCAGTGCAATGAGGGTACAGCACGGGTTGGAAAGGGTGCACAGGGATATGGTTACTTGGGGGACTGCCTTTCTCCCACTGTTTCTGTCTGGCAATGCTGGCACACAGACAGTCCTATCCTTGAAACAATATGAACTGATGGATCCCAGGATGTGGGCCTTCCCTATTATGGCACCTGCCTTCTGGAATGGCCTCCTTCCCCAACCATGCTGTCCTTTAGCAGAGCCTTGAAGACCTAGCACTTTCCCCAGGGACTGGGGTAAGGAATTGTTTGGGATGTCCTTTTATGATGAGGCCTGGTTCTTTTTTTCTTTTTTGACATTTTAAACTTGCTATCTTATTGGGGTTTTCTATTGGCTGTTTTTACTGTAAGCTGCCCAGAGTTGGTTGAGCAGGGTGATTCTATATATTTGATAAAATAAATTAATACTGTAACATTAAATAAATTTGGTATACAAATCTCTACTCTGTGCAACAAGACTAGAGTATAAATCTCTATTCACATTACGGTTGCCATTTTAATTTAACTCTCCTTCACAGGGATGTGGGACAGAATGAGGTAACTCCATGTATGTTGCCCTAAAACCTTCGGAGGCAGATTAGGATGTCTGTGATTAAACACACACGCATAAAGTTTATCTTGAATACTTCTGCAATTAGAGGTCTAGCTGAAACAAACAAACATACAAACATACATACATACACATATATATAATGTATATATGGTTAGCAATTAAACTAATACAGGTAAAATTGTAGCACTTTTGTGGGGGAGGGGCATTGCTTGATTGCTTTTACACAGAAGAACTTCTATTCAGAAAAAGGTCTGAAGATGTAATGGAAGGCTTGAGCGAGGAGGATACTGGAATGGAGGTTCAAGGTTATCAGGAGGGAGGGGGAACATTCTAGAGCAAGCGCTTTCTCAGCCTGCAGCAAGACTGTGGGAAGAGAAAGAGGATGAGGCTAACCCCTCCCTAGAGTCTCACGGGGTATATCCACTAGTTGCTTTAGCACAGGTTTAGTCTGGCGAGATTCAGTCTAGTCACTCAAACCATAGTAATCTCTTGCTTGGATTATAGTATCATGCATTACATATTGCAGTCCTGGAAGAGCATTCAGAACCATAGCTGGTCCAGAATGTAGCATCTCAAGAAGTCACATGTGCATCTCAATTCACTCAAATAACACTATTACCATGAGAGTTTCACTGACTGCGTTCTTCTGGGTGCAGTTCAAGGTGCTGGTTGTCACCTTTAAAACCTTATATGGCTCAAGATCTGGATATCTTCAAGTCAGCCTATTTCGAATTGTACTGCCTGTTCAGTAAGATCTGATAAGGTAGGTTCTCTCCGTATTCCTTCTCTCAGGGAGTATCAACAACAAAGATCAAGGAAATGAATGTTTTCAACTGCTGCCCCCCTTTGGTGGAACAGCATTCTCCTGAACATACTACAAATAGATCCTACCCTGTTGGTTTTTAGGAAGGCCATTAAAACTCTGCTGTTCCAGTAGGAAGGCAGGCTGTGTGGGTTAGGACATTTTAATGCCGCTTCCTCTACCTTTGGAGTATTTATCGAATGCAATGGATATTTCTAGTGTTTATATATGTAAATGTACTTTGATTTTGGCATTTGTAATTTTATTTTTTTAATCTGATTTACAGATGACAGATATGTATGCCACTCAGAGTTGATAGCAATTGGAGAGACATGTTTGCTCAGTAAATTAATAAATATGTAAATATTTCATATCAAATGGGAAATAATCATTATCTGACATTTAATTTCCAGCGCACACAGTCTCTCTCTTCCAGTCCCAAACAATCTGCATGTTTCTTAGGACTGTAGCAAGGAGCAGATTTGTCTCCTAAATTATCTACTGCTATGTTCATCAACACATCTGAGAAGCAAACCCAGCAACATTTCATCCTGACACTTTCATTTTCCTTTCATTCCAGATTCAATTAAGCATTAATAAACTTCTTCCAAATAATCCTTCAGTTGATTGAAAGCAAGTCATTGGTCATGCATAGCAGGCAGGAACACTAATAATTCCTTGATTATTTTGAGGTACAGGCTAATAGGTTTGCCAATTGTTCAAATGATCCACAATTAATTTTCTAGGACTTCACTCATCAGTTACCTTCAACATCTAATAGAAAGTAAAAAATTGTGATACAAGATCAGACATAGTACAAGAAAAGGACGCAGATATTTACACATTCTGTAGCCAAAAAGTTGGCTAATTGTGGAGGAGGGGTACGTTCAGGTCACAGAATAAATTACTAGAAAAAATTAGGGCTATATTCATAATGGTTTATATTCTACGTATGATTAAATTCACTATTAATATCAGAATAAAAGAAAATTATAAATTAACCAATTTATTGAAAAAGGGAGGTTGTTTATCATAGACTTAACTAATAACAGAGGGAAGGCACAACATTCTGCATTCCCAAATCTAATATAAATAATAAACTTATAAACATTACCTGCCTGATTTAAAATGCAAGAGTACATTTCATGGACAATAACTAATCCCACACTTTGTGTTTAGTTCCTAAAGTACAGCTTTTACTGATTCTTGCATCACATATAGACTTGTTTCATAGTCATAAATTATTTGAATCACCCTTGAATTAAAGAAATAAAGGAAATTAAGTATAAAAAATAAACCCATATTTAATCTGCAATGGATCAAAGAGTATAATAGCCTAATTTAAAAGCAGAGGAGTTTTTTTGTTTTTACATTCTCTTTTTAAAAGAAATATCTCTAGCATCAAGAATGGCCTATAGAATTATTGTGTCTACAAAACAAATAGATTATGCAACTGTAAATATACTGCTTTGCATATGACAATCTATTCTATATTCCTAGAAATGTTCTTGAAAACGGTGATTCATTAATTTTCTTGAACACATGAAGTTCTCCTATATTATAACAACTAGTTGCTATGCCAGTCCTACTCCTGGATGAGAAAGGAGGAAGGCTGGGCCACAGGCTAGCAACCCAATCTCATTAAAAAAAAAAAAAAAACTACTACTGAAATAATGAGCACAATTCAACAAGATCTGATCAAAATAATTGTAGAGTAATTGTTGCCCAGTGTGCTCTACAGCACAGGCAGAGTTAAGTAAGATGCTTTGCAAAGGTTTTGAGTCATATTCAACAAGTTACATGCACATTTTTTTACTGTTGAACACAAACAGTTTAAGGTGGGTGGACTTCAACTGGTAGGTGGACTGAAAGACATCTGTGCCCTCCTTCCTCCTACTTGACCTAATTCAGACTGACTTTGCTGACAACTTGAGACAAGTATGGAAGAGGACAAGAAGCGTTATTCTAGCATCTCTTCAAACAGCAGGTAAGAAAAATGCAGGTTTTCCAGTTCCATTATTTTACTGGAAGCCAAACATATAACCTCTGTAAGTACTTAAACTTATGCAATGTTAGACCAACATATATTTTATGTTATCCACATAATCTCATTAAGATGTAACTTTTCAACATTTAAAAAAACTCTGACCCATTCATTTTATCATAATTATACTGACCCTTTTTATCTGTTTTAGATAAACAGATAAACAAAACAAAAAGACATTTTTACCTGAGTCTCTATTCCTTGTTCAAGCAACCGTTTAGCCTGATTTTCCACTTCAAGTCGCGCTCTGGCAATAAAAAGCAGTTCATTTTCAATTACTTCAATTCCAGAAAGATCTATTCCTTGAGAAAGGTAATCTATAAAAAGAACAGAATGTTGATATTACCACAATTCTGAAAATAACAGTGAAACATGTTAAACTTTCTAGGTACTATATAACATCACAATATCATGTACACAGGCATGTGCTGTCTTGAGTTATTCTGGAAGGGACAAGAAAAATTATTAATCAATATTAAAATATCCAACACAAAATTTAATGCATTCATTCTTTTTAATTGTTTTCACTTAGAAAAAGAATGGTAAGTATTTCAATTAAAATACACTACAAGTTAAAATTATTTCATTCAGCTATCACCATAAATAAATAAAGTAGACTGACTGCTAAATAGTAAGTCAAGTTCAAAGCTCAATTATGGGAATAAATATAATAGCACCGAATCATGGCAATAAGGAGAATAGGCAATACATGAAAACATGTACAGTCATGGTAGAAGCAAGGATTTATTTATTTGTAACATTTATTTATAAGCTTTGTACAGCTTTGCAAGGCAAGAACGTTAAGGAAAGGTATAGTAAATGGTGTTGGTCTAACTAATTTTAGCTATGTTCCCCTTTCTTCTTATTTGATGGCTTTACTTTTTTTGTCTTATGATTTTTTTGCTCCTTTTCTGCACTCCACTTACTCGAAAAGACAATAATGTGATGGCTATACATATGTATGATGAAATCTTTAAGTTAATACCAAGGTACAAACTGCTGACAATAAAAAAATGGGAGACCAATGTCAGAGAATACACAGCGATGGCAAAACTGTATATATTCATATAATAGATGTCTACTTAAATGTACGCAGGAATGGCTCCTTTACATATGATACATCACACAGGTTTAGATGTTTGGAATATGTTTTTTTAGAAATCAATTTTAAAATATCAGACAAAATTATTTAAATAAATAAAAGCAACAATTTTCCAATATTTGAAGAAAAAGACAAAATACTTAAGTAGTGATTAAGTATTAGTAGCTAGGAACAATGGAAGGAAAGGGAAAAATGAGCTAATGAAAGTTCCTCAGTTAAGATCTTTATGTCTTACTTTTTTACTTTGGTTCAGCAATTCACTTTTCTGTATCTATATTATTTTTTGCTGTCAGCTTGAAAAATGTAAAGTGACCATATGTTTATAATAAAGTTTTATAATAAAAACATACAAAAAATACCAAGCTACACAGAAAGTAAATATTTCATGGAACATGAGACTGCTATTAAAAATGGCATCAGGTCTTGAGTTTTCTGCAACCAAGGCACTTCATTGTAATATTTATCTCTTATGAAATTAAATACTAGTCTTTCTGTCAGTGGAAACCTGCGATTTAGGGCAAATGTAGAAATAATGCACACTGTGATATTATGCTGCTCTATTACAAGACTGATCTGAAGAGCCTAATAATAGAATACTTTTTTCAGAGATATATTCATGTCCCACAAAATCTGTATTTTGTGGATATGGATAGAAAAGACCTGTTTAAAGTAGACAGCGCTACTAAAAGGGAAACGTAAATACTGAAAGCTACTCAATGGTTCATGCAAGAATCTAGATGAGAAGCATCTTTGCCTGTTAGTGTTGTGGTGTGATGGATTTAGTTGCAATCTAGCAGTGATAAAGCATAAAGAAATCACATGTACACATCACTGAGACCAACATATACTTAATGATCACAGGACTGCAGCCAATGATAGGAAAAGAAGAAAAAAGAAAACAGCATAATGATCTGTAGATGAAATAGCATGATGCTAACATCTTGCACTTGCCAAGCTTCTTAGTGCCATTTTTAAAAGTTTCCTTCAATAAAAAATAGCATTTTTAAACATTCACTTTGAGGAAGTATAGCTTCATCCTTAAAGCTCCTATGCAGTTTTGCTTCTTTATTTCACGTTGGTTTCCTTATAACAAATAAATAAATAAACAGGATATAGTGGGTGTATGTGCACGTGTGCTATAGGTAAAAAGAGATGTGTGTTCAAGAGAGAGATGTCTATTTCTAGTACTATGGATATTCCAATAACAATACTATGGATATTCCAATCTCAATTTTCTATTTCCATTCCAAAACAGAAATATCTTGCTCTATCATTCAGAGCATGAAAACAATTTCCTCTTATTCAGTGGCACTCAGATGGATGATACCTGAACACTGTCTATTGTGTTGAAGGCACTGAAGTATATCCTAGGGGACAGAGTAAATAGCCTTCTCACTGATGAAGATGATGAGTAGTATTTCTACCCCAAATCATATCACAGCTCCCTTGCATCATAACAACAGATAACATTCTTCACATTTTCCATTAAATAAATAGATTACTCCATCTGAACTTTCCTAACACATGAATAATATTAATACTGTATATGTCACCTGGCAGTAAAAACTTCAAAATTTGGGTCACCCTTTACAACAGATATAGTACTATATCTGGGAGTTGAAGTCCAATTCTGGGAGTTGAAGTCCACTCATCTTAAAGTTGCCAAGGTTGAGAAACACTGCCTTAAACCTTGATGGAATATGAAATATAGCAGGATTATATACCATCTTTATTCCCTGTGACGTTCTACCCCTTCTTTTTTTCCTCTCAGATTCCCAGAGAACTAGTCTGGAGGGCAAAAATAAACTAGCATTATTTGGAGAACCAAATAATGGGGTGGGGCGCATGAGATTAGATGAATACAGTTTTATTTCTGCAAATTCTTTTGTTGATTGAATGCATAAAGTAAAAGAATAAGAATTGAAACAACTATTCCTAGTTGTAACATAAAATGTTTTGCACTTCAAATTGTATTCCAAATCCAAGTTTTCATTAAGTTCATGAATGCGGGGTTAAAATTTTGACATTTTACATTATCTTACTCTTAAAAATGCATTCCTACAAAGCTGATTGGCACAGATTCCAGAAACCACCTCTAATAATTATAAGAAAACCAAATTTCTCAGTGTTCATCTATAGTCCCAGATTATGGTTTAAAGCAGCCAATTGGAAAATATTACTTTAAGAAGTGAATGCAGTTAGAATATTATATGAAAACCAGACTGAAATATATATTAGCTTTCTTTTATATGAGCATGTAATTATAACACACATTTGAATTAGCTAGCAAGTTAGTGATGATGTTTTAAATCATTTTATACTCACAAAGTAGTTTTCATCAAGTTTCAGAATATGAATATTATCAATAAAAGCTACTAATACTTCTGAAATGGGCATTCTGGTTTTCAACACTAAACATTTTGCTGGAGACTAGACATTCTCTTCTAATTCTTATTCTAATTCTAATCTGTTAATGTCTTTCAATAATAATAATAATAATAATAATAATAATAATAATAATAATAATACAAACAAGAAGTTGCAAAGCTTTAGGGAAAGGAGAAATATAAATGATAAGGATTATCAGAGTTCAGCCTTCAGAGCTGTTGTCCAGTTTGGGAATCCCTTTCTCCTTGAGGTCTAAGACAGATGGGAATTTGGAATGTCCAAAAATTCTTCCCACATTCTATTTATTCATTCAATTTGGACACCATCCAATTCCAACCAATTCTCATATTTTACCTCCTTTCCAAGCCAAAATGGTAGCAGAGGAATTTTAAGCCATTTAAGCCCACTCACTCTCCACAGCACTCCTTTAGTGCTGTGATATGAAGATATCTCTTTTCATATTCACAGCATACCCAAAGGCTTACTTAAAACTTAAACATTTAAAAACAGAATATGGCAAAAGTTGTTGTTTTGTTTTTTTATATTGGCTTCATTGAAGCATTCAATCTTGTCCTGTGATTAGCTGACAACTGGCCAAAAAGCAAACAGGAACAATAACCATGGCATTTCTTTGGGTTAGTGGCAACCTTGGATTTACTCAAGCTTATTCATTTATTTTTCCCTCTTTTAAAGATGCTGAGTATGTTCCAGGGGAAAAAATAGAACATATTATTAGAAACTTAATAGCAGAGAAAGATGCACTTTAGGAACATTTCTTAACATCTATTGAGAATATGGCTTCTAGACTACCAATGAATATTTAAACATAGTGTTTTCATACACCAATTTTTATATAGTAAAGTTACACTGGAACTCTTAAATTATGGGTGATGAGACAATACAGAACTATATTCCTTAACAAATATTTGTTCTAATATTTACTTCCTCATATTCCCAATTGGTTACCTCTCGGAATTATGGACTATCTTCTGCTTTGTATCATACCCCATCATCTAGGAGTACAGGCAACAGCGCTACTAGCAACAGTAGCGGATGTTGCCGACAGGGAGTGATAGGCCACACAGTGAAGCAGCCAATGGAAAGTTGAGCCAGAAAATGTCAGTAGAGGTGTGGCAGTTAATCTTAAAAATATAATTCAACACTCCCACAAAAGCATTCCTTTTAACCAGCAACTGATGGCTGTGGCTTTGCAGCAAAGAGTATACAAAAACGTCTAAACCCTCAAGCAGGGCTTGGATAACCAGATCAAAATAGAGCCAATCATTATTTTCTTTCCCTAAGAGGGAGCTGAAAACATCTGGTTTGACCCATGCACAGAGCACTATCACCTACTTTTTACTATGCAACTTTGAGAATAAGGTTTATGGAATATGGGAAAAACAATGGTTGGTAAGAATATTTAGTCACAGTACCACACCAGAGACAATGTAAAAGCAAGCTTATGAATTACAAGTGAAGATTTATTAATTATGATCCATAATATCCTTTCTACCAGGAGAAAAAACGTGGTTGAAGAGCTTCTTCAACAGACAATTCTACTCAAGTTTCAAATGGATGGTTCTTGTCTAGACTACAGCAACACTTAAAATAAGTGTTTCAGTTCATGATTGTTTGACATGTGTCAGCACTAACTTTGTCAAGTTCTACACAAAAAGATTCAGTAGCGTGATGGAATGGAATTATGAAGGCCAAGCTCAGGGAGATAAGCTTTTTCTTAGCTCACCGGAACCGCGTGGGAGGAACAAAAGGATGAGACTGGCACCTCCCTGAGGAATTCACACTGTTTGATTGATGTCAGGCCTAGCCCAAGGAACTCCAAGAGACCATGCAAATTCAGTCCAGCTATGTTTATTAGCTACAACCTCTAGCAAGAATCTTCCCAGACTAAAACCCCAGTTCCCAAAGTCCTCCAGCCAAAACAGTGTGAATTCCTCAGGGAGGTGCCAGTCTCATCCTTTTGTTCCTCCCACGCGGTTCCGGTGAGCTAAGAAAAAGCTTATCTCCCTGAGCTTGGCCTTCATAATTCCATTCCATCACAAGTAGGCATTAACGAGCTAGAATTCTTCAAATGCTAATAATACTTACAAAAAAATATGGGAAATGATGGGTGGGGAGGTAATAGCAAATATGTATTTACTGAAGGCCTTCCCAGACTAATATTAGCATCAAGTACCTGACAATCCATTCACAAACCAACCTTCAAATAAATTGTTTATTGGTAATGCCTTATTAACTAGGGGACATATAAATAAAACAATTACATTTTTCAAACCACTTGTTGAATCTTTTCACTTTCGAGATTATTAGAGAGTAAATCAGGATACCATGACCTACAGAGATATTTTTGTATGAAGCATGTGCGTGCGTGCGCGCACGTGTGTGTATAAAAAACTGCAAGTTTCCCATTTCACTAACACTAAACAGATTGTTAAACCTTCTAGGAAAATAGCTGTTTTAACTTTCTCACCATTTTAAAGCAAGCTTCAAAGTCAATTATGTAACAGGCTTTGCTGAAGATAAAGCAAATATCCATACATCAAGGAGTATTGTAAAAACATTTTCTAATCAGGCAACTGTCCAGGTTTTTCTCAAACATTTAAGGTAAATATTCTTTTATTTTATACACTGACAAGCTGCCAAAGACTAGGGCAAAAGTTAAGCAAAATCAGAAAGACTATGCTGTGAATGACATGCAAACAATTTGTTGTAGCCAATGGTGGCTTTGCATGAGTATAAAGCATTTCAACTTGTGCAAGTTTTAACACCAAATCTTCACCATCCTTGCTCATTAATACTATAGCCCTACAGCCCTTGAAAAGCTATTCCTCAGATGTTGGGTATCTCTGGAGTACAAAATACAGGATCACAGACTGCAATCACTAGAAAAATTGATGTAAATCAGATTTAAGTGTTCTTTAATAGTGCAAAGCTGCCACAATATCACCTTTAGCCATTTAAAACTGTTTTTATTATCAAAGACATGTTCCATATAATTAAATTATTAGGAGAGTTTCCTATGAAAAAGTCATCATGATTCTGATCTTAATCCTTCCAGACAAAGAACATTTTAATTTATTAAAACATTTGGGGGGGAAACAGAAGAAATAACCAGCATTTGTAGGTTATCATCCACATTTCACATTCCAAATCAAAACCAGCTATTTAATAGGTGGGGGTATTAATTTAAAAATCACTGCTGTTCTACAGGTTAACCATAGTACTAACTGCTGTTAAACAAGCGAATTGGTTTGACTGAACTGCAATTCTAGGATAAAACATTTCCTACTGCGCTTTATAGAACAGTTTGACAGATTCCACTGTTTTCCTAAACTACCTAGCCTGTCTATAAAAGATACAGTCCAGTACGTGGCCTGCATTTCTTTATGTAAAAGATTTATCATCCACTACTTAAGTAACTCTTCAAGAGTTGTTTTTTAACGAAATGGGCGGTGACAAATTTGAAAAAGAAAGAAAGAAAGAAAGAAAGAAAGAAAGAAAGAAAGAAAGAAAGAAAGAAAGAAAGAAAGAAAGAAAGAAAGACAGACAGACAGACAGACAGACACCGACCAAAAGTGAACATCAATAATTGTCATACAAAACCATGTAGTACCATAAAGGTCATAGTCAAAGTAGAGTCTTAATTCAGTTGTGTGCTATATTTTTAACCTGTTTTTACATTTTTATATTTCATCTAAGATGGTGTATAGATATATTTTAAGGAATAAATATGAATTTGGGTCAAGGTGAACACCAGGGTCATTCAGGCATGCCTGAATGCCTGAGATGCCAGATCTGGTAGACATATTTTACACACATAAGATGTCAGGCACGGCATGGCTAAAAAATCCCTTATCTGAGGCACTAAACCACAGACTGACTTAATTTAAAGTAGTTTCACTTATTCCATGTGAATCTTCAACTCCACTATCAATTCCTGCCTCTTCCTCTGACTTCTGCTTATAGCTATAATCCATCTAGCAACAATTTTATGCCAGATAGGCATTCCATTTTTGGCAATAATGGTTCTGAAGTATTAAAATGGAAACACAAGAAATGAAGCTGCAAAAAATTTAGGAAGCAGTTCTCAAACTTTGCCATCTCACAACCTCCTAAAACAATAAATATATCTGTGACTCTCCCATGAATAAAATATATAGTTTAATTACGGGAAGGACTGGGTAAGAAATAAAAATACTGCTTATTTTTAATACTGAAGTGTTAATGTTTAGATCACAGGGCTTCTGAATTTTGGAATACCACAATTGTGCATTGTGGGCTTGTGCAGGCAAAGCCCAGGATAAGTTTTGACACTGCTTCCACTTTGCCTGTATAAATTGGATTGAGATTTAAAAAAAACCCAGTAACTTCCCCAAATTGCTTGAGAACCCCTGGCTTAAGGGATATACGTCCTAAAAATAACAGACAGAAAAGAATAGAGGAATGAATGGAACAGAATAATAAACTGAATAATAGTAGACTAAGTAGTTGTCTAAACAGCAGATTGTAATAAAGCAAAGCTAAGTTCAATACATACACCCTGAATGTATACAGTATATCATTTTTCACTTCAGCTATTCCCTCCTCCTGATCTAACAATCTCTATTACCTCTAATAACTCCTGCCCATTCTATGTTCCCACTCAAATCTCTCAAGAACATCTGAAAAGGATGGTAAACAAAGCACCTCACCAAAGCTTTTTATACCAAACTGCTGGTGGCAAGTGGATATTATTTAGAACTTAACAAAGCTCCTTGCTGAGCAGAAATATTAGAGCAACTCCACTAGAGAAACAATCTTTCTGTCGCCATTCACAGAAATGTTAAAGTAGAGCAAGGAAATGTATCTACAACTGTAAGAGGCTGCTGTATATAATCTATCCATAAAGCTGTAAGCAGAAAATACAAAAACCTACTCATATAGCTCAAATTGCATAACACTAATATATATATAATATATATATATATATAATATATATTTATATTTATATTTAGAACCAAACAAAGATTAAAATATAGGCAGTCCTTGTTTAGTGACTGCCTCAGATAGTGACTGTCCACAGTTACAATGATGATGAAGAAGTAACTTTGTGAACAATGCCCACATTTATGACCTTCACAGCATCTCTCTCTCAGGCATGTGCTTGACATGACAGTCAGTTAGTATGTGTTGTCCTGTGCCTGACCTGTCCCCCCCACTGCAGAGTGGAGAGATTGCTTAAACAAGCAATCTCTTCCTGAGCTGCTTTTCTCTGCAGCCCAGGGCTTCCCCAAAAGGTGCTAACCCCAAGTTAACAAGCTCAGATGTGACCTTAATTAGCTGGCTGGCAGCTGTTGTCTGAAATTGACAAGACCCTAATCAGTTTCACACTAAAGGCTTTTGTCTGTCTCCTAAGTGGCTGATGGCTCACAGTCCCAAGCGCTAGGTAAACGGCTGGCACTAGCGCATTCCTTTCAATGTGTATTCCTCACTGCATGCTTGCTTACACTCTTGTAATCCCTTCCTCTCCAATGAATGTAAATACAATCATTAATTCTCTTCTTGCTAATTATCCCAGCGCTGGGGTGAGCATTCCAAAGGGCAGGGGAGTGGGGAAAAAGGGCTATAAGAGTTGCCTTTTACCCGGTTTCCTCATGAATTGAGTTCCAGAAACCTTCCCTGCCCGGCTGTTTGGGGTCATAACCTTCTGACACTGGAAAGCAAAGGAAAGCTGAAGTAAAATCATAAGCACAGTCACGGTCCCAATTGTGGTTGCTAAACGAGGCCTATCTGTAGTATCGACCAGGGTCAAGATCACTGATTGACCACTGATCTTTTTCTCACTGGAGTTTATAAGAATAGGCAAACTTGTATGAAAACAAGTAAGATCAGACTTGCAATCAATGTACTATACCCTCTTAAAATAAAGTCACTCTTAGATATTTTTTGTGTTAGAACCATAAAATAGTGGACTAAAATCAGGAAAATCTCCAAATGAAATTATTAAGATTGAAGTGGTAAAAAAAAAGTAAAGTTGCATTTGGTTGGAACTCAACTCCTGTGATTTACTTGGACTTCAATGTTGTTTCCTAAGCATATACAGAGATAGATTGTCATTGCCTTCCTTTGGAATGTTCTGAATTCTTAGCCCAGCCTACAGCCCTGCAAATCCTAAGTGGTTCCAAGTATTAATGGGGGCTAATCTTGCTTATCTTTCTAGACCAGCTAAGGTCAGCTAGGTGCTGCCCTCTGATGAGGTATTGGAGCTCTAACAAGATAAATAATTTTTTTCATTAATTCTGGAAACATTTAAATAATTAGGATAGAGGAATGAATCAATGCAGCATACAAGAGTCATTAAAACCAAGGTATTTTTAACAATCCCCTGAAATATTTGTTAAACAGAACAACCAGTTCTTAATATTATCATGGATAGCTTATACAGGAAACAGACTGCACTGTTTGACAATCTGGCATTGGACAGTCATATTTTCTATCCCCACTATTATCCACAAACAGTACACTCATAGTTTTGATGGGACTGTCTGGGACTGTGTTCCAATGGACCCCATGGGGTTTACTTCTCAAAAACTTACAAGACTGCAGTGAAATTAATATTGGCCAGTGTGATAAAAATTTATGAGGTAATACAGAATCAAAAAGCTACTTCAGTCATAGAGCAGGGAGGAGGGATTAGAGATACAACGAAAAAACAGTTAAGTTGGAATTGAAGCAAAAAAATGGCACCCATCCATTTAGAGTCATTTTTAGAATGATCAAACTATATTCTTATTCACCTGCATGCGATGCTGCCAACCTGCTGATGGAGAAAATTCTAATTCTCCCTTTCATTTAAGTTCCAAACATACTATTCAGTTCATGTTGCCATGCATGAAACATGCTATTTCATATGCAGGAAGAAATATTCACCAAGAGGATGTTGTGCCAGTATTCTAATGCAAAAAATGTCATTCTTTTTTGGGCTAAAATTGCTGCTTTAAGTTAAAGAAAAATCATACTGAAACAGAAAATAAAGTAAATGAGATCTCAAACATTCTGAAAGCTCTTTAAAATCTAGGCATTCAACATTTAATGAAATAAAAATTAGGAAAAATCTGCTTTTATTGTAAAAAATTGAATGCTAAATACAAAGAATGCGTTGTATGCATTCATGTCTCTTTATCTACCTTGAAGGCAGGACTATCACCAAAAATATACCACCATCTTCATAATTTTTAGATCTCCAGTTATTTTTCAATTGACAGCTGTTCTTGGAATCAGGTAATAAACATGCCTTTTATTTTTTTCACAAAAATCCCTTTGTGGTAATTATTAATTATTTCTTGTTTCCTGTCTTGATATGATATGACAATAAAAGGCAATATTGTCAATTTTGGAAGGTTCAAGCTATGGATAGGCCCATGTTTTAGATAAGTTTTAGAGCACAGACCTTATGATCCTGCGACTGAAATTTGGGAGAAAACAGGATAATATGCAGAAACCTAAACAATAATTTACTATTGCTTTCTATCGTCCTTGTTATACATGAAGCAACAATCAAAGTTGCAACCATAATTTTCTGTGAATTATTCTGAGTATGACCTAGAATTCTCTGCAGATTCCATGACAGTCAAGTTAAAATGGAAAGACTCCCCCCCAAAAGGAAATGCTTTTCACATTTGATTTCTGATACTCTCCAAGAGGGTTTTTTTTTTGTTAACAAAAAAGATGCCCATTTAAATACAATCTTTGAGGAAGCTATTCATATAGATAATAACCATGAATTCTGTGGGTTCTATCCAGAGGGTTCTGAAGATTCTGCATGTAATGAGATTTAAGAGCTACTCATAAGCAAGTCTAAGTGCAGTAGTTTAATTTTAGTCTAAAATTGCTAATTAATGCAATTCAGTTGTTTTGATGAGTGAGTGGGATCAGCTTATTTATTCAATGGGTGCTTGGGAAAAACAGGTGGTAAAAAAGAGCATATGGGGATAAGTAGTGATTTCAGCTGGGAATAGCAGAAGATTATGTAAACATAATCAACAAACAATGGATAAATAAACCTATTTGCTTTACCACTGTGTATTGCACACAGTCAGTATACACACGTACATAAAGAGATAAAGAATTTTTTTTTTCTGGCATCCTGAAAAATAAGCGAAGATCTAGACATTTAGAATTTTAAATGGAAAAATCCCATAGCAATAATACAGACAAGCTAGGCTACAGCAAGGACCTAAATTAACTTAAAAACTGATACATAATTTATTATTTTGGCAAGGATAAATATTTCAGATAAATCACTAAGGTCATGCCTTGCTATACTGTACTGTAACAGAATAGTACTTATTTCAATGTATGTTTTCCCATAACACTGAAAACTAACATGACATAGCATGGCTCTTTCCTCTGATAATACCCTTGCTCTTTAGAAAAGCAATTTTGGTATGGAAACCAGACATAAATCACGATTTGAGGAGGTGAGAGGAGACTAAGAGAAAACAGCATCTTTTCTAAATGAGTGTCATAAATTTGTGCTGGGTAAGACTTCAAAAAAGCACATTTTGATTCACAGTTGGCATTTGTTGTCTGCAATTTTTTTCCCCTAAGGGGACAGATATTTAGACAGAGAGAGAGTGATAGAAGCCAGATTTCTATCTCTCCCTATTACTGCTCCAAATTGGAGCCAAGAAAACTGGCTTGACCTAAATTTCCAAAATTCACCAGTGACAGGAAGAGAAGTCTCATGAAATGGTCCTTCTCCTTGGTTTTTCAGCGTGGTTTCATTGATTACTGAGTGATCATTCCTGCTGAATTCACTGGAGCTTATTACTGGTGCACCAGTTTGGCGCAGCCAGTCTCCAATGCTCTATTCCTCTACCACAAAAGAAGGAAGAGAAAATATTTAAGCCTTTGAATCTACTTTTTGAGTAAAGCAAACAATTACACAAGGAATTATGTGAGTGATACAAGCATAAATTATGAAGTTGGAAGTGCCCAATGAGGCCATCAAGTCCAGTCCCTTGCTCTGAAAATGAATCCAAATTAAAGCATCCTAGACAATCTAGCCTCTACCAAAAAACACGTCCAAGGAACGGAAGCCTTGGTTCCACAGTCAAAAGGCTACCCATTTATTTATTTAACAAAGACCAGAGAAATAACATATAAACATTTGAACCACAACCAACATACATAATAAAGCAACAGACATTAATATATATGGATCAGACCCTATTATCTTCTAATAGGCATTGCTATAGCAAGGCAAATAGCAAGTCTTCCTGTTACTATTAGGAAGTTTTTCCTTATCTCCAATCAGAATCTGCCCTCCTGCAACTTAAATCCATTATCCTGTATCCTACACTCTGGGACGAGAAAGAATAGGACTTTCTTCTACATGGTATCCTTTCAGTATTGGAAGAGTGCTATCATATACCAATTTGCCTGACTCCTTCTGAAAGTATGGTATGCAAAGCTGGACACAACATTTAAGGTGGAGTCTGATAAAGCAGAATAAAGTAGAACTATTATTTCCTAGGATTTGGAAATTATTCTGTTGATGTTGCCCAAAACTGCATTTGACTTTTTTGCAGCCATATCACACTGATGGGTGATATTTGGTTTACAATCAACCACTATTCCAAGACCTTTTCCATCAGTACCATTACCAAATTATATATTCCCAATCTATATTTGTTTTTTGCTTCTCAAGTAAAGAACACTGCACCTCCCTCTGTTGAATTTTATTCAGTGACTTAAAACCCAGTTCTCTAAACTGCAAAACATCTGTTTTAATGTATTAGCTATCCCATCCAATTTTCTTATCTTTGAGAAGCATTCCCTCCACCATGTAGGTCATTAATAAAAATATTGAAGAGGAAGTGTTCCACAACAGATCCCTGTGATACTGAATATGTGACTACAGTTCGATGAGAAGCCATTTACAAGCACCTGGAGAACAATTTTTGAGCCAACTGTGCTTCCACTAATTGCCATGTCATTCAGCCCACACTTAACTAGCTTGCTAATCAGAACATCATGGGATATTTTGTTAAATGTTCTGCTAAAGTCAAGATATATTATATCTACAGCATCTCCATGATGTATTAGGAAAATTATCCAACTAAAAGATGAAAATGTATATTTCATCTTCAGTTGTAGGTTATTCACTGCATTTCAGTCTAATGGTATCATTCTTTAGACTGTTGTGTAGGGAGGCTCCCAGTATACTCCATAAGCAATTTAGGAAAAGATGAAATTTGTTTAGATTTGCTTTTAACTGTCCATGTCTTAGAGCCATATAACTAGAATGTCAGGACTAGCATCCAGAAGATTCACAACTTTGTTTTTACTAGCATATTTCATTTCTTCCACAGGTACCAGTTTAAATCCACACCTCCAAAGACATTAGATCCGCTATACTGTTTTACTATACTAAACAATTACTATATTGTTTTCAAGGTGCTAAAAGATCAATCTCTTTATAACACAGACTTTTCCCAAGTAGAGCTTTGTGAGATGGGCAGCTATATAAATTTAATAAACAAAGAAATAAAGAAACAAATAAATAAATAAATTATGTCAGCTTGACTGGTGGACAGATGTTCTCTTTTTCTGTTTTTGAAAATAGGGACATTTGCTCTTCCCCAGTCATTTGGCACTTCACCAGTTCTTCAGGATTTCTCAAAAAGTAATACAGAAGTGTTCCGTCAGATTATCACCTAGTTCTTTCAGTACCCAAGGTGTCAGATGTCTTACAGTTGGCTTGTCAAGAAACTGCAAGAATAGATTTTAAAGGAACATGAAAGCTCAGGTAAGTTGATTATGGTAGGAAATCTGAAAAAGCCCTCAGGAAAGAATTCCAGTGACCGCTGTGAATCAAATGCAAAACCTATTTATTGTGAAATCAAGCCTTACATTCCTGTGCCTCTTTCTCCCATTTGCATGAATTAATGGACTAGAAGCCAATCTTACTTTGATGGGAGTGACAGCACAATTAACTTGGTCCTGGAGATGTAAATTAATTCAAATAAATATTCCTTATCATGGTTCTATCAATCCCAAGTTTTAATTTTACCTCTTCCTCTTCGCAATCTCCTGATGAAACATAAACTTTTTTTTGTTGGAGAAAAAGGAGTAGCTTTTACCTTTTCAGTGTTACCTGTTAGCATTTTGGTATCTTCACTGAGCAGCTGGTATATTTTTTATTTCATTTCATTTTGAACTTAATTAAAGAAGCTCTCTTGTTATTCTTGGCATGCTTTGCTATCTTCAGCTCATTCTAAGCTTTTTCTGACACTAGCTTCACAGTTACAGGATACCTATTTGTATTGTTTTGTCATAACCTGGTTTTTTTTCTCATTCTCCATGCACAGCCTTCTTTGCTTTTGGATCTTCACTAAGCTTTTTGTGTAGCCTCATCAGTTTCTTCTATTATCCATTTTTCCTCCTCAATAGAATTGTTTGCAAGTGTACTTGTAATATTTCTTTCTTTAGCAACTTGTATTGTTCGTGAGCTTCTTTTCCCAGTAGCTTCTCCCATCACCAGATCTTAGTTATCATTACCTTAACTTTACTAATACCTGTTTTTTTAAAAGCTCAAGATACACATTTGACAACACTCCATTTTTGTTGTTTTTTTATTTGTTTCCAACTGTTTGTGACCTAATGGACATAAGTACACAAAGTCTGTCAGTCAGTAACTACTTTTTCAAGTTCCTGTAAGCCCATGCCTGTGTCTTCTGGCCACCTTTCTTCAGTCTGTCTTTTTTAGTCTGCCGTTTCTTCCAAATGTCTTCAATTTCTTAGAGCATCTGAGTCTTCTCCAATGACTCTTGTCTTTACATTAGGTGTCCAAAGTATTTAAATTCTGGTTTAATTATTAGGGCTTCCAGCAAGCAGTCTGCTATTACTTCATCTAACATTGAGTCATTTGTTTGGCCTTTCATATGTTTCAGGTTTCACAGCCATATGTTACAACTGGGAAAACTTGTCAATATATATCTTTGTGGTTAATGTGACGTCTCTGCAACTTTATAATGACAGTCTTTCTCCCAAGTTTCAGACATTGCTCTATGCCATAACTACAGTCAATATTTGTATGGATTTTTGAGCCTAGCAAGATAAATTCTGTTACTACTTCAGCTTCTCCACCTATTCCTTATTCCAGAATGCTGGAATATATTCTCATCATATATTCCATGTATAAGTTAAAAAAGGAGACAGTATACAACCTTAGCACACATATTCCATTCTAACAATTGTTTCCTGGTCATCATACAAGTTATAGGTAAATGAGGTGGCCAGTACACCCATGTTCTGTTGTGATCAATCATGTATTGTTCCAGCAAATCGCAACCAACCTAAACTAATTCAACAGAATGAGCCATTTTATGCATACCCCTAGGATGTCCTGCTTTGATGATACGGGAAAACTATGCTCAAAAATATAAGGAAACACTCACAAACTTTCCTCTAATGTAGGAAGAATATAGAATGCTTGTCCTCATAATGGGTTTAACATTAATCCAAATCAATATTAGAGCAAACCATACTGACAACCACCATCAAACCAAACTCTCTCATGACTATATAAAAATGGATATCCTGGAATATTAGTAATGCACAATGATTGTCATTTAACAGTACAAGTGAAATATGATTTTTATAATTTATGATGCATTTTTAAGTATTTATAATATTACCATTGTAAATATAACATTCTAAAAAAAGACAGGAGAAATGAAAAACCTTTATGGAGTCCTGAACACATCTTGAAAAGGCAAACTACATTAAGGTACGATGTGCTAGAAGATTTATTTCTAACGTACTGCCAACACAAATTCAATCTAAGCCGTGGCACAGCTGTTATTCTTGCAAATGCTCTGTTTTGTTTTTACTGATGCATCCTGTATCTTTCTAAATTAGCATTCTTCAATCATCCATTTTCATTTTAAAGAATCTGTACTATCCTGCTAAGGGCCCATTTTTACATTAATCTGAAGTCAAGCAGAGAAAGAAAACATAGAATTTAAACAGATAAGTAAATGCACTTAAAACAATTGTGTTATTCTTTTTATCTTTAACACAGTTACTTCTCCTCCGGACCCCAACAGATTTGTAATAAAATAATAGAATCTTCCAAAGGCTGCAACTCTCAAGGGCAAAATCCACCAGCATTAGTTGTCCATCTGCACAGAAATCTACGACTATTAAGTGAAACTAATTATACGGCTGTCAGAATGACATTATCTGTCAGTTCCTCTTGTATGTCCATTTTTAGATCCAGTAATTCTGCTGGCCCAAAGCAACCAAAGCTGTTGACAAAGGGCATTTGTGTTGCACCAGGAAATATTCCTGTGAACTTCTAGTTCTACAAAAACTAAAGGACCACTAGTTTTTATTAGCTACTTTCTAAGAATAAAGGTAACTAAGAAACACAATACGTAGGCAAAAAATCTATTTTATTTTTCATTTAGCATCTCATAGGAAATGTGCTACACAAATCCTACAAAATTTCTGTTTAGTTTGCCTTAAAACTTGTAACTGTAATAAGGAAGGAACACATTATCAAATCTTCCCTTTCAGTCCTATGATCCCACCACACCTACAACATGCTTCCTGTTCGCTCTCTCCTCCCTAGCGTAACAATTGTTAGACAAATCATATTCCTGAATTCATCATTAAGAATTTATTAACATTCACCGTAACCCAATTTAACTGTCATATGTAATATTTAACTTGGTAAAATGATGCTGGGAGAATTTAGGAGTAAGAAGACTGCATCCAGTTCAACTTCTGATTCCTAAATGGAAGGGTAACCTTAAGTTTAAACAGAACAAAGTAGACAAAAAGCAAATCAAATAAAACATCTTTCAGGACCATCTCATACATGGCTTTGTTCACCTAATAAAATTATCATATACAGGTAGTCCTTGCTTAATGACTATTTGTTCAACGACCATTCAAAGTTACAACTGCACTGAACAAGTGGTACTTACAACTGGCCCTCGAAGTTACAGACATTGCAGCACCCCCACAGTCACATTATCAAAATTTGGGCACTTGGCAACCAGCCTGTATTTATGACCACAGTGTGCGCTTTAACTTCCCCTGCCACCACCTTCACCTGGTGAGCCACCACCCGCACCACCGCCCTACCTCCCCTGCCAGCTCCATCCCATTGCCTCCTCCCCAGCCATGCTCAGCAAGCTCCCTTCAGCAGATGAGGCTCTACCATTCTGCCATGCTCACCCCAGGGCTGTGTCCTCGCCCGGCACCTGGATCCCAGGCCAGCAGTGGGAGGAAGAAAGCAGTGACGGTCAGCTAGGCGGGTGGGGGGTGGCAGGGGTAGGTGGTGGTGGCAGAGTGCAGGGCAGCCAAAAGGGCAGAGGTGGGGGGAGACAGGCGGGTGGGGGGAGTTGAAGCAGAGGCGAGCACGTCAGGGCGGCAAAGCGTCATCTGTGTAAGGGAGTTTGTCACACATGGCTGGGGAGGAGGCAGCGGGACAGAGCCAGCAGTTTGCGCAGCGCAGGAGAAGTGTGAGGTCCTCGCCTAAGAACAGGGCGGTCCTTGCCTAATGACCGCAACCAGAGCTATCGGAACTGTTGTTGCTAAGTGGCACAGTCACGTAATGTTTTGCCTAACAACCGTTTTGCTTAGTGATGGAAAATCTGGTCCCAATTAGGGTTCTTAAGCAAGGACTACCTGTATGTACATTAGGGCTACATAATGCTTCAGATTCAATTCTAGTAAGTTGTTTTGAAGTGTATGGGAACAGCTTCAAGGCATGACTGCTTTAATGAGATACTACCAGATGCTGCATTCACACTCCTATATGTTCCAAGGCAACTTTTTGGAACCAAAATCAAAGCACTAGACAGCACAAGTATATATGATTTCATTCTCTCTGGAGACTCAGGTTTCTACCCTTCTCAAATGAATACATACAGACATGATAAAATATATTCTCAAGGATTTTAAAGAAAAGCATTATAACTTAACTACATACTTAGTCTTAAAAGGTTACAACTTAGCCACATATTCAATCCAGAAAAGGCTTTGATTGAAGCTCCTGCACAAACAATGCTTTATTTATTTGCTGCATTCCTAATTTTTTTACACTGAAAAATAACAATTATTTACAACAATCAATAATTAATTCATTAATAGGATAAATTATTACTAAAAGTATGGTATCAAAATCATAAAACTTATAATTATAATAATTACTAGGTGTCCCAAATGCAATAGTCTCAACCGTCAAAGGCCCTTTTGAACAGCTCAGTTTTAACAGCCTTCCTGAAAATCCAGGGGGAGATTGTTTTCATAAGTTGCCATAACAGAAAAGCAGAGATCTCTCACTTTCAACCAAATCTTCTGTGGGGAGAACCCTCTAAATCCCTATTCAGGACCTGGATAGTAGACTCAGTCTGAGACAGACAGTACTGTAGGTACCAGATGCTAAGCCACATAAAATTTTTAGAGCAAAACCAGCATTCTGAATTGAATCTGGAACCAATGCAAATCCACAGCACCTGTGTCACGTATGAGAAGACACTCTAATTTGTCAACAAACAAGCTACTGCATTTTGTACCAACTGTACTTTCAAAGGCACCCCCATGCAGAAGTCATGCAATAATCATTAAAGGAGGTGACAAGGGCCAAAGACTGTCTTTTAAGTCCTCCTTCTCCAGGAAAGGCTGCAACTGGTGCACCAGCCAAAGATGAACAAAGCCCAACTAGCCACAGCCTGTCTAGGAATAGGTTTGAGTTTAGGAGAATACCCAACTTGCAAACCTTCTCCTTCAGGAGGAGTGCTGCCCCAACTAGAGTCACCATAGCAAGCAGACAGAATACTAGATGGTTTTTAGACAAACAATAGCTCAGTTTTGCTGGGATTCAACTTCAGCCTCTTTGTCCCCATCCAGTTCCTTACAGCCCCTAGGCTACAGGTTACCACAGCACAAGCTCAACTGGGGCAGAAATGTATGTCTGGGTATCACAAGAGTACTAATTGTACTTCATCATGAACCAACAGATGATCTCTCCCAACAACTTCAAATAATTGGGTGGAGAGAGCCACTCTATGGTATCTTGCTTCCCCCACCATACTATCTGGAACCACCCACTCAAGAAAGAGTGCAACCACCCTATCACAGTGCCCCCAACTCCCTACCTTCGCAGATAGCCAAGAAAGATACCATGATTGGTGGTTACTGAATGCTACAAAGAGATCCAAAAGGACCAGGAAGAAGTACATTCCTCATATCCAGGTCCTAACATAGTTTATCTGCTGGTATGACCAAAGGGCCTTCTGTTTCATGCTAAGTTCTCAACTCCAAATGAAAAGGATAAGATGATCTCCATCTACCCTTCACAACCTTTCCTATGGATGGGAGGTTAAAGACCGGATGAAATTTCTCCAACGCAATCAGATCTAAGGAGAGCCTCTTCAAGAGGTGGCACCTCTCTTGAGACAGGCAGTATCACGGTCTCTCCCAATGAGGCATTGAAACCTGTCTGATCTGGCCAATCCTGCCCCCACTGGCTTCCCAGAAACTGCCACATGGGCATGGGTCCAGTCCATAGTTTATACTGCCTAACACCTGATCCACTTCTCTGAATCCATAAGATGAAATAAATCCCACATCTTTGCAAAATTTAAAGCTTGGTGTTTCTTCTATCTATGGGGCAATTATATGGCCCCAGTTATATGCCACCCATTTAAGGCAAGCACAAGATAAAGAAGATAGAAGTTCAGTAAATCACATATCTATCATATTTAAAAATGTACACAAAAAATGAAACTTCCAGGGAAGATGGCCAACTGAAGATGGCTCTGTGAAAAAACAAAGCCAACGTTTGTGGACTTTTTTAAGGAGCCAGTTACCAGATCAGCTCCTTTGATCCTCTCTGGGTAAAAGAGAGAGACGCGAGATTGCCCAAGCTGTTTCTTCTTATGGTTGTTCCTTTTCCTCACGAAGAGAATGCAAGATAACGATCTCTGAGGGGGGAACCTGGAGATGGAGAAATTCACCATATTTGCTCTAGCCACAAACATAGCCTTTCAAAGGACACTAAGTTCGTGCACTTTCCTTACCAACTACCTTCAGAAATTACTTATTAACAGCTTTAATGAAGTTAGACATCTTCAAAGAGACAAGGCTAAAAACACTTGGTGAGTACCTTCAAACCTTAATACAAGAAAATGAACATTTATTTTTTATAACTTTTAAGAATTTAAAACAAACAGCAAAAAGCAAGAAAACAGTTTAGCTACAGAAAGTTTTAAAAAGATTGAGGGCTCAGAAAACATTGAACTTTGAATATTAAGACTTTGAAATTATTTTTAAGGAATAAATGCACGTTTGTGGGAAATAAATTATCATGGTGTTTAGAGATATCTTTGAGGAACTCCACCGAGGACTGCATTGGGACTTTGAATCAATTATGGCAGCTATGTTGTATCTTTTTGGGAACAGTCTGTCTTGAGAACATGATGTTATAGAACAAGATATGCAACAAATTCTATTTGAGAACATGAATAAAACTTTGGATAAGAACCTGGCATCAGATGCAAAGTGAAAACTGTATGAGGTTTTAAAAATCAAGAAGGAAATAAAAAAGGCAATCCCAGAGAGTAATAGGAATAATTCTTTTTTGTCAGATTTACAAAAGACGCTGCTTAAAGAATGGAAGAAATTCATAATAAGGATCAACAACTATTGGAATGGATTACAGAGAAAGATTGTTTTGAATTTAAAAAAAAAAAGGAATATAAAATCAGCTTATTTGACCAGGGTTAAAAAGGGGCATGTTGTTACTCTGGGTGGTTCTTTTGGGGTTTACTGATATTTTGACTGGAAAAATGTGGTATACTGGATTTGCTTATTTGGTGTTTAAATTCTTTACTTTATAGCTATTTTCTATATCCTAATTGTCTAGTATCTAAATGCTTAGTATCTAATTGTGTGATTTTTTTTTTTTTTAAGGCAAAATTAGCTCTTTTGGTTAGGTTAAATTTTACTCTTTTTTTTAATTAGGATACTGGGATTACTTTATATTTGTGAATACTTTAGAGTTGAGATATAGAATGCTTATTTGAATGGGATAGGTTGTTATTTGGGATGGTTAGCTTTGGAATAGTTGGCATTTGGAATGGGTTGTGTAGTGGATTTGTTTGTTATTTTTTTTAAAGGAGAAAAGGTCTCTTTTTATTATGTTAAACTTTAGGTTTGGTTTGCTTATACTTTTTTATGAGGTTTTTCTCCCTCATTTTTTTTCTAAATGGGGTTTTTCTTAACAGTCAAGGCATTGAAAGCTTAGTTTTATATTTGTTAATTAATTTTAATATTTTATGGCTTTGGGCTTTTTGCTGACAATTGGATAAGGAGAATTGTTTGATAGGGTATGAGATGAGGAGTTTTATATTTCTTAATTAAGAGGGGTGAAATTATGATACTGTTTATTACTTGTCTTGATGAGGGTGGGAAGTCGCTTTCTTAAAAGGGTGGATTTTTTGGTATTCTTTTTTTCTTTTCTTTTTTCTTTTACTTTGTATTATCTTTTATTGTTCTTTAAAAAAATCTTAATAAAATTATGGAAAAAATACACAAAAAACAAAATGTGCGACACACAGAAAAATAGTTTACAGAAAAATAGTACGGTAAGAAAAAGGTTGTATCTAAAAAATGCAGTTAGTTATGCTCTGACAATAAATCATTATGGCTTAAAATAATGCATGAACCCAATCATTAACAATAACCAAAATTAGGTATGTATAGAATGGCGGATTTTTTTTTTAATGTAAGGACTGAATCTCATATGCGATGCTTAGATACATCACAGAAAAGAACTCAACGTATTTTGAAACACCAACTAATCTGGAAAGCTAGAATTTATCTGGAATTATAATTCTAGTTCTAAGCTAACATTTTGTATTTGTATGCATTTGTGTGAATAGATCAGTTCACCTTCTATCACACAGACTGTTGTAGACCACATGGGAAAATCTGGTTTTGAAGGACAGCAGGCACATTAAAAAAAACCAACAACTAAAAACCACACCATAGCTTAGTATGCTACTTGAACCTGGTCCATGTTAGCTTATTAAACAAAGAATGATTGAATGAATGAACCATGCTTAATGATCTACTTAATAAGCCAGAAGTTCACATGTCTAGTCTGTGCCTTAATTTCACAAATGTGTCATTTTGGGTTCCTACATCTAAAAAAAGTAGTGATTTATGGATGAAAATTATCTAGTGTTATTTGGGATTTGCTCTCTAAGCAACTAAAATTACTAGATTTGTGAAAAGCTATTTGGCAAACTTACTGACTAAAAATTTCTCAGGGAACATGGGTTTCTAAAGATCACATAACCTCCTGAAAAGTTCTCTATGACTGCAAAAAATATCACATTCAACATTTTCCTTCCTTCACTGGTTAGCAGATTCCCTAAATGTAGCATCCTGGTAAGAGTTCAAAGAAATGAGAAAAAAGGGAAGCATCCACATCATTTTCACAATGGACACTCTTGCTTAAGACATGTCCTATCTGATTTTACTAGCTATTAGAAAAGCCAACCATCAAATGGTACAAATTAAACATTTTCCTTTCACGTTTGAAAAGGCATATCACTTTTTATTTATAAAGGCAGTTCATGCTGCTTTTCACCCCAACAAAGATTCAGTACAGTTTATATAGAAGAACATAATGGAACATAACGCAGTCCCACAATACTCCCAACAGAGCTTACATAAGCAAACATAATGTGCTTATGACCAAGATATAAAAGGTTGCTTTTTCAGTGCTACCCTTAACAATGGAAGACTAGTATTTTGTTTTTACATATTTTTAGAATAGACAAAATCACACTAATACATGATGTAGTTTACAGAGTATGTGATTATTGCTTTGAATTCTGAGATTTAAGATAGTAAGAATATTACAAAGGGCAAAGACTTCCAGAGAAGAAATGGTGAACTGAAGACTGCGGCAGAATGAAAAGTAGGCGTAGACTCCAGTGGGTTTAGAGATCTGGGAGATGAGAGAATAACCATCTTGCTGAAACCACAGTCGGCGCCTTTAAAAGGACACTGGCTTCGCATACCTCCTTTTCTAATCACTTTCAGAAATTGCTTGTTAACTGCTTTTTAGCTACTAGGAACCATTGGACTGACAAGTCTGAAAACACCAGGTGAGTTTCCTTCAATCCTTAGCGAAAGAAGTTTTAAATACAACTTTAAGGACTTTTTTAAAAAATTGTTTTTTTGAATAAACAGCAAAAGGGTGATTAGAACTTTGATTTTGGAAAGTTACTAAGGGTCTAGATGGATTGGAAATAAGTTTTTGGAATTAATTATAAGAATACTTCCTGTGGGAAAATGCTTTTGTTTTGAATTCTTTTTTTTTTTTTTTTAAACATGATAGGATGGGATTTTGAAGGTTGGACACTAGAGGGAACTAGAAGGAACTAAAGATTACAATCAAAGGAGACCAACAGAAGAGAATATATGTAGCTCAGGGCTGAACTGTGGAGTCCTTGGAGTTCTCTGAGGCTGGTCGTCAAAGGAGAACACTTAAACAAACCAAAAGAGTTACCTGGATAATTTTCCTATATTAGATTTACAAAAGAGGCTTGTTAAAGCTTTGAAGAATTTTGTGAGAAGGGACAAAGAAAAAATGAAAAGAAATCAAGTTCTAGGATCTTATTTGAAGGGACTAAAGATCAAGATTGTTAAAAGGAAGGAATATAAAGTTGGTTTATTTGATCAAGGTTAAATAGCTATGTTGTTATCTCTGGTAACACTTAATGGAATTTTGCTGATCAGGACTGAACGACAAGGTTTTAAGAATATATTTATAGATAAGGTGGGATATGGGAAGAAGAGATCATTTGTTGCATTTTAAGAGAAGGTGATAAGTTACTAAAATTGTTTATGCTTGTTCTGATGAAAGGGGAAGTAATTTCTTTATATATTTCTTTTCTTTTTCTTTCTTTTCTATTTTTCTTTCTATTTTTTTCTTTTTTCCATCTTCTATTTTTCTTTTTATTCTTTTATGTTTTTTTAGTTTGTATAAGTTGTTATTGTTGCAATTGCGATTTTTCAAAAAAGAATATTATAAAGGGCAGTTTCTCATAGTATATATAGATAATTCTGGAACATTCTGATCCATTCTCCAACAGAACCCTATGGTCCATTCCAACTAAAATTAATAATGACTAATAATGACAATATCTCATTAAAAAGCAGACTAAAAGGAAGGGTGTCCTCAAGTTGTTTGACTTCTGCTGACTATGTGAACAACCATGCAGTTTTCTTAACAACACTACAGAAGTGGTTTGCTTCTTCCAAGATAACTTTGACTACTCAGTCTAGCCTACAGCCCAGATATTTCCGTAGCTAAGTCCTAACCAAGCATGACCTTGCTTAGCTTACAAGCCCAAGTCAACCAGATGCGGCCATCTGCTGAGTTACAATTAACTTTAATTGGATTAAAACAAAATATGATGCACTGCAGATTAAATGGCATATACATCTACCTCCACTGTTGGGTAATTCAATCTAACACTTTT
The DNA here is from genome assembly GCF_059951505.1 of Python bivittatus. Taxonomy (NCBI): domain Eukaryota; kingdom Metazoa; phylum Chordata; class Lepidosauria; order Squamata; family Pythonidae; genus Python; species Python bivittatus. The sequence goes on along the minus strand of NW_028277029.1, from coordinate 5,448,958 downwards.
TTTTTCCTGAGTTTCAGATATGCTGGTATTGAAGCCAACCTGGTCACATAAATACATCAAGGAAAGGTAAAAGATTGCTGTACTTGTATTTTTATTTTTAACCTAGATTTCTAATACTTAAAAGTAGTCATCCCAAACATCAAGTGGTTTCATAGCCATTAGCAAATTCACCGATTACATTACATTTGTTGGGAACCTCTGAAGAGTCCTTAAGACAAGGCCAAATGTATTCTGCAATAAAGGAAACTGTTAATATACAATACTGGAAAACCTAAATACTGCAGTACCTGGGAGATGTCTTCAGTAACACTAGTATTCAGTAATTCACTTATGGCAATAGAACAATAGTCAATGGAAAATTTTATAGGGAACACTGAAAGGGCACTGAAGCCTGTAAAACAAAGTCTTCTCCTAGAAGCGTAATGCTATTTTACAGATATCTCTGTAAATCTCTGGAAGCCACATTATGTAGATGAATAGCATTTATGTATTCCCTGGAAACACAATAGATCACAAATCCATCTGGAATGGAATTTACTTAGAAAAATATTGTTCACATCATTTCATCTTATTACTATGGGTGGCTTGAAATATTAGCATTAAACTACAGTGTAATTTGTTTGACTTTGGCTTTTGTACTGTGTGAACACAGCGTAGTTTATAAACAAGGGCTTCTGGTTTAGCATGTTGAATGAATACAGTCACTGAGGCTCATTCAAAAAAACATGGTAAAACAAGCTTAGTATTATGTGAGATAATAGGGATTATTCTTACAGTTGGTCAAATAAGAAAAGTAGAAATGTGACAATTTAAGACATGAGAAAGGAAAAAAATTAAATTGCAAAACAAGCCTTTATTGAATAATTAAATATCTACATTAAACTTCTTCCTTTAACAGAAGTTTCATCTGTTATCATGTCCTGCAAAGGTTTTTCAACAGAATGATCTCAAGAGAACTTTGTGGCAAAAAAAAAACAAAAAAACACCTCCATGATCTAAGCAGCTCCCACTTAAAGGGTCTTATACACAGTATATTAGGCCTAGGGTAGGGGTTTAGTCCCCCTTTTTTCACATAAGTTATGTATGGTAACGCAACCCTGAAACTACTACTAGAAATCCTGACTTCACATACATACTCCTAAGTCTGTAATGAAAATCACAAAGCAATAGACCTTGGTTCTATGATGGATAGCTTATTTAAAACACCAATTCAATGTACTTCTGTGAAATAAAGGTTAGTTTTATGCTAACTCTCATTAGAAAAACACATTAAAATGTGACTGCCAATGTCCTAATTTCTTGGGCTATTGTACAGTTCTTAAGAGACATTTTGTCTTTGTAAAAAAGATGACTAAATTGGGGCATGATAGAGATTAACAATCATGTGTGACTTGAAAAAAGTGAAGAGGCAGTATTAAAACTCAAGGTCATCTTTTGAAATGAAATGTAATAATGATTCAGGACTGCCAAAATGTCACATTGAATTGTCCCTTTAAAATGGGTATAGCACTTGAGCTTAAGTTCCTGTTTCAAATACAGAACCTTGCTCTCAATATGCATATTAGTATCAATTTTGATTTTTTAATGGGCAAAGGCACAAGAAATCCAGCAACATTCAAACTATACAAAATTCCACACCCACCTCTCAATATCAAGCAGGTGAATTAAATTACAAGATCTCACTCTACTTGGCCAACCACACATTTTCAGCTCACATGAAAGCATGAGATGTTGCTTTACTTGCCTCCATCCTCCTGGAGGACGAAAAGAGGAGGTGCTGCCTGCACACACGAAAAGGGACAAGTGGGGACAAGAATGGAATGGCTTAGTGGTAATGCCAGGTGATTTTGTACTACATAAATGAGCTCAATGCTCCATTTCTGGTTTAACAACAAAGTATGGCTCACAGTTGCATCCAAACTGGACAAATTATAATCTGGACAAACCAGAGCACTGCTAATGTTGTTCAAACATAGTCTGGATTCTGAATGAAGCAAGTCAATATGAAGAACTAGAGGAAGTACTTAAACACATACAGTAGATATTCATTTAAATCTTCTGGAGGATATTGTGAAGATTGCATACTAGAAGTTGATCAGAAGCAATACATCCGTTAGTAAGTAACTCAGTGAACTTACCAAAGGAGTAATCACAAGATATCAGATGTAGAATAGTTGGAGGGAGAATGCATTTATCACAACACAACACACAAACCAGGTATTCTGCTTGCTGAATGTAAACACAGGATGTCATCTGGCACTTTCAGGAAAACTGACAATATTCAGAAAACATGATTACCAAATGGAGGACCCCAGCTACGAAATTCAGTGGGCAGAAAGGTAAGGACCAAAAACATTATCTCCAATTTTAGTTTATACTGAAGCACTTTAAGAAACAGACCTAAATAACTGCAGAGGCCAAATACACAGTTTACATTTTATAAAATATAAATTTTATCTCGCAAATAAAATGGCTAGAAAAACTGTTTTCTATGGGTTAGTCCCTAATAGTTTTCCACTGTAAGGTTCCACTCTGATTTAACTCCTGGGAAAAAACCAGGATACCACACTTGCTTATTTTAGCTAGTGGACAGAGACATATCTGGCAGGTACCCAAAGCCCTTGGTACATCCACCCTGAGCCCTGTGGCCAGATTATATATACTGTCTAATGCAACAGAATGTAGAAATTATTAAATACGTGAGGAATAATCTTTATAAATATATACATTTATTTTTCTTGCGTGTAAGTTAAATGGAATCAAACTCACGTTTGGCCTTGGTCCCACCAATGTTTTCAGACATGACCTCTGTCATGCCACTCAATGGCCAAGTGCTGCCCTATTCTCTAAAAAGCCTGAGGACTTTAGGCTAGTGCTATGAGTGACCCAATGCCCCTTCCAATCCTCAGCAACTCTGAGACAAAATTTATTTCACTTTGCTTTGCTTTATTAAATAGAAGTAAAGTTCTCAGTTCGTAGTTCATTTCTGCTGTCCAGTGAAGGGTCTAGAGCAGAGTTCTTAACTGGGATCCATGGATAGGTTTCTGGGGGTCCATGAAGCTGAGGGGAAAAAAATTAAAATTTCTTTTCACTAGCATCTATCTGAAATTTAGCTTGCCTTTATAAAGAATCAATCTATCAGTAAAGAAGTCCATATATTACTACATTACATATTTGTAATTTGGATAATTGCATATGAACATTATTGGTTTCCTTTGTAATACAATCTATATATATTATATTTTATTTTAGGCATTTAAATATGTTTTTCTGCATTTAAATCTGGATCCACCAAATCCCAAGGACCCTTGGCAATTCAAAAATAAGATACATAAGAAACAACAGACAACAGACAAAAAGCAGACAGATAAAAGGTCCACAAACTAATGAAAACATAGATTATCTAAACCAAACCGTATCCCAACCAAGATGAAATCTAGGCCCAAATACTCTCTGTAAGAGCTGTGTTTTGGGCAGCTTCCAGAAGACATGGAGTTGGCCTGAATGTGGGCACATGCTTGTGCTCAGTCAGATTCACTTCTTGACTTGCTCTGCTCATGTTCTAGGCATTGCTCCTGTCACTTCCTTACCCAGAGGCTCAGCAAACCAAGAAGTCATCTGGGATCGGCTAACAGAGAGAGGCCACTTGGGGGCAATTTCATCAAAATATGGATATTAAATATTTTTAAAGAAGCCCATAATTGTGCGTGTCAGTAGGGGGCATTTCTTTTTCACTTGGCAAATGCCTTTAATGAAAACACAGTTCAGAAAAATGGGTACTGTTCATACTCACTTATGGCCGCTGCAGTTGTACTGGGCTTTAGAAATATTCAGAAGCTCCAAGAATATTCACAAATGCTAAGTACTCTGTCAACCAAATGTAATGCCTAAAACATGATCTCTCATCCAGAAAACACATGACTGACAGCTAGAATATATTTGGTCAGGTTACCAATGCTTTCACTGAGAGCCAGTGTAGTATAGCGTAGCGATTAAGATGCTGGACTGGGAGCAGGAAGACTCAGGTTCTAGTTGTCCCTTAGGCATGCAATGATCTTGGGCCAGCTATTCCCTTTCAGCCCTAATCAGTGCCGCGCAGTGCAAAAACAACCATGCAGGACAAGCGCCAAAAAAAACCACCGCCACCACCTCCACCAATGCTTCAGCCAGTGTTCCATGCTGAAGACCGCGTGAAATAATTTTATGAACAATCAGCTGCTTTTAAGAACTACATTGATAATGGTCCCTGAGTTCATTTCACCTTATTGAAAAAAGGGACATCTTATGGCAGTTAATATTTCACTATTTATTTACATTATTTGTATGCTGTCCCAACCATAGACTTCAGCAAGTTTACAGCAATCAGTAAAAAACAGCATAGAAACATAAAAATGACACAAAATGACCCATGCATATAAAATCAACATTAAATTAAACAATTACTGGGCACCATATATAACAATATCCTACCCACCCTACTCATGCTTCAGAAGCCTAGCAGAAGAAGACTATCTTCACCTTTCTCCAAAATAATGTCAAGGAGAGGGCCATCCTGATTTGGGGGGAGAGTCTTCTATAGAGTCAGAATGGCCACAAAAAACCCTATTCCCATGACTCCATTCCTCTGACCTCTCACAGCATACCATCCCAGGCAGAACGCAAAGGATGGGCAGACTCTCATCCAAAAAGATGGTCTTACAGGGAACAAGGACATAAAGGGCTTTATGGGTATCGAGCAGCACTTTGAATTGTACCCAGAATCCTACTGGTAACCAACGCAGCTGCTGCAAAATTTTCTGTTTTTCTAGCAGTTCTGGCCTTCATCCAGAGAGGACACTTACTTACATGTATATCAGAACAACATGTCTACATCCATCCAACCTCCTGTTAAAAGCTGATAGTATGTTTCTGCTTTGCTAACGAGCTCATTACAGTGCAACCTACATTGACAAGGAACTATTAACAAGACATAATTTTAGATTAATGGATTCTTAAACAGGCAATTGCCAAATATTATTCATCATCTGATCTAGCAGCACATCCTGATTCAACTGAGACCTAAATGTACATCCCACTCCTTGCTTTATTGATAATTAGGACTCTGCAAATCATTCAGCAAGACATTTCCCCAGCTGCATCAGCAGAACGTCTGTGCCCAGGAGATCTCGACAAGACCACAAAGCAGCCACACCAAGCCTTTCAGCAGTTGTCTCATAGCTTTGAGGAATGGGTCCAGAAGGGTGCTTCACATTATTTGCTCAGCTATTATAGCATATCATATAAATTAACAATTATTGTATTGATAAATGAGGAAAATAGTTCTAATGGACACAACAACAATTAAAAGGAATAGGAATACAGATATGCACAGATAAGAGTTTTTTAAAAAGAGAATCCAGGCATAAGAACATTATTCAATGGCTCCCACCAAAAAAGAAATAAGCAATCATACAAAGTTCAAGTTCCAGGCATTTCTCAATGCAAACCAAAGTTTGTGGAACCCCCGCCCCCCCACTAACAGGATTTATTAATCACAATAATGAATTCTTCTTACTAATAGTGTAAATCTCATATGAGCATTCCATACAAAAATCTAATTTTGTACTCTTAAATCATGAAGATAATTTGTTCAGAGGAGGCACCAAAGCTGACCTGACTTGCTAAAACTGAGTGTCATCAACTGCTGAGGGTGGATTTCCATCAGAAGCATCTGCGTAACAAAGATCCTGAAAGAAACTGAGGGTACAAGCAATTCAGCTGTTTAAATATATAGAATAGAGGTGCATATTCCACCTGTTCCCCCTTATTGGGACAGATCTCATGGAGCTCATGCAGCCCAGAAAAAGATCCTGTACAAAGCAACACAGCTAAAACCCATATTTTAACATACTCCAGGCATCATACACCAATCACTTTTTAGGAAGCCCTTTAAAGGAGAATTCCCCCTCTAAAACAGAGAAGAAATAAAATTCACTCCCATATTCATGAAGCACGGTTTAAGCCCAACATCACTGACCAATCAAAAATAGTGAACGCACTGCATCTCTCTGCAGTGAAGGGAAGAGACAAGGTAGCTTGTCATTCTGCACAAGCTTCCCGAATGAGCTTTTCTAAGCAGCCAAGCTGCCCTTCTTCCGAACGACTGAACCTCTTTGTCGTCTCTGGAGACAAGAAGCTTTCAGTATGTTAAATTACTTTCATTATGCATTTGCAGATGCTTATTGATTCTACAGTAGGAAGTGGGAGACTGCAGCAGGCTCTAAGAACAGCATTACATGCTGTAGGCATGAACCAAACGCTGAAACAATAGCCCAGCGCAAACACAAATTTCCACTAAGGCCACATTTTGGAAAGATGCTTTTTACTCTCCTCCCCTGCACTCTGCTAACAAGTGAAAAAACAAAACAAAACAACACCACAATGAATCCCTCCAACCTGGAACTGCTCTACCATCTTCGGGAATTTACTCAGTCCTCACTAGAGGTAAGGTACATTCCTTATTACAATTCAGAGCCTTAGCAGCATCTAAGGAACGAGGTTGGTGAAGGGGGAAAGATTACAGGTTCAGCTTAAAATTCTGGTTTGACTTCTTGTTCTTATGTTTGATGACACCCGTAATGTTAACATTCCATTGTCAATTTTACAAGGTACATGCTTCATCTGGGGATGTAGAAAAATGGAAGATTACTCTATTTTTGCCAAAATGCTCTTCAGAGACAGTGTAGTTTGAGTTCTAGCTGCTAAGTATTTCTTATGACAGTTAAAAGGGGCTTTCATCAAGGCCATGGTAAAATTATTGGACAACCCCATGTATCACCAATACATTCCAATAATCCACAGTTAGCTGCTTCTTTGTGGAAGATGGGTTATGTGGCAAATCCTCAATTGCTTGATAGGAAAAATAAGGTTCTGTTTGTTGGTGTATTACTCTTAAATGCTTCGTTACTGAAGATATGTCTGAATAAGTGTAATGTAAGTAAGTTTATATACAGTAAGGAATTCAAAAGGTATGTGCAAAATAGGCTAGTTAAAAATTCTGTGAAGCAACTGAGCCTTTTACAAGACCACAAGCGTTTTGTTAAAAGCTCCTTTTCATAGCACTGTAATTACAAATGCATTAAGAAAAGATTACACCCTTCTTACTGCTATCATCCTCTGTTTTCAATGCCATCTTTAAATACATCCAATTTAAAGGATCAAACTGAGGAGATCTGTAGAGGGGGAGAACAAACCATATTTGGAAATACTTCAGTCTTCTTAATGTTGCAAACTTCCCACCCACCCCCCAAAAAAGGCACTGCATATTGTTCACATGGTTTTCATGAGTGATAGATAATACTGCCATTGATCACTTTCTTCAAATTAATCTTGAATCTTTATTTTTAACTTTTCTCCCCCCTCTAAAGGTTTTCATCATTTACTTCAGCTTGGTTTCTGACTACATGAACAATACAGCTACCTGGGAATCTTAATAGCACTCACTGGTCCCACAAGTTTCAAGATATGCTTATAGTAGAGACGTCAAAAGAGCAAAGGCATGGACACCTAAACTATATCTTGCATGATGGATAGTGCAGTAGCATACGTGGCTTATCAAGAAGTACCTGTTCAAATGGAAGTACTAATACAATGGCTTATTGCTAAGGTACAATGGTGAACACGTCTTATAGATGGAATTATAATGAAAAACCATACAGCCAATGAACGAAGAAACAGTAAAACAAAATTTCCCCAAAAGGAAAACCAGCAAGCTAAAAGTAATTCCAAATTGATTTAATATCTCTGTACATGTTACTTGGGTCACTTGCTTACAAGGACTAAAGTTTATGGAAACTACAACTAGGATAAACCAGCTGACATGGTCCATGGCATGGAGAACTTGTATTAATATTTACAGCATCGATTTTTGTTATAAAACCAGTAACTGCAGTCTAATGAGCAGAAAGACTCTCAAAACCAATTTAAAACTGTTATGGGGGGACATCAGAATAGATCTTTGAAGCCGGTGACGTGGTATCGATTTATGTTTTACGCTACTTCAGGGAATTTTTAAAAAATGGTGCCAACCCCCCCCCCAAAGGATAAGAAATTATGAACCACTTACAAAGGTGCTGCTATCCCCACCGGTTGCTTGAAAAAGAAAAGTAACGTGTCTACACCAGAATCTGGTCTGTAGAACTTTACCAGGCAATTAAGTCTTTGGGGGTGTTCTGTGGTGGTGGTGGTTTTTAAACTGCTGCTGAAGTGCTGGAACAGAAAGAAAACTAAAATATTCCACAAGGCAGGAAACAGATCACAGTCATTTCTGTGTTGCCAAGTGAAAACGCCTGTCAAAATCTGTCAGCGACACCATGTATGAATTTATGACAAGCTGCTATAGTGAGCTGAAAGACCCTTGAGGCAACCGAAATCAGGTAGGTCAGAAGCTTTGTGCACGCAACCTCTGTTTAACGTTTACCAAAGAACAGAGCCGAGTCCTGGAGATACATTTCATTTTAATTATCTTCCCCCCTTGACATTTCTGCTTTTATTTAACTGAACATCTGACTGATACAACTTGATGTTTAATCTTCTGTTGAAGAGTTGGCACATGGAAAATTTTCCATTTTTGTTAAGATTTCACTTTGCATGTTCCTGCAGCTTCTTCTTGCAAGATAAGCTAGGTTATGGCTTGCTTCATCTTACCCACTCCTACTCTTTCTCAGTGTCTTGTTATCCAGCGTAAAAGAATATAACTTACAGTGCATTTAGCATGGCTGTTGAAAGTACTTGTGATTAAGCCCCCACTAAGTGGTGATACTCATGGCTATTCTGTGTTTATTTTCATATTCAAAGTTACAACAATAAGAAATCACTGTTTTTAAGAAATACCTCTTAATAGTGATAATTCCAGCTGAAATAATTCAAATTTATAATTTCTTTGGTTTATTTTAACTGAACAGATGTTAATTTTATTGTTTGAACAATGATGGCATGAAACACCCAGGGCAAATAAGTCAAATTCTCATTCTGCAATCCTACACGTATTTCTTTTGGAGTAAGCCCCTCTCACTTTAGTGGGACCTAAACGTAAATAAACATTAGGCTGCCCCAGTAGTATGCTGAGTGTATTAAAATAGGTTAACCTATCAGTAGCAATACATTGTCAGGCATCTGATAGAAATATTTCATACTGTTATAATAAAATGCTGCGGGTGTGGTCATAGCATAAGCTCTAATGTTGCAATTACTTTTTCACCAAATTATATTCAGACTTTTATATTATACTTTAGAACCAATAGACAAATATATATCACCTATTTCCCTCTGTCAACAATAGCCCCACCATTGTAAACATGCCTTCTCGCCTAATTAGGTAACAAAAATATGTTATGATTAGATTCTCTTGCTTCATGCAGCTCCATAATTTGACAATATAAAAGCACTCTCTGCTAGCAATTAAAAATCTCCTAGAAGAGAATACACTAATATAGTACATTTATAGGAATATAGTACATTTATACTATACAGCAATGGTATAAAACAGTAGGACCATGCACTGGGTATCTATAACATTTCAGTTTCTTATACTGGTCTGTAGCATTATATACACATGTACATTTACAGTTGTATGCATTTTAATATACGGAAATGTATAATAAAGGCAGGTAATTTCCCAGTAGAAAATGGAGCTATTAATGAAAAGTAAGGCTTATAGTTATAATCCTAATTTTAAAGATTACAGCATTTTATAAAATCATTTATGTAAAGATTTTACCCTGATTTTTAATCAAAAGAGTTCCAGAGCAATTTTAGAAAATCAGGATAGAGTTTGCATTCAGAGGGAAAAAGAAGAATTTTTATTTCTTGCACATGTATAACCATCTCCTTTCCCTCTACCTATCTACATATCCATCCATCCATCCATCCTAAACATGGAATCCAAAGCTAAGCATGCATTTAATGTGCACCACAAATGTTGTCCTTATCATTTAAAAAAAATAAGTACAACCTCTAATTCCCGAAACCAAGTAATAGTGTATATTTGCTGGCAAAAAATATATATATTTTTTTCTGCAGATAAGCAAAAAAAAAAAAAAGAGTGTTCCAAATCAAACAGCTTCATATCTTCTTTCTCTTCTTTCAGAGCAAAACAAACTTCCAAGAAAAGGATGTGTTTCTCTTCCGCCCCAGAAGCCAACATGCAGTCTGAATCTAACATTACTGTTCGAGATGCAGTCAGTGACACTGACCCCAATATGTACCAGCCACTGTCTTACCCATTAAGCTTTCAAGTTTCTCTCACTGGATTTCTGATGTTAGAAATTGTTTTAGGACTTGGCAGCAACCTCACTGTATTAGTACTTTACTGTATGAAATCCAATTTAATCAACTCTGTCAGTAATATTATTACAATGAACCTTCATGTTCTTGATGTAATAATTTGTGTGGGATGTATTCCTCTAACCATCGTTATTCTTCTGCTCCCGCTGGAGAATAATTCTGCACTGATCTGCTGCTTCCATGAGGCTTGTGTGTCCTTTGCAAGTGTTTCCACCGCAATCAACGTGTTTGCGATCACTTTGGACCGATACGACATCTCTGTGAAACCTGCAAATCGGATCTTGACTATGGGAAGGGCTGTAATACTCATGACATCAATCTGGATTGTTTCTTTTTTCTCATTCTTGATTCCATTTATTGAAGTAAACTTCTTCAGTTTTCACAGTGCCAACACATGGGAAAACAAGACGCTCTTGTGTGTTAGTGCCAATGAATACCACACAGAACTGGGCATGTACTATCACCTTTTGGTACAAATCCCCATCTTCTTCTTCACTGTCGTAGTGATGCTTATTACATATAGCAAAATACTTCAGGCACTTAATATCCGAATAGGAACAAGATTTTCCACAGGACAGAAGAAGAAAGCAAAAAAGAAGACTATTTCCTTGGCTACACAACAGGAAACGACTGATGCACCACAAGGCAGCGGAGGGAGAAATGTAGTCTTTGGTGTAAGGACTTCTGTTTCTGTTATAATTGCTCTACGGCGGGCTGTAAAGCGACATCGCGAACGACGGGAAAGACAGAAGAGAGTCTTCCGAATGTCGCTGTTAATCATTTCAACTTTTCTTCTCTGTTGGACACCAATCACAGTTTTAAACACTATAATTTTATGTTTGGGCCCAAGTGACCTTTTGGTAAAGTTGAGATTATGTTTTCTAGTCATGGCATATGGAACTACCATCTTTCACCCTCTACTGTATGCCTTCACCAGACAGAAATTTCAGAAAGTTCTGAAAAGTAAAATGAAAAAACGAGTTGTTTCAATAGTGGAAGCTGACCCAATTCCAAACAGTGCTGTTATACACAACTCATGGATTGAGCCTAAAAGAAACAAGGCCATCACTTTTGAAGACAATGAAGTAAGACAGAAGTGTTTAGTACCTCAAGTTGTCACAGACTAGATTTCTGTATCCACTGGATTATTTAAGAGGAAACATCAAAAATAAATCATTACCGCCAAATACAGAGATTTAAAAACAAAGGAAACAATATAAGCCAGACTGTAATTGTTTGACATGCATTAGACAGATTAGACCTGTATATTTATTTCCTCATTATTCAAGATGTGTGTTGCATGGCAGTTTGTTAGCGTAAAATCATGGTTATATTTTGTCAATACTCTGTCCTCTAATATACATTTAAGTAAATATTTTCTAAAAAGAAAAGCCTTAAAATAGTGTTCACTTTAAAAAATGTTTATTTTGCTCTAAATATTTAAAGCTTTGTTTTTAAGGTTTGTACCACAGAAATAGTGCACATCAGTAAAGTTTTTAAATTTTACTAACTGCCTTATTCCGGCACAGTATACAGGTTTCTGACAATGAATTGAAAACTTTTTCTCAACTACAATTATAAACTTAAAATTATAGCTATGTGCCCCAAGTACCCAAGTGATCACCACCAGCTTTGTGAGTTCAAGGTACTCTATTATTTTGAGCCACCACAAATGCCTTTACAAATAGTTTTCATCAAAAGAATATAATGAGGTTTGGTTTTTTTTAGTATGAGAATCAGCCTGAGAGAAGTTTGATTTTAAATGAGTTAAAAGCTATTGTATAATAAGAAATTTCTAAACTGTAACTATTTTGAATTCTTTCTAAATTTCTGTTTGGGCACATGAATGAATTTATCTACTGGTTGCGTGTTTTGAGGGATTCTTCAAGTGCATATACATCAATATCCCAATCTAGAAATATTGTTCTTATATACTGCTGAAGTGCTTGTTCACATTTCTAAGCAAATTGAAGTTGATGACCAGAAGTATTTTCCCAAATCAAAAACCTGTCCAAAAGAAGAAGAAATGCCAAGGTTGTTTGGCTACTTTTCCATATTTATCATATCTGACTTTTCCAAAATCACTCCACATTTTAAATGTCTTCTGTGCTCCACATAAAAATTTACTCAGACAAAATTATAGTAATTTTGCAATACTGTATCCCCCCACCCCCCAGCCACCTTTCAAATCCTTTCTAAAGTATTGTAGGATCAAACTATCAGATGAGGATTATTTTGCACAGAACGTTAGAAGGCATATCTGAGCCTATCCAAACAATTAATTTGTACTGCAATGTTTCCTCATCCGTTTTAAATAATACATGCTCATCTGTCAAAAAAGCTGCCTCTTCTTGTTCAAGGAACAAAATCTGTTTGCTATCTAACCTTTATGAAAGAAAAGGACCTACACAATATCCTACTTATACTTATCCTGCTCTTTATATTATCAAGATATAATTCTTACTCTTATGAACTGGGCAGGGTTAGCATCTGAAATAGTAGTTTATTACAACATCTAACTGTAATCATCTTAAATCACACAACACTGTTACAGCAACTGTATTTTGTAGAACCTGACCAATTCTTTCAGACTGCCAAAATTGTGCAGGTTTAGTTCCTTGGTTCTCAAAGCTCCCAGTCAAGATAGGGATGGAGAAGGCAGCCTTTTCTTAAAAGGAAATTACCAGTCCTCCTTCAGGAGCCAATTGTACATGCATTATTATTAGGATACTCTCCAAGTAGGAGGTCAACAAATACTCAACATTTCAAGCATTCCTGGATGAGATGTACTTTAAGTGTTGTCTAAATAATCAGAGATGTATGAATAGTCCAACTGGAAGATCATCTGGCAACTGCTAAAAAGAATTTCATTCCATTACCTGCTTCATGCCAATCCCTGATTTACTTCGATATCACTATAGGATGTATTGAAACACTCTGAATGATTGTTTTGTTTGGAAATAATTCTTCAGTCCAGAAAAAAAGGGTAAAGGTTAAATTGGGGTGATGGAGAACAACCTCACCAGTTCGCCTTCTGGTAAAAGATTCGTTTGTAATTGGCCGTGACCATAACAGCATTATGTGTTAACCCTTCCTATGGCAGCTATGAAATTCTCAAAATTTCAAGTATACATCCACTGGTCTGAAAGTTACTGATCTATGATAGGTTATCAGACAGGTAACCAAATTGAGACTAATAAAAATTCAAATTCATATGACCATTTTAAATTATCTACAGTATGAGCTTGATAATCAATTCACTGTAATTGATATCTTAGAAGTACAGATCAGCCAAAAGATCTCAAAGCCAACTCAAAAAAGATAAATTTTTATTTCTTACAAATGCTTTTAAATTATAATGTCACAAAATATGTCTGCTCTGAGTAAAGTGGGGAGTACTATCTGGCATCTCTCATCTACAGCATAACCAATCCACAACAAATAAGCAAGAGTATCTACATTAGTAGCTGGTGGTGTCTGGTTAAGTAGAGGAAATCTGGCTGGAGATGCAGTTGGCAGATGATCAGAAATCAAAAGTTCCAGTCATTTTAAGACTAGGGCATGGAATGATAAGAAGAAAGCTTACAAACATTCTAACAATATGCTTAGTGAGATGCATGGCTATTTATGTTCTAGGCTGCCAAGCTGCACTCAGATACATGATTAATCACATGATTAAGCCACAGCTTGTGAGTCTTACTCCCAAAGAGCACAGCCTTGCAGTTTTGCACATCTGTTCACTGGATGGTGTTGTTGTTCTTTAGGGTTTAGGTTTTATAAACCTGGCTCAGAATCTGCTAAGGCACACTCTAATGTGAAGATGTTTGATTTAAGTTGTAGGGTGGCAAACTCATGAAAACAACATTTAAGTTGATTTAAGTTGTAGACCATGGCTTAACCTTTAGGTGATTGGCAAGCTATTGCTTTTGGGCAGCTGACCTTCACTCCTTCTCCTCATCTCCTCTGAATCACAGATGGACACTGCAAACTTCTTTCACTCCTTGTTCAAACACTATATAGTTTACTCAACTATCAGCAATGGAAGCAACACTGACAAAAGAATATGCAATCATGAACATCTATGGCATCCTCCCAGGATTGTTGTTCTGAGCATATCCCCTCCTATCACTTAGATGCTAAACAGGTAAGTTCTTGATGGATAACCCCTTTTCTAGAACCTTAAGTTGAGATCTACTATGTATATTTTTTGTTTCAATACTGCTTTCATTATGTAAACTGATTCCTTATGACAGCATGAACAGAGCACAGTTCTTATACAGCTGTTCAATAGCAAGCATTAAGGCAAGGAACGAGCACAAATTAATGTAAGAGTTGGTTCCCAGACTGATAGAAATTCAAAAGTACAGGTAGCCCTTAGGTTAAGAACCCCTGGTTTAAGGACAACCCACAGTTAAGAATAGAGCCTATTGTAGCAAAATACAAGTTGAATACACAGTGATTTGAGCTAAATACACAATACTATTTATACAGTGTTATACAATAATACTGTTCCACCTCACATACAAATTCGACTTAAGGACAGACCTTGGGAACAGAACTCGTTCTTAAACTGGGGATTACCTGTAATGTAAAATCTACAGTGTGATGTAAAATCCAACTACAGACCTTCCTATTAGTGAAGAGAACTGCCTCCTTGCTAGGTCATCAGAACATTGTTAGAAAAAGGATCAGAAAGTTTCTACTCGAATGAACACATGAACATATTGGTTCTGAATTAAAAACAGTTCAGTGGCTGGAATTCTTATAACCCCATACCATCTCCCACATTAAATCTTGCCAAAGAAAATGTTGTGAGAATCATGCTTAGAAAAAAATCACTTTGGGTTTGACAGCTGTCGAAGTGTCTGTTGTCAGCTTAAAAACCTATCTCTTATGTAGAGACATGTTGAACATTGCACTCAGTGAAGGATAGCTGGTCAACCCAACTGTCCTGCTGATATGTCATGTAATACAGCAAATATTATTCTAAGATGACACAGTTCACTCTGTCTGACCATCAGATTGAGGATGGCAAGTAACGGTAAGATGTAACTCCATCACCAAAGTTTCTAATAGTATTATCTATTATGAATTGCACTGTAAATTTTGCACCTAAGTCAGAGATGACACAATAAGGCAATCCAGAGTTGAACATACTCATCAGCAGTTGGCAGATACAAATAGGGGTTAAAACCATAATAAAAAACAGTCCCGAATCACAGGAATAGTGGTGTAACCCACAGTTCAGTCAGGCAGTTCAAAGATGAACACCCACGGAGGCAGTCTTCCAGGTGTCAAGCCTTTTGAGGGTGGCAAACTCATGAAAACAAGAACCACTTAGATTTCTGGAATGATCTTTATGGCTAACAGGGTAATGGAACAGAATCTTGAAAACCTGCCAAAGCAATTCTCCAGATCAGCTTATACCTAGTATAATTAAAGTGGAGTTATTCTGAGTCTCTTTCCCACATTTTCTCTCTTCCCTGGCCTAAGGAATCTTTGCTTCAACTCTCCTGCCCCCTCCTCTGTGTTCCCAGGGTCTGTTAGACATTCTATCACACAGGGCCTCATGAGTTTGTGCAGTGGCATGAGAAGTTTACTATGAATGGAGGATGCCAGGCCAATACTGCTTTTACCCTGACCAAATCTATCAGAATTCCTGTCAGAGAAGCAAAATGTTCAAGAAAATCCACCAACGATAGACTGAAAGTGCTAACTGGCATACAGATTATATTTATGCAGCCTTTGTAACATCAATCTTATGTGTCTCTCTTGTTGATACAGGTCAATGGACTATATCAGCCAAACATACAAATAAACAATTAGACAAAGATCTAATAGGTCCCTACAGATATTGTTCATAAACTGTTGGAAGACTGCCAGGGGCACTGCATAGTCTGAACACCATTAGGGCTAGGTTTGATAGGAAGATTTTCACTCATTTCTTGCTATGATGTATATCAGATTATATGCCTCCCTCTCCCAGTCCAATTTGCATAAACAATGACGTGGCACAAGTGGTCTATAAAAAAGGAGATCAAGGGTAATAGGTACCACTTTCACTCTGTAACTCTGCTCAATACTAGGTAGTATTAAAAAAACCTTATTTTCCAATTTTTTTAAACATCATATAATACAAAGGCTATAGTCAAAGGAATGAGTGGTCATATGAAGCCCTTCCACAGATGCTCCATCAGAAAACATTGAAGGTTGTCAATTCCAGTTCTGTGTTAATCTTTCCTAAGAAAATCTGTGCCAGGAAAAAAATCAATAGCACACTCAAAAGATCCATGTTCATACTGATAGCAACAGCCCTCCTAACTTAGAGAAAAGTCTTCTTTGTTGATAATCCTGGTGTAAGCCATTAGAAGTTCAAGCCATGTTTTTCATGAACACCAGCCAAAAGGAAAACTATTTCATTCTACAATCAAAGCATGAGAGGATTATGGGTTCATAGCCAAGAAAACCCTAGCACCAATGGGAACCGATTAGTTTACCAAATTGAAGCATGCTTCTTAATGTCTTTGTAACCACATCAACAAAGAAAGGGTCTTCCATAAATGTTTCCAACCATCATGGGGAGAGGGTCCTAAAGAAGAATGTGAAGGTTTTTATCAAGTCAGTACCAATGGAAGTACTAGAACTTTGCCTCTATAGAAATCTACAGCCAAACAGGCAAGCAGATAAGTACAGGAATGGGGCACTTCCTTTATGACTTCTGGAGGGGCTGTGAGATTTTTTTCTTCTAACTTGTACTCCCTGTGGGCTCCAAGAGGGCCCATTTTCCATATGGGAGAGATGAATCCTTTTTCCTGAGTACAGTACTTGTCAGTTGAAGTGTCCAACTATCCACAGCACCAAAAAGCCCCCTAATTTTACTATCAAGATTTCTACTCCTTGGAAAGACATGGTCTGCCCCTGATCCTCATACAATTGTGGGTTTGTGCAATGATTGCCAATCTGCACCCTGCTCCAGTGTGAGGCACCCCCATGACTTTACTTAGTATCATTACGTGTGCTGGCTCTCCAGCCTATTGTCAGTATTACTACATGACTACATTACTACTACCCTAACTTCATGATTATTCAAATGTACAATAGAAATACCAACATACAGTCACTTTCATTTTAATGGAGATGATATTTGATGGTCTGCAACACAGTACAAGTATATTTAAGTATTGGGAGACATTCAGTATTTGCCTCCTTGATTGAATCTAAGACACCTTTTGCAAGACTATATTTAAAACCTCAGCAACAATTATACTACATGGGTCTAATTTTAAAGAGTCAAGACAATAATGATCATCAACAGTAGAAAATATTTACTAATAATATTTGGCAAGACAGTTTCTAAGTAAGCATTAAAAGACAAACAAGCTGGAAAATTTACTGGAGTTTGAACTGAACAATAATCCTACACATAACACAGTATCTTATCTATAATTCTAAGTACTCCAAACTTTGAAAGAGTATTTAGAACATAGCACAGAATAGATAAATAGAGTACAGATGTCTACTAAAGAACATAACAATAAATTATAGTTAGAGCAATTCTAAATTTTTAATCAAACTGAATGTAGATCACATTAATTCTCAGATGTACAGAAAATAGGGCTACATACTCTTTCAAAGTCAGATATGGTACAGCCATTGCCAGCCTAAATCCTTTAATTCTATATTGTCTCACATGAGATACATGCCTTATAATGCAACTGCAGAAACGTCTGCATAAGCTTATATATTGATTTTCAATGCAATGGATGCAATTCAGAGTATATAGAACTTGTATACCTGTCATTTCAACACTCAGTTTGAAGTACAAGATGTATTATCAGATACTTGATTAACAGCATACTGGAAAAAGTTTAAATAGGAATTGAATTAATAATTCGGTACTGAACATAATGAAGATCTGAAATATTTCTGATCAATATCCTTTGCCACTGACAAATTATCCTATTTTACAATAAATTATCCTGTCCTTACTGTTTATTTTAAGGTATTTTATGGAACAAAAAGAAACAATGCCATACAATTTTACACCTATATTTATACATTATATTAAATAATGTGTTTGGTTTTGATGTTCTGGGAATCATTGGCCTCTATGGTTATTAATAATTTATTAAACTTGTATGCCGCCTGATTCTCAATGATTCTGGGTGACTATTTATTCAGCAAATCATGTCTAAGGCAAAGTGTGATTTAGTGCAATGTGTAAACCAGCTTATACCTTGGGTCCTAAAGTAAGTTAGTAACCAGGACCAGCCAATTCATTTCTCCCATCCATAACAATGGGACCCCTCTGAAATAGCATGGAATGCAATGCCACAGAGCTGCTAGAGAATAATCAGGCTTCAACATTTTAATTGTTTTAATTATACAACTTATTTTTAGGGCTTGGGGTACCTTTAAGTTGCTTTATTTTGCAGTTTTGTGATCCTTATAGAGACACTTACAGAACCTGGCACCAGATGATCTAGTACTAAAACACTGCATTTCAGATTGATAGCTCCTCAAGTGTTTGATAAATACATTGTTTGCAAGTTGATTCCAATCATATCTTTGTCACAGCTACCCTGCAGTCATTTAGTGTGAAAAGGAACAATGCCTATATCAGATAGCATATCCCAGTTCTAGTTATTAATCAAGTTTAAGACAATAGTTTATTGTTCTTCAGTTAACTTACTACCATGTTTAAATCTCTTGTCCTGCCATGATGGATGGGTTTAACTTGATAATGTGAAACCAATCAATAAATCCATTTTATTTCATGGATTTAAATATTAATTTAATAGCACAGTCTTAATCATACCTACAAAGAATGAAGTCCTATTGAGTTGAAAAAAGCTTATTTTCAAATACGTGTACAAAGAACTGCAGCCTAAAGCTAATGTTGCTTTTAAGAGTTTGATTAATTGGATCAACTATTCCCAACATGTAAGCACAGACCTTTCATATAAGGAGCAAACAAGCCAGGGAACCTTCCGTTCAGGATATTGTAGCTAAAATAGTAGGGTCTGAGTTCTGACACACAATGCAAAAGTGTCATTATATTAAGAATGTGTTTTTTCTTCACACACACACACACACGTGATAAGCCATGATGTCATTTGTTTGACATTTGTCTTAAGAGTACAGTGGTACCTCGGTTCACGAACTTAATTCGTTCCACGACTCTGGTCGCGACCCAAATTGGTCACGACCCGAATCAAATTTTCCCATAAGGTTCAATGTAAATATGGTTAATCCGTTCTGACCCCTACGAATTTGGTCGCCAACCAATTTTGGTTGCGACCCGAATCAAATTTTCCCATAAGGTTCAATGTAATTACGGTTAATCCGTTCTGAACCATATGTATTTTTTTTTTTAAACCACAAAAATATGATACAAAGTACAGTACGAAGAGAGAGAACGCTAACCTTGCTCGATGCGACTTCTGGCATGGAGGACAGGAAGGCGGGTGGGGAGGCGGTTATTGCTTGGAGGGAGAGTCCCCCTCCCTACAGGAAGCCATGACCATGTGTCAAGGCAGGGAAAATGGCCACGGATCCTGTTCGTCACCCAATCCGGCGTTCGCAAACGGAAGCAAAATTTTGCGAACGGTGCTGTTCGTGACCCGAATTGGTCGTGAACAGAAGCGTTCGTGACCCGAGGTACCACTGTATTATATAAGTCCAGTCATCATCATTTATGGCTTACCATGATGTATTAACCCAGTTATTGTGAACTGTTCAAAAAATCATAATTAAAACAACCCATGCCTTACCACATGTAGAGGAGTAAGTGATGGCCTTGGGAAAAAAATATTAGCTGTTAGGGAAGCATGAATTTTGCCTAGAAAAACAAGAAAGGGTAAGAAAGAAACTCAAGGTTGACCCACTTTGACTCTCTTTGGCAGTGTTCCTCAACCTTGGCGACTTTAAGATGGGTGGACTTCAACTCCCAGAACTCCCCAGCCACCCATCTCAAAGTTCCCAAGGTTGAGGAACACTGCTCTTTGGTATAAAAGAGAAGGAAGGGGAAATGCTGTCATACTTTCAAGATTCTATTATTATAACTTATACCAATGAAGTAGAGTTCCAGTATTTCTTGTGGTGTCTGTTTCCTGATCTGGTCTATGTCAAAAGATTGTTACCATGTGTGAAGCCAGTCACTGGAATGCTTCAGTTTCTCTACTAAATGACTAGTCAACATTTTTAGAACGAACCCTCTTCTTGTACTCTTCTCTTTCCCCACTACATGCTCCGCTTTATTTAGGATTTTCTTGTTTGAGGATAATATTCTTCCATTTCAGACATTTGCAGAAGTCCCATATACTTTGGATTCTGAAACTGGAACAAACTAAAAATAGTTCCACAATTTTTTTCTTGAAAGGAAATAACCAGTGTCCTGGATTTCTAAATAGAATGGCCTTACCACTGCCTATCTCTAACTCTTCCATACTCCTCTACTGACAAGCAGGTTATTTATTTAAAGTATGGGGGGCACCCAGGTCTACAATTCAGACATCACAAAGTTTGAATGATGAAAAAGATCCCAAAGTCATGTGAATTTCTCATTTGAGATTTCCATCTATATGAAAAGGCATACATTAACTTAAGAATGATTCTCACTGCATATTGAGACCATGGGAGTAGGACCTTATAGTGTGAATGCGTAATACAGTATTCCTCTCCAGAATGAAAGATAAGAAGGAAAAAAATGCTTAAATAAAGCAAACTTTATACAGTAGTGGTTAAACAAAAAATGGACAGAGGTCTGTTTTAATATTGCATTTGTCAATGCAAAACAATAACAACAACTGAAGAGTAAGATTAGATTTAAAGATAGTAGTTCAAACCTAGTACCTGGTATAGCAAAAAAGCCTTACTCAGAGTTAGCGGCCAGCAAAATTGTTATCTGCCATCTAAAGCTGCCATCTAAACACATAAAGTAGGGTGCTCCCCACTTTGAAAAAGACCTTGCATGACATCATTCTACCATATGAGCAAGGAGTACAGTAAATACTCAGCACTGGAGAAGAAAATAGGGATTCAGTTCTGACATTATCAGCTGGCATACTGGGGCATTTGTTGGATTCCTTGTGTGTTGCTCACTGAATGCTGATGTTTATTTTATCTGCTTTTCAACACTTGCCACTGCTTGGAATTTATCATGGACTGGGGCACCAGAGCCAGTAGTCTGACATTCAGCTGTAGGCTTGACTTGTGGCAGTAGAGCTAATCACAGCACCACATGTGCAAGATAAACCCACTGATGTGCAAAGATAAGTCAAAGTTGGCGACTGCAACAATACCGATATGCTTGCCAGAACGACTAAGTGGCACCAAATGCCAGCTACCTCAAAGGAAATCTGCTCAGAACTTTGCAAAATCAGGAACCTATGAAGATTCCCTTGCACTGGGAATCTTAAGCTTTATATTATACTTTGCTACTGGCAGATGATAGGATTGTACTCCTAAGATTATGCACATTGTATTACATTTCTCTACTGAATCTAGTTTTCAGATCTTTCCAATCCCAAAAATGGTTAAAGCACATTCATTCCTACACATAATTCTTGTCAGTTAAAAAATTATCTGCGTTAGATAGAAAAGTTACAAAGCAATTGTTAGGAGGAAAATAATAGGAAGCACTTTACAGAATATCTACCTATCTACCTATCTCTCTTTACAGAATGACAAGGGCAACCACAATGTTGCCACAAATTTCAATCTTCTAGATTTCAGTACATTGTTCAATATTATATAAGGAAGAAGGAACATCTGAAGTGAGGTGAGGGTGGAGAGAATCAGTGTCATACTACATGCTTTGCATCTATCTGATTTGAGAGAACCCAGTTGGAGAATATACCTCATTTAAATTCAGTGTAATACATTAGATATTGCTATGCCATAAGAAAAGGATAATTCTTCCTTATATAAAGCAATTTAGAAGTTTCAGTTGAGACATTTCAACATACGAACAGTAGCGCATTAGGTTCCATTTTCAAAAGTTCACATTCAAGAATAAATTCTATTCTAATGAAGGCAAAATATGCACATTAAAGGTTTGTTTAAAGACAACATGAAAGCTAAAACTAGAACCCTAATTCCATTAAGGATTCCCTTTCAGCAGAGCAGTGACTAAACAACTAATTATTATTTAGAATAGGTAAAGCAATTTTAAAGACTTCTAAAGGAAAATTAAATCTTAAGTTAATTTATATAAAATTATACCATGAGGAGCAACTTTTTCCCAAAAGCCTGTCAAATATATTTTGAGGATTTTCTGTGCACAAGAATAATAAGAACAAGCAAGAAATGTGAATCTTATAGTCTTAAATATTACTTCATTCATCATTCACTAAAAATTGATAAACATATTACTCTAGGACTAACACGATTTAAGGAAATTATTTTGATTTGTTGAAAACACAGAGCCCATTTGCTTTCTCATTAAACTCAAGTTTTAAAGTTTACAGTTCAGCCTCATACCCTGCAACCACCTCAGACGCATTAACTTCTGCTTGAAGGTCTTTCAAAAATTCTTTTCTCTGAGAACCAGCAGAGTGATAAAAAGATACTTGCAATTCGTATCAATATGAGCTGCCAGCTTCCAATGAAACTACATTAATAATCCATAGTTAAAATGAAGGCCAATGCAGCTGAGAAATTGACAAAGGTGACTCTTCATGCAAAGGAAGTGCCTTAATGTTGTTAGAGAAACTACTTTACATGATTTTTCTTTAAAAAAATCTCTCTCTCTCTCTCTCTCTCTCTCTCTCTCTCTCTCTCTCACACACACACACACACACACACATATGAAATGTGGTGGAAATATATAGGGGTTTTTCAATTTTATGCCTAAAGATTGCTGCTCATGAAACAAGAGTTCCCAATGTTCTCCCTCCTGTCTCTTACCATGGCCCCCAAACATGTTCTTGGGAGTCCTCCAAATCCTCAAGAACAGTTATGGGGAATGTGCTAGTAGATGCAGAGTGAAAAGAGAAGACATTTTATTGATAAGGTTGTTCTGTGATCAGAATAACGCCGATGGATTCAACTCTCTCTCTTTTTCCTAGAAATCCTGAAGCATTCTCAACCATAACCCTTTCTAGAAGAAAACTGCAGAAACAGAGGCATACATCCATATATATGTGGTACTTTGGAATCCAGCACCGTTTGTTATTAAATGTCAGCTAGACATTATTACATCTAAGTTAGGAATTTTATACAATGTTTGCTCCCCCATATAAAAGCCAACTTGACCAAAAAAAGGTCAAGATTCCCTAAGATAAACAAGTGGCACAGCTTCTAAATGTATTCAACAACTCTGAATTCATCACTTCATTTGTACAGAATACTGGAACTCTATTCAGGAATTTAAAAACCTTAACATGGAGGAGAAAAAGGCATGAAAACCCCAGCCTTAACCCTGCCCACCACTGGCAGGGAGTGTCTGACATAAGTACCAAATTGTAAAGAGTACTATAATCCATATTCAGTCAAATACAATTATATTATTAAATGAATAATTAAAATGGCTATAAAATAAGATACTCTGTTTACAAAAGTCATTGTTTCCCATCTGCACATACCAACTATTCTCTCTCACACATCCAATAACTCTTAGAAACATATAAGCATGTGCATGCACCCAACATGCGCACCCAGACATACACAAGTTCCCCTCCAACATTCCAGCACAAAAAGCATAAAAGAAGGGGGGGGGGAACAGAATGGAAATGAGTTCAGGGGAAAGAAAAGCTTTACTGGGAGGGAGGAGAAATGGGGGAACAAAAGTGGATGGAGAAATGAGAAGAGATAACTGGAGAGGAAAGGAAAGTAGGGAGAGAGACTCTGTTTAGGCATTACAAAGAGTTAAATTTACCAGGCAAATGGCTCTTCCAAAGCAGTGCTAAGCTAATCTTCACATTTTGCAGCAACAATGTCTGCAGCCATTTACAGGCAGTCCTTGACTTATAACCATTCGTTCAGTGACCATTCAAAGTTACGATGGCGCTGAACAAGAGGGACTTATGACACACCCTTGGAGTTCCAGCTGCTGCAGCATCCCTGCAGTCACATGATCATGATTTCCAACATTCCCTGCTGGCTTTTCACAAGCAAAGTCAATGGAGAAGTCGGCAGGAAGTTGGAAGTCGCAGTCATGTAAGGTCCTCGGTTAATGACCTGAACGGTCCTTGCTTAACAACGGCAACCAGGACTGTCAGAATTACCACTGTTATCCAGCATGGTCATGTGGCATCACACTTTACAATCAGTAATTTAGCGACAGCAATTCTGTTCCCAATTGCCGTTATAAGCCGAGGACTACCTTTACACCTTTTGTTCATTCCTTTGTTTCCAATGTTATCTTCTATTCTTAATCACAGGTAATTATTTGGGGAAAAACTATGCCTTCCTAGCAGAATGCTTACTTTTAATCCTTCTTGTCAACCCATGAAAGCTGGAGGGCTACATAAGTATTTTTTCCCATACCTCTTGGCATTAGCCAAGTCTAGCTGAAAAACCACAGAGTTTTCCACTTAATAATGTAATAATGTATAAATAATGCATTACATTTGATTTCTTTAATTTCTCCCCACTATATTTGCCTAACCTCTTATTAACTGAACACTCATATTACATTAAATACATTAATTGACAATAAATCTTTTTGGGTCGTTACACCAATCAGGTGTACAACTGCTCAAAGAACACAACAACTAAGACAGCAAATGTTATATGATATCCACTGTTCATTACTGATTTCACTGTAGATTCCATTTACTAAATAGCTCGCAGTATAAACTTAGCAATTTCCTCTCCTGTTTACTATTGTCTTATAGAATGTATGGATGCAGAGCATTTTAAAGGAGAGAAAGGATACATGGCATTTGTCAGAAAACAGAAAGTAAGAGAGTAAGGTTTTGTATCACTCTGTATCAGTACCGCAGAAAAAGATCTCAACCATCTAATACATCAGAGCTACAAATAATGGCTTAAACTATTATCCAACCCCAACTTGATTTAAATGAATTCATTTTGTTTCAATAGCACCTTCGCAAAGAGTATAGAGAGAGCATTTGTCAGTTTCTGGTATATATTGCCTTACATCTTGGGACTTGGGGAAAGTAAAGACTTGTCAGCTTTATTAAAATTCTGCATTCCATAAATCTTCTGAAAGTGGCTGCAACCAGAAATAAAAAACCAGGGAACTCCTATGAACCCAAAAAATTATGTGGGAGCATGCAAACAGAGCATCTGGGATCCCCACCATAATACGGTCTGCTCGAACTTTACATGTGGCAGAAACACACAGAGCAGACCTCTGTCAACTACTGCCAAGTTTATAGCATGCAAACAAAACCAACACTAACTGAAACTGATCTGACAAGTTTCTTTTCTCCCATGAGGAACCTGAGAAAGAGACTATGAGAAGAGTTTTTTTTCTTCCCAAGTTCAGCTAACTTCAAAAGAATCATTCAGTCCATCATTTCCAAGAAAAGAAAGTCCACCTCAAATCATTAAATAATTTTTCTGAGGAAGCACTTCAAATTAGCAAACAAATTAGCAAACAGAACGCTATTAAAAATGGCTCAATACACTCACCAAGCTCATTGAGACTCTGAGCAGCTTTTGTTATCTCTCTGCTTCCTCCCTGCAGCTGCCCTTGAAGTCTTTTGCTGAGATACAAGATCCGTATTATTCTCCGCAGCAAGTCGCAAGCAGCCTTGAGAGGAAACATTGCTTAAGAATGTATTCAACAAGATTCATCATTATTCAGCATTAAGTACCTACTGTGGAAACACCCCGTGTCTTCTGGACTTATAATACAAGCTTGA
This sequence comes from Python bivittatus, assembly GCF_059951505.1. NCBI lineage: Eukaryota > Metazoa > Chordata > Lepidosauria > Squamata > Pythonidae > Python > Python bivittatus. The sequence continues at coordinate 5,422,799 of NW_028277029.1, read as the reverse complement.
TCCCATTGTTGTTCAGTTCATGACCTGATATTATTTAGCATATAGTGTTGGTAAAAACACCCCACAAAAGCTTATAGCTGCTAGCCACCCTACAAGGAACAACATTTAGACATAAATCCATAATGAAAGAACCACAGGCATCTAGTAGCAGCCACAGTGACATCACATCGATCATCACATCGTAATGCAAAGGATGCAAATGACATAAATCAGTTGGTTTGTGCAATGACATCATAGCATGTATGGTATGACTTCCCTTCCCTCCCAGGGAGAAGCCCACAGAGAGAATTCTACAGCAGCGTTTTTCATGCTGATTCAGGAATTCTGGGAGTTGAAGTCCGCACATCTTAAAGTTGCCAACTTTGAAAACACTGCTCTAGAAGATAATGGCTTCCCTATTAAAACTCTGAGCTTTGCTATTGACTTCAAAAAGAAATATGGCTGGCTAACATCATTTATAATCAATGTTAAAACCTCATGACTGATACCAAAGGAGAATTTAGAAAACAAATGAAGCATGCATAATTTTACAAACCGGCATAATTCACACATACTAGATTCTTCCATATAGTAGATTAACACATAGTTAAACTAAGCTATGTAAAAATAACCTGATTTACATTATATCTCAGTGTACTACTAAAACACAGTAGTATATACTAATGATCTCTTACAACTGACTCCAGCAATCTCTGTATCAAAGACAATGAATTGAATTCTACTCTTCTCTGTAACAATGAACTAGGGCGGACCTGTGAAGCGCTTGAAGTTTCACAGTATAAATATGATGCGCTACTTCGTGAACCATATTTAGAATATGATCCAGTAACAGGAACATTTAGTTGTAGTTAATATGGAATGTTAAACCAGAATTTAGTGGTATAGGTATATAAAGCAGTTCTCTCTTTCCTTTCCTGTTCTAGCTCAGTCACAAGGAGACCAGCAGCATTTCATTCTTTACTAACCACAGTTTTCTATTTCATCCATGTCAGGATTAGTTCATCCAAAACTGGTCAGGATCAGAAATCGCAATCTGATCTTATCTTGTGTTTGTAACACACAATTTCAAATTAAACAGTTGGGATTAAATATCAAATTCCAAATGTCAAACAAAAGTGGATGCTTCCAATCTACTCCTTGCAGTAATACTTTAAAACCCAAAGCTTGTTCATCAATTACTAGTGTAGCGTGACTTTCAAATGCATGTCAGGGAGAAGTAGTATCCTTTTCACCAACTAGTTTTCTGCAATTAAATCTTCAGCTAAATGAACTTGCTTAATGACTTTAATTATGTGTATAGAACAACCAGCATAAATCATTCACTGCATAATTGCTGTTCTAAACCCACTCAGCGATAAAGACTTGTGGACTATACAACTATAGGATCTGGATTATGTGTGTTGGTACCATTACGGCTCTATTTGGTTCCAAACCAGCACATTTTAACTGTTACAGCACTGAATGAAATAAATATGGAATTATTAGGAGGGGAATTTTCCTCCATGGTACTTAGCATCATGATTTTAATCCATTATTTAAAGCAAACCATTCTGCTCATTTATATGTAATTTAAAATTCAGTAACTAAGCTTGCATAGGATGTGGAAATACACAGATCACATGAGGCAGATACAGGGATGGAAAAACTGAACTTATGAAAAGAAAGCATGTAATCAATGAAGATGACCAAGTATCTATTTTGTAGACCCTTTTAGTAAGCAATGCTGAACCACGCAAGAATTACATCCTATAGTATTTCCCAAGGTGGGTGTAGGGTGTGAATTCTACAAGTAAGTGAACAAAGTTGGTTGATCTTTCCTACATGCCTTTGTATCTGTCACATTCACATTCTCATAGATCCAAGGGACAGCCCTTTGAAATGCAAGCACTTTAAAGATTCCAGCTATAAAATGCTTCTAAAGGAAGAATTTCTTTAGCTCCTTTTAGTTGCTTCTGATTCTATATAGGCCACTGGATCATATGAGGATTTTGGCACTTAAAGAAAATCAGCGGCCTGGCATTATGAGTTTGACATATCAACAGCCGAACAAACAATCTGGCAAGTGAAAGAACACGAAGAAAATAGAGTCCCATTTTTCATCTAAAATTGCTTAGTGAAAAATACTCTCTCCAATTCATCATGGTTTTCTAAAATGCTTTTCAGACATTCAGTTAATATAATCTATCAGGAGCCCACCTAAGTAGGTCATTAGAAAGGGAAGTAAATGCCAATCTGTGAAAGGAAAACCCATAATTTTATTTTAACTCATTGTAGATGCAGCCTAGAATGGGATTAATGAAACAAGTTCTTAATTGTTAAACAGTAAAGCTGCTGCAGTTTTGGAGGGGAATATATATTACAGCAAACACATGTCAAGAAGGAGGCCAAGCAGAAATGAAATGTTACGACAAAGCTATTGCTAGAGCTCTGACAATGGTTGATACAGTTGAATGGATACAAGTGAAAGACAATTGTGTTAAGCTTGCTACACAAGCTTGAAATGTTTAGGTTTGCTAATTTTGCACTATTTAATCAAAATTATCATCTTAAGGCTATCTTAGTGAAGATACCAAGAGGACCTACAGTTTTTAAAAGGGCTAAAAGGATACACAGCATAACCAAGATACATAAAGAAATGCTTCTTTTCATAAAGTACATTTTCCCTACTCTTTAACGTGGGAAGCACTGTCTATTGCTATTGCTGAAAAAGTGAGAATTATGTCCATGTGCCCACAATAAAATAGCATCTGAGCACAAATATATAAAACTAGAGAGAACAGAACATTAATTTTGAGGTATCTGGGATTTTTTGAAAAAAACTATCAAAAATTAATGATGATTGACAGACAGCATTTTTAATATTATATCAGGTAAAAAAAGTTCTTAATGGATGTCCATAATGCTAAATAGTGTTTTCTACTTGGTTTCCATCAATCCCAGAAAATGGCATTTTTTAATTCTGGGAAGTGAGGAAAAAGAACCAAATTCTAAACTAAAGGTGCAATTGGGCAGATCCAAAATGAGGGAAACCTTCCCAAAATTACTTTGAAAGGCAATGAAAAAAACAACTAAGAGAGGAAAGGCTCTGAAAATTATGTAAATGTGCTTTACAAATTTTGTAATGAAAAATTCCTTTCGGACTGTATTTATTTTTTTCTTTGTAAGGATTTTTGAAATGTTCACCATTCTTATACAATGGTTTTAATTATTTATTCTGGGAGTGTTTCCCCTTCCAACAAGTAACTATAGCAACACTGTATATCCAACCAGAAGACCATCCGGTTATCTCTGGCCATCATTAATTCACTCAAACACTGAAGTTGCAAACACTGCTCTAAAAAACCCTTCACATCTGTTCTTCTCACAACCGTTATACAGCTCTTTGAAATACTATTTTGCAGTCAAAAGAAATGGATTTCTGGAGAACAAGAAGAGAGAATATCTTACCTGTAGCCTTGCTAACTGTGCAGTGCGGGATACGATTTTGTTGTAGGGATCAATAATTTTGGCTTTGATTCTAATGAAAAATGAGGCATATTTTAGAAATCAGGATAATACACAAGAATTTAAACTTCCAACAACATTACACAGATGGCATACCTGTCAACAGTACTTTGCAGGGCACTAATTCTGGTCTGCATCATTTCAAGAACACCTGCACAAAAGATAGAGGAACAGACCAAAATAACTATTTCACGTGAGATAAAGGCTGCTTTTTTTTCCCAGTTAAGGGAAAGAGCTTAAAATAAGCTAGAAAATTTTAGAAAGTAATACTATCTTAAAATGTTTTAATAGTTAATAATGAGCCTAATATTTTCAGTGCACAAAGGGCTTTATTTTTCTCACATTTATACATTAACGTACACATTTGCTCAAAGCTCACTCTGATCAATGGGACTTCTAAGACTATTTAACAGTACAAAGTAATCCCATGAATGTACAGAAGTCTTACTGAGCTCAACGTCAAACTTAAAAGATTTACAGGATTAAGGTTTTAATCACACAGCTAATACTGCATTTCTACCTATTATCATTATTTATATCCTGCCTTTAAGGATAAAAATCTTCCAAAGCAGCTTACAAGCAATATAAAATCTGTAAAAAAAAAAAGTATTATTTTAAAGCTATCAAAAGAAACTCTGAGGGGCCTTTCCCAAGGGATGGGGGAGGCAGGGAAAGGGAAGAATGAAGCTGAAAGGCCTCTGGATTATCATTCACCTGACCCCCTCTCTCTCTCTTCAAGGACAGTTGGTGGTAACGGCCATGTGGAGAGTGATGGCTTATAGGGACAATGTATGGATATCACATGAAGAAACACTGACTTAGAGGATCACAAAAATATAGGATTGGAAAGGACCTGGGAGGTGTCCTAGTGCAATCCCTTGCCCAGGGCAGGAATCCCAAATAGCTGGTCAACCTTTGCTTGAAAATCTCCAATGATGGAGCCCCCACAACTACAGGAGGCAGGCAGCTGTTCTCATGGTCAGGAAATTCCTCCTTACTCCCTCTGTAAAGCTTCCACCTGTTGATTTTTGTCCTGCCCTTAGGAGCTAGGAAGAATAAATCTACCTTCCCTGTGACTGGGTGAACATTACGAAGAAATTTGTGATGGATTGGGCATCCGAATCAAAACCTCTCCTCATTTCAATCCAAAACTTATCAATAATGCAAGACAATGGGGTACTACAGAAAGCTAAAATATGAATCCAGTTACTCAAGAATACTTGGTCTGCTGACAGTTAGTGCTATTAATAGCTTTTATGCCGCATTTACAAGGCTTTGCTGGCAGTGTGCAGGTACAACTTCGACAGACAAAGAAGGGCTGTAGAATTCATTCTTGGGTGGGGGAAGGGAATCAGTCAAATGTGCTAATAGAAGATTCTATATAATTACATACAAATATATTTCATATTTCATATTTACACACACACGCACACACATATATAATATTCTCTTATATTTAGTACTGAAACATTTAGGCTTTCATCAAGGATCTCTGTATCCTGTTTCCTTCTTTAAGTTTCTAAGCTTGGAGGCCTTTCTTTCTAAGCTTGACAGGTAAGAAGCTGTACCCATAGAGACAAGATAAGGTGTACATTCTAAGGATAGTTTTACCAGGGAAAAGGTGCTTAGTTAACAGTCAAGGGGGCCTGGAAAGGAAAGGAAGGAATTCCTAATGTGGAATGATACTGAGGTAGGACATGGGTGACTGAGTAAGGGGTGGTATTCTAAAGGAGGGGCTGAATGAAATGTATATATTGTGCCAAGAGGAGAGGGTCAAGCACAGCCGCCCACCTATCAACTTGCTGTCATCGCTTTGGCTTCTGGGCGAAAAATAAAGAACTTAATTTCATGCAACCGCCTGTTGTCTCCTTGACCCCGGCTCAGAAACAAACTGGTAAGAAATAATTCTAACACTAAAATGAAAATATGTATGATATCTGATTCAAGGGATGCACAAAATATTAATCTTTCTACAATACTGCTGTGACCCACTACATTTATATTCAACAGTCAGACCACCCAGAATTGTTTCTGTATTGCAAAAATCCCTATTTCAGGTGATGCAACCAAATATAATAGCAGGCTGATTAGATTTAATCATGAAAATCCAACTGTAAATATATTCTGAAAATAAAATCATTAAATTAATTGTAAAAATGATAAAGTTTGCAGTCTAGCAGTGTAATGTCTTCTAAATTTATTCATAATTTTTACCAGTATCTCAGTCCTTGCAGCTGAGAATCAAGGTAAACACTCATGCATTAAGAATCCAAGTGTATTTCGTTTATATAAGCAAAAATATTCAGCAACTGAATCTGAAACAAGGGCCCAGAAGAAAAACCTAAATCCCATGTGGTTGGTTTGTTCAAAACCTACAGCACAGAATCTAAAGCCTGGAGGGATAATGCTACCAAACCACAGAATTTTTAAAGCTCTCCATTAACAGAAAAACCTTGAATGCCTATAGCAATCCTCAACCAGTTACCAGGTGAAAAAGGTATTTAATAAATGCCAGTGGACTATGCTCATGTTTGATTTCCTGTAGATCAGTGCTGGCTAGGGAATTCTGGGAGTTGAAGTCCACACATCTCAAAGTTCAAATCTCAAGATTGAAGGCATTAGGCTGACTGTCTTGGGAACAAAGCGCTAGACTTGATAAGTCTTTAGACTAAGCCAAGAGGGGGTCTTCTGCTATTAAATGGGACATGCATTTCAATACTCCAGGTGGGACTTCATGTTTGGGATGCCATGGTGAGGGTACATCTCTCATCTCTCTCCTGATTAAAAGGCTTTCAAATGTCTATATTATCGAACTGTGTGGATAAGGACTTTCATCATTTGGTAAATAAAATTTTCATTATATATTATTTTGTTTTTAACAAACTATTGGAATGGCAACTAGACCTAAGCGTTCAACAGCTGGCTTAATTTCAGCTAGGCTACTATCTGCTGAGCCAGGCCAGATGGTGGAGGAGGATTCTTCTGCTACTTTACTAAAAGAGATCCTGCCTCAGGTACAACTCTTGAAGCCGATCCAACAAGATCTGGCAGAGCTTAAATGTGATTTAAAATTGATGCAAGAAAAAATGACACGCAAAGAAGATTGTTTAAATGCCCACAAGACTATAACTCAAGCCAGTCATGATATTTTGGATAAATTAATTATTTATCTGGAGTCACAATTGCGTAGGAAACACCTATGTGTGATTGGTATTGAAATCCCTCCAAGTCAATCAAACCTGGCTGAATTTATGGAAGACTTTTTCAGAAAGCTCCTTTCTTTGGGAACGGACTTTCCAGTCGAGACTGACTATGTGATTAAAATTCCTTTAATGAGAAGGAAGACTGGAACTAGTTCCAATATTCTTATTGTGAAATTCCTCCGTATTACCACAAGAGATGAGATTTTACGTATATTTTGCCAGGAATCAGTAAAGTCTCCTTTGAAATGGGCTTCTAGTCAAAGTAAGATATCAACTTATCCTGATTTTACTAAAGAGTTTTCAGAAAAGAGAAAGATGCTTACAAAAACTCAAAGTCTTGCCAGATCAATACAACTTCAATATTTCATGCATTTTCCAGCTACATTCTGCATTAATAATCAAGATCAGATTCACAAATGTGATAATCCCTTGAATGCAGAGGCTTTATCTTATCTTTAAAATCTGCAGATGGACAAGCTTGATTGTGTTTCATTCTACAGAATCCGCCACAGAGAAGTTGGAGTTTGCCTACAGTAAAAACCTAAGTTTAAAAGTCTACATGCCAGTATTTTTTTTCTGTACTCCTGTTTGTTTTGGGGTTTTTTCTAGATAGTCTGGCAAACTGCCAACTCTATCACTTATTTTTAACACACAGTACTTTTTTTTTCAATTAGTAGCGTCTGAAACTGTTCCATAATTTTCAGTGTAAGAAGAGAGATGAAACCACCGTGCCATCCCCTTCGGGAAGTCGTCAATTCCTGTGATTTTTTTTTTCATTCTTTACATATTGTTGTTTTCTTTCCTTTTAATTTTTTTATAATGTCACTTGCTTGGTTTTTTTAAATTTTTATGCACATAATCATATTTTTCTATTTTTCCTTTAAGTATAGATTCTATATAGATGTAAAAAGGTGGTACTGGAATGTTGAGTCTTTATGGAGGTTCTATGTCTGTGAACAATACTAGAAAATATTGTTAAATATTTAAATATAGAAAAGTTTATTATTAGATATTTCTTAAATGTTACAGGTCATAAAATGGATTGGTATTGGGAGAATATTGATAAGTGGGCCAAAATAAAATTTATGGATGAAGTTAGTTACTTTAAATGTAAAAGGTTACAAGAATCCAAGAAACAAAATGTAATCTTAGCATATTTAAAATCGTTAAGGGCAGATATTGTTTATCTACAAGAGACTCATCTAACGGAACAGGATAATTCTCTATTAATGAAAGATTGAGTGGGACAGGTTTACCTCACAGATACTCTGACGAAAGCTAAAGGTGTGGCCATTTTGGGTTTGAAAAGGATTCCCAATTGATGTTCAACAAGTTATTACTGATGTAAATGGGCATTATTTAATTTTATGTGCCAAAATAGCAGAGACTGTATAGTTTTCTACAGAGAAATACAGAAGAAGAAATATGAATTAACTATTATAATATTACAGCAGACAGAATTTATGCTAACATGTTTATAACAGAGATACTGAGAGAACGGTGAAAGACTCGGTAAGATCTTGGTTAATCGTTTAAAGCAAAAAAAAAGATAGGGCAATGATTCCAATCATTAGAGGTGAAAGAGATGAAATGTATAAAACTTCAATGGATATTAATTGTCAATTTTTAAAATTTTATTCAGAATTACATAGTAAACCAGAGGGTGTATTAAATGAAGATACAGAGGCTTTTGAAAATAAAATTAACCTACCACATTTAGATGATACACAAAAACAACTCTTATTTGCTCCAGTATCTGAGCCAGAGATTAAACAAACAATTTAAAAAATGGCAAGTGGTAAAACACCAGGATTAGATGGATTCCCTATCAAGTGATACAAAACATTTATAGATCTTTTGGTGCCAAAACTTTGTCAGGTTAATGAAGAGATATTTGATAAGGGAATTTTATCACCGGCATTTAATCAGGCTTATATTACAGTTATCCCAAAAGCAGGTAAAGATCACACTTAGTGTGCTAATTATCATCCAATCTCATTGATTAATGTTGACACAAAGATTTTAACAGCAGTGTTAGCAAATAGATTACAGCAAGTGATATCGTTCATCATTAAGAATGATCAAGCAGGGTTTATAAAAACTAGGCAAATAGCAGACAACATTAGGTTAGTTGTAGATTTAATAGACTTGAATTAAAACAAAGATCAATTTGTAATTTTATCATTAGATGCTGAAAAAACCTTTTGCAAAATACATAAACAGTATATGTTTGCCATATTAAATAGATTCGGATTTCCTTTGAAATTTATAAAATGGATTAAGATATATGAGTTGCCCACATCTAAAGTAAAGGCTAATGGTAAGTTTTCTCCTACTTTTCCACTATTTAGAGGAACTAGACAAGGATGTCCACTTTCACCCTTGCTTTTTAACATTTGCGTGGAACCCTTGGCTTATGCTATTAGACAGCACAGGGAGAACTACAGAGTAATACACAACTCAGTTGAACACAAATTGGTTTTATTTGCAGACAACATTCTTTTGTTTATTTCTAAACCTCACACTATTATTCCAGTGGTGATGCAAACAAGAGATGCCTTTAGTAAAATAGCAGGATACTCTACTAGCTGCTCCGAATCAGAACTGATGCCCATAGGTGAAAATCTGGTTACCCATTCATTTAAGAAATATCAATTCTGTATTTGTACCAAATCTATTAAATTTGTAGGTATGTGTATACCAAAGGATATAACTCAGTTAGCAACATGTAATATAAATAAAATATACAGAAAAGTTTCGTCAGATATCAATAGATGGGAGTCATTAAACCTTACTCTTTGGGGAAAGGTGAATGCTCTCAAAATAAATATTATTCCCAGATTAATTTATATTCTGAAAGGAATTCCAGTTTTTATATCTGGAAAATATTTTCAGAAAATAAATTGTTTGTATAGAAAATGTCTATGGGGTTCTTCAATTCCAAGAATATCTTTACAGAAAATGCAATTATCAATTAATGAGGGAGGATTCAGTCTTCCAACTCTGGAACTCTATCATCATGCTCACCTATTGTCAAGTATTAAATACTGGAAGCCAACAAGTGGTTTAATTTTCCGATTTGGGCAACTTTGGAATGTATGTAACACCTTTGGTCAGATGGACAGTACAGTGGTACCTCTACTTACGAACTTAATCCGTCCCGTGACTCTGATCGCAAGTCGAGTTGGTCGCAAGTCGAAGTAAATTTTCCCATAAGGTTCAATGTAATTACCGTTAATCCGTTCCGGCGTCCGCAGACCACGTGTCAGGGGCGGAAAAATGGCCACAGACCACGTGGAACGGGTGGAAAAATGGCCGCGGACCACGTGGAATGGGCGGAAAATGGCCACGGACCACACGGCAGGGCGGAAAAACGGCCGTGGACCACATGGAACGGGCGGGAAATGGCCACGAACCACGTGGCACTGGCGGAAAAATGGCTGCGGACCACGTGGAACGGGCGGAAAATGGCCGCGGATCCGGTTCGTAAGTCGAGGCGAGTTCGTAAGTAGAGGTAAATTTTTGGGGCCGGAACTGGTCGTATCTCGAAAAATTCGTAAGTAGGGGCGTTCGTAAGTAGAGGTACCATTGTATTAGGATCAAAATATACTAAAACTCTAATATCTCTGGAAACAATTTTGTCAGTTAGAAAGCTGTGGAACATAATGTCTAATAAAAAAAATCTGACATTTTTTCCTATGTCATCTTGATTTTATGGGGAAACCCAACTTTAAAAATTGGGAAAAAGGTGGTGATATGGAAAAATTGGATGGAAGTGGGGATATTGATTTTGGACGAACTGATAGATGATGAAGATGAATTTTTAATGTATGCTGTGTTAAGAAATAAATATCATCTATCAGATATAACCCAACGGCAATATTTACATAATAACATTTATTAATAACATCTTTTGGACCAGCAGCATGTTCAGCTTCTGAAACATCTGAGAACTTATTAAATCCTTTAAAACTAAAAAACCTACTATTAGTTTGTATAAATATTTGTTATCAATAAATCAATCTGATATGCAGATGTTAAGGGATGAATGGGAAAAAGAATTAGAGGTTTCTATATTGCTTAGACAATAGGAGAGTATCTTATCATCTGTAGCAAGTGTCAATGGACCTTAAACTACAACAAAAAATAATATTTAGAATTTAGAAAAACAGCATTTTGTTGGAGATGTAATAAGGACAATGCCTCTTTAAAGCATATGTTTTTACAATGTCCTATACCTATTAAGTTTTGGGAGAAAGTAGTGGACTATATAAATATGATTGTGCAACAAAAGCTAAAATTTTCAGTGGATAATATTCTTTTGAACTATATACCTAGTACATGGAATTTGACAACTGGACAACTTAAATGGATTCTCCGTGCCCTTACTATGGCCAAAAGACTGATATTGCAGCATTGGAAAGATAAATGTATGGCCCCATTCACACAATGGATTGAAGATCTGATTGTACTTGCTACTTATGAACGGATTGCCTATAGATGTAGACTTTGTATGGACAAGTATAATGAAATGTGGGACTCATTTATACAAAATAAAGTAGGTTTAAAAAAAATTAGTCATATAAAGCTATTAGAAATATATATGTATTTGAATAATATTTGTACTAGATAAGCATATATAGAATTAAAACTGTTGTTAAAATGATATATTAACACCTTTTTTCTCTTTGTTGTATTTTTTTCCATTTTTTGTTAAAGCACTTTAATGTATTTTTTCTTCTTTTTGTAATCAAAAATTTAAAGAATAAATTAAAAAAAAATCAATCCTCCAAATAAAATATCCACCAGTAGAACCTAACTATAACCAGAATGGCTGCAATGGTGCAATCCAATAGCATAAGGATGAACTACCTGATCTCTATTCTGCTATTATGTGCATATCCAGATGCTTTAATTTCTTAAATGTGTGTATAGCATCTGGATATGTACATGGTAGCAGAATTTAGCAAAAATTTGGTTCTGGATTACTTAAAAGAAAGCAATTCTTAGGGGAAACACAGTTAACTACATAAGAACAAATTTGCAAGCTAATAACAGTGCAGAATTATCTTTGCAAATAAAAAAAAATATTCAAGCAAAACAGGGAAATACTAACATATCTATGCCATTTGGTTATCAAAAGACCCTTTTGGTATTTTTCTCCCAAAGAGGCTATAATAATTACATTTTCACACATCTTTCAGATGCATCTTTCAGACTACAAAGATGCCATCTCAAGTATAAAGTCATATGTCTGTAGGAGTCCAATTCTATATATGGACCCAAGAAGGCTAAGCATACGAGAATGAGGCAATAAGAATGTGTCAGCCCACACATTTGTCAATGCTTAGTCACTTATACATAAAGGAGACAGGATTCAGACTCAATATTATGCATTATTTAACAGGAAAATATATGTATTAGGTTTGCAACCAGTTTATAATCATTATGGCTGCTCAAACTTTAAATATGAAAACTGGGATAAGGCTCAATTTGGAGGCTGAAATAGCTGTAGCCATCTTGGTGAATAACCCATACCAGTGTTTCTCAACCTGGGCAGCTTTAAGATATGTGGACTTCAACTCCTAGAATTCCCCAGCTTGCATGGCTGGCTGAGGGATTCTGGGGGTTGAAGTCCACACATCTTAAAGCCACCAGGGTTGAGAAACCCTGACCCGTACTAATAATCAGAAGGAAAGAGCAGACCCCTCTTGATTCTCCAGCATCTCTCAGTGGCATTCAGTATCATTACCCAGGATATCTTACAGCATTTAGCTAGTACAGCACTTCACAACATTGCATTACCCTAATTCTGGCCTTATTTGCCTTAACATTTCCTAATGGCAGATCAGTTCAGATTATTGGAAGATAACCTACACACCTTTCTTAACTCCTGTCAGGTTTCCTGCAATGCCTGGTTTTACTTTTATATTATGTTTATGAAGAATAGAATATATGAACCGGCACACTGCAAAGCATGAACATTTGGCATGACCTTTATTTCTAGAAGTGTTTGAGTCCCGTATGTATTCTTAGAAAATGTTTAATAAGTGCTTTGTTGGGAAGTGTAGCCACATGTCCAGAGAAAGAGAATGGCAAGTTGATGCTTCCTGATTGGCCATGTCCACCCTAGCAGTCATTTGGTGAGAGCACGCCTCTTCTCAAAAATTAAAATGTACCTACCAGCCCAAAAATGTTTCTCACTCAATCCTTGGCTCTTCAGGAACTGATTTTTTTTTTTAACTTTTACACATTAGTATGAATTCACTGAGTGATGTCATCCACTATTTACAGCTTGGAATGCATTGTTAAGACAATGATCACTTGTTTTTCCAAGTGATGACATGGAGATTTTTGAATAATTAACTTTGCCTAGGTGCAGTTATGGACTGGATGTGGACAGCATCAAACTGAATAAACTAACTAACTAAGCTAATTCTAGACAAAACAGAGCTTCCAATAGTCACTGGTTATTCTAATCCAGAACCAGGAATACGGGTTGCTGTAAATGGAGCTGCACCCCTGAAGGATTAGGTCTGCAGTTTGGAACTACTCCTAAATCACATATCAACTCAGCAAAAAGCATTTAAAGCATTTTTAATAGATATAAGGAGAGTGTTACAGAAAGAATACACATTTGTTCCTCTAAGGTCGTAATTCAACCATTGGGGGACTGAATTGCTGAAACACATCATCTGCATGGAAAAGGTTCCAAATCCATCTCTGATCTTAATATTCATTTCCAGAAGATGGGAGTATCATTTGAACATATAAGTAGGGTACATCTCTAGGCCAGGGCAATGATGAAGCAGCAGAGATGATAGACAACAGATACCATTATCTCTGGAGTATTTTACCAACCAGCAACAGAAAACTAAATACTGAAGAGAAGTAGCATTCAAGGCAGGAGCAGAGGTCTCAATAATGTATTTCATAGCATCTGAATGAGAAAATCTTTTCACCAGCAAACCATCACTGGATTTTTTTCTGACTAACTGCTATAAATAAAGCACAGTTCTTATTCTGCTCCAATTCCAACATTTGATCATTTTAGTTTGATGACAGCATCAACAGGAATTTATGTCCAGCTGGCCTGACTGTATCGAATTTTGCTACTAACAATAATTCCAGGGATCTTCCAAAACCTTATTTGGATTTTGGAATCAATAAGAACCTTTCAAGTAATGGCATCACCTGCAGGGTCCATATGTTCTCTGCTAGTGACATGCAAATATTCAGTTCCAAAGAGAAAAATGTACCCATGGAGAGAACATGGCTACATTCATTGCACCTGCTGGAGCCTCCTTAAAGAAGCATGTAGCTGGACAATCCCAGGAAACCTTGGGTTTGAGTTAAGGAGGCTCAGACAGGTGCAACAAGATAATCACACCTTTGGCTATCTCAACACAAATATGGATTTTCCTGGGACCAAAGGGCTACTCTGCTCCCACATCCCCTCCAAAGCACCTTTGGATCTGAATTATATCTCACTTCTCTAGGAAACAAAGTGGCTTACAGGACTGCATTTACAATACGGCAATGGAGAAAGAAGAACACAATTATATTTATTAGTTTATGTGCTGTAAGCATTTTCTCATTAAAACTTCTATTACCCAAACCGGATTATAGATTGTGGCACATATTCTTGTCTATATCTGTTGTTTTCTACGCAATAGTTCTATTTAGCAAGAAAAGTGATCTGCAGAATATAGATTAAGAACTGCTCCACCTGCTGGAAATATATACTGTAAATATGAATGTCATATTGTGCATTACCCTGCTAGTGTTTTGAAGGGCCCTGGAGACCTGGCTCTTCACCCAGGCCTTCTGACTGAAGCCCCTTTCAACCCAGAGTCACTGGGAATTGGATGGCATATAAATTTAATAAATAAACCATGACAGTCTGAATTTAAAGGAAGCTGTCTCAGGACAGTTTAAACTTGCTTTCTGAAATCATTTATTTAATGCACTTTAAACTAAGGTGTAAAGCAGGGATGGGCAACTCGGCAGCCTGCATGCAGTTTCTAGCACTTCCAGAGTTACACACTGATTTCAGCAGTGTGTTTCTTTGGGATTTTAGAGTGGGAATAGGAGTGGGAAGCCCCTGTGAGGTAAACCATTCCCATTCCTACATTTAAACTCCTCCCCCCATCTGAAATTGTCCATGGGGGGGGCATTCTGGTTAGGAACGGGGACTGGTTAAAACCTGAACAAATGCCAGTCACTACCCTACCACATAGTATTTTCATCCTGCACTGAGAATGATGTGCAATAGGGTAATGAAACATTTGCAACCTGGAAAGAAGCTTGGAGAATGCAATGGGCCAGCCCCGAACCACATCTCTGCTACCTTCTCAGACATTGCCCAGCCCCAGTATAAAATCTACTGCTCAGGAAAAGGTATCATAAATCCCCTTATGCTGACTAAATTTGAAACATGTTTTTCACTATCTCAGAGGCTTACAAATATGTAAGACACTGAAAAAGCCACACCTAATATTTCAGGATTAAAGAGAAGAAGAGTTATATTTTCAGCTAAGTGGCCCAGTTCCATATGAAGCTAAGGGTTCTCTGGAATCTAGAATCCCCATGCATTCACTTTAAGAATGTACACGCAAGTTCATTTTAACTGCTGGGGATGCAACCAAAGTACAAGCATGTTTCAATTAGGTGGCTATGTAAAATAACACAGAAAAGAAACTACAGGTTGTAGATTCCATTGGACATCCATACTTGCACTCTGAAGATATATTAGAATTAGTAATTAGAAAAGGTGAACAAATGCCAGTTAGAATAAATAAGTCCATAAAATTAAGTCTATACAATTGCTGTGCCAGTTGTAGGTTATTAGGTTTGAGCATTCTACCTCATTACCTTGTTTAAATTATTTTCTGATTGCATAACAAACAGTATATAGTTCTGTTTTAACTCAAGCTTTGCTTGAATTATTTTGTATTTTTTTTAAAAGCTGTGTTACGTGAGTTTCTTTCACATGGCTCTGTTAATAAAGGATTTTATTCAAAATGCATTGGGCTCAAGTAATAAAACATGTCATAGGCACTTTCTTTTTAATTTTTCATGTTTTTTTAATGCTTATTCCTCCTTTTTTGCCATAAGCTCACATATTATATATAACATTCTAAGGTGGCACATGTTATTTCACTGTCCCTTCCATGGTGTTACAAGTTGGCTTAAGAACACTTCTCCTAACCCATTTGCATAGCAGCTTCGAGGAGAGCATTCTACAACTCCTAACTGACAAGTCTCTAAACCAGTGTTTCTCAACCTTGGCAACTTTAAAATATGTGGATTCAGCTCCCAGAATTCCCCAACCAACATTCTGGCTGGGGAATTCTGGGAATTGAAGTCCACATATCTTCAAGTTGCTAAGGTTGAGAAACACTGCTCTAAACATTTCTAGAACAGTCACCAAGGTTATTGCAAATACTATTGCCATTAGACACTAACTGTACAGAAATTTAGATGTCTTAATATTTATAACTGGTTTTATTATTTTCTGGTATGCATGTTTTGGTCTTTGATATAAATTCAAACAAATAAAAAAATAAAAATACCCTATGGGAATATAAATATATAAAAATAAAACCTGTCAGTTGTTTCTGGAAATTAATCTGGAAATTAATGTTGTGCATTAATACAAAATAAAGCCCATGAAAACCACATAATCTAGTATTTAAGATACAATTTATGAGGATTGATTGGAAATACATGTGTTTACCCTACATTCCTTTTCTCTACTGTAACTTTTATCATTTTTTATTTACCAACTCCCTAGATGACACACCTAAAAATACCTCTTTGGAGATTGATTTAGAACATAAGAGTGATGCACACTTACTAGAAGGCCTACACTTAAGCACATTTATAGGCCCTCCGTAAATTTTATAATAAACGAAAACTGCTTACCTTCCAAAGATTCTATGCCAGTTGCTTGTGCCAGCAAGTCCTCGTGCCTTGCAACTACCTATAAAGTGAAAGTATTAATCATAATCTAAAAAGTAATTTAGATTTAAAAAGTATTTTAAAAGACCCTATTGGTCTCTCTCAAACCATGGTTTTTCTAGCAGGCTTGGGGATCCCATGAATATATGAACCCCACAAGGTGGTTGTATTATGTGTAGGATGTTGGTCCATTCTTCTGCGGTCTTATTTATATTTATGTTGAATTCTTTCGAATGGTTATTTTTAACTTTTTAATTGTTTTATTGTACATTGCTCAGGCTCACATTTGTGAGATGGGCAGCTATATAAATTTGATACATAAATAGATAGTTTGGATGGAATCTGATGTCTAAGTGGCACAAACTCAAAATGCAATGTTTGCAGAACCTGCAGCACGGTCCTTATGATTCTGTCCAACATTGCATCTGCAGTCCTAAATATAAGACTTCCTGGCAGCTGTATACTGATCTTAATATTTCATCCAAAATGAACTGATACTAACCCAATATTAAAACACAGTTTAAGAATAGAACATGCAAGATTAGACTAAAGGTTTGCATTTCAATTTTCAGTCTCAAAATGGCCAATCTAATCTTTATGGAACACCCATATATAGGTCTATTAATTTGGAATTGTCAGCAAGTTGTGATACCTCGCTGTTCATCCATAACTTAGATAATGTATGAACAAGTTAATGTGCATTAGTCTCAGTATGGATCTTTGGAAAGTCACTGTCTGAGTTAATCCATTCTCAGAACTATCTTTTCCTTCCAACTCTCTGCATCCTGGTTATTAAAATCAGATGGCAGGTTGTCCGGTTACAGGTGTAGGATTTTATTCTTGTATAAATGGTATTCTTATGGTTTATATTGGATTTAGAGTGTGTAATTTTGTTTTAGCTTAATTGCTGATTTTAACTATGGTTGGGCCATGCCCATCTTCATTTGTTTAAGCAGCTACTGATCTCTAAAAAGATTTTCTCTGTTATCTCAGAACTACTAAATTCACTCAGTATCCTGGATGAAGCACTTTTCTTCTAAGGTCTTTTGAAAATTTAAGTAAATAATGGCAGGATTAACACATGGTGCAAATCTGTAATGTAACACAAACCCATAACACAAGTTTATTTCTTTATTAGGTTTACATCCTGCCTTTCTTCTAGGAGCTAAATATGATACATATACCATTTCCTCCTTATTTTTCTATATAACAACCACCTGTGATGTACAATGGGTTGAGAGAAAGTGACTACCAGGGTATTCACAGGATCTGAGAAAGAAAAGTGAATTGTTGAAAACATGGCAAATGAAGGCACAGATTTTCAGCCTTATCTCTAAAGTGAGGCCTCAGTTTGTCTATTAGGGAATCTCTGAGAAAAAAATTCAAACTCACAGAGGCCTTATCTTAATGTACCACAAATAAATTAGGACTACAGTTTGACTATTTTCAAGTTTGTTTAATGTAACCTAACTAGTAAGTTAGAGTAGATTTAGACCAAGCTAACAACAGCTTTAGTCACACTCATGCTACATGCAGCATTGCCTGCTAACTGTAAAGACAGTATTAATCAGTTGTGGCACACTTTGACCATGTAAGCTAGGATTTCTTATGTAGAGACTTACTCATAAGCCAACAAACTATTGCCTGTGCCCCACCCACAGAAAATTCATGGAGTCTACTGATGCACAGGCAGAATCACATTAGTATGAGCTTGGCCATATACCTATAGGTATATTCTAGAGCAGTGTTTCTCAACCTCAGCAACTTTATGGTGTCTGGACTTCAACTCCCAGAATTCCTCAGCCAGTACAGAGGACTTGTCCATTAACAGACTCGCTAAAAAAAAATTTGCAATGATTTTCTTGTTGAAAGCAAGTATTGTACTCTATCATAATTTTATTTCACATCTAACTTCAACTGGTAATACACATGGTACTTACTTGCAAGTGGAGCTCTTTATCTAACTGGCTGATCCCTTGAGCAAGCTTTGCTAATTGTTCAGCAATAATAGCTTGATGAATCGATTGAGATGTATATGCCTTTACATCAAAGTCTTCCCGCAAAAAGTCTGCATAACAATCTGAAAAAGACACAGAAGCAAATGTAGAAGAAAACTTGGCTTTGGCTGGTGTGGGTCTTCTGGGCTGTGTGGCCGTGTTCTGGAAGTTTTGTTTCCTAACGTTTCGCCAGCATCTGTGACCGGCATCTTCAGAGAGCAGGAGCACAGAAAGGAGCAGTTCTCTCTGTGCCCAGGATGACGTCATCCTGAGCACAGAGAGAACTGCTCCTGTCTGTGCTCCTGCTCTCTGAAGATGCCGGTCACAGATGCTGGCGAAACGTTAGGAAACAAAACTTCCAGAACACGCCCACACAGCCCGGAAGACCCACACCAGCCATTGTATTCCAGCCATGAAAGCCTTCGACAAAACTTGGCTTTCTTTTGTTCACTTAGAGAGAATCAACAGTCATTCTTGAGTTTCCTCTATGCAGAACAAACTTACACAGAATCAAGCCGAAAGACCAAGAGGTTCCCCACACATATGTCCTGTAGCTCAGCAGTTCCCTATCTGGGAACTTCTGTTAGTTGTCAAGCGTTCAGAACACATCTGAAGCAAGATGGGTACCCATTAAGAGAACAGACCTTTATAAATAATGGGAGCTTCTCTAGCTAACCTAATAATACCAACAGCCAACATGAACATTCAGGCCAAGCTTTATCCCCAAAATCACATCAGTCCCCACAACCAGACCAAGAAAAAGACTCCAGGGGAGTCTAACACTACTTTTATTAAGGTGGACTATTGCAACAGCACCTTGAAGGTTTGATTGTGCTTTAATTCCCCCCCTCCAAAAAAAATACTTCTGTGAAACTAAGGCAGCGTCTGCCTGAGTCATTTCCTCCTCCCTTCAGACTGTTTGGGGTTTGAATGGTGCTTCTCGCCTCATCTCTTGGAGAACGGATCTGGCTTATCTCCGCCAAGGCCACCTCCTTTACTCTCTACAAATCAGGAGAGGCTCCAAGTGGCTCTCCCCAGTGGTGAAACTGAATCAGGAACATAAAACCCGGAGATGCAATCCTAACAAGTGGGTTAACCCAGGGTTCCTCAGCCTCGGCGACCTGAAGATGTGTGGACTTCAATTCCCAGAATTCCCCAGGTCGCCAAGGTTGAGGAACCCTGGTTTAATTTATAAGGGCTACGAAAATGAGTCCCACCGTGACGTGGCAATAGAGGGACCGCAGGAAACCACTGACTCTCTGCTGCCACCTAGCGAGGCTCAGGGGGTTTTGCGGCCCCCTCCCGCCCGCGCAGGTACCTAATGCCAGAGAACCCCATGGCTCTTTATTGGGGGTAAAGAGAGTTAAGACCACGCTGACGACCGGGGCAGACCCTCCCCCTCGCCTGCG
This sequence comes from Python bivittatus, assembly GCF_059951505.1. Taxonomy (NCBI): domain Eukaryota; kingdom Metazoa; phylum Chordata; class Lepidosauria; order Squamata; family Pythonidae; genus Python; species Python bivittatus. The sequence goes on along the minus strand of NW_028277029.1, from coordinate 5,402,723 downwards.
CGTTTCTCCCTCACCGTCTCCCAGGAGCTCCCCGGGACTTGGTTCCGAAGGGGCCGCCGTCCCCGCCTTGGGAGCGCTCCTCAGTCCTTCCATGCTGGCACCTGAGGAACAGCGACGCCGTGACGACATAAAAGGGCGAGGGCCCCGCGGGCGTCGCTCGCTCTGTGACGTTTCTCCTTGGACCATAGAGATTGCAAAATGCAGAAATATCTGCCGGCTCGCTAAGGATTCCTGGCGAGGGCAGTCCTGTCTGCGGTTCTCCCTAATTTTCCCTCAATTTCCAAAAGATAATTTCCAATATATAAAAATTTCAAGAACATAAAGCTATTAAGCTAAGATCAGTGTTAGAAAAAGACTGCCATTCCATTCCGAGCTTTCCATTTGTGGATCAGTCTATACTTTTCTGGCTCCATGAAGATAATGTTTCAGTGGAGACCGGATTAATAAAATCTCCCTCAATTCCGGATGAAAGACTCAGATTATGAGTAGTTGCCTTGCCTTCTTCCGGGATGCTTTTGCCTTCCCTGTCCCGTTTATAAAAGGGTTGGGCTACGCAAAGCCACTAGAGGGCAGAAAGATTCAGAGGCTTGGTAGCTCTTTGCTGGCCCCTAGTGGCCATTTGGACTTTTGCTGCCCCAATCTGATAAATCTACTAGGCAAACGGTACACATAAGGGTCTTATGGCAGCGACCTCAAGATCAACCATTTCTTAAGTCTAGCCTCCTTTTCAATAATGGCGCCACTTCGTGTCGAATTGCAGCCTGGGAATTGTAGTTCCTTTCCCACGGCTGCTGACCCGCGACCCGCGTTCCGGCGGCGTTCTTGTTGCCTTGGATACGGGCGAGCGTCGCCGTCTGGAGCGTTCGTGAGAGAAGAGAAAATAAATACGTTAAAGTGCAATGAAAAGTACGATCAACACAATACCACAGTTATACACCAGACATCAGAAATCATCTAATAAAAACAATTATTAAAGCAATTCAAAAGGCCGACTAAGCTTTTCGACCCGGTTGATTTCCACATACGTGAACTTCAACTCCCAGAATTCCCCAGCCAGCACGACCATTGCAGAGAATTCTGGAAGTTGAAGTACAAGTGCCTGGAGCTTACCAGACTTAATCATTATTATTAACTTGCCTAAGTTGTTAAGAACAAGAACAATGTTATTATATTTTTTAGCCTGCCTTTTTATATATATATAACTCAAGGCGGAGAAAATACCTAATACTCCTGCCTCCTATTTTTCCCAGAACAACAACCCTGTGAGGTGGGTTAAGTTGGCTTGGTAGCCATGTCAGCTGGGTATGGCTACTAAAACATGCAATCCAAGGCACTAAGAAATAATAACATATTTATTTCTAGATGTCTGGGAAGGATATTTCAAAAACAATCGTCATGTTTCAAGGTTGTCAAGTTCCACCACACTTAACTATGTTAAGTTGTTGGTTAAACATACTAAATGGGAAGAGGCTGAGGTCGCACTTTCCTCAGCAGCAATGCACTCTCCCCTCCATGCATTTACGCTGTCAAGCTGCACATCACAGATGTGTGCCCTGCGAACCTGCAGCTTAATATTTCCCCTGATTACACGCCTGTTTTCGCAGTAAATGCCAGATCCGACACACTGGACACGGTCTGCGGTCCGCAGGATTTTGTAATACCCGCTGGGATTTCAAAAAGAAACCAAACCCTTACAATATATGCAAAAGTTTATAAAAGAGAGCTCAACTTTTTATTCTTTTCAGCAGGATTTACTATAAAGAGTAGGCAGGTAGCATTTTTTTTAATACTTTTTGCACACCTAAAGAATTCTATTTTCTAAAGTAGATGAACAATACGCCGAGGGCCAGTTTGGTGTAGTGGTTAAGGCACCAGGCTAGAAACCGGCATGAGTTCTAGTCCCACCTGGACTACAAAGCCAGCTGGGTGATCCTGGGCCAGTCCCTCTCTCTCGGCCCTAGGAAGCAGGCAATGGCAACCCACTTCTGAAAATCTTGCCAAGAAAACTGGAGGAGCTAGTCCAGGCACTTGCTGAGAGTCAAGGCAAAGAAGGGGGGGGGGGAATCACCCCCACAAATAAGCAAAAAATAGGAAGCAAAAGTATGTTCTGCCAACTTGTATTATCTATCAGCATTGTAAAGTGGTAACACCTTTAATGTGTGCAACATACCTATTTTTTCCTCTTATTATATCATATAAATCGATATGTATGTAGGTTTGAGGGAGTTTGAGTGAATTTGGTGACACACATTTGGTGACCAGAAGGATATAAATAATGGCTTTCAACAGTCAGAACAAGGAGATTGAGCAAAAAGTGTGGCCATTTATTCATGTGCGGTTTCAGACTATCCTTTAAAATAGAGGCAGAATTAAATCACAATTCCTTAAGCTAAAAATCCCATAAAATACATCAGTACATTTCAGTAGTTGCATTTACAAAATCCAAGCAAATATAAAAGTTTATCCTTTTATTAGTTTCAAAAGGAAATCAATATTTATCAGGGATCTAGCAAAATAACTTTCACCATATCAAGAACAGTGGATTTATTTTGACTTAAGAGATTGTTTTCTGGGTAGCAAACATTTATGTGGTTTGGGACCGCTTTAAATAATTGGCCATATCTTACTGCAGAAAGTAAAAAATGTACTTGTGCTGAATAATACAGTACACATTTCCCCATGCAATGAGAGCAAACACTGATAAGAAATTGAGAATATGTTCATGTGCTACCTGAAAGTATGAATGATTTTATAAATATATAAAATCTCATTTGCTATGTATGCCAGTTTTGATTTCAAATTTCAACATTTTAAACCTCCCAATATCTCTTATGCAATAGTACCACTGAGCTTAATGGGGCATAGTCCAAATAAAATTGGATGAGTTCTTGAAATACAAATCCAAGAATGCCTGAGCTTTCTCTTCTCTTGCTCGAGCAATGAGAAATTAAATGAGAATTCATTCAAATTATGAATTTAATTTCTTAGTTCTAAGCACACTTCCCTGTTTGAAATCAGACTATCTATCTATCTATCTATCTATCTATCTATCTATCTATCTATCTATCTAATTTGTATGCCGCCCATCTCCCCCAACGTTTTCTTATATTTTGGGGTCCTCAGGCAGAGCTTCGATCACACCATAGCAATTGCACCTGCAGACACTCCTGTGTGCCTTGGGGCACAATAGTGTAAGGCACTCTTTTGCTACCCAAGTTTTTTTTAAAGAGCCAGATAAAAAACTTGAGACGAGACTTTTTTGAAAGTAAACAGATATATTTTGGCCAAGACACACCTGGGTGAACCCAATCAACATCGTGGCAATGAATGTTGATTGAAAACCACACCTTGCAAAGCAAACATCAGAAATTTGTAGACATTTACAAATATAATCAGATAGTACATCCCCTCATACCCATACAAGGAAATGCAGGGATGGTCTAAGGAGGAGGGAAAAGGTGGATCCCAGAAAGAGAAAGTCAGCTCAACTCTCTTCTCCTGTTAACAAGGAAATACCAAAGGTTAGCACGTCCTTATCTCTTGTGGAATTCGGGGCCTCTCTCTTTGCAACTTTTACCAAGCTAACTGTTTATTCAATTGAAGACAATCAGGCATTCAACAAAGAGATAAGGTGGGGGGAGAAAACACTGTTCTCTTTAGAAGGCAAAAGCAAGTTAACCCTTTATAAGATAGAATGCCCTGTTACATGTATGTTTATACATTATGTGAAATATAGAGTATAAAATTGTGTATTAAAATAATGCCCTTCAATAGGATCTCTGAACTATATAAAATGATAATATTCAGATGTACTTCTGTGAAAAAAACTTTTACAGGAAACGTATTGGCGAAAAAAGAAGGCAAACTCAGACGTACAATGGATTTTGCAGATTTTTATTTATAAATCTTTTATGAAATGGGTAAGTACAGAAAGGTTCCCCACCCCCAAAGAAAATTTGCTTATTCTCAAATATTTTTCCTTAATATATATATAGTTTAAACAATACTCCCAAATCCAGATCCAATTCCAGAGGTATCTGCAGGAAAGGGGTTAAAAAATCAAGATGGTCACAACCACGTGAACAAAGCCCCATCCTTATGGGTGTCGTATGTATAATGCCATCTAAAAGGAGCAGAATTTTGATTGTGAGGTCACGGACAGTATCTTTATTTTTTCACTCCCCCTCCAGATACCCCTGCCCAATCGTTTAGTTTTTAACTGGCATATCTACATTGAGAACTAGTATAACATTTTGCATGACGATGATGCTGTGCAGTTGAGACTCCACTTTACACACTTACTCATTAGTGCTGACATATGTAATGTTTTATTGCAAGGAATGAAATGTCATTTTGTTCCAAATAAATAATCAGCAATTTCCAGGGTAGCATGAGCAAGTATTGGAGATATTCCTGAGTATCCACCCTTTGGATTGATTCATGATTGTTAAAGGGAGCGCTTCAAGATTGAAATCAGTTAGGCACACAGTAGCATTGCTGCAAAAAGGGTCAAAGGCAGAATGGAATTGGGCATAACAAAGACAGCCTATCTATAGTTAAAAAAAAAAAAAAAGTCATCCCTGAATCCCTCTTATTGTACAATTTCTGCTCTCCAATACAGTAGATCAGGGTTTCTCAACTTTAGCAACTTTAAGACATGTGGACTTCAACTCCCAGAATTCCCCAGCCAGCATGCTGGCTGGGGAATTCTGGGAGTTGAAGTCCACGCTCTTAAAGTTGTCAAGGTTGAGAAACATTGCAGTAAGTAAAGGATGAAGTTACATCACTACATGGGGAAAAGCTAGGGTTTTTGTATTGCAGCAATGTAAAATATGCCGGAACAGTATTATCCTTTGGATTCTTCTTGGAGTACACTTTTCAAACAAAAATTGGTCACCCTTGATTTCAACCTGGCAGAAAAAATCAGAAATTTAAACTAACCCTCACATTTCCTTTGAAGTAAGTGATTAAATGCATTCAATAGATTTTAAGTTCGCTTCTGAGGCAGTTTTGTGCTTCAAGATTATTGCATTATTTGTTAGTCACAAATGTTGTTCCAGACGAGTAAGTCATGGTACCCCTGAGATATGCACCTCCTGCCTGATGTTACATGAAAATAAAATTTCCTTACTGCCATCTGCTTCTGTACATCAAAATAACAATAACACATAAATATCATTATGCATGGGCACCCAGTGCAATAGCTAGGACTGCTATAGTTTTTATGGTTTTGCAATCCAATTCCAAAGCAATTTGATTCTGAACAGGTGGACAAATAATTTAAATAAATTATAGGATGCAGAGAAACGTCGAAGTCTTTTGAATAATATAAATATTTTCTTCTATTGCAATGGACAGTGTCCCATGTTGAACTGCTTGAAATCTTGATGTACGCTTGCCATGAAGGTCACAGGTATGAAGCTGTCCTTTATGAAGCAAGTCTGCGCATAGCCTAGTTAAAAAAAAAATGAAAAGAAAGGGAAATAGGATTGAAATTCTAAATCTGAAGTTAAAGCTCTGAACAGTAAATAGATACTGATTACCAATGTAGCCATATTACATATATCAAGTTACTTGGCTTGACGTTCCCCAAAGAACTCTAGAAAATAGTTTATTGATGCTGCAAATGCGCAGGATCTTATTACCACAACAGACATCTTAATTGCTTCAAAACTCTAGGCTTGGGTCCCCACCTTGCTGCAATACCCCAAGGCCTTTGCCTTGATCAGGGGTGTCCACAGGCTGGAGGCAAAAAAGTTAAAGATGGCAGCTACAACTGGACAACAGGAGCGCCATATATTTGGCAGATCACACCATCATGACCACCATCTGAACTTCCTTGACCATACCCTGCAGACACCCCGGCCTTGATATTCTTATGCTCCCTGCCCTACCTAATTTTTGTTCTGAGACCGCCCACACCACCATGGCTAAACCATTTAATCAATCTGCAAGCACCACAATGCAATGGCAGCCCATCCTTCCTTCCAAAATTCAGAATGTGCACCCCAACTCAAAAAGTTGGAGGCCCCTGCTATAGGCAGTTCAGAATCTGTAGTAACTTCTGCCCAGGTCGCAGCATTGCAGCGAATAAAAAATACATAGAGATTATGTCCATTAAGAAGAATGAGCTCTTTTAAAGACATTATAAGGCAGGAATAATCTTCACTAACAACAGTGGCCAAGAGTGCCTCCAAGGGTGGGGGGGGGCGGTGCTTATTAAAAATGGGCAGGGCTTTGATAGCACACTTGCAGCTATCCGGAGACCCTCCTGCCTAACAAGCTGGTAACTTGACTGAAGAATTAAACTTCAAAAGTAGAGAAAAAAGTGTGAGAGCCCACTTATGAGATACATACCCTCCCCCACAAAAAATTAAAATGATGTCGTCAGCAACTATCATAAAATTGGTACACTGCGTCTAAATATTACATTTCTAAACACTTGGCAATATTAGGAGCCCAACCTCTCATCAATTAAAAATAATCAGAAATTGTTGGGAGGTTAGGGAGCCGAGTACCTACGGTCTGGAAGAAGATTAAAAGTCATCCAGTATATAGGCTGAACAGAGTCTGTACATTGCATTACTATGTTATGCTAAAAATGATAAAATGCAGATTCTCTATTTGAAATTAAACAATACCTCTTCTTGAACATCAAGCTCTTCATTCTGGTTGGTTTCTGTGAATTCTATTGGTTCCTTTGACTCCTGCATCAATGATATCTGGGCCAAAAGAACAAAGAGTTATTAATACGACAAACAGCAAAAATTAGTAGAGTGGACAATACTGTTCTGTTAAACACTTAAGTATAATTTTCTGAAAATTATAATTGTTTCATCTTAATAGGAAAAGTAAATTAAAACCTCAGTAAAAGTAATGGTACTTGAGTCTGCACAGTTATTTTTTTCAAAAATTATTTAAATTGTATTTAAATCTCTATTATTAACATCATTTCCCCATAGAGAGAGATAACAGACTATAGCCTTTTCTATCAAATATTGCTAACCAGAATGAAAACAATCAGGACTTATGTGAAAATGTGTGTGTGTGTGTGTCTGTGTGTGTGTGTGTGTGTGTGTGTGTAAATGAAATGTACTGCCAATACGTATATAAATAAAAATAAAAATATGTATGGGCCCTACCTTTTCAGCTATAGGGTCTTGAGCATCTCTATACATGACTTGACCCTGTATGTGGAGTACAGCATCATGAACAGTCAAGAAAAATAATTCTTTTTGAATGTCGTCGTCAAAAAAGGCACAGCGTTCCAATGTTTTAATAATGTGGTCTGCAGGGAAAATATATAATAAAATATTACCAACACCTAAACAGATAACAATCCGTTTACATATTCAGGCCTGTTAAAACTGCATATACAAAATCATCGTGATAAATCAGGTTTCTTCCCCCACTAACAGAATAAATAAATAAAAGCAACTTCTGAAAATTCAGTTTGTTAAACTATAAAGTAATTTCAAGAAAAGGTCTCTTTTCTTAAAAAGAGACTTTAAAAAACACTTTAAAAAGTTTTTTAAACTTTTCCCCGGGTATGCCATAATAAGCTTATTTCAAAATCCTGTAACACGGTTTATAAAATTATAATTTATAAGAACAAATAGAGATTATAGGACATTGGTGTTCACATAAGAATATGGGAGCTGAATTAATGTACAGCATATATGGGAGGATTCCATGACTTGAACAGGGAGGTTTATCATGAATTCTGCACTGTTGGTAACTCACCGGACCTAAAAATTAAAGGGCTGAGAATGTAATTAGGGATTATAATGGGAGATCATTATTACATTACTTACAAAAATATTAATTGCAAAAATATTAGCTGAGTCCTAGTCAGATTATGGCACAGTTTGCCCAGGATGGGGATTAATCCATTACTGTATTTCCATGCAATTTTATAAATTAATTCTCAGAGCTGTTCCATTGGCCAAAGCATATTAATATACATGGAATAAACAGTTGATTAGATGTCTGCAATTTCCATTAAGAAAATAGCACGAGTCGACTTCTGTGGAGTTGCATTGCAACAGTTAGCCACCCTTCAGCAAAACTTTTCTGTTTGTTCTCAGTGTACACGCTTTTCTTTAAAATAATTCTCACAAAATACTTGCTGGTTTTGCAGAAAACATTCAAGTTTCTACATCGTTATACCGAGTCCAGTTTTTGATCCTTCTAAAAAGGTAAATATTGCCTAGAATCAACCTGATGATGATATGAACAGTTCAATGTTTTCTTGACTATTTGGAAATGATTTGGCATTACCAGATTCTGGGACTTTTTTTTAAACTTCCCACTCTAGTCTATAGACCTGGGATTTCTCAATGGTCTCCCATCCAAATATTAACCAGGCTTGATCCTGTTTAGCGTTTTGAGACTAGCCAAGGTCAGCTTGTTCTCCATGCTCTCAGCCAGAGGATTTTCCCAGCATTGCTATTTATTACTTCTTTTTAAACTAAGGAATATACAATGCAAAGGATTCTGCATTCAAAGCATTTCCTCCACACTGTTCCTTACACTCTGCTCCCTATTAATAATGTATAGATTTCTATTTACCTAGGTGTGATGCAATGTATACGGATACATCTATTCTCTTGAACTCTTTGACAATCTGAAAAAAAGAAGATGGGGTTATCTTAAATATAGCTTTAAGGACATTTGGGGAATACTGGAATGTGTTTTCAGAATAAAATTTTCTGATTCAGTTTCTGCTTATAAATCTAGTATATAATGCCCTTTTGTACCCTAGATTTAAAGGTGGCATTTATAAAAGATAAAAGTAGAAATTTAAGGGTGTAATCTGAATTGATATAGAAGTAAACATAAATAGATGAATAACAATTCTGAATGTAATGGGGGCAAGAGTTTCTCTAGGTTAGAGATTGAAAGTAAATCGGGAAGTATGGCAAATAGATCATAAAAACCTTAACACTGTATCTCAGATCATGACTGACAATTAAGAAGAAAACAGAATTCCTAACAAATAAAACCATTTGGGAATCAAAGCAGACATAAAATCATGTAAAAGTAAACAGCATCAATCCAGATTATTTTTAGGATTATCCTTTAGGATTAGAGAAATTTAACCATAATTCCTCCAGTGTGGTCACTATCTAAATGTGGGTCTCACACCTATTATTTGCATTGAAACACCTTCGATTAGCATAAAAAGAACCTTTTTTGCAGGTAGGATCCCCCTGGAGCAGGATTAACCCATCATGGTTCCAGTCAGGATTGTAGTCCTGACATTTCCTTTGGTAATAATTACATATTGTAAATCCATTTGCACAAATGGAATCACAGGTAGTTTGTCTCATGAATTTCAGAATAATTATAGAAAGCCAAATCAAGGCTCAAAGTTTATTATACAGGTAGGTCACGATTAGTGTGAGTTTGAATAGCGCAATATTTGATTATGATACCACATCAGATTTAACGTGAGCCAAAATTCAGTTAGTGCAAGGCTAGCACGTGCACAGTTGAGGCTAGTGCATGCACAGTTACCGCTGGGGTTTTAGACGCTAATTGTTGTGTGTGCAAAATGGAGAAAAGGAAGGCTCCATCTGAGGAAAGCTCAGAAAAGAAAAGGCTTATTTTGAAGAACTACAGCAAAATACAGGAGATAGCAGGTACGCTTTGGATATGGATTTAATCCTCTTTTAACGTTACACAGTATTTCATTCATAAACATATAAAAATTACCTTTAAAAATTCAATTGCCTATTTCCGTTGAGCAGGAACCAATTGCCTTATTTTCCATAGAAACATCACTTCAAATAGTGCGACTTCGAATAATGTGACCATTTCGTGGGATTCATTAACCGCACTAATCGAGATCTATCTGTACACCCGTACTGTAGCTTGTACAAGCCATGTAAGAGTTACAGAACGGTTAGCATTTCTGTAATTTTAAATCATATCATTTTAACAATAGATAGATGAGAAAAATGAGAAAATATTCTTACTGTTTTCATTACTCGGACTGCGACTACATCCATGAAAGATACAGCTCCAAAGTCAAAAATTAGGCTGTGGAGTGGCACTTGAGGGACATTGACTTTGACCGGAAGCTCTGAATTCCAGTCCACCTGGATTTCCACTTCTTTGGTTGGAATGTCCAGATCTGCAGGATCTTCTAGATCTTCATCAGATTCAAAACCCTCATTTACCGCTCCAGAATCACTGATAACGCCATTCTGATCAAAAGATATATATAGTATGTTCACCACGGTCCTTATTTACAAAGGTGTATAAATTTATTTATTTATTTATTTAATTTGTCCCCGCCCATCTCCCCACAATGGGGGACTCTGGGCGGCTTACAACATACTAAAAAACATAAATACAGTTAAAAGTTATAAAACCAAACATTAAAAAATAAAAAAGCTAAGAAATCCAAGAGGCCACTGGGGCCACAGCATACCACTAAGAGGCCAGCCAACCCCAATTCTGATTTCTTCCCTCCCTGCCCCAGGCCAGATGGCAGAGCCATGTCTTTAAGTCCCTCCGAAAGGCCTGGAGTGAGGGGGCCTGTCTCACCTCCGGGGGCAAGATGTTCCAAAGGGCAGATAAATACAGATTTTCTCCATAACGAAATATTTCTAATCAATTCACGGCAAAGGTACCATTTCCTATTTTCTTTACATGAGACATGATAATGCATAGAGAAACTTTCCTGGGAATAGAATTGATGCCCAGTTGTTTAAATGCCAACTTGTATGTTTGGGGACATACAAATGTTTGCATAAAAGAACTACACTGAATATATTCCAAACTCTTATTTTTGGACTATGACCCTACAGCAAATATACAAACAAATTCTGCACCTTTAAATAAAAGGGAGGTATTTTTGTTCAGGAAAACAGAAAATCCAATTCTACGCTTATAGAAAGTTATGAAAAGATGCGTCACTTAGAACAAAACATGGGGTTCACAGGAAGCCAACGTTTACCATTTATTTCAAAGTTCATGATGCCATCTGCACAAGGAAATAAGCACATTCTTGTGGCAAATCTCACCATGGTACTAATTTCCCTGCACCCAAATTTAATTGTTGAATGAGCACATTTGATTATCCTCCTCCTTCCAGCTGAATACTTCTTAGCTCAACCAAGGTTCTGCCCACAACTCTGGCCCCTGCTGACCCTCGTCACCCACATACACTTTCAAGTCATTCTCCAGGTCACAAGTTAATTTTGTACTCATTACTCTCTAATCCTTGAACCTTCTTCTCCGTAGTCAACCTTATTGCTTGACCTAGATGCTCTAGCTCTGATGCATTTTCCCTTTCTTCCAAGCTCTGTATCCCCTTGCTTTCATTATTCTACCCATTAATTTTTCCAAAGCCATGGGACTCAAAGAGGCAAGTCGTTTTTTTTTCAGAAATTTAATGTAGGAATCAGTTTCCCTCAAATACTGTTGCTATATGTCATATTCATTCATTCTCACTATGTTAGATTATTTTGTCCGCTTATTGTTCCTTTCCCCTCTTTTTATTGAATATGGTTTTTATATTGTTTTTATACTGCATTTTGAAAATGCTTTGCTTTCACACATGAAATTATATTAAACATTAAATAGCGAGATGTACACAAGAAGAGAGAGAGAGAGAGAAAGTAACAGTGTGAATTAAATACTTTGGGGATTCACAAGAATCTTGAGACTCACTTGCTAATTAGATTTTTGTGCCTACCAGTAATTTAAAATAAAATAGAAAAACAGATCATGTGTACAGTAAATCTATTGCCCATGATAAAAAGCCTTTTAAAACAACTGAGTGATGAACAAATATGGACACTTTACTTTTGTTGCTTTTAATTTTCCTTTCTTGATCAGTTTCTGTATTTTTCTCAGAGCCTTGAGCCTCTTGTTGTACACCCGCACAGCATCAAATCCCACCTACAAAGGGTAGAATTTAGTAATTTTGTATTAGTCATTTTTACATATGGTAGGAATACCTTGTATGGACCTCAGTTGTTTTTTTTATATCAGAGCCAGTTTGGTCTATTGGTTAAGACTCCAGGCTAGAAACCAGGAGATGGTGAGTTCTAGTCCCGCCTCAGGCATGAAAGCCGGCTGGGGGACTTTGGGCCAGCCCCTCTCTCTCAGCCCGTGTCAGGCTCAGGGGACAAGCCAGTTGGTTAATTCCTGTCACAACCAATGGATCAACATTTGGTTGATCCGAAAAAGTAGACCCTGCACCTGCAGGAATGCCAGGAAGAAAAAAACGTTTTTTTATATATTTATATGCTGGCTTTCTTCCATCACAGAATTTAAGGAAGAAAACACACATTCTCAAGCAGTCTTTCAGCCAGTTACCAGCCACATCCAGGTCTGTCTCATTTCGGCAAATTTTCCCCCTGCTATGCTTTCAGACTGAAGACTGTATTGATATTTTGATAAGCATAAATAGCGAACATTTGAAAATATCACACGCTACTCACAGTGGATTTCAGACTGCTTCTTAGGCCATCAATATTAGCATAAAAAATGGGACTTGAAAATTTGAGAATCTTCACTCCTTCAGGTTCAACAACCTGTTGTGAAAATAAGTATTTCCCTCATTACAAGCAAGCCCTATTTGCTTTAGACCTAGAAAAAACCCTGATAGAACTTAAGCGGAGGGTATGGGACTTTGACATACAGATAGGCAGACCCAAACTTTCCCATCTCTCATATAAACTCTCTCTCCCCCTGGACACCCCCCAATCACTTCTATAAGATTCTGTATAACCCACAAAGAAGGGTTTTCTCCCTAGCCAGTATAGACCTCTCTCTACTAGGGTGACAGCTGGTTGATATGCCAGCCTTCCATATGAGGATCAAGTATGTACTTGCTCAAACGTAGAAGTTGTGTCTGTTTCTCACATCCCTTCAGAGTGCCCACTGTACTCTCATTGGTGATCAGCACTCATAGACCTGCTCTTGAATCTGATAAACTCCACTCATGATGAGGAGATTGAGGTATTCCTACCAAACAAGCAATACCCAGATGTTTCAAAGGTAGTAGCAAATTTTTTATTTATAACCTTAGTCTATAGAAACCATTTGGTGCCCTCGATGAATTGCTAATTGGATCTGTAGGGAAGGGAGGATCTGGCTATTAATGCACTCAGCAAAACTGTTAACTATTATTTGTAGTTTTTTTTTAAAAAATAAACCAACCAATAATTAATGTTATTCATAGATATAAAATACACCATATTGCAAAGGTATGGATTCTATATATTTGTAGATGTTTGTCTTTTCTGAAGTAGTGGCCAAGGAGGGATTTCAATAAGATTACCACCTCTTTGATAGCACGTGTATGTATGTATGTGTGTATGTGTGTGTGTATGTATGTATGTGTATACACACACACACACACACACACAGAGTATTGATTGTTTTAGATCTGTAAAGATTATGCACTTTTCCGATGCCCAATCTATCTCTAACAAAAGAAAATATTATTTTTCCTTAGGATTTATGACTACCATCGTCCCCCTCTATCAAGACTTCTCTTTCCTAGTATTATTGTCTAAAAGCAGGAGCAAGCAGCCTCTGGCATTCCAGATGTTGTTGAAATATGATTCCCAGCAGCCAAGACTATTTGGCCTATGATGAGGAATGCTGGGAATTGTAGTTCTGCAACTTCAGTAGGTTCTCCTCCAGTGCTTAAGAGGGAAAATGCTGTGATCTTTCTTAAAAACAGTCTTTACAGGACTATGGCCAGAAAGCCAAAGAATTCATCTAACAGGAATTCAGTTTGTGCAGTTAATTTATTGAAGTAGTAAATATACATAGAAATGAATTGATTTGACTTGAAATGCTTCATATTATAATTAATTCTCTATCAGCCACTGTATCTTTTCTGACTCATTATGAGACACCAGAAATAGATGTACCAATCATTTTGTCATGCAGACTGCATTTCGATCAACTCTGAAATAAATCTTAAAGCAATATCATTTTTTTTTCTCTAAGTGTGTGAAATATTAGTTTGCTAGACAGTCTTACATTTTTGTATTCTTTGATGTTCTTATATAGGTCTGTGCCAGGAATGTTGCCAAGACTACCCCAGGAAGGACTGACAAAACAAAATAAAATATTGATCAACATACAGATTTAAATATTAAACAAATGTAGCATACACAACAATTAATTGCAAGCAATGGTAGCTGAGCCATAATTTATCGCCTAATTTGTGAAATAAATAACCAAAGCAGTGGTAGCTGAGCTGTAATGTATTATCTAATTTGAGAAATAAATAACAAAAGTCTAGTTGGCAAGAGATTAATCAGATGATCAGACTGATCCTAGAAGTGACTTATGGAGTACAACTGCTTGGAACTCTTTCTTCTTTGCAGCCTTCTCCATTATCTTACCTTAAGGCCAGCCATGATGGAGGTGAGAGGATGCTTCAAGGGCTTCAGAAGAAAAGCCCAAACAATATATTCGTCTTAGATATCATAACGAAAGCTAAATGTATAAAGCAGAGACTACAATAGCAGCATCCTCCCGAGAAGCCAAGAATGTTGCTGTGATGCAAGCCCTGCCCCTTTTGTAGCATCTGTGACATCACACGCACACTCCAAACAGGTGGAGCTTCAGGTGAGATGCGGCTTTCATCATTTTGATGAAAGCAAAAAAATTCTACAGATGCCCAGCGCAGGAAGTATCCAGCGTATCCATGGAGTTCTTGAGTTTTCAATCCCAGCTTGTAGAGATGGCAAAATCAAATGATGCATGGATAGGTGCTTGAGTGCTGCCTCATTAAAAAACAAAGTGGTAAAAAAACTGATAATGGGCTGTCCTATTAGTTTTCTGTATGCAAATACTTTCTGGCAGGTATGGAAGCATTCGACTTACAGCTCCCCACCCTAAGGCCAAAACAGTGTGAGCACAGAAACTTTTTCCAAAGAAACAAAAGAATAACCTTCTCTCTGCCAAACAGATCAGTAGCAGCTAAATTAGAAGTTTCTTAAATTTCTTAAGTTTCACTAGTGTTTGTATGGCTAAAGAAGCACATTATTTTTAATTGGAAATGGAGACAAAGGCTGCCTTTTTAATGTTGGACTTTTCAGGGTAGCCTTTGGGTTTTTTTTAGCATTCTTGTTATTTCTGGAGTCACAGGCTGGCTTAACTTTACAGCTGACTTCCTTATAAAGGAGTGTCCAGTGAACCCTTTATTTTGATTTTACCATAAGAACAAATCATAGTTTCATCACCCATTTTAAACATCATATCCAGTGATGGTACACTTCATGCTTGAAAAATGCAGTCTGTTGAGTGATTTGCATTTATTTTTCCTGTCTTGGGTGCAAAATTCTTTTTTGTATTATACTCACAACTGAACTCTCAGGACAATTGTTAGCAGTGCAAATATCAAGCCAGCAAGTAATCCTAAATCCAGCCCCAGGATGATGGACGCTACACATGTGAAAACCCAGATCATCTGGAAAAAAAATAAATGGAGATGTAAAATCACCCAGTATAAATTTCAGTATGTGATGTAGTTCTACCAAATTTGATAAGCATTTGTTTTATATTCATTTAATCTTACTTTCTTGAATGTGAGGAAGTTAACACCTCCCCATAATGGTTGAAGAGTGGCTGTCCAACACAGATTAAACGGGGGCATGGATCCACGCTAGCTTTGCTTCTTCCACTAACCAACAAGAAGTATTTATTAGAGCAGGGTTTCTCAACCTGGGCAACTTTAAGATGTGTTAAGATAAGCCTTGCTGGTTGGGGAATTCTGGGAGTTGAAGTCCACACATCTTAAAGTTGCCCAGGTTGAGAAACCCTGTGTGAGAGGAACGGACTGTACTCTTGTTTTCTTCCTAACATGCAGGATTTATACATTTTTGTGCAGCCATCCTCTTGAACTGTTATAACCTGTATATTATTTATACCTCCTCAGTGAAAACAAGACCTATGTAGGAACCCTGGAAGACTATTTCATAAAAGGAAAATTACTTAGAGAGGGTTACAGGTGGCATAACAAAACCATCCCTCAGATCTATAATGGTCAGAAATCTACAATGATCTAGCACTTTGTTTTGATTTTTCCCCATGACATGAGATTCTCAGTTAAGGATTAATTATTAAATGAAATGAAAGGCAGCTGGTTAAATAGAGAAGAGATTAGTTCAAGTGTGACCAACAATTTGCAGCTTTTTTGAACAAAAGAGTAATTGGACTCACAGCATCTGCCTTGCTCTGCCTCCACAAACGTGGGACATCGCATACTTGCATGAACATCCCTTTTAAGTTCGCGATGACCACAGCTGCCAGAACAGACTACAAAGAGAGAAAGAAACATTAGCTTTATTTTTCAAGTAAGGAGAGAGAGATACCAAGGAAGATATATGCAGGGGTGTCGTGGGGGGGGTGTTGGAAAAGTCAAGATGGTGGTTGCATCTTGGAATCAAAGACTGTACGTAAGTCAGAACAGCATTATTGTATAATACTGTATAAGCAGTATTGTGCAATGAACTCAAACCATTGTGTATTGAACTCGAATCATTGTGTATTTAACTTGAATTTTGCTACAATAGGCTCAGTCCTTAACTATGGGTCATCTGTAACCCAGGTGTTCTTAACCTGCGGACTCCCTGTACTGCCTTCCCTTCAAGTGCTCAAGGCAGCTAATTTAGGGATCTCCCTTTATTTTATCCCCACAACAATAGCTAAACTGTATGATGTAGGAAAAGAGAGGGATTTCTGTTTATCAGAAACACAAAAGATTAAATAAATGGTGAAATGTATTAGAATAAAATACCTTTTGCAGAGGTTCCAGCAGTTTCCCCAAAGCTACAATAGCAATTAATACAATTCCAGCTGAGATTATGCCAGCAACCTGAAAATAAAACATTTTAAATCATCAAGGAACTAAGTTTTTTTCAGGAATATTTATGCAAAGTAGCCAGTTTAAACACTTTTAGTGAGCTATTTTCAGTATAGATTGTGAGTTTTCAAAATAAGTCAGACAGAATCAGAAATTATTTTTGTTGCTATAGAAGGAAATGTGGTAAAAAACCTGTTTTAAAAATTAATATTTTTAAAAGTAAGGTTCATATTCATATACCAACGAAGATGTCAGATCCACACACGCCTCTTTAATATTTTATTAACTTAAAATGTTGGGAGAGGTAGTTAGAGCAGAATTACCAATATTAGATCTTAGAGAAGAATGTGTATGTCTACAAGACCAAGCAAGATGAAGAGATAAGGAAGTCAGCTCTGAAATAACAACCAGCGATAAGAAAGTTAATACCATGCAGCAAGTCAAGTTTGACCCAGCAACCTAATAAGTCAACGAAAGGGAAGCTGAGATGACGAATGATGTGACTTTTCTGATCCCCAGCAAGTTAAACTCCTAGGAAATATTGAATTCAGCATAGGTAGTATTTGAATGGATGAAAACTCAAGTTATGTAACTCTCTTAGGGCAAATTGTGGGTCAGTAATTACTTGTAGTTTTGTACTCATGTTGGATACACAGATGCTGCATTAATCATGCGTGTTTCTCCAAAGACTTGAACATTTTTGTTCCCTTGAGCATTGTGAAGGAATTTAGAGATAACCTTGTATGAAAGAACTGTTAAGGAGGGATGGCTGGTGTGGGTCTTCCGGGCTGTTAAGGAGGGACTTGGAGAAGCAATTACATAGTCTACAGCAGTGTTTCTCAACTTTGGCAACTTGAAGACATGTGAACTTCAACTCCCAGAATTCCCCAGCCAGTCATGCTGGCTGGGGAATTCTGGGAGTTGAAGTTCACATGTCTTCAAGTTGCCAAAGTTGAGAAACACTGGTCTAGAGGGCGCAGCACGTATGAGAAACACAAAATAATCCCACCTTCATTTTGTTCATCCAGGAGAGAACCTTGGACAGGCTTTCAAGATTCTGTTATTGTACCCTACTATAATAAAGTCTTTTGATCTGGCCTGCCTCAAAGGGTTGACAATCCCTTCATTACTGTATAAGGTCCCAGAGTTCAAATCTCTAACAATATTCTTCCTAACTGCCATGATTTTTTCCCTAACTACTAACTAGTCACAATTAAATACGAAAGTCATGCTCTGATCATTCATTCAGAAGCCAAGGTCCATATTCAGTGTGGTCCCTGTGACCTAATGATTTGAAAGGCCCTGAATTTTTTTTACTCAACTGTCTACACTCAAGTCTTTGGTGAAACACGCATGATTAATGCAGCATCTGTGTATCCAACATGAGTACAAAACTACAAGTAATTACTGACCCACAATTTGCCCTAAGAGAGTTACATAACTTGAGTTTTCATCCATTCAAATACTACCTATGCTGAATTCAATATTTCCTAGGAGTTTAACTTGTTGGGGATCAAAGAAGTCAAAATAGCAGCCATGATCATGCAGTTAGAGCTGTGCTTCCATTTATATGCAGTCACAGCCACCATCTTTTTTTTACCCCCATGAGCACCCCGTCCTCAGCCTATTACAGCCACCTTCTTGCTGCAAATTAATAATTTATCTCATTGCTTATTGTATTTTCACACAGCATCCCAACAGTGTTTAAAATTGCAAATTCTGCCAGCATTTACTGGCTTAAGGACTGTAGAATTGAAAAATATGAGTCCTGGTCATGATAAGTAGACTGTAAAGCAAAGAGACCAAACAGGATGAACTGTTAACTTATGCATCTTTGCACAGAAGAAAATTCAATTCATTTATTGTCTCCAATGTAAGTTTAGGAATTGTGTATAAAAATTGCAGAGGCTTTCCACCAGCAAAATGGAAACTCCTGGATAAGACAGAATTTGCCTCTCTGCATATTCTCCAATCTGCTCCAGAATTTGCAGGAAGCAGATTCAGAGGAAATGCAGGAGGCTGCAAAGGAAAAATCAGAAAGGGAAAACAAGGAAGGACAGTCATATTAATTGCATTTAACTAATCTAAACTAAAATAAGTTTGGTTCTTGTCCTGGACTAGCTAATTTGTTGCTCCTAGCAAGCTGTTAAAAGACGAAGTGCATTTTTCTGAGGCTAATATTGTGGTTGGGGAATTGTGGGAGTTGAAGCCCACAAGTCTTAAAGTTGCCACGTCTGAAAAACAGTACTGTATACCCTCACTTTACTACATTAGAATGAAATATATCAATTATTCCAAAATTGTCTCTCTAGGAAGGCCTTCACCTCCTCTACGATATGTTAAAATACTATGTCACTAGGATCAATCAGAAGATGACTTGTTCAAAAATTGTTCCACCAGATCAGTAATAAGGATGATAGAAATGGCCTCCCACTGAGCCCAGTGAAATACCTGAGTTTTTCCACCTGTACTTTCTTGGACCGCGGTGCGAGACAGTGCGGTAGTAGCAGCAAAACAGGAAAAGGCTCCTGAAAAAATATTGCTGATTCCAAAGGCAATAAACTCCTAGAAGATTAGAAAACTGGAATAAACAAAGAGTGCGTAAAACCAAAACAAAACAAAAAAATCCTTCACTGTACATGGAAATATTTTCTTAGAACAGGGATGGAAAAAGTAGGTTGAGGTCTTCTGGTACAGCTCAGAACGAGTTGCAGTAGACCAGTGTTTTTCAACCTTGTTGTTCAACCTTGGCAACTTTAAGATGTGTAGGGAATTCCGGGAGGTGAAGTCCACACATCTTAAAGTTCCTCAAGTTGGCTGTGGAATTCTGGGCTGGGAAAGTTTTAGTTAGTTAGTTAGTTTTATTTAAAAGATTTGTATGGCTGCCCATTTTAAACACAACTCTGGGCAACAATAAAACCAATAACTATAAAATCATAAACCATAAAACCAAAAAACTAAAACCTGTTGCCTCAGTCATCCCCTTGGGATGCCCCACAACCAGCTCCAGATATCCTCATTCTATCCCAGTTCCTCAAAGCTGGCTGGGGCATTCTAGCAGTTGAAATCCACACATCTCAAAGTTGCCAAATTTGAAATACGCTGCAGTAGACTGACAAACCCTGATGGTTTAACCAAAAACCACAAACCTGTTGCCCTTCTCTTCGACTTATTGGCCTAAAAAAAAAGGTGACGGGCTGAGCACCTACTCAAAAACAGTACAGTCCTTAATTTTACTTCAAGATAGGCAAGTTGCCAGTCCAAAAATACTATTCCAACTTTTTCTATCAAAAATAGGTTTATGCGGAAATAAAAAAGATAGCAGAAGCACTGGGAAAAGATGGGAGGTTACAAATGGAAGATCATTGATGTAGCATGCTCTGCAAATCAGACCAACATTTCTTCATTTTCTTCACAACTGCATTCATTTATTGTGCTAAACTGTGATTTGTTTAACCATAATTCACTGAATACATCAGTTGGTAAGATTCATTCTAAGGTTAAATCATAATTTACATGGCACAATAGTTATGTTCACAACAAGCTAAACTAAAAACCAAAACAAGCCCATTATGGCTTAATACTGTGTGGGAGCCCTTATTTCTTATTTAACAAAAAGACAGATGTCAATGTGTGTAATGGTATGTGGGAAAGACCTTGGGAGATGGGGCAAAGAGATGCTGCCTAGGGAATGGTCAAATAAGAGAGAGCCCAGCCTGCAGCTGGATAGTGGCTCAGAAGGGACCCCCGCCCCCCCCCCCCCCCGCCGCCAGTTTCTTGGGCTGTAAAGGAGATGGTAGGAGATTTGCACTTTCAGACTTGCAAAATAATTAATAGTTAATGAAATGAGCCTTACAATAAAATAGAATTAGCTCATCTGATTGTTTCCTGTCTGGTCTACCTGGTAAGCCTAACAATATGTTTACCTGCAGCATCTTTCTTTCCAATAAAAAGTATTTAGGAAATCTGTATACTATTTTGCTTTAAATTAACTAGCTGAGGGGCTGAACATCCTTTACAATAAAAAATAGCAGTATGTGCTATTCAGCTACATTTCAGACATAAGAAAGACTTATTGTGAAAACTAGGCACTCCCAAATCTGTTTAGTTTCAGTTTTTCCTAAATTCACTTTTTTGTAAATATGTCAAATTTGCTGAATGTAAGTATTTTTCAAAGTTTGTGCTAAAATGCATATGTACTGCAGGGCATATTTTCCAAACATCTGTACGTACATTTTCAATTGTACATTAAGATACGCTGTTTTAACAACAATTGTTCTTAGTAGAATGCATATTTATACTTTATTTTCATGAATATGTGCATTTTGCACAGATATTCCCTAATTTAGAGAAGCATGAATTTCAAAGGATATCTGAATTTTGATTTTATATTGGCATGAGAATGCAAAAATAAGTAAACTTCACTTCCTAGGGAAGATGGTGGACTGAAGACAGCTCCCTGTAAAGCGGAGCCAACGTCTGTAGACTTTACTAAGGAGCCAATTAACATATTGGCTCCTATGATCCTCTCTGGACAAAAGAGAGAGAGGACGAGATTGCCCAAGCTTAAAGTAAACAGCAAAAAGCAAGACAAGGTTTTAGCTAAGTTTTTAAACGGATTAAGGGCTCAGAAAGTGTTGGAAATTGGACTTTGAATATTAAGATTCTGAAATTACTCTTAAAGAACAGTTGCATGTTTGTGGGAAATTGTTTTTGAGACTGAAGACATAATAAGACAAGTAATTTAAAATGGCGTTTAGAGATATCTTTGAGGAACTGCATCGAGATATTGAATCAATTACATCACCTATTTTGTGTTTTTCTGAGAACAGTTTGTTCTCAGAAGACGTTATAGAACAAGATATGTAGCAAAATTTACCCAATTAAAACATGGATGAGAATCTGAACAAGAATTTTTACTAGACATAAAGAAAAAATTGGATGAGAATTTGAAAATTAATAAGGAAATAAAAATGACAATCCTAGACAGCAGTTGGAATAATTTCTTTTTGAAGAAGACTCTGAAAAAATAGAAGGAGTGGACAGAAACTTCTTTTTGTTGGAGTCACAAGAGAGTTTGTTTAAAGTGCTGAAGAAAGGTCCAACAAAGGTCAGTTCTAAATGGATTATAGAGAAAGATTGTTCTATATAGAAGAAAAGGGGAATATAAAATTGGTTTATTCAACCAGGGATAAAATGGAACATGTTATTATTCTGGCTGGTTCTTTTTGGATTTGCAGATATCTTAACTGGAAAAAAATGCGGTACACTGGATTTGTTAATAAGGTGTTCAACTTCTTTCCTTTATTTTTATTTTATGTATCTTAATTTCATAGTACTCAAATTGGCTTTGTATTTAATTGTCTTTTTACTTAAAGTAAGGAAGTTTGATCATTTTCTTTAAAGGAGAAACTATCTCTCTCTGTTATGCTAATTTCAGTCTTTTGTGGATTTGCTTATAGTTTAGAGTTAAGATATGGAATGTTTATCAGAATGGGATAAGTTGTTATTTAGGGTAAAATGTTGTGTAATGGAGCTTGTCTTTTGTAAAGAAGAAATGGTCTCTTTTAGTTATGGTACATCTTTCTTTTACTTTGTTTATATTGGGATATTGGGACCATTTTATGCCTTTTAAATGGGATTTTGTTTTAACTAAGAGTGGAGATGTGGAATGTTGAATTTTATATATGTTAACTAATGTTAATATTTTAGAGCTCTGGTTGGACTTTTTGCTGAGAATTGGATGGGAGAAGAGATTACTTATTTGATTTGCCTATTGTTAAGAGATGGGTTATGGGATGAAGAGTTTTATATTGGTTAAATGAGAGGAGATGAAGTGATTATGGAATTGTTTATACTTGTCATGATGAGGGTGGGAAGTCACTTTTTTAGGAGGGTTTGTTTTGTTTTCTTACTACTGTTTTTTTTCTTTTTTTCTTTCACTTGTATTGTTTTATTGTTCTATATAAAACTCTTAATAAAAGTATTGGGGGGAAAAAATAAACTTCATATGCAAACTGAATACATTTCTCCCCTGTCCATACCCCACACACTTTCTGTTTAGATTTGGGGGCTGTGGAAAACTTTCTAGACAAAAGTAATTTTAGTATTTTGCTCAAGAAGGTGGTGGCACGTATTCACCTTGTCTGATCTCTAAACATGGTTAGTATTTGGATGGGAGACCAGGAGGGAACTCCAGGGCAGTACGCAAGATGGGAAGTTGAAAAACATCCTGCAAGAAGGTAATTGCAGTCTATTTCCATATTACTGGCCATAAAACTCCATGGACTTATCTATGTTTTCACAAAACTCAAGCTCGACTGGAAGGAGACTTCTTTTATAGTCCAATTTAGTTGATGAACGTTGCCTACAATCAAACCTCATCATGACATTGTGCCACATATTTCCCTAACTACATATTATAAAGAAGGGATGAGCTCAACATTGTCATTAGACCCCATTACACTTATTCTCTCTTCTCTGGTTCTTGCTCTTAAGTGGTGTCAAATTATTCTACTGTAAAGAGTGACTGTATTCATTCTCCCATTCTTCTATACTACTAATTTCAGATCCAAGCATCCATACTCTAACAAAAAAGGGCTCCATATGCAAGTTCGCATATTTAGTTCCTTAAAGAAAGCTTAGCTCATATTTCATTGTTTTTCAGAAATACCGTACAGTTCTACACACCTGATTTCCATCAATAGCGTAGTCATACTTAGTGGCATACACTTTTCCCACAGAGACAGCTATAGCATAAGCAACAATAGCAATGGAAAATGCAGAGGCCAACATTTCCCCAAACATGTTCACAGCTGGAGGTTCAGGAGGCAAAAATCTATAGAGGAAAAGAAGCAGGAGAGAAATGTATATTGATAAGTGTATATGTATGATTTTGTACTGACACTCTTATATACCGTAGCCATAAACGACTTGGGAAAAAAATCCTGTTATTTTCTTATTTCAGAGTCCAAGACAGTAAATGCACATAAATATTTTACAATATTTGCAATATCTATAATACATCTCACCGCAAATATGTCTATGTATCTATATACATTGTAAATACGTTTATAGATTCTATATGTTTTTGCTTCAAAAAAGTGTTCTTGTTCTTTATTTGGGGAAATCATGAAACACGTGAAAAAGAACCATTTCTAATATGGAAAACCATTACAGCAATGCATATGCTTAATTATCCAAAATAACTATATAGCCATGCACAATAACTATGCCACTATATGTCTCCCTGTTTTATCTCAAGTCTGCATTTATTATGTACAAGGTATTCATGGAAAGTATCATATTTCGGGTTTTATTCTATTTTATTGTATTTTATATTGTTTTTATTGTATTTTAATATTTATTGCTGTTTTATTGTGAACCGCCCCGAGTCACTTTTTGTGAGATGGGCGGTATCTAAATTTGAAATATAAATAAATAAATATTTGTCGTCTTCTCCCCATCCCCCAAATGGACGAATGCCCTACGCTCATTCGACCAGTAACTGAGTAGATAGCATGAGACATCCTCGGGATCAGGTACTTTTGTCAAAATGATGACAGCAGTGTTTGCCATCATGGTCCAAGCTCTGCCCCATTCATATGCGCCTGCAACATCATAACAGACATACAGAAGGGGCAAGGCTTCCATCATGGAGATAACTAGAGATTCATTGTTCTCCCCTCTGTGGTCCTTCTTAAGTTTTATCTGTAAACTCAAAATGTAGTTGCACTTACCCCTTAATTTTAGTGTTCCAAAACAAATAACCTGCACTTACCCTCTAGGAATAGTTTTCACAATCCCTGCATTGTATTTCTTCTCAAGGTCAACACCATATGAAATGCCAGTAGCAACTATTGTCTGGAGTCAAACGAAATAACAAAAGGCATGAACACAGAAGATTGATCTGCTTCTCCTGCCATTTTAACCTTCTGACTTTCTCAAAGGTGTTGGCTTACCACAATCACTTCTATAGGAATAGGAATAGGAATCTTGTGTCTGAAGCGGTCGTTAATTTCTTTGACGGCCATGCAGACAATGATAGTCAGCAGTCCCGCAATGAGATCAGCAATATTGGTGGTTCTAATGTTCTCAAATATTTCTATAAGCGTCTAGAGAGAGAACACAAAAGTAAGATCGTCATTAGGATGAGAATTACTTGTTCTGATTGCTCAAGTAGGTTGGGCCCAAGTTAGCAAACCTGAATTACAGAAATAGTTCTATATGAAGAACTTCTTAATAGTACACACTGATTGGTAATTGAACAGATTGCCTCCAAAAACAATTGGACATGCTTCGTTAGAGTTTTTTCAGGAGAAACTGCATGGTCATCAAACTGGTATTCTGGAGCAATGGATTTCTTGCTTTAACAGAAAATTGGAATATATTAAAAATCTGCTTCAGTTTTCTTTATCAGATTAATTTATCCCATTTGTTTGACCTTCTGTTCTTTTTTTAATTTTTAAAATTTAATTTTTAAATTTTTTTTACTTTGTTTTATTCTTGAATAATTGTATGGCCATTGTAAACTACTTGGGGTATAGTTTATAATTGTGCATTATGAACTGTATATTGTGGTCCCTTTACTCTATTATTCGTTTGTTATAATATTAATTTAGATTAGATGGTAAAATGATGTTTAGAAGCAGCTTTGCTAACCTAGTACCCTCCATATATGTTGGGTGTGATTCCATCATTTTCAGCCACCATGGTCAGTATCTGTATTGCCAAGTGATTATAGTTTTGTAGCCCATAGGAGGACAACTCAAAGCTCTAAGCTCCTTCCAACAATTGTCAAAAATCATCAGCAACGTTTCACTAATTTCGAGGCAGGAAACACACAGGGCCTGCTGTTTAAGCTCTAAAATAGGCCTAACATCGTTAAAACAACAGCCACAAAGAAAACTTCCAAACACACCCATACCCAAGAAAACAGAATCCTAGCTCAGCCCGTATGTCTGACATGGCTCCTCCCAGACTATGTTGTCTTACTCCGTCCAATATAACCTTCTACCTCACCAAAATGTAAGTATAGACATCAGCCACTCAAAGATTACTCATTGTGTTGTACATCAGCTCACTGTAGACTAAAAGATTGACAAGTTAGGTCAAGCAAAGGACCATACGTTATGTAATGAAGTTCAGTTTAGTAAGAAACACTTACATAGATTATGGAAAGGACCCCATTGTAGTTTTTGGTTGAAACGTTTAACACTATTTTTAGTTGTGAAACAAATACTTGAAAAGCAGCCGCAGTGGTAAAGCCTCCAACCAGTGGATCAGCAAGATACCTTACAATGAAACCAATCTGCAGTGCTCCAAACACTAGCTGGGAAAAGGGAAAAAAAGAAAACAATTTTCTAAATAGTTGAAAAATAATAAGTATAGCAAACAATTTAAAAAATGAGAATGTAAGTTCTGTAAGCCAATACCACAGGACAAGGTTCTTAATTTTCCTGAGCTTCCTTTTTTTTGGTTCTTATACTAAAATGAATACATTTCAGCAAAGTTTATGGATCTATGTATTAATTTAATAGACTGTAATCCCAACCTTTAGTATAAATAATCTTCAGGCTCCTTGTGATTAAAATAAAAACAACGCATATAAGACAAAGAAATAAATAAAAATAGTGTTGGCCACGAGGAATCTGATGGGGAATAATGCTGTAAACTAACTATCACTAGAGTTTTCAGTGGCAAATATGACTCTAGAACAGTGTTTCTCAACCCCATCAACTTTAGGGTGCGTGGATTTCAACTTCCAGAATTTTGGGAGTTGAAGTCCACGCAACTTAAAGACTGGGATGCAAAATCATTATTACGATAGCAACAGCTTTATACTGACTAAATACAATGATTGAACTGTTAAAAACTAGGGGATCAAGTGAGCTATATTCAGAGAAGAACTTATTACTACTCCTAACTACAACTTGAACTCATCCTTGGATGAATAGCAGTTGAATGTAAAAGTTCCTGGAGCTGAACAATGACAATCTCTTCAAGAAAGAGATGTAACCAATTGTTATGACAATCCACAAGGGCTACCAAGAAATGTTCAGAAGCAAGCTTAGCGCTATTGTCTTTGAAAGTAGTCAGGGTTTTCCCCTTTTACAGAAGGTATTCACATTTCTTTTATATCACACCCACCATTTCCTTGTTCCTTCCCTTTCACTGACAAAAGATCACAAGAAACTTTCCCATTATGGAACCTCATGTCAACTGAGATCTCCCTCCTGATTCCCCATTTGCAGCCAGAAGTGATGTAACGCAGAAGAGGCTTTACGACTTCATTCCACTTGATATTTAAACTGGTTCCCATATCTAGACTTTAAAAATGCAAGATATTAATCTCCTTTCCATCCTGTTTTCAAATGTTCACAGAACTCTCTCCCATAAATAGGAAACAGCTGGATGTATCTGAAGAGGACTTTTAAAAAAAGATCAAATAGATGGTTACAAAAGGAAGCTTTTCTCTTCTAACTGACAGAGATTACAAAGGATCCTATTTAAATACAAGAAAAGGAAAAAGGCCGTGTGTTATTGCGTAACACACATTCCAATGTGTAAGGTTTAATTCCTAAATGCAACTGTATAGTAACACTCCACAGCGTGTTATCAAATGATGCAAAACTATAAACAAATTATGCAAAAATTAAAACTTTAAGCAAAGAAAGAGCATTTCCCCCCAGTTATATAGTAAGTAAGCAGCAGTATTTTGAGAGAGCTTCATCTGGTCGTATTACCTGGATAATGCCAACCAAAAAGGTGACAGTGCTGGAAATGAGCACACGCTGTGCATCTCTAGAGACGATGTCTACAGAGGGAGTTCCATTCATCCCCGTCATGTTACTGTTAACCATGAGGAATTTTTCATCTGGTGCCATGCTCAGTACTACTGAGCCCACCATTAAACTGACCACAGGGAAAGGTCCTGTTGAGAGGAATTATATGGACATATATTTTTAAAATCTATATATGGGAGGCAGTGTGGGAGAGTGGCTAAGGTATTGGATAGGAGCAAGGAGACCCAGGTTCTACTCCATTTTCAGCTGCGGAAGCTCTCCGGGTGACTTTGAGCCAATGGTTCTCTCTCAGCCCAGCCTCCCGCACAGGGTTGTTGTTGTGGGGGCAAAGAGGAGGAGGAGGGAGCACTCTGTATGGTGCCTTGAGCTGCTGTATAAAAGGTGGGATATAAATCTAATAAATAAATGCACTAATAATAATGATGGGTCGGTTCTACCTTTAGGTATACGTAACTGTAGAGCGGTGTTTCTCAACCTTGGCAGCTTGAAGGTGGTGGCTGGGGAATTCTGGGAGTTGAAGTCCACCCATCTTCAAGCTGCCGAGGTTGAGAAACATTGTGGTAGAGGCATCATCTGTAGTTGCAACCGCCCACGTGGAAGAGGCATATGCCAGCTTTATTTCCCAGGTTGAAAAAAGATGCTTCTGCAAATCCATGCCGCACCTACCCTTTTCTCGAACCTGATACGTTTAACAGTGACTAAGAATGAAACAAGGCAGAAACACTCTACCCAGGGGCCTGTTAGAAGAGTCAGTCTTTGCATCTTCACAACAGGGTTAAGGCATGTGTTTCTCAGGGGGAACACTGCTCCACAAGGCAGGTACAGTTACTGAAATGGTGCTTTTCAGCTTCTTATTCTAATTTAAACTTGATAGCCCTAATAAATGCATTTTCTACATTATGTTCCCAGGAGTGTGTTAACTTGAATCATAAGGGTAGAATCTTATGTGTTTGTTTATTCAATGTATATATCGCCTTTTGGCTCAGGTGGGGACTCCGACAAGTATTAAAGCTGTTAGTCTCATAGGAATTTCCCCATTATAATTGTGGTGCTAATGGGATTTAACCACACAACGTATTTTATATAAGTAGCTCCTGCTAGTAATAGCTAAGTTCTACCAATAGTAAAAGTAGAGTACACATATATCAGTACACGCATCATATGTGGATGTTATTTCCAGCAATTAAGTGTGGAAAAACATGGAGAAACATGGAGAATTTAAATGCAGCCCAAACATACCATCTTATAAAAGTCTATTATAGCAAACAGAATGCCCCAAATCGTTCATAAACTCAAATAAAAATTAGCATTCTCAAAAAAAAATGCCTGCTATTAAAATAAAAATGATTCCGTTACCAACTGAGATGTGTCTTGATGTTCCTAAGAAGAAGTAGGTCAGGATGGGGAAAAATGCAGAATAGAGGCCGTATCCAATTGGAACTGCAACCAGTAATGCATATGCCAAACCTGATAATATAGAAAAAATAATTAAAACCCTAAATCATATAATGAACTATTTTAAAATCAATTATAATAAATTCTTCAAACTGTACTGTTCTTAATACACAAATATAATCTATATTTGTATTTCACATCTGAGGTCCCCTGCATATCTAGGTAGCATACAATGTGTAAACATTCAGCAGGTAATGTTTACTAAGAAGTAAACCAGAACTGGTTTGGATCCTGCAGCATCTAAATGGAATCAGGTAAAGAAATCCATAAGAAGTAAGCTGAGATCCTACAAAGTTTAGGGCTGGAAATGTGAAAAGACCTCGACGTAAATTGGCGCAACGTTTAAAGCTAGAGAAATGTCCAGTCAGCTTAACTGTAAAATGATTCAACCTTTTCTGAGCTATATGGATGGGGGGGGGGGGGGAGCCCTGTTCAATGCAGAGAGGGGGGCCTAGGATAGCCCCGGGATAGTTCAGCCTGTGTCCCCAGCCCAGTCCCGTCCACTCCCTGAGGTTGAAGGCGTGCGCCTCTCTTACCTTGCAGAGTAGCCACAAGTCCGGTGCTGATGCCAGAAATGATATCGCTGAGGAGCCATTCCTTGATCCTGTACTTGGGCAGCCATTCCAGAATGGGGAAGATGGTCTTGGTGACCTGGAAGGCTTTTTTCCTCGAACAGCTGCCAGAGACAAAAGGCTCACTGGCCGAAGCAGCCGCTGACACGCTCTGCCTCCCCGCCGTGGCCCCCCTCGCCTTGCCCAACCGTCCCCAGAGGGCGATGCGCGGGGCCGTTACCTGCAGGCTTTCTGGAGCCGCTCCCGGAGGGTTTGGGGCACCACCAGCTTCCTCTCGTTCTCCTCCTGGAAGGCCGCCTCGCTGTAGACGGGTCGGCTCACCACGTAGCGGCCGAGGTCCGGGAGCCCTCCATCCGCCCCGCCGCTCGCGGCCATGGCCGTCCTGCGCCTGCTGCAAAGGCAACGAGGGAGGCGGGCGGCCTTGCCAAAGCACGCCGCCCCCCACCCAGCCCACGCCAGGCAGGCAGGCAGGCAGGCAGCCGGCCAGCCATCCGGTACAGCGTGCCCTCCGAGCCAAGCCTACACTCGGACCTTTGCAGCCTGGGGCGAGGGCCGCTCCTGCCAGCTCCTTCCCACCCGCCACCTGGGCCAGCTCCCTTTCCGCCCGTGGCCCGAGCCGGCCGAGCGGCCGGGCAAGCGCCCCGCCGGAGCAGCGCCGGGAGACCCGGCTGCCCGCGGGCGGCTGTCTTTCTCTGGGGCAGGCGGGGAACGTCCGCTTTGCTCGCGGGCGGGGGCGGGCAGCGGGCGGGGGGCAGGCAGCCGGGCACCCGGCGGGCATCCCTCCCGTGCGCGGGCAGGTGGAGGAGAGCCGCTCCGGATCCCCGGTGAGGGGAGGCGCAGCCCGGGAGCCGCGGCGCGCGCGCCGTCCCTTCCCGGGGTCGCCACGTCCCTCCCCCGTCCCCTTCCCCTTCCCCTTCCCCGCCGCCGGGTCCCGGCCGCCCGGCCAAGCGCGGGGGCAGCGCCAGAAGCGGGGTCCGGGTCCGCGCCAGCGCTGTCCGAGGTCTGAAGCGCGCCGGGCTTCTCCGGGGCAGGGGCCGCGACTCCCCGCCTGCCGCCTGAGGCGCGGAGGGCGCGGAGGGGCACCGGGCCCTTACCTTCCTCGCCGGTCCCCGGAGCCCCAGCCTCCGGCCAGGCGGCCGACCCCGGCGCAGCGGCATTTATACGGCCATCGCGGCCTCGGACGCTTCGCCTTTATTTACAGGCAAACAGAGCCGTCCGGCTGCCGGCGAGAGGAGCGCCTGCCCGCCGCCGCCGCCGCCGCCGCCGCCCTCTCGGGCGCGCACTCGCTGCCCTTCCTCCCCGGCTGCCCCTGCCCCGCGCCTTGCGGGGCCGGCGGCGAAGGGCCGTCGAGCCACCGCCCGGGCACGGAGCGAGGGGGACCGGGCGGCGCGAAACCGACGACCCTCTTCCTCAGCCCCAGGAGACTGATGCGGAGCTGAAGGAGCAGCTGCCCCACGGAAGGGCGCTGCTATGCCCCCCTCCCGCCTCCCCCAGCTTTAAGCAGAGGCAGATCTTCTCGACGGTCCAGAGAGCCTTGGCCCCCTCCCCCCACCCCCCCGGGGCATGAAAAAATAAAAATAAAAAGTCGAAGCAAAGCAAGCAGCAGAATATGGATAAAAGCCGCCAGCCGTAACTTCTATTGTTCTTGAATGGTGATGGTGGTGGTGGTGGGGGGAGCCCAGGGACTAATTCTGAAGTCCCCGTTATGCTTGAAGACCAGGTCAAGTTAGATCTTGTCTCCCCACCCCTCAAATGGATGAGGAGATCCTTCATAGTATTTAATCTCCATTAGAAAAGGCCTCGTTTGAAAAAAAAAGTATTTGAGAGAGTGCCAACTTTAATGCTTGCCTGGATTCACCCTAAGCTAGATGATCACTCAGGTGGACCCCAAGCAGGGGTGTCCGGGGGGGGGGGTGTCAAAAAAGTCAAGAGAGCAGCCACAACCATACAGTTGAAGCCCTGACCCTTTTTAATGTGATTTTTTTTTCTTTACCTTTCCCCGTGAACACCCCTAGCTGTAAGCTATTTAGCATTTTAACATTTAAAACCAATATTGAACTGTGCTTCAGAATTGACTTTCAACATGGGCGTAATATATTCCTGGTACTGTTTAGCAGTCTGCAGATGGAAACTTCCAAAACACCCCCCATGCGAGTCCCACATAATGCATATCATAATAATCTGTGATGTAACCAGCGCACGGGGAACTGTTGCCAGGTGCAGTTATGCAAATGCACACTGTTGCACTCGGAGATCCAGAATCAACTGCGGGTCAAGGAGCACTTGCAGACGAGCTCTTTCACTAGGAGTGCAACTCAGCCTAGAACAGGCTGAACCACACACACTTCCAGAGCCCAGGGTATTTTTACGGACCAGAAGCACACCCAGATCCGAATTTAATTCACCTTCGTCCATCTCATTACTGAATCTATAGAATGATCAAAGGAAGCAACTGCTTTCTTGGGATTAGTGTGGCAAGGAGGATTAAAGCTGAGTGTTATTAGTATGTCTGTGGCATCTCATTGCAAAGTTCTCATCCAATTGTTTCATACAGATATTGAACAGCATTGGGAGCAAGATGGAATCTAGGCCAGTGGTCTAGACCAGGGCTTCTCAACCTTGGCAACTTTAAGATGGGTGGACTTCAACTCCCAGAATCCCCCATGCTGGCTGAGGAATTCTGAGAGCTGAAGTCCACACACCTTGAAGTTGCCAAGGGTGAGAGATACTGGTCTAGATGTTAAAAATAGCATTCCAACAACATCTTCTGGATGTCATCCTAGTGGAAAGACCAGAATAACAGAAAAGCAGAACCTAACAGGTCTGCCAGATACTGCAGGAAGACGCCGTGATGAATGATACCAAAAGCTGCTGAGAGGTCCTGGAGAACCGTAACACTCATTCCCCACCTTCTTCCTCCAATTCCCAGCACAGGTCTTAAGTCAAGGAAATCAAAATACTCTTGGTCCCATACTCTAGCGCAGTGATGGCAAACCTGTGACACTCCTGTCAAATGTGACATGCCACGACGTTTTGGGTGACACACCAGCATTCACCAACCCCCAACAACTATTCTGAGTTACCAGAGAAACTGAGTTTTACTCGTATTTCATTTTTGCAATTATTTGATGTTTCTTTATATAATACATACCACCACACTTGATTGGACTGTATTTTTTTTTTAATAAACGAGTATGTAAAGAGTATGAGTATGTTTCTGTTTAGGGTTCTCTTCTGTTCAGGGTTGTGTGTGTGACGTGCTAGCAAAGTCAAGTCAGGCATTTTCCAAATTTTTGACACGCCGAGCTGAAAAGGTTTGCCATCACTGCTCTAGCGAAAAGTCTGACGCGATGCATACTCCCCAGAGCCAGGCACAGCCAATATCAGAGTGAAAAAATGTTATATGTATGCATGTGTTCTGCATTAAACCTTTGGCTGCCCCCTAAATCAATGTTACAGCCAGGAGAGTGTCACATTCATGACACCATAACACTGCATTTTGCCCAGCTTCCCATTGTTTATTTTGATATGTAAATCCATTTCAATTTCTGAGTTCAATTCATTCAACTGTTTTAAACATGGAGTGGAAACTAGTTCCTTGAAAGCTTACTGCATTCTCAGAAAGCTGTCCTGGGAGATGCTGCTACCATTCTCCACCATTATGAACCTTTTCCCGCAATGCTGAGTTACTAGAGAATTGAGCACATGGAAACCCCTGTTCTGGCTGCTGTCTGACCAAACTGAACGAGCCATATAATGGGAATAACCTTGTTCATCAACAAAATCCATATAGGCCCTTTGTCTTTCTTGTTTCTTCGTAATAACGAATCCCAAGTACTTTAGATTTTTGTGAAAAGAGTAACTTGAGAGTAACATGAGCAGTTGCTAGTGATCATAAGCAGGGCATTACCGGTGCCATTTTACTAAATGTATGATGTATGGAAAAGTTACTGCCAATTCATTGTTGCTTTGCTGTTGTTCAGTTTAGTAACTTTCAATCGAGAGCTTTACAGATGACCTTTCATAACAATTTATTTATTTGCAACAAGTTTATGCTACCCATATCATCGTGCTGCCAGGATATGGTACTTTAGCAAGTCAAAGTTCATACTTCCCAATGCAAGCAACATTACCATTCCTCTTTTTCTCAAATTCTAGCAATATCAAATTATCTGTGCTATATTACCATAGATTTTTTTTTAATCTACCTACCTACCTACTAATCAGGAACTAGTCCCTGAAACAGGTTTAATAAATGAGTTTTAAAAAGTCATCATTTGATTAAACAAATGAATAGAAGCGTAACACTGCACTAGAATTTCTCCTATGGTAGTAGCTTGTGCCTTTCCTGTTTATTTAATTAGGCCTTATATTCTGGTGAATTGCCCCAAAAGAAAGTATCTTGAAAAATAAACACCCAGGAAAATGATAACTTAGTTAGGATATTGTTCATAAGGTAACTTGTATTAAATGCAATTTATCTCACAACACGGTGACATAAGAATATCACTTTTATCATTTTTTTTGTTCAATGTATTCTAACGCCTTTGCTTCTTCTCAGCATTATTTATTTATTTATTAAATTTGTATGCCGCCCATCTCCCCCAATGGGTGATTCTATTTAATATAGAATTCATAATTTAGCACTGTACGATGCAACACAATCTCAGACAAAATTAATATTATTTTCTTAAAGTTTAGGAGACTTACACATGAAGGTTTTTGGAACTGTAATTGGTTCCCATCCCAATAAAGAACAGTAGATTTGACATCCTGTTACCAATAGTATATTCTCGATTAGTAAAGAACTGTGTTTCCCTTTCAGTTTGTTCTCTTACAGCATGCCATGTAGATATTCAGCAGCAACCAGTTACAGTTCTAAATATTTGTTTTATTTTAAAATAAATTATTTCTTTTTTTTTACACAGCGTATCCCAGGCAAACCTACTGCCTTGGAACTCTGGAACTTTGTATCCAACTAATTTTGTCCAACTCATTTCCAACATAATTACTTCAGGGTTACAAGAATGGTTCCTTTATGAAGACCAAACAAAGCTTAAACATCTCTTTATTAAGAAATGAACATCCAAGTAAAATAGTGACACAAATGTGGAAAAGGCCACCCATTCAGATGGGAATAAGGAAAGCAACGAGCTGGATTCAGGCTTGCATTCAGCAGAGTTCCACTATGTTAATGGAAGGGAATGAGAAAACACCTTTCAACAATTTCTGTTCCAAACTCCCTTTGTAAAGCTGCTCAGGAAGGTTAGGAGATCCTCTGGAGCAGCATCAGAAGTGGTGCTAGGGAGTGTTCCCCTCTCTTTAATGTAAAGCCTCTGAGGTATCCAGGTTCCATGTTTTGGGAGAAATGTGTCCAAATCCAACCCAGCATAAGTACAGAATAATTAATCTCAGAAAATGCACAGCTTGATAAACATTACATAAATGTTCTTCAAAAGCATTATCTATTGTAAAACATAAGATATTGGCAAATACCTATGCAAACTCTTGAACAGATATAAGTGAAGAATTACAGATTGGAACAAAACTTGCATATCTCTTTCAATGTATAAAAATAAAGTACACAGTGATCAAACATCTTTCTCCAATATGACTTTGGACAGGAACTCCCAAAACGGCTGTATCAGCCAGTAATTTGAGGAATTGTAATCTCAACAAACCTGGAAGACACCTGGCCGGGCAAGGTTGCTTTGAACCAATTTCATTATTTTTACCGATTGTCTAATTGTATGGTTATATAAGTAATGTCACTATGTTAATTCTTATACTGACCAAATTTGATGACATTCCTGATCATTTCTAACAAGGTGGATTAATTCATCGTAATTTTATGCTTGAAGTAATGTATAAAGCATTTTCCACATTAAAACAATACTTGGTATTTAAATCCTCTTTTCGTTTCAGAGTACCGGGTAAGAACATTTTAAAACGATTTATATCATCCTTTTATGATTAAAAAGATAACACATGTTGTGCTTTCAATATATCACTTATTGGATCCAAAGAAATCACTAGTTCCTTGCAGCCAAAGAGGTGTAGATGTGGTTTTTGAACAGCAATCCACTGTATGAACTCATTAGTATTTTGTAACCAAACAGAGTTTGTGACAAGGAATCACTGCACTTTTGGCGTGACTAAAAGAGATTTGGCAAAAACACTGCTGCAAAATAAAATATCTGGCAACTGTTAAATTGTGATGTTTCAGCAATAAATGCAGTACAGTAAATCTCTCTTAAAAGGAAACAAAGTTTTTCCATATGTACCTGTAAAGCAAAAATGAAACAAACAGTTCAGGTTGATGCAGATATCCTTGTTATGCTTTAAAGGTCTTTCTTATTAGAGTCTTCATTTCTTTGGTGCTGTAAAGACAAACAGGTAGATGTATGGAAAAATGAGTATAATTTCATATATGGTAATTTTCATTGCAAAATGACTACAGGTTTAATCAATTTATTAAAGTATATTGTTTCTGCATCCTGGGAAATTTCATCACACAGATGGAGAACAGCCTTCATAATACACCTGGTTTCAGTGAATTTTAATACATACCAAAGGGAGAAGAAGTAAAACTTGAGCTTTAGAGGTAAAGTCTGATAATGAAGACTGAGCACATAAATCATAAACTGCATATCACAGAAAGACTGAAATTCACTGTGAATGAATTTCCCCTATCTCAAAAGGATTTTAGCTATTTACTAAGATGCATTTCTCATTTCTGTATTTCACACTGCATTGAATCCAATATATTTTATCTAAGGAGTTTTTTAAGAAAGCAAATTCAGTAGCTCTGAGGGTTCTCCCTTTTTCCTTCTCCCCCACATTATGATGCTAGGAACACCGTGTTACTAAGATATTAATGAAGTTAACTCTGTTTAAAATAGGCTTCATTCCAACAAGTGTTCTAAATACATTAAGGGATTGAGTTCCCATTATTCTGAAAGCGGATGTTGAATCATAACATGAATTAAAAATGTCTTTATGAACGTTGTCTTGGATCACACACGTCTCATTTTAAAAAGTTCTGCCTTACCAAATCAGATGCCTCTGCCTCCTACCTGTAGTTTTTCATGTTGTTTTACAAGAAGATCATATTCTTTTTTAAGCTCTTCAGACTGCTTCTTAACAGCAGTTATTTCATTTGTTGTTTTGTGGAGAGCTGTAAGACATAGGCATGATATTACTCAGCACAAGTAACTGCATTTTTACAAAACCTCTGTACATTAAAGGATACAATTTTCAAAAATAAAATTACATTTTTTTTTAATGGGGACGAAACTGGCAAGGGCTTTCAGACAGATGGCAAAAGATGAATTGAAGTTTGAATAATTCTAATTGCTCAGGAATAAACAAAGAATATTTGACAAATAATGCATTTTATCTGAAAGGTCAGAGCAATTTCAAAGAAATTGGAAAACTGCTACACACAAGAAGATAGAGGGCAGGAAAGGTAGTTTCACAGACTGAGAAAAAGAAGTGGAGAGGAGATAAGAGTATGATTTTTATATAATTATATATTTATATAATGGTACACACTTGAAAGTACTAAACTGTATTTGTGAAGCCTTCTTTTAAAATGCATAAACTCTGTTTAATAGACCATTTGGGGGAGAGTATATGATAAATCGTCTACAAATGACTTTGTTTACATTAATCCGTGTCATTGTGTAATTAGGCAAACGACATAATTACATCAGTTATGTAATCACATGATTACACAGATTACATACATTTATGTAAATGATACTGTATAATTTACATGAATCGTCCAGGCTACTTTGATAACATATTTGTCCCTTATTTGGTTATGGAAGAAAATGTTGTCTGTTGTATTCAAATTCTGTTAATAAAGATTCACTACATAACAATTTAAGATTTGCCAGAGGATGGTATTAATTTCAACAGTAATTCACTATTAAAAAAGTTATTTATGTTAAAGAAAGTGCCATAATAATAGATTGCGAAACAGTTCTTTTTGGTAACTTGATCCTACAGTAACGAATTATTGTATGCTTTATAGAGGACAGGCAAAACCCTTTGGTTGTAACTAAAAACAATCCTATCTCTAAACATAACCAAGATATCCAGAGATAGTTGCACATTCACTACATTGTTATTCTGTTTTGACAAAAATATACTTGTGGCAAGATGGGTGAGGTCTTCTAAGTAGAAGAATGTCAAAGTCCAGCATACAAGAAATCTTTAGCTTTGGGCTGTGACTGTAAGATCATGTTCTGAAGAGGATGAGCATCCATATGAGTTACACAGAAAGTGGCCTCAGCTCACTGATTGCTTTAATACTCCAAAAAACATCATTTTTAAAAATACCACCACTCCTCTTTCACCAAGTAAAATGATCCATGGAGAGCATAAAGGCAATGTTTCCAATAGAATCTCTACCATCTTTTTTTCCTGGAGACAAACAGCAACACCACCAACCAAACCACTGAAATTGAAACAGAAGTGCTTTGAAAGTATTGATTCAGGCTAACTCCTCCCCTGCAGTTATTTAAACTTTGGAAGTTCACACAAAAGTGGCAGAAGGCTGCATATGAGTTGGCTTATCTCATATTTTCATGTGGCTAAAAGATTGTTAAGTATCCTAGATGGCCGTCCAGCCTCCACTTTGAAGACAACCAATGAAAGGAAGCCCACTGCCTCTCTGGTTTTACTGTTTAATTACCTTTACAGTCAGTTTTTTTCCCTAACATTCAGTTGGAATCTGCCAGTAATTTAAATCCATTTTTTTTTTTTAAATGTTTCAAGAATTGTAAACTGCCTAGAGTTGCTGGGATTCGGGCTGCATATATATTTAATAAATTCTCTTCTTCTTCTTCTTCTTCTTCTTCTTCTTCTTCTTCTTCTTCTTCTTCTTCTTCTTCTTCTTCTTCTTCTTCTTCTCCTCCTCCTCCTCCTCCTCCTCCTCCTCCTCCTCCTCCTCCTCCTCCTCCTCCTCCTCCTCCCCTCCCCCAGGTGCAATCCCAAAACATCTGGAGCACCACATGAACATCATCAACATTGATAAAATCACCACCAGTCAACTGCAGAAAGGCAGCTTTACTTGGAACAGCTTATATCCTGCAACGATGGATTAACACTGCCTATCCCAGGTCCTTGAGGACTCAATAGGTGAAACAAAATGCCAAATCAGTCTAAACATTTGGCTCACTGTGTGACCAACCATAACAATAATTATTATTATTCTGTGTCTTGTACTCTGCAGTAAGAGAACACATCTTGACCTTCTTTTATGGGACTTCCTTTAAAATATTTGAAGAGCACCATTCTAAACATCTTTTACTTCTTTTTTCTAAGTGAAGAACTCTGCATTTGTCAATGTTAACGTTCATTCTGTTATTCTCAGCCTACTTCTCCAACTATCAAGTTTATTTTGAATTTTAATTCTTTTCTCTTGGTATTAGCTATCCCATTTATTTTTTTTTAATCCACAAATTCAATAAACATTCCCTTCATGTCTGATTCCAAATCATTAATGAAAATATTGAAGAGAAGAGGAGCTAGGTCTGGTACAATTTTCAAGCCAGTAATATACAGTATCCATTTAATGTCTTTCTTAAATGTTCTTCTAGCCTACTTAGAAGCTGTTGGACTGACCCATTTATCTTTCCTGCTGTAAATGTTGCCTCAATGCCTACTAATCTATCCATCCTTCATAAAGGGTTCACAATCATAACCTCAGAACAACACAAGGCATGGTGACACTTAAACAAAGGTCTTATATTAATTCATACACAAACACATACACCTGAACTGAAAACTTTACCAACAGAAGGCTAGCTTCTGACTTTTGAGAATAAGAGTATACTAAAGTATGACATATGATCTGATTTATATATCAAGTTATCTCCTTGGTGATTTAAAACTATAGACTTAGAAAATTTTAAGAGCAAAATGTCCAGGTTTTCCATGATTCTTGTTTGTGGGGACAGTGGGATATCTCAGAAGAAGCCACAATCTAATCCAATCTCTTTGTGCCTTAGAGAAGTAAATTAATAATACTGTTCAACATTTAGAAGATTAAAAAAATCTTTTAATTTCCATGTCTGAGCCAAGTTAAAATTTCAAATATGATATTTTCCTGACTGAAAACAGCACTTACAAATTACAAGCATTTACAGATAATTTTCTTTTGAATTTTCTAAAACTATTTTCAGATTTTGACTATAAAAACAATTTTGTTGTTATAATGTTGTATATTAAATTGTTTCATAACTATCTAAACCACCACAGGAAACTGTATAGGAAGAAGTTCATCTCAAGAACAATGTTCTTGTTATGTTTATTTTGTATACAAACCACGTCTGTTTATAAGAGCCGGCAAACATTGTGTAAACTTTACTTTCCCTTCCTCATTCCAAATCTTATCATCTTTCTGAGAATCCCTTATGCATGCAGAGGTGTGTGATCAAAACTTCTGTAAGTTCTCGTGTGCATCCACACGTCTGTGAAAATGATTATAATTACTGCTACTAAGTAGTTCTAATACATACATTTGGCAGTAATACTTTGCATATATTATGGCTAATATTATTTTCATCCTGGATAAAGGGGAAAAAAAGATATATTCAACATTCAAATTCAAACTGAATTTGAGAGAGGTATTTATTAATATTATATGCCCCCTTTTCTTCAAGAGGTCACACCCTGCATTCCTTCTTTCAGTTCTTTTTCCATAATAATACTTTTGCCCATGTTGCTTTTTTCAATCATACACAGACAGCTCTTCGCTATGAAGTTCTAATATATTATTACTGAAAAGAGTTAATGAATAGATATTAGATCTACAGAATTGTATTGATAGAACAAAACTATAATCTTTACCATTCATAACAAGTATGTCACAAAATACTGAAGAACAAAATATTAGATCTGCTTTAAGCAAAGCTAGTCTTGTAAATAGTTCATAGCTCCTTAATATACAAAATCAAAGTTAATTAAGTTCGATAAGCTTAATCTAGATTTATTGGGTCATTATGTTTCTTTGCCTAAACTTTTCAAAAACCCAATTTACATTGAAGAGTGATTTCTGAAAAATCACCTTCCATTTCCCAAATGTCCTTTGTCATTTTTTCAACCACATCTTACCGTAGCTCCACATTCTGTGCTCAAATTTCTGTATCAGTATCTCACAGTTAATTCTTTTTAGAGGATTTTTGCTTCCTTTGCTGGTGTTTGAAATGCTGATGTTTGGAAAACTCCACTGGCTTAAGACTTTATTCTGTTTGATAGTTATACTGACTTTTGACAATTGTTTTGAGATTTAATTTGAAAATTAACGTTTGCCTTCAGAAAACATTATATTCTCTATGTAGCCAAAGATTTAATACATTTTAGTTGCCTGATCTTCACAAGGTCAAGCAATATTATTCATTTCAGCAGTAAACACCCTAGAAGTTTCATAAATCTTGCTAGATCCAGAAAGAGCATGCAGAATCAGGAAAACTCTCTCTGCAGTGCTATTTTATTAAGACAACCTAAGTTGAACAAGGAAGCTAATAAAAAGATTGCGTTATCATAGTCATGATTTTGGTTTTCTTGAAGCAACCTCAAAAAATTTCTATACATCTATCCTATCCATTGCAAAACAGATCATACCAAAATAAGGACCTGACCCTAGAATTTATCACTGTGTCCCTAATAATTCTGCATCGTTGGTTTTTCATTTTCTTGCATGGCTCAACTATAACCAGCTGTGCGGTCCTTTATTGAGAAGCAGCTTCTGAACTTCTCAACAGCTAGGTAAACTATGTTTTAATACTACATTTTAGGGCTTCTATCTACTTGCCAAAATTTATTTATTTATTACATCTATATGCTGCCTGACTGCCAACAACTCTGGGTGTCTCACAAGTAAAAGCATTTTAAAAAATACAGTAAGACAGAACAATAAGGAATACAGGTAGTCCTCGAGTTACAACAGCAACTGGGGCCAGAATTTCCATTACTAAGCGATGCGGTCGTAAATCATGACTGCATCACTGAGCAATGGCAATCTCTGCAGCCCCAATTGCCATTGTTAACTGAATTGCAGAGGTCATTAGGCGAGGACCTCCTCACAACAACCAAAATCAGTGGGAAGCCGGCAGGAAGTTGCATGTCCCATGTGGCTTGCAAGCAGGCTGGCAGACAGGTAAGTGGCTGCTGCCAGGTGGGAGAGGGCATGTGGGGGTGTGCGGGTAGCTGGAGCAACGCAGTCCAAATGCAGCAAAGCTTGGAGTGGCTGCTGCCAGATGGAGGGGGTGTGTGAGGGGCTAATGCAGCACGAGTGCATGAAGCTTCGTGTCAGAACCTTGCAATCAATTAACCGTCCTGCTAAATTGCTTGCTTCATTTCTGCCATTACAAAGAAAAGAGCAGGGGGAGAAGAGTTAGTAGGTGAACCGTTGGGCACAGCTGGACTGTTATCTGTTTCTCAGGAATGCCCAAGGCCGTACCAGCATGGGACCAGGAGAGAACCAGTCACATGCGCAAGAGAGGCTGTGAGACAGAAGGGGGGCGGTGAATTGGGAAAGAGGATAAAATCAACTTTGGTGTGTGTGGGCTTTAGTTTCAGCAATGCTCTAGAACTGTGCACTACTTCTCAATAAATGAACTTTTCTTTGAACCTACATCAGTTTCAATGAGAGTTGCTTTTGTTGGGAACTGAGCATTGGAGTTTCTTACACTTGGGTGGTTGCTGCCGGGTGGAGGAGGGAGCAAAGGAAGGAGGGGGGAGATGCAGTGAAGCTTGAGGAGGCCTGGTGAGGCTCAGGGAGATGCTCAGGGATGTGCAAGTGGTGGGGGAGGCCTGGTGAGGCTCAGGGAGGGTGCCTAGGGGTGCATGGGGGTGCAAGGGAGGCATGGGGAGGCTTGGGGAAGATGCATGAGGGTGTGAGGGAGGCACGGGGAAGATGCGCAGGGGTGCGTGAGTGGCCAATATGAGCGTAGAGGGCCTGGGGAAGGTGTACGGATGAGGGAGACTTACCCCAGTGACTTGCAACCTTCCCTGCCGGCTTCCCCACTGACTTTCTGGGGACGCCAGCACGGAAGGTCACAAATGGCAATCACATGATCGTGGGGCACTACAACTGGCTGTAAGTGTGAGCCAGCTGCCAAGCTCCCAGATTGCAATCACATGACCACATGACTGCTGGGACAGCTGGAACTCTGAGGACTGGTTGTAACCACCATTTGTTCAGCGTGTTGTAACTTTGAACAAATGGTCATAAGTTGAGGACTACCTGTAACAGATAGCAAGATGACAGAAATTGGACTAGAATGAAAAAAAGAAACACACAAACAAACCAAGGGGGGGGGGCTCACTAAAGGCCTGTTACAATCTTTCTTTTAGCTATAGCTGCATACATTGTTGTTAAAATAATAGAAGCAGGTTGCAACCTATTTGCTAGAGGGAGCAATGTATTTTGCATCGTACATGACAGGGAACAAAATGTTTTGCATCTGTGATTCTATGCAAAGTATATTTCCTTAAGCAATATAGTATTTCAAAAAATACCTTCTGTACTTTTCTTTAATTCTGCTTTTAACTGTTCCACTTCTTGGACTAGCTTTTCATTTTTTACCACAGACAAATATTCACCAGTAGAATTTTTAACTTTCTTCAATGACTGCCAAAAGAAAAAAAAATCAGTTCTGTTTCGTTTCAAGTTCAGCACATTCCTGCATCTGCTCACATTCAGTGGGACAGTGGAAGAAGGCACTTCATTATCCTGGAGCTGGCTTCAGTTTAAGTAATTCACTCTACCAAGAACATTAACCAAGCCATGACACTGGAGATAATAGCTTTAGCCAAGGCTGGCATCTTACATAAATGTATTATTTTGACTTTCTTGTTGGTAGGTATTAATTTATAATACTGTAAGTTCTTTTACCAAAGGATGGAGTCCCTGTAAAAACAGGCATGACTGATAGAACAAAGGCATTAAGTCTTACAATGTCTTCTAAGGTCTTCTAAGAAACTCAAGAAACAAGAGCCAAACTGTTATGAAACTCTTATGGAAGAGGTGGGCAATTCACAGAATGCAGACAACCCTATAACTTCTTGTTCCCTCCAACCACCCTGAGAGTACACTGCTAGGTTTTGCAGAAAAAAGGGTCAAATTTTGGCAGAACATTTTTTTTT
Source organism: Python bivittatus (assembly GCF_059951505.1). Taxonomy (NCBI): domain Eukaryota; kingdom Metazoa; phylum Chordata; class Lepidosauria; order Squamata; family Pythonidae; genus Python; species Python bivittatus. The sequence goes on along the minus strand of NW_028277029.1, from coordinate 5,358,885 downwards.
CTTTTTCTCTGACAAGCTTCCAATTTCCATCCTTAACCTCCCCTCCAAAATCACTGCTTTTTGGTTGACTTTGGAGTTTTCAGATTTTTAAAGTGAGAATAGAAGGAAGAGGCTCCAGGGAGATAAATGCTCCCATCCCCAAGCTTAACACATGAAAAGGCACCCAAAATATAGCAACCTCAGTCACTTTTCAAGCAAACTAGAGGGGTTTAATGGTGGGGATGGAAACACATTGCTCTCATTCCCATTAATCCCCCCATATCAGGAAAAAATGGAGGAAAAATTTAGCTCTGTCCCTTTTGGTGATGCAATCATGTCACCAGATGACCTCCTACTCACCCCTCTAATAGGATATCCAAGATGGATTATATGGGGTGACACAATAGGGCTTTGAATAGGAATAGCCCCCTTTTGTAGCACATAGGAAAGCCCATTCAGGTAACCTTACTGAACGCTTCAAGAATTGCTACAGACCACTTCACTATTGGAAACACTTCTAGTTTGGAATTGCTTTCAAGTCTTTTGAACCTTTTTAACTGGCATGGGAAATTAAAGCTCACACAGTGATACTTGAAGCACACTCCCCTATTTACACTTGTATCCTTCATTGGAGAGGTCCTCTGACATGCCTCGGGACACTACTATGCTACCAACCCCCTTTGAGACTGTAACTACTGAAACAAGGGAAGGGAAGACAGAAGGAGAAACTGTGGTTCTCCAGTGTCTTGTAATCTGAAATTAAACAGGAACAGAACTAGGAGTGCAGAAATTCTCCCATAGGGGAAGAACAAAAGGAAAATCCAGTCTATCTTCTGTGAGTGGGAGAACAAGCCAGTCCAGAGTAGAGGTAGTCCTCAGTTAACTATTGTACTTGGGACTGGATTTTCTGTCGCTAAGCAATGTGATTGTAAAGTGCAATGTCACATGACTGCAGTGCTTAGTGACAGCAGTTCCAGCACTTCTGGTTGTTGTCATTAAATGAATCCCGCGCCGTCATTAAGTGCAACATCATGTGGTCACCATTTGAGACCACTTGTGGCTTCCCCATTGACTTTGCTTGTTGAAAGCCAGCAGCGAAGGTCACAAATGGTGAGCACATGACCGTGGAATGCTGTGACATTGTAATTGCGAGTCAGTTGCCAAATGCCTGGATTGTTATCAAATGACCATGAGAATGCTACAACAGCTGCAACTATGAGGACCAGTCATAAGTATTGCTTGTTCAGTGCCGTAGGTTTGAATGGTTGCTGTACAAGTTGTTGTTAAGTGAGGACTACCTGTATCTTCCTCTGCTATAGGAAAACAAATATATGTTGTCCTTATATTAATTTAAATAAGGGGATGAACACAGATCTAATTACGTAGCTATTTTGGAAAAGACAGGCCAATTTCTCTTTTGTTTAAAATTGAAAGCTGACTTGAACATGAAAACTGGACTGCACCTCCAGGTCAGAAATCTCACAAAGCATTCCTGTGCCCTCACAGTTATTCTCTGGATTCTAGTCATAATACAGAAACATAACCAATCAATGAATCAATCAATCAAAAATTGTTTATGGTCCAAGATCAAACACAGTAAAAGACTAGTAGTACAATAACTATAAAAAGGAATTTTAAAAATTGTGAGAAAATCCTAAAACAATTAGCAGCTAACAATAACGCGAGGAAGAAACCAGATCGGTTTTAACAGCTGTAGCTATGGGTAAGAATTTTTAACCTTCTTAGAGGTTTCTGAAGAGTGGTCACCCAGGAAAAGGATAATGGTCTCCTGGTCACAATGGCAATTAGAGTTGTTAACAATTGGGGGTATTAAACTTGATCTTCATTGAGCGTACAATGGACATTTTAATATCACATGTGAGACAGACTCTACCTCTGAGTCTGAACAGAAACAAGTTTGGCTTTCGTATAGGAGGTTTATATATTTACCAGTTGTTGCCCTAATAGGCAGTGCCCCATTTGGGTCAAAGTAAATACTCTCCTATGTGGAGTGTGTGTGTGTGTGTGTGTGTTTGTGACTTCAAGTCAGTGTTGACTTCTGGCAACTGCCTGGACTAGTTCCTGCAGTTTTCTTAGCAAGATTTCTGCCCTTGCTTACTTATTCCTAGGACTGAGAGAAAAGGACTGACCCAAGTTCACCCAGCTGGCCTTGTGCCTATGTCGGGACTAGAATTCAGTCTCCCCATTTCTAGCCTGGTGCCTTAACCACTACACCAAACCAGCTCTCTTACGTGGAGCATATAAGATGTTCAAAGAAGTATCTAGGGATAGTCCAGGAAGGAGGAAGAATTGTTGTTATAAAAGGGACGGGAGACTTTGGTTTTGCCATTTTGGATATCTAGATCCCAAATCCTCTGCTGTAGTTCAGCCAGGGTTTATCAAGTCCCACAGCAAGTGTGCTGACAGAGACTGCAATATGCCAAATCATCATTAATTTGTTTTCTTAGGATAGAAGAGAACCTATCCAGCAAGGTGAGATGGACTAAGCAAGTTTCACAATATAATCTAAGATGACAAAATCTTAACTGGGCCCAGAAACATACTTAATACAGAAACAAAACCAGTTACCCAGGAAACATACTTGCTGCAGTCTTTCATTCTCTTCCAAGCAGTTCCGGGCAACTTCGTTGCTGTTTGCTATTTCCACTTTCAGAACAGCCTCAGCTTCCATCTCTTTTGCCAATAAAGTGATAAGGGAAACAGTACGTCTCAGTACACTTTGGGAAACAAAAAAGCCACTAATTCATCAGCACAGCCAAAACACCAACCGATAATTGTTTTCATAAGTTTTTACTAAAAAAAGCTAAGGAAACGTTTCACTTTCTATGACTTTAAAATTGACTTTATGTTGATTTTTAAATTAAAAGATAATATTTTAGAGATTTTTTTTTTTATTAGCCATCAGAGTTTACTGCCACGTAGAACCCTGAATTGTACAAATGTCTCAGAAGTTATTTGTTGCAACTTAAACATCAGAGGTTTCCAGATGAATTACAATGCATTTGCCATTAAGTTTAGAATGAGGTTGGCAACGTTTGTGGATAGCAGCAGCACATTTTAAAATTTTAATTCCTTCGTTTTTGGCTTTGGTCTGTGGGGGATGCCCTACGAGCCAGTGATAACATCACGAGGAATGCTAACAAGTTTGATCCATTTGCAGGAGATACAGATATGAGGGGTTTTAAAGTGCCTGATAGGCATGTTAAACCTCATGGAGGCTTAATGCATCCGCTTTACATCTTTATTTTACATAAAAGCAAAAGTGGTTTTGATCTGAGGTGGCACTAGAGGCTATGTGAAAGGTTGTGGATTGTTCGCTTCTTTAAAGTATAATTTATGGCAACGTCATTCTCATATGTCACTTTTGTCGACATTCTTAGTTCTGCCTTATCGGGAAAACTACCTTTATTGCAATAAAGTTTGCATTTCGCCATGGCAAGATCAGTACTAAATCATACTGAGAGCAATCCCACACCACCCACATCAGAAGTGGTGATACATTGCCGTTATATAGATGAAATGGCTGTTGAATTCAAAGTATGCACAATCCATGAAGGGAACAAAATGCAATATATTAAAAATGTGGACTGAAGTATAAAATAAAGTTAAAACAGCATTTTTTGCCTGTGCCGCTCACTGACACATCTCAGAAGCTTTATATTGGAAAGCTCATTAGAAACCCATGTGGAATTAATCACTTGAAAGTAGTATGAGAATGTACATGCTTTCAAGAAATTTAATGGCAAGTCTTCCATATGCAGAGAAACTAAATATATTATGGACAATCTTTTCAACTAATTGTTCTATCACTGCCTTCTGTAGTGCAGTATTCTAAGAAGACTATGCCGGTTCAGAAGACAGGTGTTTTTTTTCTGGATTAAAAGTCAAGAGACATTTTTCTTTTAATATAATTGATTTTATTAATATGTATTAGTCATATGCATGAACATCTGCTGTTCTTTATTTTACTTAACTTACCCAATTCATTTATTTATGCTTTAGAAAATGTTGGTCTGTGCCATTCTTATACTTACAGCCAAAGAAAAAGGGAAAATCCTGATATATAAAGATTTCGTTGCGACCTAAAAAGTTTCATATGAACGTGATCAAATGCACTGGGGGTCGCGTGTGTAGTTTCTTCAGTTAAATGAACGTTTGAGTACTTCCTCACTTCTCTTACTGCATCTGTGAGCATAAACAATATATATAATGATTGCGCTTGCTTTCTATTATCTCCTTACCTACTAGTTCAGAGTATATCTACACTGAGAAGTACATAGCATAGTTTAATAATCAGGCCTCAGAAAATAGATTTATATTTAAGCATTAAAATTAATAGCTACTGAAATGAAATATAAAGTCCATAACTTTCCTTGGATATTTTAATATTAAATTCTCTTTATAGTTACGTACTTTAAATAGATGATTTTTATAATAAGGGCTAAACAACATAAACGTGTACATCAGCAGTGAAATATATCCAGCCACAATGAAACATGTATCCAACATCATAACCGAAAATAAAATCAACACAATATTTAGCGATAGCTTTAAAATAGCCCTCAAAGAAAACTAAATCAAAGTTAGCAACAAGCATTGTACAATTCCTCTAAAGCAGCCTTTCCCAATCTGGTGTTCTCCACACATTATGGACAACTCATCTCTTAATCCCTGGCTGCTGAACATGCTGGCAGCAGCTGGTGAGACTTGCAATCCAAACTTCTAGCAACCACTAGATTGAGAAAAATTGTCCTAAAGATACCCATCTCCAGTAATTATCTGTTTTTCTCATAGTTCAAAAGTAACTACAGTAGAAATAGTGCCCCCTGCTGATTCTTCAAAAAACTTTTCTTGCCATAAATGTTCCATTAGATGTTCTATGCCAATCTTAATTAAGTTTTGCTATCTGATAATAGGAAAACATCATTCGCCTCTTGTTCAATTGATTTTGTATGATATATTGCCTATTGTTTCTTCCATCTGCAGCAAAATCAATCTTTAGGCAATAAATACAATCTCCACACTTTATTTGTTCACTTGTTTCACATCCAGTTCATATTAATGGCCACATGCAAAATTGATTTTCTACTTACCAAGAAATAAAACAATTAATATAACTATAATAGTAAGGAATGCCTTGTTCCAATAGTTTGAAATTTTATTCCATATAGGGATCGTAAAAATCTTATTCCATCTATAAAACAGAATCACATTCCAAGAATTAGTATACGAACGTCCCATTATGCAAGCCTTTTCAATGTGTATCACAAAATTGCCTGAATTATTTTTCAAGCACTTGCTGATAATATGGGAAGGACTGATATAAAAATACACATGAAAAAGTTCAGGACCTGGACATCTCCATGACTACCTTTTTCCAGTTAAACCGGCCCATCCTACTAGATTTAGTAGGGCTGACATGTGCCAGGTCCCATCAATAAAACTACCATCTTAAGAGACATGGCCACCCGTGTCCTTTGGAATAGCAATCCCCACCCTTCTGAAGTTCACACATCTGCAGCCTTGCTGTAATTTAGGAAAGCCCCCAAAACATAGCTTTTTCAGTAGGCCCTGGGGCAGGATGGTGTGTGTCCTCGCACTGATACTGAGCTATCACTTCCTTGGTACTTATTGTATTTTCCTTCCTCAGTAGGGTAGTTAATACTGGTTTTATTATCGGTTTGTTTTCTCTTGAGTTTTAATGTCTTTAATGTATTATACAGCACCTAGAGTTGCTCTGGCAATTGAGGTGGTTTTTCAATTGAGTAAAGTTAATAAATTAAGTAGGATTACTGGATTCAAACTCTGGGAGGGGGCTGTGTTCAAGAGTTGTAGAAAAGTGAGAAATTTTATTGGGGTAGCTCTGTCCACACCAGCTGCTGTGATAGTACCCTGTGAAATTCAGATCCAGTCCCATCAACCCTACTTGTTGTAGCAAATGAAACCAGGTATCTTTAGCGTCTAGATTTAATGACATTCATGTACCGCCTCCAGTTCTTCTTAAAGCTTTATTCAAATCATAACATCAGCTATCCTGTTGGTACAGGACAGACACTGTATTACCAAATACTCATCTCTGAATTCCTAATGTTAACTTAAGGCAGTTGTGTTCAAACAGCTGGTTTCCGGATATGTCTAAGCATGTAATTTATGCACGATTAATTGGACTGAGCCTTAACAATGCTATGAAAGATCTGTTTCACAGTTAACATATATGTGGCCTAGAGCACCAAGATTACTGGGAAGAATCAATGAAATGCTGATATTTGTTCAGGGCTTATCGTCAACCTCCTTTCCTCTTTATATATTATACTTAGAAGGCTTGTTTAGAGTTTCTGGTTAAAAGAAACTTTTTGGGCTAAATCAGTCAGATTTAGCTTCTGTAAAACTTATAAGGTAGATGCCTGTTTCTTGACCTGCTTTGTTTAAAAACATATAAAAAATAACACAAATAAAATGTGCTGTCCTTGATAGCTGTTATAAAATTCTGGAGGCTCTGATTATACACATTATATACATTATGTACTGTAGAGAGTTTCAAACACGAACATTTTTATTTTTACAAGGTATATAGGTCATCTCTCCAGTATCAGTGGGAGTCATAAATAACCATAAAATATTATAAATAGGTCATGCCAAGATAGGCTTTGCAGAAATCTAACAATTGCAAAAGATGCAATGGAAACTGCTGACAACTTGCTTGTTAGGGGAGAGGAAATTATTTCAGAGGAAGAAAGTATTTGATCTTAGTGATGGGGAAATAAGTGTGTGTGTGTGTGTGTGTGTGTGTGTGTGTTAGCCAGGGGAAATTCAGCTGCAATTTATCTTACTGCAAATTAGTGGCAACCACTAACTCGAAAACTACTGCCAATTCATGCTATCAACTTTTCAATTAATTTTGCCCCAGACCTACATTGGGTATTTCTGTCTATTTCAAATGGAACAAAGATTGTGGGTCCCTGGATTACCAGGTTTGGAGCTCCCTAGTCGTATAAATTCATTAAGCTTCGGAGACCTGAAACGTAACTGTTTTAAAAATACACAGATACGAAGGAAACAATAAACGCAAGATCAAAAAAGCATGTGTGCTATGTGTGTGCGATTATACTATGAACTATTTATTTATCGCTTTGGGGAGCCGCCGCCACGGACCTGTTGCACGCGGGAAAGGCTAAAAGCGCGGGCCGCTGAGGCAGCAAACTAATGCTGTACTGCAGGTCACAGCTGCTGCAGCGGCAAAGACAAGCATCGAGCCACCATCTTAAAGGACCTGCCCACAAACCCACATCCACGGCTTCTCTCCTCCTCCCCCCCCAACCGAGTTTGCGGCAAACGAGCCCGTCTCCACCCGACTCCCGACGGGGCCAGGGGAGCCGTGTCGCGCGCAGCCCGCCCGGCGCGTCCGTTTCCCTCACGGCCGGGCCGCCGGGCGCCCTTACCTCACGGGCGAGACGAGCGGCAGGCAGAGCAGCAGCAGCAGGGCGATCTCGGCGTAGAGGAAGGCGGCCACGGCGGTCCACTGGAAAGTCATGGCGCCTCTGGGGGGACCTGCTGCGGGGAGAAGCCCGGTTAGCGCCTTCTCGGCCTCGAGAGGGGCCGCCGTGGGCGGAATGAGCCCGCGGGGGCCCTCCCCGCCGGGGGCCCAGCCGCCCCGCTCTAAGCCCGGCCCCGGGGAGCGCAAGGTCCGCGCCCCACCCCGGCCTGGCGGGCCCGGCCCGGCGGAGCAGCGGAGGCCCTTCCCCGCCTGCGGCGCCGTCCCGAGGCCGGCTGTGCCTCTCCCGGGTGTCCCTCGGAGGGCGCTCGGGCCGGGCGCGTCCTCGGGCTGGCCCGGGCTCCCCTCCGAGGCGGCCCGGGGAGAGTCCTCCGCAGCCTGGCCCGCTGCGGGGGCTCCTCGCGGGCCGGGAGGTTCGGCGGGAGCCCCTGCGGCCGTTACCCGGGGCGAGCGAGGCAGGAGAGCCGCGGCCTGCCCCTGCTCGGAAGCGCCGTCCAGCCCTCGCTGCGGGGATGCCGGCCTTCCAGCCGGAGGGAGGAACGAAACCGCCTTCCGCTGCCCCGGAGGGCGCTCCGGCCCGGGCTCCGCGCGAGGGTGCGTTTGAACCCGGCCCGCGTGGGCACCAACTCAGCCAGCCGCGGCTTGGCCCGGGGATGCTCGGCCCCAGCGAAGGAGAGGGGCGCTCTCTGCACGTGGGGCGGGGAGGGATCTCCGGGGATCCGGTGGATCACAGCTCGGGGGGGCGGGGCTCTGGGTTGTCGGCTGGAAGGCTGCTGCTTGTTTCCCTCCGAGGAAGCTAACATCGGGGAGAGAGGATCTAGGCGATCTTAGACTGTGGAGGACTTGCCTGTTTTGACCTAAATTACAGGCTTCAAAAAGTGGTTAGATCGGTGTTTTTCAACCCTGGCAACTTTAAGATGGGTGGACTTCAACTCCCAGAATTCCCCAGCCAGCCATGGGGAAAGCTAAGCAGGGTGCAGAGCTGGAATTGAACGGGTGGCAAAACTGGGATGGTCTCAAAAATTAGATTAGTCTCACTGAGAAATTGCATTTTTACTAGCTGGTCTAGACTGATTATGTTTCAGGTATGGGAAGATGGACACCATTGCATGTCAATTTTCAAAGGTGCTGAAAAAATGTGGAGTCATAATCTAATATTATTGTAAGAATTGCTTGTGTATTATTTATGCATCAATCACATTTTGTATGCTGGGTGAATCTATCCACGCTGTTGGAATAAAGATTTATTTTTAGTATTTCAGACAATGGCTGAATATTTATCATCCAAGGAACCTGTTTTTCTCTATTTAGAACTAGCAGACCTTGACCCTTCCCAAAAGGTAAGTTGGGTCAAAGTTGAAAAACATCTCAGAAGGCAAAAGACTGGCTATAAAAACATGGATATGTCCACAAAATCACCAGGAGTCAAGGTCAACTTGAAGAAAACTTTGCTTCTACCTTTAGGAGGCTATCAACAACTTCACCACTGCTTTAATTTTTTTCCATTTGTATATCGGAATTTAATATTTTCACTGCCTTAGTCTGCCCTAGGTGGCTTACATGTTATGGTTAAAAAAGGGCATCATCATCATAAGCAATAATAACCAATGGCACATTTTTGTAAATCTTTAGCAAAGCATCAAAATAAACTTATACTAATAGTTATTCCAACCATGAACAACTATTTGATTTATTTAAACATACTTGTAAAACAATTGATGATTTTCACTTTAATATTGGAATATGCTGGGAAGCACAGAGTCGCCGTCCGAAACAAAGTTTTGTGAGGCAGTTTTAAATTGATTTTACCTGAGCTGGTTTGCAAAGTCAAATAAACTGATAATCTTTATGACAGATTTTCACTTCCCCACTATTTCTCCCCTTCTCATTCTATGCCTGTAGCTCCTCCGTAGCTTTCCATCCTCCACCCATTCTTCCTATACTTCTTTCTAGAACATTTATGGAGTATTTCTCTTACTGGATTGGGATCACATACCCTGATGTTGTCCAGTTGGCGTGGATGATACTGGTAGCTTGAAATCAGAGTTTCTGAATGGGAATATGTAGGGCACAACAGCAGCTACTATATGAGTTGTTCCTAAACTAGTAAGTCTGGAGTGATGCAATTAAAACTAAACTATTTCTGGTGCACCTTCATTAATTATATCTCTCCATCCACAAGCTCATTCATGCTTTAATCAACCTGATGTTTCATATACACGAGTTGTAATTACTCCACCCAGAAACACATATGGAAATGTTACATCAGGACCCCTGCTTTAAATTACAAAAACAACAGGACTATTCCAAGATTGTTTAAGAGCCAGGGCACATGCGAGAAGCAATTTTGAACGGATATAGGTTTATAATACGATGTCATGCAAGTTTATTTAATAGCAAGTCTCATGAATTTATATTTGACTTTTTGCAAGTATGGGTAAAACTACCACCACAGAATAAAATCTTAAGGATGGGCTTCTGCCTGATCTTTATATATCTTTATATTCTTCAGAAGTCTACCATATTCACTTTATATGATCAAAGGCAAATGTATATGGGACGGCAGCCTTAAATTTTCCACTTACTGAGTTCCATGGAATTTCTTACTTTACAAGGAGGTTTATTTATTACATTTGTATCCCACCTTTTGTGCAGGAGCTCAAAGCATACATAGGGCTTTCTCCTATTTTTCCCCATAGCAACCCTGCGAGGTAGGCTGGGCCGAGAGAGAGAGAGAGAGAGAGGGGTCAAAGCCACCCAGGCAGTCTCCATGGCTGAGGTGGGCTAGATCCTGAGTTCCTCTGCACCTAGTCCAACAGCCTCACCACTATGCCACCCTGGCTCCTGACTGCCGGCTTCTGATCTACCAGCTTCTGAAATCAGTCAGTCAATCAGTCAAAATTTATTTACAGTCCAAGACCAAACACCACAAAAGACCAGTACGCAATACAATAACTATAAAAGGAAATTTTAAAAATTGCAAGAAAATCCTAAAGCAATTAGCAGCTAACAATAACATGAGGAAGAAACCAGATGGCTTCTAACAGCTGTAGCTCTAGATGAGAATTCTGCAGCCTTCTTAGAGGTCTCTGAAGAGTGGTCACCCAGGAGGGTAATGGCCTCCTGGTCACAATGGCCTTTAAAGTTAAGACGTTACAGAAATATCTAGGGCCAGACCGAGGAGGAGGAGCAATCGTGCTATAAAAGGGATGGGAGACTTTGGCTCTGGCATTTGGGTTGTCTAGATCCCAAATCCTTTGCTGTATGCTTCGTTGTACGCTGCCCAGAGTCACTGGTTGTGAGATGGGTAGCTCTACAAATGGGTTAAATAAATAAATAAATAAATAAATCCTCTGGTTTAGCTCAGCCAGGGTTTCATCAAGTCGCAAAGCAGATCGTGCTGATGAGGTAAGGCCGCAATATGCCAGATCGTCATTAAATAGTCTTCTTAGGTTGGAAAAGAAGCTATCCGGCAAGGTGAGATGAACTAAGGATACTCCCCAGTCGACTTGCTTCAGCCAGAATCCAAGATGACAAATCTTAATCGGGCCCCAAGGGAACCACAGCCTAATTCTAGTCCTGTCATGACATTGGAAGTTGAATAAGGAATTCATCGTAAGATTTTGCTTTTGAAATGCGTTTCCCTGCAACAGCATTTTTATGACCGAACGTAACGTTGATCGTAGGCACTGGGTTCCCAATAACGATGATTAAAAATCAAAAGTAAACAGGAACAGATCTTGTGACAGGCGTTAAAAGTCGCCGATGCAGGTTATTTATTCTTTAACACAACCCGACATTTTGCAGAATGCTTTAATTGGTCGTGCTGCAGTTGCCCTGCGAGGCTGTGCAAATCCTTCCAAAGAGGAGGCTTAGATCGCATGCAAAGCACCTCTCAGAATTAAAACCGCTGCATCTTTTTCCAGGCCGTGTTAAGTACATTCAGCTGCATACGGTAAGCCTGTGATCTTCCCACGGGGAAAGACTTAAAAAGGAAGTCTTCCCGATGGACAGGACAAAAGGATGAGGGCTAGCTATCATTCTGCAGTAGTCAGTCCAGAATAAAAAGACATGGACTTTACTTGTATATAAATCAGGCAGCGTCCTCCAGCACTGAAGATTCATGATATCCATTGACGAAGCAAAGACCTCCCACTCTGATTTTCTTTGCAATATGCAAGGATTCCTGTAATACATTGCTGCTTAGAGTAGATACGGAAGAAAAGTAATAATACTTGGGAGGCTGAAGTTTCACCCTCCAACTTAAAAATACAGAGGGAAAAACAGAAAACCATCTATGGTTTGTCTACTGACGTACACAGTATCCCTAAGCAACATGGTACTAAGGAGGACAAAATCCTTTTGGCGCTTCGTAAAACAAGACAAAACCTGATCTGTTAAATATGAAGGAAGAAGGAAAGCAATGATGAATATTAAGGTAATGCAATAAATGAGATAACAGAAATGAAATCCATAGCACAATTACAATCATTAAAAAATAAAACTCCTTACATTAAATATACAATTATTATTTCGTCTTCAGATTAAAATATTCCATATTAGGACTGCATTGATATTTCATTATGCAATTATTGTTTAGACAATACAGAGCTCCACTTAAATTGATGCATGTTTTTCATTTTTTTAAATAAATAGGAAATAGGTTTTATTTAGTAATATTTTCTGGAATGCATAATATATTCTGACTGTGTTAAAAATCTGAAAGATTTACTACCAAAAGTAGTCAATGCTTAAACACTTCTTTTAGCATGTAATAATTATTTTAATTGGCAGAACTATTGTGCTGTATTCCGAACTCTAATATTTCTATAACTTTTGCATTCTCCATCATTGGACTAGCTAGTTTTTTAAAATACTTTTTCTGCTTATGATTATTCTTAATACAGGTTCTGAATCTTCTATTACGTCAAGTACTACAAAAGAGTTCATATCCTTTCCTTCCAAATATATATCCTTTGAAACAAATTGGCAGTTGTGGCCAATTTAATCAATGTGTATTAATTTTTAACAACAATTCCTCAAAGATCGATAATTGCACTGAAGAAGGAAGAATCAATATCCTTTTGTTGCACGTCATCCAATGAAGTTCTAAGACATGATGTTACTACTTTCCATATAATTTCCTACACAGGTATTACTTGTGGATTGTACAACACGACGTTTGGCTATTAAGTCAAGTTGACCAAGGTGTTGGGGCAAGCTATGATCATTCAAATATATCCAAATGTACACTCCAACCAAGGAATGCTTGTCATCTGAATGATTAGTAGGGAAGTTTTTAATCAGTTTGTAGATACTAATCTCTGCTGAAAGGAATGCAGGATACTGGGGGAGGAGGAATTGGTGAATTATATGTGATTGTAATAAGCACCTTCATACAATACAACCACGTCTATAGCTGTGCTCAGTCAAAACAAACCAACTTGAAATTATTGTACAGGAGGCAGCAACTAAAACCATCCCAAAGAAAAAGAAATGCAAGAAAGCAAAATGGCTGTCTGATGAGACTTTACAAATAGCTGTGGAAAGAAGGAATGCGAAAAGCAAGGGTGAAAGGGAAAGATATAACCAACTGAATGCAGATTTCCAGAGAATAGCAAGGAGAGATAAGAAGGCCTTCTTAAATGAACAATGCAAAGAAATAGAGGAAAACAATAGAATGGGGAAGACTAGAGATCTCTTCAAGAAAATTGGAGATATCAAAGGAACGTTTAGTGCAAAGATGGGCATGATAAAGGACAAAAAAGGCAGGGATCTAACAGAAGCAGAAGAGATTAAGAAGAGGTGGCAAGAATACACAGAAGAACTATACAAGAAAGATCTTAATGTCCCTGATGTCCACACTGGTGTGATCACTGACCTTGAGCCAGACATCCTAGAGAGTGAAGTCAAGTGGGCCTTAGGAAGCATTGCTAACAACAAAGCTAGTGGAGATGACAGTATTCCAGCTGAATTATTTAAAATACTAAAAGACGATGGTGTTAAAGTGCTGCACTCAATATGCCAGCAAGTTTGGAAAACGCAACAGTGGCCACGGGATTGGAAAAGGTCAGTTTACGTTCCAATTCCAAAGAAGGGCAATGCCAAAGAATGCTCAAACTATTGCACAATTGCACTCATTTCACATGCTAGCAAGATTATGCTCAAAATCCTACAAGCTAGGCTTCAGCAATACATGAGAACTACCGGATGTACAAGCTGGGTTTCGAAGAGGCAGAGGAACTAGAGATCAAATCGCCAACATTCACTGGATCATGGAGAAAGCACGAGAGTTCCAGAAAAATATCTACTTCTGCTTCATTGACTATGCAAAAGCCTTTGATTGTGTGGATCACAACAAACTGTGGCAAATTCTTAAAGAGATGGGAGTACCAGACCACCTTACCTGTCTCCTGAGAAATCTGTATGCGGGCCAAGAAGCAACAGTCAGAACCGGTCATGGTTCAACCGATTGGTTCAAAATAGGGAAAGGTGTACGACAAGGCTGTATACTGTCACCCTGCTTATTTAACCTATATGCAGAGTACATCATGAGAAATGCCAGGCTGGAAGAATCACAAGCCGGAATTAAGATTGCAGGGAGAATCATCAACAACCTCAGATATGCAGACGATACCACCCTAATGGCAGAAAGTGAAGAAGAACTAAAGAGCCTCTTGATGAGGGTGAAAGAGGAGAGTGCGAAAGCTGGCTTGAAACTCAACATTAAAAAAACTAAGATCATGGCATCTGGACCCATCAATTCCTGGCAAATAGAAGGGGTAGAAATGGAAGCAGTAACAGACTTCATTTATTTGGGCTCCAAGATCACCGCAGATGGAGACTGCAGCCATGAAATTAAAAGACGCTTGCTCCTTGGGAGGAAGGCCATGGCAAGCCTAGATAGCATATTAAAAAGCAGAGACGTCACCTTGCCGACAAAGATCCGCATAGTCAAAGCTATGGTTTTTCCAGTAGTAATGTATGGCTGTGAGAGCTGGACCATAAAGAAGGCGGAGCGCCGAAGAATTGATGCCTTTGAACTGTGGTGCTGGAGAAGACTCTTAAGAGTCCCCTGGACTGCTAGGAGGTCAAACCAGTCAATCTTAAAGGAAATCAACCCTGATTGCTCATTGGAAGGATCGATAATGAAGCTCAAGCTCAGATACTTTGGTCACCTAATGCGAAGAGAGATCTCTTTGGAGAAGACCCTGATGCTGGGAAAGATTGAAGGCAAAAGGAGAAGAGGACAGCAGAGGATGAGATGGTTAGATAGCATCACTGAAGCAATGAGCATGAAAACTGAGCAAACTCAGGGAGGCAGTGAAGGACCGGAAGGCCTGGCGCAATATGGTTCATGGGGTCACGAAGAGTCGGACACGACTTAACGACTAAACAACAACAACAATTTGCTGATAAGGACTGAATATATCTATGGACTATTGCTGTTTTTATTCACAATTTGATATTAAGAAGATGCTAAAACTGTTTAAATGCACATATCGAAATCGAGTAGGAAAAAAATGTTCACAATTTTAAAAATATGTACACAATTTTTAAATAAGAGGAGCTTGGTCTCCTTATGATTAAATATATTTAAAAAGTTACTGAACCCCATAATTATCTCTAAGGTAGTCCAAAACAGCAGAAGTACTTGATAAAACATTAAAAATCTTCTTTTCTTGTTTTGAAGTAACCCTTTCTAACATGTACATTAAATGATGATGGAAACATGTGAATGGCGTCCCCTGTTCAAGTGCTATGTCCACCCAGTCCTGGACACATTGTAGAGGGGTGTCTTCATATCCTGCAAACAGAGCTGGGTTTGCTAAGAGCCCTCGAGCAACCATGACACCTATGACAGGAAAAGAAATATATTTCAAAAACCATTACGATGCATTTTCTTTATCTTAAAGCTGGAGTGGATAACTTTTTGGTATCCATAGTTGGTGGCCACAGCTATGCTATTTTAGGGGTGGGGCAGGACCAGAAAAGGAGGGATGATGATGTAAAGTGGTAGGACCGTGTTTTTCTTCTTTCCTTCCTGAATCTAAAAGATAGCTTTGTTTCGGTTCATTGTTAAACCTAAGTCTGTCTCAGAATTTACGGTACACAGAATCGTAGAGTTGGAGAAGGCCGTCTAGCCACTAGGTTCCACCTGCTGGTTAGTGCAGGAACCTCCATTAAAGCTTCCCTGATAGAGGACTCCTTACTCTGCTTGAAGACGTCCAATGAAAGGGACTACTACTTTCCTGTCAAAGTGCTCTTGATATTCTAAAGTTCTAACCTTCAGCTGGAATCTGCCTTCTATTTTATTTATTTGTGAAATTAAAAATGCAGATCACGTCACTGTGATAATACTATGTGTGCATGAGAGAGAGACAAAAAAATGAACTAAAGCTTTAAAAAAGGAAAAAGGAAACCCATACAGTAATAAACCACTGGAGAGCCAGTTTGGTGCAGTGGTTAAGGGATCAGGCTAGAAAATGGGAGACGGTGAGTTCTAGTCCCACCTTAGGCACAAAGCCAGCTGGGTGACCTTGGGCCAGTCCCTCTCTCTCAGCCCTAGGAAGCAGGCAATGGCAAACCACTTCTGAAATCTTGCCAAGAAAACTGCAGGGACTAGTCCAGGCAGTCGCCAGGAGTCAACACTGACTCAAAGGCACCAAAAATAATAATAAAAATAAACAACTAGCCATTTCCTTTAACATATTATTAAAGCTGTTCCATCTTCTGGTTTGTGCAAGATAAAGACATCTCAAAAAAAAAAAATCTCCTGAATCCATTCTTTGCCACTTATTTTTTCTTTTGACCTATGTAGTCTTGACCTCCTGGATGTGACACCCTTTAATGCAGGGTTCCTCAACCTCAGCAACTTTAAGATGGGTGGACTTCAACTCCCAGGATTCCCCAGCCAGCATGGCTGGCTAGGGAATTCTGGAGGTTGACATCCACACGTCTTAAAGTTGCTAAGGTTGAGAAACACTGGTCTACACATTTAAAGTGTTTATTCTGCATGTAAACAATTGTGTCACAGCTATTTCTACCCGTTTATTTAAAATTCCCTAATACTGTTTCAGTGGGGTTGATTCTCAAGTACTATAAGCATTGCCAGTCTAAAAACCCTTGACTCATAGATGTTAGCAGAGGGATTCCACTGATCTGCCTCTCATATTGAGCGAAAGTCATTCATAACAGGAGGCATTCTATGTCCATTCATATCCAAACAAGATTGTCTTATCCTGTCATTTTGCTCTGTTAAAAGAAGAAATGACTAAAAAGCCAGAACTTTCTTGGTTCAAATACATATAACGATACAAAGAATTTTAAAGATCAACATTCAACTGAAACCAGAATTTTTCTTGCAGGGATCAATGGACAGTCAATTAGAGAAGAACCATGGAAGATTATATGATTACTTCTGCAAGACTATTATATGTGAAAAAATGGAAAGACGTTGAAATTCCCACAAAGGAGGGATGGTTGGGGAAGATGACAGAATCAGCAAAGATAGCAAAATTAACTTGTTTGATTAGAGAAAGATCAACAACTACATTTATCAGTGACTGGAATCCCCTTATGGACTTTTTGCTGAAAAAGAGAAAAATGAACTTGTGATTTATGGGTTTGAGGATTAGAAACGGTAGCTTATGGAAAGAAGGAAATTATGATGTAACTTTAGAAAGAGTGCAAAATATAAATGCATTTACAACCACTGTTGAAAAAATTGGAAGTTGCTCCTTCCTTCCTTCCTTCCTTCCTTCCTTCCTTCCTTCCTTCCTTCCTTCCTTCCTTCCTTCCTTCCTTCCTTCCTTTCCTTCCTTTCCTCCCTCCCTCTTCTTCTTCCCCTCCTCCTCCTCCTCCTCCATTTTTCTTTTTCTATTTTCTTTCTTATTCATTCACTATTCTTATTTATTTTCTTTGTTTCTTTTCCAATATTTGTATTGTTTTTATCTTGTTAAAAATTTCTTCAACAAAAATTATATATATAAAAAAGGAGAAATGACCATAGTGACTTTTGCAGAGTTGATTTAAATTGCAGCAGGATAGAAATGCAATAAATAAATAAATAAATTTAGAGAAGCTTTTTCTTGTGACCTGGTGTAAGTCCTTAATAGCAATAATCTGCTTTGTCAGAATCTACGGCAAGGAAAAATGTCAGTAAAAAGCTGACCAAAGTAATCATCTGCGACCAACTCTCATTTAATGCCCTTCGTCAAACATGCACGTGCATTACTCATTTATAGAAACAAGCATTGGAGAGAAAAACTGAAAAGAAACAAGGTTTGTTCTCACCATCAGCTCCTGTTATTTGATGAATGGTCTTCACATCTTTTAGAGATTTCATATCACCGTTAGCTACCACTGGTATTGATATGCTGTCTTTAATTACTTTAATTGCATCGTAATGTACTGGCTGATGTCTTTCTTCTACATTTCTCCCATGTACAGTAATCCAGGATACTCCAGCTGCTTCTGCTTTTTGGCAGAGGTCTACAGTTCTCTTTAGATCATTGTGAATCCTTCCATTCCATGCAAGAGAAATATCAGGATTCAGCAGGTAATTCAGCGTGAAAATATAGTGAAAAGTTAAGAACCAAGGGAGGGAAGGAGGGAGAGACAGGTGGGTATGTCTCTCATGCTTTTATAATATTTACACGCTTTAAAAACACATACTTCAGTACTAGTAATACCCACCCAATGTTGTCTGTAAGGACTAGGATTGGCATATTTTGACTCTAATCCAAAGGAAATTAGTCGCACCCAAATCCATGGAATTTGAGCTAATTGTATCTGAATGTTGCTTGCTTTCAGTGGGCTATAAATTCAACTAATTTTCTCTTGACCTTAGCCTAGCCCACTAACATTGGTCTTAATCCTCATCATGATCCTACAGGTTTTGTTATCAGCAAAACATATTTAGAATGGGTATATCAAGTAGTATGTTAGCATAAGTTCATGAATCACACTGTTGTGCTGGACACATACCAAACCAAATATTTAGAAAATGAGTATCGTATTCTAATTATATTGCACTGTTATTCCCGAATAATACAAATTCCTTGATTTTTCACTAAATCATATTGTTCAGAAATAAGGAAAGCTCCTTAATTGATTATTTGTGATACATTTTTATGTAGGCAATAAATAAAACACGTTCACACATACATTTATAAAAGACTTACCGTATCTTAATAGATATTGAAAACATGGGTTTTTCCACTTGATTTCTTACTAATCTCACCATCTCTTGTATCAGTTCTGGTTTGTTTATTAAGCAAGCACCATAGCCTTCTGCCATAGCCCACCTAGAAGAAAAGAATAAATAATAAGTCTTCTGTAACAGGATGCATAATTATTTTTCCCAATTTTTTTTTAAATTCGTTGTGTAAGGAAACAGTCTGCACATATGGTTAAAAATGAGATTTTCAGGAAGCCGGAATTAAATTGTCTAACAAGCGTTCTTTGTAATTCCAGAAAAGTGAACATCAGTTTCCCCATGATGTGGTCAAAGACTGTATAATACATGCTACTTATTTTTTGCTGTATTCATGTGGATATACAACATATGCCCTGCCATGTCATATTAAAAATGCTACTTAATCAGACATTCAAACCTCATGTAAACAAAGCTTCAATTCCTGTGCAGCTTTACCTACTTTCAAATGTAAAGGAAGCAAATAATAGTGTACAGAAAATCAGTTATCAAACAGGAGTCACTTTCAGAAATGATTTTCCATACAGTCAATATATAGATGGCAAGATGTATTAAAACTACTCCCAACATGAAACTGAGCTCCTGATTTCACAGAGGAACTTGCATTCACCTAAGCACGTCAGATTCCTCCCTTGGATCTTCTGCCTGGGCATGAATATTTGGGCGTGCTTCCCACATTGCCCTCTTCCCCCTCAAATGTGGCCTCTGAATGGCAGAGATCAGCTGCCGAAGGGGTTATCATGGTCCGCAGGTTTAGCGCGTATATCATTAGGCTCCCTTTTCACTGGAATTTTGAGTTGCCCTCAAGTATTGAACACAAATGCTTTATTCTAAATATCGTTCTTATAAACAAATGATCTTAACAATGAAGCAGCAACCCAAATGATTCGTAGCCACGCTATCTGAAGGATTTCCTATAGCTATAAACTTGCATCAGCTTTACAATCAAACTCAGAGGCCTACTTAAATGTATTAAATTAGAAGCATGATCAAAAGGACCTTTTAGACCAGTGATTTTCAGCCTTGGCAACTTTAAAACAGGTGGACTTCAACTCCCAGAATTCCCTAGCCAGTGATGGCTGGGGGATTCTGGGAGTTGAAGTCCACCCATCTTAAAGTTGCCGAGGTTAAAAAACATCATTTTAGATACTAGTCAAATTCATGGGGGATACGTATATATACATTTTGAATAAAGTAAGTGTTTTATTTGAAATGTTCTGCACTTTGTATTGTTTCAGTTGTATTTTCATGTTCTGTTTATTTGAATCTTGTTGGGAGAGATCATTGTTTCCATATACTGCCTCAAGTCCCTTACCTTTGCGGGCAACCACAGTTTAAATCTACACCATCTGCAAATGGACTAACAAGGCCAGCTGCATCTGCTAAAACCTGTGCTTCTTTAGCAGCAAACTGAACAATCAAAGGATGATCACCTGTTAAAAAAATGAAATGTAATAAATGAAAAAAAAAACACTGAAATTTATGAAACAAGTTGCGTTCTAGATACATCAGTAAGAGAACCAAGGTGGTGTAGTGGCTAGCATTGAACTCCAGCTAGGGACAGCCTGGCCGAACCCATACTCAGCTGTTGAAACTCACTGGATACCTTTGACTAGAAGCTATTTGCAGCCCCAACTATCTCATAGGGTTCTTGGTGTATGGATATGCATACTTCTTGGAGCTCCTGGAGAAAAAACCGTGTTACAAATCTAATAAAGAAGTAAGGCCTTGATCCAAGGATAATTTAATTTAACTTGAAGAAACAGACAGAAGAACAATTTCAAACTCAAGACAGTTGGAGGGCAACAGTTTGAAGAAGATTTAGTGCATAGGACTCCAGGCTCTGAATGGATTCCTCTGTCGCACTAAACCTTGGTTTGTTTCATTATCCTTACTGAAAAAAAACCACTGTTGTCTTAATTCTAACACTACATCAGACCAAAACCAAACATAATATTTCATATCTCTGTGCCATGAATGATCCTACTCAGGGTCTTCCTGAACTCTAAATATGGTTTTGTATAGGTTTTTAAAAGATATTTGGAGGACAACTAAATGTGCATTAAAAGGGATTTTAAAAGCTCCAGAAGCTAGTAGAATGCAAACACCCTACCTTGGTTTGTTGTAAATTCACTGTGCCTGGCTTTCAAAGATCTGACAAAATCAGTTGCAATGATCATCGGCGTGTAGCATAAATCACAGTTGTATTTCCTGACTAAAGTTCTGAAAGACAATCTACAAATATAGAAGCACGTGAGATAAGCAACTGTTTTTTCAAATTATGACTCTCTTTAGTTCTGGTATTTTATCCTGAAAAACAAAGTGTGCAGTTGGGTCATTTTATATACTAACAGAAAAAGTACCAAAATAATTTTCTAAGCAGCAGGATCCTTGGGAGGGGAACGGCGGAAGCAACATTGTGCCGTCAAACTCAGTACAAAAAGGGCGTAGCTTATGCCGTGCCTGTGCAACACGGCTTTCATCATTTGGGCAACGATGGACGTTGAAGATACCTCCGTTTCAAAAACCTTAGCTCCTTAACGGAAAAGGTTAACTTGCTTCTTGGTAGCGTCATTACATAAAGCCATTCTCAAACCACACATTGTAGAATAATTCATTACCTATTAGAATACATTTGACAGATTACAGCATGCTGAGGGTCACTGAATTATTCATAGATTAGTTCTGTAGCTGTGTTCAGCTAATCCACCAGCCGTTTGTGCCTCAAAGCAAATTAAACCATCATGCCTGGGACACAGCTAGAGGACCATCGCATTTCCGCCTGACAAACAGTTTATCATCGCTGAAGCTCTCTTCATATGAATGGGCAGTTTCACACAATGCCTTTGCCCTGCTCCCATGTAGGTGATGCACTGGCGTGAACCCAAACCAACACCTCTGTTCTTCTCCTATCCAATTTACTTATGCGTTGTTATTCAGATGGTTGTTGCTGCTGCTTCTGATGCTCCACAACTTTTAGAAGCTTTGGAGGAACAATCTGAACCAGGGTTTCCCAAACTGTGAGGTGTACCTGGGGAGGTGCAGACAGACTCCGGGAGAGGGGTGAAGAACCTTGTTACATCGTTACAATCAAGCCACCTTTCCCAAAGTTTCCTTGTATTGTTTTCCTTGTTCATTTGGGTTCATTTTGGTGTTTGGATTTTCAGGGGAGGTGTGTACATTAAGATTACGCTAAAGGGAGGCGTGGTGGCAAAAACTTTAGGAACCCCAGATCTAAACTATACAAGCCAGTAATACATTTTCATAAGAATCTGTTGATATTGATATTATTTATGCAACCTCTGAGAGAACAAACATGACTGTTCTGAACCTGTAAATCAGTGGAAGCGTGCTTTAAAGAAAGTGACATTAGGAGGTTCATACAAGCCTCAATTCTAACTTTACTTCACTTTTGGAATGCCAGAGCTATGGGGAGCTTATGAATGAGCTGGCTTTCCAATGGTAGGTACTCTGCTTCTACCTGGCCTCCCAACACTTGGGCTGCACCTACCATTTCCCCCTCTCTGTAGAGATTCAGCTCTTTTACATCTTGCCAAGATGCTGTTATATCACAAGTGTTTTAGGAAAAAGAGGTGTGGTGCCTGGGTGGCTTAACAGCCCAGCACGACCACTGCCACTTGGATTTTGGGGGGAATAATGCACCCAACCTGAAATAAAAAATGGATGGGGACGGCACTCTCTGACCGACCAGCAGTGTGGAGCAATGATAATGTTCTGATCCTTTTGAAGTTGGCAGCAGTGAAGAGAAGCACTGGATGCCAGTGTCCATACTGGGCCTTGCTCAAAGTTGGTTGTGTAAACTGGTTGAAAGCCCAGGAACATTCATATCCAAGTGGAGGTATTCCTTTATTTCAATTTTCTACACTATGGGATGGTACTCTTGATAAAATGTGGCTTGCAAATGGAGCAAAAGAGTCATTATTAGGTTAATGTAAGAATAACGTTGATTGAATATGCAGAGATACATGGGGCACAATCTGAAAATAGCACTTACTTTGAATACCTAACCATAGGAGCGCATATTTTCACAACGCGTTCCGAACGAAACAAATCAACTGGATCTTTTAGCAGAGGCTGCCCCATTTGTCTGGACTGATTGGACTTATCGAGGTTATCAGGCCACATCTACAAAACAAAACGAGAGGATATATTAGCAATGTCCCCAAGTCCCCATGATTATCTTCCTGATGATGTACTGAATGTTCACAATCTTTTAATTTAATTCTGATGGTTGCAAACACAGCACTCTAATAGCCCTTTGATGAACAGCCTCAAAATCTCTACCTAAGTACCGTGGCCATATTTTCTTGGAAAAAACAAAGGATAAACCTGAAAAAGGGGTAAATCTGAAAGAGATTAATTTTTTTAAAAAATGCTTATAACTTGGCTTTACAAAGGAAAATTCAAGAGCAAAACCAAGAAAATAAGTTAAATTACGTAAATCTAAAGGACAGCTTTCTGAAATAAAGGACTGTCCTTTATGATAAAGGACCTATGGTCACCGCTGCACAGTCTAGCCAAGGTTGTTTCTCAACCTTGGCAACTTCAAGATGGGTGGCCTTCATCTCCCAGAATCCCCCAGCCAGCTAGCCAGACCATAGAGCATCACAGGGGTTTGAAAGAAACTAAGCTTTTGGAGAGATGCCAAAGAAAATGACGTGTGTGTAGGTGAGTGGGAAGGAATCAGACCTGACCCAGTGCTAGTTTTTTAAATATCAGTTTTACCCACACACCTGACCTTTCCCAGGAGAATTTCATGCAGCATTAAAAAGCAGGGGGGAGAGACTGTGAGACATAATGCCTTGGATCCATGTTTTTGCCCAGGAGGGTGCCAGAAATAATAATAATAATAATAATAATAATAATAATAATAATAATAATAATAATAATAATAATAATACCCTCCAATCAGCGAATGTGATTGAGATTTAAGAGTAGTTTCCATGTAAGCAGCATAAGGATCCACTTTTACCTTGCTTCTGAACCAAATGCTGGTTAGTTCAAAATCACAGGAGGAACTGCACAGCTGGCCGTGGTTTAATCCTGGGAAGCCTCCAGTTCCAGTCTGACCGGGTGTCCTGCTGATATTTTTTCTTTCGTGAAAAAGGACACAAGAACAGCGGAGGTAAGAAAATCATCTTTTTTCAGCATCCGTGCCGCATTCACACGTGAACAATGCACGTGAATGCGAAATGTTGCCTGGCTACTTGCGCTCCCCAGAAGTCTGACCACCCCGTGGCGGAGACCAGGGAGAGGCGAGGCGAGGCGTTTGCGCCAAACGAAGGGAATAAACAAGGACCGGAAAAGCGGTGCACGGCCTTGGTTTCTGCTGGAAACCGAACCTCGTCCTTGAAACTGTCGCTCTCGACTCCTTTGCAACTCTGAGCTGAAAGCGCTCCATGGGCAGGACTTAATTTGGGGCCGGAAGTAGCGTGCAAGGAAGAGGCCATCGCTTGCTCTACATTTATATCTCTATGGAGGCTCCCGTTGACGCGCTGTCTCCTTGGCCGGCCGGTAAACTTATACTATAGACTCACACGAGCTTCCTTGACTTTCGAGTCCAGTTTTCACCTTTTAATTATTCACCGCTCCGTTCTCCGAGGTTGATGGCGCTTTCGTGAGAGAGCTTCGCTTTCTGAGGTCGAGAGGTCTCGTGCGGAAGAGGCCGGGGAGCAAATTAATTTTTTTTTAACCGTGCTTGTGGCTTCTACATGCGGCCCGTGTGGATTTAGACTTCGAAGGAATCAGAATCGGGCACGCGACGCAAGGGGCCGGTTTTCAGCCGCCGCCTGATCCTGAGGGTTGGAAGTCGCGGCCCAGCCCCGCGGCCTGCAATACTGTGCATACAGAGGCATCCCGCCTTCCTGCCAAGAACACACGCAGCCTCCAGTTGTTCCCTCAGGATAAGCGTTTCTCAACCGTGGCAAGCTTAAAATACGCGGACTTCAATGGCCAGAATCCCAGCTCAGGGAGCTGAAGTCCACACCTCTTAAAGTGGCCAAGGCTGAGGAACACTGAGAAAAGGACTCGCCCCGGTCTTGGCGCCTTTTATCTGAAATCGGGACTCATTGCTACCCGAATGCGTCCACTCTAAAAAGCTTTTCCCCCCTACAGGTTGTTTTCTTCTATGGGCCGCTTCCGAGTTCCTTTTCGAGTATTTTTCTACGCCACAGCAGAAAAATACTCGGAAAGGAACTCGGAAGTGCCGTCTCCTCAGAACGGCTGTCGCACCTCTACCCGACCGACGGCGTCTATCCGCTCTCGCGACTCCCGCTCCCTCTCGTGCCGCGCGGTCTGCTTCCGGCCCCGCCCATCCCGTTGACGGCGACTTCCGGTCCCGAAGTGCCCTAGGCCGAATCATGGACCACAATGGTGAGCGGGGAGCGGTGGGGAGCTGCGTTTGCCGGCCGCGCCGGGCTCCGCCGCGCCGGCCGCCCGTTTCCGGCGGCCGCGGCGCTCGAGCAGGGCTGGCGCTGGCGCTCGGGCGCGGCGGCCTTGCGCGCGTAGGCGGGGAAGCCCTGGAGCCGAGCGCGGCCTACCGCGGCCTGGCTCTGGGAGGCCCCAGGCGGCCTCTTCCGTGGGAAGAACCGGAGGGGTGGCCAGACCGTCGGGTTCTGCCTCTGCCCCTCGCCGTGTCTGAGGCCCCGCAGGGCCGCCTCCTGGGTAGCGGCAGCCCCGTCCCTTCGAGCGGCGGTTCCTCGTCGATCGCTCCGCGGCGCGACTTCCGTTGGATTTCCCTTTCGCCCCCCAGGCTTCGCCGGCCCGAGGAGGGCTCTCCACAGGCCTCCTGTTTGCGGCTGGCCGGTGGCGCTCTCTGGTTCTCTGAGCGTTTCTCAACCTGGGCAACTTTTAGCGGTGTGGACTTCAACTCCCAGAATTCCCCAGCCAGCATGGCTGGCTGGGGAATTCTGGGAGTTGAAGTCCACACCGCTAAAAGTTGCCCAGGTTGAGAAACACTGCTCTAAAGAGACTCACCTGCTCCACGGATCCATCCCTTATGCGGAAAGATTGAAGGAAAGTTTTTTTTTGGTTTTCCTGGCCTTCCTTAGCCTGGTTGGCTGCCTTATTCACAATTTTAGAGCATCAGAATTTCGCTCCTCGGTGTCAAAAGACCTAGGATGACATCATGCGCCCGTCTTCCTTGTAACAGAGCAGCACTGTTTTCCCCACCCTGCTCCTATCAGATGAGTTTCACCAACAGTTTCCATAATTCCCAGCCAAAGTGACCACAATGCCTGAGAACGGTAGTTCAAGCAGATCTGGCGGTCAGCAAGTTGCCCACTCAGAGGGCCCTCTCCTAGGGCACCCACACAGTAAGGGATGGCAAATGACAAATGACGGAGAGAGAGATGTTCCAATACAGTTCTTTACTTGGAAGGCTTATGAAAGCACCCTCCCGGAAAACGCCCTGCCTAGGGCTTCTTCTAACATCTGGCACCAGGGAAAAGGCCTTTTTCATTGTGGTGGGGGGTCTTTTTAACAATTTATTTTATTTTATTTTATTTTATTTTATTTTATTTATTTCAGACTTGTATGCCACCCATCTCCCCCAACGGGTGACTCTGGGCGGCTCACAATAATGAAAAAGAAGAAAAAACACAGGTCTCTCCAAGCATGGATACAATCTATAAATAATTAAAAAACATATATTAAAAATGCCCTAAAAACCTCCTATGATTTTAGCCCTAAAAAACCTGTAAGATGCTGGGGGGGGGACAACCCATCACCCTACCAGCCATCTCCTCAGGTGCGGGCCCCCCTCTGGCCCCCAGGCCTTCTGGCAGAGCCAGGATTTAATCCCTTTCCTGAAGGCCACGAGGGAGGGGGCACACCGGGTCTCAGGAGGCAGGATGTTCCATAGGGCGGGCACTGCAGCAGAAAAGGCTCTCTGCCTAGACCCCACCAATCGAAATTCCTTGACCGGTGGGGTCTGCAACCTGCCCCTTCTGCTGGACCAAGTGGGGTGGGCTGAAATGACCGGGGCGAGGCAGTTCCTCAAATAACCCGGTCCCATGCCATGAAGGGCTTTAAAGGTGATGACCAACACCTTGAATTGGACCCGGAAACAAACTGGCAACCAATGCAGCTCACGCAACAGCGGTGTTATACGTGCCCTCCTAAGAACTGTCTGCGCCGCCGCATTCTGTACCAGCTGTAGCTTCCGGATACTCTTCAAGGGTACCCCCACATAGAGCGCATTACAGTAGTCCAACCCAGAGGTGACCAGGGCATGAGTGACCGTGCGGAGGCCCTCCTGATCCAGGAAGGGGCGTAACTGTCGCACAACACTTATAGTCTTAACATTGCTTAGTTCAGAGGCTTTTCCTTCTGATTTGTGTTTTAAGTTGATACGAGTCTGTGGTTGCATTTCTTTGCTTTCTGGTAATTGACTTCGAATAGTTTCCAGTGGAATAGGCATATTAATCCGCTGTAGCAAAAATAGTTAGGAATCTATGGTATCTTAAAAACTGAAGCATTACTGTATACAAGAGTGTGCAGTAATACATTTGTTGCTTTTTCAGAAATGTCATTAAACTAGTCATTTTCCTTTTGCTGCTGTTCTTACTGTGACACATTTTTTAAAAAATTTACAACATAGGGGACTTCCATTGTCAGATGGTTTATTTCATAATATAAATAGATAAAATAAAGCTTCTTCCCATTTCCACTGGTAAGTGTGAGGAAGAATAATATAAATGTTATCAACTGTTATCTATGTGGAGGTTAGGTGATTAGCTGCGAGCAGTCCACCCCATTGAATAGAGGCCATATAAAATGGACAAAACATCTTTTGCCAGCTAGGGTTGATTTCCAACCTATTCTGAAGAAACTTGGTGAATTGCTAGTGCACATATTCATTGTTGCACATGGCATTACCCAGAAGTCATTTCACCAATATAAATGTAAAGTTGACAATATGGATTTGGAATTGATAATACAAGAAGCCATATGAGCTTAATTTGAGCGATGACACGATCATGTATAAATATTCTGTTAGTGGGTTAATTTACTAGGAGGGTTCAGCTGGCTTAAATTATCTGGTAGGCTCTTAGTAAGTATTGATGGAAACCCATTTTGGCAGTTTTAAGATCATTTGAATAAGCACTGAGAACTTTTGCCTACGGGGCTGTTATTTGTTGCATTTCATGTTCCAGCTACGTCATGTCTGTGTATCAGTGATTAAAATTCCATCTTTCTATCTTATCTTGATCAGGAAGGATTGCATATCTTCTTACAAGCTGCTATATTAAAGTATATGATAATTTAAATAGTTTTCTTTTCCAGCTATTATCTGTTGTGAGTGTATATACAGTAGTAGGTATTGCTGCACTGCTGCTGTTATTGGCTGAATGGCTCAAGAGCATAATATGAGTTTGAGAATGTTAGAAATTCAAAGATCCTATGGGATGAGAATCTCTTATAATTGGACAACACATGTGAAGTATGTACATGAATTAAATTAAATTCTCAGTTGTTCTGATACACAATGTATACTTTCCCATATATACTTCTAGTGTTGGTTTTAGGGCTTAACTTTCTTTTGTAGTTTGGGCTGTATTAATGCCAAAATAGACTTCTATAACATATCAGTCTTACTATATATCTTGAACATGAATAACTTTGATACTTGGTAAAAAAGCACCATCTCATTTTAAACTCTAGAAAAAAGAGGGAGTTACAACTTACATTTATCCCTACATTAATTTATTAGGTATAAGATTTTTTGTGGAAGAATTTTCAAATGTGCAGTTCTTCAACATGGTCTCTAAAATGGTACTCTCTAGGTATAGTTTTATCATGTGAGTTTATCTACTGTGCCACACTTCTAGTAAACATTGTTATATGTTTGGGTTTCTTTGGTTGACACTTAAAATCTGTTAACAGCCTATTGGAATATTTTCACTGAAATCATTTTGTTTCAAGTATTAAGTAAAAACACCTTGTATATCACTACGTTTCTCATCGAAAACTATTCTTAAGGAAGAATTATAATGTATATGCTGTCATTCATGAATGAAACATTTATTTTCCATGTCCATGCCTGCTGTAAAGAAACTTTTGGACAGAGTGAGTAGAGGACAGGAGCTGGAACCACTTTGATAGCTTAGAATGACTCTTAAGGGGTTGTAGTTAAACAGCATTGGACAGAGCAGTGTGCAAAGTAGACAGGGCCACGATTTGCACATTTTCTGTTTCATTCCTGCATTTTCTGGGGACAATTAACATTTTTTCTGCTTTCTTAAGCCTCTTGTAGAGCTTACACTAAGGTTTCATATGTGTTCAACTCAGATTTCAACAATTGTTGAAACTGTTGTTGCAGAGAACTCTGGTAGTTACATCTGGTTCTGGTTTAGCAATTAAAGGATAGTGTACCAAACGTAGGCTCCAATTAGGTTGTAAAATAGTCCAGAATTGTGAAGAGGTTCCATGCTATCTCAGACCTGGAGAAATGGAAACTGGCATATCATATTGTGTGTGTTCATTGTTTTTTTATACAGACAATGACTTGCAAGGCACAAATAGTTCTGGAATTTTGGGTGGTCTTGATGTTCGTCGGCGTATTCCTATAAAGCTCATCTCCAAACAGACCAACAAAGCAAAACCTGCACCACCTCGTCCTACAAGAAATATGAATAGGGTACCTTCAAAGGCTGGTGAAGAAGGTAAACTGATTTGTGTAACATATTGTAATTCCAGAATGTTTCTGTAATTTCTGCTGTTCATTCACAACTTTCCTGATTAGAGAGAGTGCTAAAAATAAATACAAAGGATCCAAAGGATGAGGTGTGTGCATGCTGTGTTTATTTTTACGTTCTTGGTGCTGAGATAGACTGCTTCCCATTTCTTTTGCATTTGAGGCTGGCATTAAGCTAGCTTGAGTATACCCTTTCACGTGGTGCCTTTATATCAGAGTGCTCTCTTAGATACGCCTGTTCTTGTCATAAAAACAGCTCTTCTGAATCAAGCTGATGGCAAGACAGCCTCAGTTCAGCATTTTGGTTTCTTACAGTAGCAGGCCAGATGCTTCTGGGGTGCTTAGAAGC
Organism: Python bivittatus; assembly: GCF_059951505.1. Lineage (NCBI taxonomy): Eukaryota > Metazoa > Chordata > Lepidosauria > Squamata > Pythonidae > Python > Python bivittatus. The sequence goes on along the minus strand of NW_028277029.1, from coordinate 5,329,109 downwards.
AGGAGGCAGAGACATAAGCCTCTCTTGCATTTGTTCCTCTGTCGGTGGCGTCTGGATGTGTGATGCCCCCAGCCCAGAGGTCACATGGAACCTTCAGGAACCGACTGTCAGAACCTGCATCACCCAACTGTTGTTGTTTTCCATTGTATTGCATTCGTTGGGAGTTGGATTGATTTGTTTCTGCCACTTGTAAATAAGGAGGGGTGGTGGCTGTTAATGGTTGTAAGGGGAGTTGGGAAGCAGCTTAACCATATATGGGCAATTTAGACTGGCTTGATTGCGGCCAGGCAGCTGGGGCCCAAAGAACCAGGAAGAAGCTCAGGGAGGAAGGAGAGAGGTCAACAACAGGTGAAGAGGAGTCATGACGCCAGGCAATAAGGGGAGGGGGGATAAATAGAGGGAGGTTTACCCAAGGCGTTAGTTTTAGCAATGTTCTGTTTACAAGCTACATGTACCTCTTAATAAAGAAGTATTTATCTGACCCAAGCCTGGTTGTGTGAGAATGCTTCAGAACTGAGAGTTGGACATCGTGGACTTGACACCAACTGTCTTCCGTGACATTTTGTCATCTCTTTTTAAAGCTATGCAAGTTACTGGCTGTCACCAGCTCTCATAGTAACAAATTCCACAGAATATGTGTGCTCTATAGGGAAGTATTTTTTTTGCCTATGTTAAATCTCCTACCAATCCCTGACTGATTCCTGTTCCTAGTATTATTCAGAGAGGGAGAACAATCGTGTTCACTTTCTCCATTGCCATGCATGATTGTATACACTCCAGTCACATCCCCCCTTAACTGCTTTGTTCCAAGCCAAAGAGTCCTAAGCATTTTAGCTTTTTCTTACAGGGAAGATGGTTGGACCTCCTGATAATTTTGGCTGCCCTCTTCTGCTCTTTTTCCAGCTTTATTTTGGGGCAACCAAAATGGTCAGTGACTGACACACTATTCCAGACGCAGACATACCCCAACATTATAGAAGGGCCTTACAGTGTTGGCATTTTTATTTTCAGGCCCTTTCTTAATTATCCCTAGGATGGAATATATTTTTTTCACAGTGGTTGCACTCTGAGTTGGTATCTTCATCTCATTTTTTATAAGCTTCTCCTTATGTAGTCCAATGTGTGTGTTGGACCCCGTTGGCAGTTTTCCACTTGCATGTATACAAAGTGTAATAGCATTATGGACACTGTCTCCTGATGGTTTCATAACACTGACATCTCACCCCAGATCATAGTTGCCACTCAGAATTTAATCTAGAGTTGCTCCCCCTCTGCTTGAACCTAAGACGGACTATTTCAGTGTTTCTCACCCTTGGCAACTTTACGATGTGTGGACTCCAACTCCCAGAATTCCTCAGCCAGCATGCTGGGGAATTCTGGGAGTTGGAGTCCACACATCGTAAAGTTGCCAGGGTTGAGAAACACTGGACTATTCTAAGGCACAGTTATTTCATTTGGTTTCTTTGCTGTGGCTTGAGGACATTTGTATCCAGTTTAGGTGGGAGTAATTGAAGTTCTCTATGCTTACAGCAGCTTCACTTTTGCATACCTCTCTTGTTTGTTTATTTGTTTAGCATTATTTGTCTGCTGCCTATTTTGTAAGCCTTTGGGCAGCTTGTGACAATAAACGTATTTTTCCATTTCAAAATCACCTGTAGATTTTGACAGGTTCTGTGGAGGATTTCAGTCTTTCAGTATTTTCTAGCGTATTAGATTTAATACTTTTGTTTGTATAAAGTACAATACCTCCTCTGGTGCGCTGTTCCCTGGCCTTTCTGTAGAGTTTATGTCCAAGAAAAACCATATCCCACTGATTCTGTTCCACCAGGTTTCTGCTTGAAATCTGTATTCTTCTTTAAAAATCAAGCATTCTATTTCTCCTGTCTTCTCTTAGCTAGCATTCACATAGATACAGGTAGTTCTCTTTTAGCGACTGACTCTTTTAGCAACCGGTCACAGTTACGATGGTGATGAAAAAGTAACTTGTGACCAGTCCTTGCATTTATACGATCTTTGCAGGTCTGTAAGTAATGGAGAATAAGATCATAAGCACAGTTGTGGTTTCACTTAGTGACTGTTTCACTTAACAACTGAGTTGCTGGTCCTAATTGTGGTTGCTAAATGAGGACTACCTGTACTATCTATTTAATCCAAGAAGTCCTTTGTGTCATCTTATCATCTCTAAAAGCGTGATCTATTAGGGGTTTATGGATTAATCCTTAGACTACAATTTTATTTATTAGGGTGAGAGCTAATGCTAAAATGTTTGTTTGGGCTTTGTTTTCCATAAGAGTTTGACTACAATGAAGAAGAACGGTATGATTGCAAAGGCGCTGATGTATTTAGTAACCAACGAAGGTTCCCTGGGCACCTCTTCTGGGATTTCAAGGTATGGGAATTGATTCAATATTAAATATAAGTTAGCTTGCCTACAAAAATTCAAATGTTGTTTTAAACAGGAGTTTGCTACCTTTTTTAAAAAATAGAAATGGTATAGCAACTAGCATGTTGTCATTAAATTATTAAATGTCTAACAAAATCATACTAAAACTTAAAAAAAATAAGCTTTCTAAAGATGCATTCAATAAGTATGTAAGCACAAGGGCAATCATCAGCTAATGAAACGTGATGTTTGGATTTTGATAGATAAATTTACTTGGAGAGAAGGATGACACCCCAGTCCATTTCTGTGACAAATGTGGGTTACCCATTAAAATGTATGGACGGATGGTAAGTAAAAGCATTTAATTCCTCCCGTAATAGTCCTGATATAGAAAATGGTGTCTTTTCCTTTTGAAAAACGGTACCATATTGTTTCTGTGTCAGAGCCCTCCTGAACAGGATATTGTGTGAGTTGAAAGTTGACACACACAAGCTTTTTGTGTTTGTTTTCAATAATGGAGTGGGCAACCTGAAGCCCCAGGGCCCCTTGTAGCTTTTCAGTACCCTTTTTTGGTAGCCTCTGCAGTTCCCACCAGCTACGATAACTGAAAATCAGTGGCATGGTTCTCTAACGCTTTGAGGAGAGGAATGCAGAAGTCCTAAATATGAGTTAATGTATAGAATAAAATACTGGGACCCCATCCTTCCCCCACTCCCAAAGAAGAAAAGAAAATTCTGGCAATGTCCATGTGAGTGACATAGCCCCAACCACGTTGCATCATTGCCCTGCCTCCTGTAGCCCTAGGCTCCTGGAGGAAGGTTAAGGGCTTCCTTTGGTCACCAAAGGCTACTTATCCCTATTATATTGGTTTAGCTAAAGCAGGGTTCCTCAACCTTGGCAACTTGAAGATGTGTGGACTTCCACTCCCAGAATTCCCTAGCCAGCCCTGGCTTGCTGGCTGGGGGATTCTGGGAGTGGAAGTCCACACGTCTTCAAGTTGCCAAGGTTGAGGAACCTTTAGCTAAAGGAAAGGCACTGATCTCTCCAGCGTTTTGGTTTGCAGTTGCCAGAAAAAAGCACTTCCATTTTTTCAGACTTTTGATTAGGGATGTGCAAAGCATTTTGTTTCCAAATGTGTCAAGCATGAAACTTCAGATAACCGCCTGGCTCAGCTTTCTGGGAACATTTCAAGCTCAGAGTATTACAAGGTTGAAATGCTTCAAAAATGCATAAACCAGCCTTGTTTCACACTTGAACATCATTTTCATGCTCAGGGTGGGGCATTTCATGAAATTTATGCTGATGATATTTTGAAATGAAATGTTTTGTAAACCTTTTGATATATTTTGCTTTAGAGAGGAGTATATAGAATTGTTGGTTGATTTATTTATCTCACATTTGTAGTTTTGTTCCCCTCTAGGTTATAGATTAAGATCAAAATCATCCAAAGAGCACCCAGATTTTTTTTTTAAAGGGTATCTGGCAATAGGCCATCCAGCCCTGTCTCTGCCATTCACTATACAGTGGAACCTCGGTTTACGAACTTAATTCGTTCTGTGACTCTGGTCGCGACTTGAATTGGTCGCGACCCGAAGCAAATTTTCCCATAAGGTTCAATGTAATTACCGTTAATCTGCTCTGGCGTGGAGGACAGGGAGGCGGCTATTGCTTGGAGGGAGAGTCCCCCTCCCTACGACCACGTGTCGGGTGGAAAATGGCCGTGGACCACATGTCACGGGTGGGAAAATGGCCGCGTATCCTGTTCATAACCCGAGGCGGAGTTCGCGAACCGAAGCAAAATTTTGCGGCCAGAGCTGGTCGTCACCCGAAAAGTTCGTGAACAGAAGCGTTCGTAACCCGAGGTTCCACTGTATATCCGTTTCGAGTAAAAACTTTTGTATAACCTTTGAATGTCCAGCAGAGGGAGGGGGAGAACTAGTTAAGCAATGCATAAATATATTTTCACTGTTCTAGTTCTTTGAACAATTCAGGTGTAAATGTTTTATTTCCAGTCTGTGTTTGTTTGTTTGTTTGTTTGTTTTGGTGTAATTTAATATTTATCATTGCTTCTCAGTAGGTAAACTATCTTTGGATTTTATTTGGATGTAAAATCAAAATGTAAACAGGAATAGAAAATACCGTACTACCCTGTTTAAAAGTGCAGTTTTAGCAGAGTGCTGATTTATTTATTTAAGCAATTAAGAGATTTGTCTGTGATGTTTTCTTGAATGTCACTTTTGTTTTTTAGATACCCTGCAAACATGTTTTCTGCTATGAGTGTGCTCTCTTACATGAGAAGAAAGGTGACAAGATGTGTCCAGGGTAAGCTTTCTAGAGTGGCATTTTGTGGGTGTTTGACCTTTTTTCCTGATCATTAGTCCGCACGGCTCGATTCCATCTTGCACATTCTCTCCTTAAGAGAGCAACCTGTGAACATGAATCAGGTCTCTTTTGGGGTCGAGAAGAAATAAGTGTTTTGTGGTTGGGTCACATTTGCTTTGTGTTAGGATGGCGCTGGACACGTGGAAAGAAATTCTCATTTTACGATCAGCTGGTAGCAGTGAGACTTCTACTGTTCAGCAAGCTACAGCAGATAAATGGCCAGAATAGAATAATCAGCCTGGGGTGTGTTAGACCCAACGGCATTACGGGACTGTAGATCACGTCCTTCGTTCATTATCTTTCTGTATCTCCAGCAGTTCTGAGTGCAAAGCTCTAGTTCAGGACTAAGAGCCAGCGTAGAATAAAATAATTGCACTTAAAGACTATACTGTACCCTCTAATTTTTTGTGTGTTTATTAACTGTAGTGTCTAAAAATCCCATTCTCTTTTCTTTTTCTAATCTAGCTGTAATGAGCCAGTGCAGCGAATTGAGCAGTGTGTCCGCGGGTCTCTCTTCATGTGCAGTATTGTCCAAGGGTGCAAGAGAACGTACCTATCTCAGAGAGACTTACAGGCTCACATCAACCACCGTCACATGAGAGCTGGCAAGCCGGTAGCGCGCCCTCCGCTAGAACCCGTTCATCCTCCTATCGCTCCTCCTCCTGCCGAAATCCCAGAGCGGTTCATAATGCCACCAGATAAGCATCATCTGAGCCACCTTCCACCAAAGCAACACATCATGATGCCGCCGCCACCACTGCAGCATGTGCCACACGAGCATTACAACCAGCCACATGAAGATATCCGGGCATCCCCGGCAGAGATGTCCATGGCTCCTCCTCCCCCTCGTCCGGTCAGCCAAGACACCTTCCGCATTTCAACAAGAAAGCACAGCAATCTTATTACTGTCCCCATCCAGGATGACTCAAACTCTGGTACTCGAGAACCACCTCCACCTGCCCCGGCACCTGCTCACCATCATCCCGAATATCAGGCCCAACCCGTGGTGTCCCATCCGCATCATATTATGCCACCACAGCAACATTATGCACCGCCCCCTCCCCCACCTCCCCCGATAAGTCACCCCATGCAGCACCCTCCTCAGGCTGGAGGTACTCCTCATCTGGTGTACAGCCAAGCACCTCCTCCTCCAATGACCTCTGCTCCTCCACCTATAACCCCTCCCCCTGGACACATCATTGCACAACTTCCACCCTATATGAACCATCCTCCACCTGGGCCACCACCACCTCAGCATGGTGGCCCACACGTCAATGTAAACGCCCCCCCTCCCCATCATTATAATCCTAATGCTTTGCCAAAATTCAGTGAAGACCAAGGAACTCTCAGCCCTCCTTTCACTCAGCCCGGGGGAATGAGCCCGGGCATATGGCCAGCTCCACGAGGGCCACCGCCACCACCAAGAATGCAAGGTCCACCTTCTCAAGCGCCACTTCCTGGACCACATCATCCCGACCAAGCCAGATACAGGCCATACTATCAATGATATTAGTAGTTATTGGAACTAAAATATGATAGAAGGATAACATTCTAAGCAGCAGCAGCCTTTTAATGAATCTGACTGTTTAAGAAACTGTCTTTTCTGTTTTGCTTTGTTTATTGGAAAGATAATAAACTTCTGACTGTAAAGCTCTCTGGGGATTTAAACCTTAAATAATTTTTTTAAAAAGAAAACTTTGATTGTAGGATTCTTGACACCTGGTACCCTGTAAGCTAAGTGGCTCTGTAGTTGACAGCAGTGTTTTAAAGACTTTGTATCCATAGTCTGACTGAATTGTCTCAGAGATGAACGTTTATAAGGCCTCCCAACAACTGAACACTTATTGTACCACTTTAAAGTATTTTTGTTAAATCTGATAGTTTTGTTTGTGATACTTTTTTTTTGTCAACCAGTGTATAATTAAATTTAAAATATTGTCCAAAACTGTTTGCTTTTTTCCATGAGATTAACATTTTTGTTTGGGGTGGGCTGAGGAGTAGAAAGAAACAATTTGCTTTTTTTTTTTTTCCTCTTCAAGCCAGAAAAATGATGTTTTCTGTTGAGAGGGCTGTGATTGCTTCCAAAAACAAGGGTGAATGTAGTTAAAGCTGTCCTTCGCGTCGGTTCAATGAATGTTGAGAATTGTAGTTTTATATTTTACGAAGCGCTTAAGCAAAATTTTACACACACACACGCACACACACTCACTCACTCCTGAGAGTAAAGCTCACTGAATTCCATGGAATTGTCTTTCCAGTAAATGTATATAACATGGATTCTCAAAACTTGGTAAGGAACATGACAGTTATTTTTGGTTTTCAAGCTGATCAGGCTTGTGCAGGTAAAGTAGGAGTACTAAAGCAAAGAGCAAAACTCAGAGTTAATATTTATAGATGGCTGTTTCTATGAGTCAAAACCAGCCACATTTATTATCTAATTTTATTAATAGGGTCACAAAGATGTATCATTGGGAAAGTGTAGTACTGCAAACTTAGAACTTGTGATTTTTAAGCTTGCATGGTAAACTTTTGAGGAGTTAGTAGGATCACAAATTCCAACCCATCTGTATATCTACTTAAGTACTTCTAGTTGCTGGGAAACATTTTATGAATGAAGGACCACACCGTCTGTTAAACACACATACATATAATGCAGCGTACACTTTTAAAACATGAAACATGCTTGCAAAAATTGTATTAAACATCAAGTGTATCAAAGAAAGATGTCAGTTCTGATTTCATGAATACACTAGTGGGTAGCAAACAGGTTTGCTGCAATGTAAGAAGTGAAACACAGCAAATTCACTCATATAGGTCATGCCAATTTTTAGATTTCAAGCACAATTCTGATTTTAAAAAGACTATACAGTAATGAGGTAAGCACTAGGGAACAAGTTCCACTGGATAGAGACTTCTGAGTTACCCTCCAGTTACGAAAAGCGTATTTGCTCATTGCTTTGAGTCTGATTTTGATTATGGATAATGTAAGGTTTTTAACATTTAACATGTTTTTTCTTGTGCTATCTATGTATATAATGGCCAATCTTTTCATCACTGTTCTAAAATGAAAGAATCATCTTTCTCAATACAAATTTGTCTTTTCTTAAGTTTTAGAGAGGCATCAGGGTTGCCTGTTATTAAGAATAAAGAGGATTTTAAATTGGATTTGAATGGATTAGCAGGTCTTTGGAGACATTTTTGATAGCAATGTAATCTTTAGGTGTTAAAAGAGGAAAGGCTTATTTCAGAGAAGGTGAAAGGAAAATGGGAGGAAGGCCAACAGTCTCGTTTTCCAAAATTGCACTTCCCTTTCATAGTTTGTGAATGCAGTTGGGCCATCAGGAATGTGTGCTTTTTCCCTACGAGTTCAAGACAGCTTATTTGGGGCTATTTCATTTCATGCCAACGACAAATCTGTGAAGGTAGGTTAGGGCATTCCTAGTCCAATACCTTACCTGCTTTGCCACACTGGTCAAATAAATGCACCGGTTTTCTAGTTCTGTGGTCTGCAGATGTTAATCTTGCTCCATTGTCAGTGAGAACTGAATGTTGTCTGCCATGCCGAAAACTACTGTTCTATTCCCAGTGTTTTAGGGCAGATTTTGCTTAGTTCTCTTGCAATTTGAACTGACACCTTTCTTTCTGATTAGTGATTCCAAGGAGTTATTTAAGGTCTAAGGTTATCGCTGATGGGCATTGGGGGGTGAGGGGAATAATCTTTACTCCATTGTTCGTGGTTCAATAAAAATAAGGCCGAACATGGTGAGGTGACAGTTTCCTAAGTGGCCATCAGCATGTTGCAATGAAAACAGAAGACTTGGGGCAATGATCATGTAATTGGAAAATTGGATGGTGCTTGTTTTGGTAACTGCTAATTTACTGCCCGTAAAGTAGATTACGCTTTTAGAGATGATAAGATGACACAAAGGACTTCTTGGATTAAATAGATTGGTCTGTGTGGATCAGATACCCAAACTCTTCTCTGTATCAAAGAGCTTGCAAGGTATATGCTCCTTCACCAACTGTCTCTGTTCAAAATGAGAAAGAGCATTAATGCAACCCGGAGTATTCGAATGATCCAGGGTTATCTGCAGCAAAGTGGGACAAGTTATGGCAAGCCCCGCCTCCACACTGGCATCACTGCTAAGCCCCCCCTCTACTACCTATAACAATGTTGTGGGGCAGGGCTTGTGTTATGACATCATTGCATGTGCCCAGATCACATCAGAAGCATATCTTGTTCCTTGCTTGCTGGCAAAAAACAGGCCAGCCAGCCAGCTCCGTTTGTTTTCTGCTGGTAATTGCCAATTCCTGGCTGGGAGCCTCCTCCTGGCCTGTGTTTTTACTGGCAAGGAATAATTATAGCATCTTTTGGGGGGATTCACACTCTGTTTGGATTAAAAAAAAACAACCTGGGAATTGAGTTATGTCAATTGACTTCACTGGCCATAGAGCAGATGCTCCCATCTCTATGGAAGCTAATTGTTAGGTTGGAGATAGGCAATCTGAACCTGGAGACACCAGGATGAGCGCAAGACATCTCTGGAGTCTCTACTAGAAATGTGAATCAGTTCTTTAGACTGGGCACAGGAGTCCATGCTGGGCCTGTCAGCATCTCCTTAAACACCCTATACCTTTACAGGCTGTACCTGCTCTGAAACACCTTGATGTACCCTTTCAGTGTATCCTTAACTCAAAGACATATTTTTTCCAGCATCCTGGGATTATCACACAAGTCCAGGAAAAGACACAGCTCCCCAGGTCTGCCCCGAAACATCTTTTTGGCTTCAGATCCAGTGTTACACATCTGTAGTCCTGAATCATTTTTTTAAAGATTATTTTATTTTTAGTGTTTTAAATTTGCTCAAGAAAACAGTAAAGTATAGCCTTTTGTTTATAGCTGTAATTTAAAAAAAAAACCTTTATGAAGGAATATTTACATAACAAAATATAAGGTATTGAAAAACGTTTTGAAGTATCATATAAACAATTTACAATGTGGAAATGTACAATTTTAACCCGTAAATGGAATTATTTACATGTATATGTACGTGGACATACATTGAAGTTGATATTGAATCTTTTGGTACTGCAGGTTGATACTTCAGTGCTGTTTGAGATCAGGATTTTCATATAATAATCTTATATACACATTCATATACACCATATAACCTGGTTAAGAAAGTGCTTTCTAAGGTAAAAATGGTTGCCTGTGATGCAGGAGCATCCATGGAGGGATCAAAATCTGCCAGATGGCAGGCATGGCGTCCAGTTGAAGCTCCACCCCCTTTTGTACAAGCATGTGTACCTACAAGTGGGACAGGGTTTCAATTCTGCTATCACTTGAAGCGAAGACCTGCTGTAGGACCAATGCTTCTTTCATTTTCTCAACTGTTGCATTCTCTGATGTGTTTCTTTGCCAACTGTCCTTCTAGAACCTTGTTTCTGATGATACCTGTGGGATTGAAAGAAGGAAACAAACTATATACTGTATCTGTCCAAGCAACATTTAAGATATTTCAGGTGAATAATGTCAGGGACTGACATCGAGGCTTAAATTGCGGTGCTGGTAGATACTTTTTAGGCCAAGCTAGTCATTTTTAAATTTTATTTATTTATTATTAGATCCATATCCCTCCTTTATTTGTACAATTCAAGGGGGTGTACATAATGCTCCCGCCTCCTATTGGGAGTGGGTTGGGCTGAGAGAGAGCATCTGGACCAAAGCCACCCAGTCATCTTACATGCCTAAGGAAGGACTAGAACTCACAGTATCCTGGTTCTAGTCCAACTCCTTTGCCCCTACACCAAATTGGTTTTCTTTTAAGACTACCAGAAACTTAACGTATCTATTTGAGCATTCATTGGGGGAGGGGGAGAGGAGCAGAGGAACTGCTTCCCCCAAATCAGTAATGTGCTGCTTCATTTCAGTGGTATGGATCTGGGGTTAGACTGTTTTGAATTGCTCAACCTGGTTTAACCCTACTCTAGTAAGAAAGAGCTCAGTTGGTTGGCAGCTTATGCCAAAAAAGCTTAAGTGGGCTAGCCCAGGTTGGTACTTGGCTGGGAAATTTCTAGGAACCCCCCGGGCTGTTGGCTAGAATAGGAAGAAAGCAACAGCAAACCACTTCCACACAGTTGCCAAAAAATGTTGTGCCTCCATGGTCACCAGACATGCAGCTGGATCCAGAGGAAACATACTTAGTAAGGGGAAACAGGGCATTTGCACCAACGTATTCCAAAAGGAAAGTATTTGTAATTAGAAGTGCTTCTGGTCTGCTTTCCTTCCCATCAAAATCCAGTCCTTTCTTGCCTTCTAGGAAAGCTACTTCCATGCAAGAGTCTCCAACAGGCTCTCAACTTTATTGATCACATTCAAGATGGGGAAGAGGGACTTACCGTTAGCTCTCGATTGCGCAATTCTCCATTTGTGTTAATGATATAGTGATCCTTGTTTTGATTTTCCTGTAATGGAATAAACGTTCTGCTGTTAACAATGGATTTTTTAAAAATGTAAAAATCTTTGTTGATTTGTAGTTAGTCAATCTTCCAGCAATCTCAACTGGACTGTCTACATTTCCAGACTAAGTTACATGAAGTTATTGGTCCAGGGGTCTCCATAGATTATGGTCCAAAAAAGCTAAAATGGAAGCACTGCCGGGGAACTTACTCTTACAATTTTTAAGATTATGCTTTTAATCCCAACTAGAATTAAAGATGCCTTTCTGAAATCTGTGTGGTTCTATTTTGCCAGCTACCTGGGGCTTGACAACAGCTTAATGCCAATATCAATGCTATTTCCCCCCAAACCAACAGTAGATACATACTAGAATAAGACAATAAGATGCTGGAAGCCCAGGTGGAAAACAGAAACCACAGCATGTTCTCGCCATCATGATAATTCTTGGTGGCAAAGTTCTAGTCACCCCAGATCTTAAATTATGTTTTTTCCCCTTATATTCTGAATGTGCACTGTTTTAAGTTCTGCTTTGAAGTACAATAACTGCATGTATGCATATCCTCACCATAATGGCTTTGGCTTTTGATGAGCAAGTTACAATATCCTTCTTCACCAATATATATAAAATTGCATCGTGAATGGTCAGAAAAAACATGGATGGCTTAATTTCATCATTGAAAAATCCACATCTTTGTAGCTTCTCCAGAAGGCCATCTTTGTGTGTGTGTGGGGTGGATTGAGAAAGAAATAAAGGGGAGGAAAAAAAAGAGGTGGGGGAAGAGAGAAACAGAATTACAGGCCTAGAAAATGGCACAGCTCATCCTTAAACAGTATCATTTAATTTGTTCCACATACTTTCTTTCAGATTCAGTATCTCAATTGCAGCCATGCAGTTTCTAACATCATGAGTGCAGTTATAATTTTTTTTTAAGCAGCTTTTTAAAAATACACATAAACCTATAGTATTGTTTTACAGGGGCATCTGTAGGGAGGTCAAAATGATTTATGTGCCTTTGGCTAAAGGGGGAAATTACATGGAATGACAGTTTCTGTAGCATGGAAGTCTCTTCAGAGCAACAGACCAAACTCTTGTAAAGGATTCTGGGTCAAATTGACAAATTCATACAATGAATTAGGAGACACTTCTCTTATTTATTTCTTTATACCAACATTTCTGTTCCGCCCTCACCCTCAACACGTTGGGTTGTTTGCAATCCATAAATACATGCAAGTGAAAACAATGCAGTCTATCCTCATAAGCCTCTAGGATGCATTTGAATGAGATACTGATTAAAATGAAATAAAATAATAAATAAATGTAACGAAACGAAACGAAATGACATGTCATGACGTAGGCAACTCATGCTTTTTGTTATGGTCAACCCAACCTATTCTGCTACATGGAGGAGACACTGGGACCTTTATTTTAAATATAGAAACCAAGGGCTGTCCTCCAACACAAGACTGCTACTCACTCCATGTCAGTCCACCCAATGATAGGGCTGGCTGAGTTTCTTACTCTTCATGAACACCTATGGATTGCCTTGCTTTATCATGTCACAGACCTCAAAGGGACTGTACTAACAACTATTATCGGAGATGCAACCAGAAGAATAGTCTTTAGAGTCATGAAGATTAAAATATAAAGAGAAGCACTGTTTTTCAAATTATGTTGTTTACTTTCTATTTTTTAATCGATATAGTTTCCATCCTTTCCTGTAATTAAAAACCATTTTAAATACTTGGTTAGATCCATCTTTAGAAAAAATGTATTTAAGGTTGGAGACTAGGCCACAATCTATACGCGACATAAATTTTGAGATGGTCATTGCTGTTTTAAAGTCATGAACGGAACAGGGTCAGCTTACCATGTGCGCCTACAATATAGACGTCAACATCAATCCAGATGAATTCTCTCAAAGTCTGTTAAAAAGAAAAATGGGTGGTATTTAACTCTAGGTAGACAAAGGCATATACAATCACTTAAAAAATAGCCATCTAAAAACAAGATGGATTTGGGATTGTTTCATCGTAGGAGAAATTTTGCACACTGAAATACCACCGTTTATGCGAATGTAGGATTTCCATGTCTTACAGTATACCAATATAAAAATACAGATGTTTTCCTCACATACAGTATTTGTAGCAAAGGAGACCCTTGTGTTCCTTATACAAAGTCAGCTGACCACAGGATCCATGCAGTTTTCCTTTAAAAAATAGCTGAGAAGGACAACTCTACAGCTGCTAAATGGTTAAGAGGTTCTCAAAGTGGCACACAGCTCTTGATGACCGTACCCATGAAGTTCTCTTGGTAGCATGAAGGAAATGTTTCACCACTGCTTCCTTTGGTGGTATCTTTTGATTTCCCAATCTGGCCCACAATCCCTGGAATTCTTGAGTGTTCCTCCCATCCAAGTATTAATCACAGCTAACTGTGCTTAGCTTTTGAAATCAGCCAAGTTCAGCTAGGTGTTACCACCCCCAACTGCTAGCATAATGCTACTGCAGTCCCCCTGCTATCAGTATGATCAGCAATAAGAGCAGATGAGTATTCATCTTGCTTTAATCCCATTGGCAGATGCTGTCTTGCAGCATGAAATTAGCGGCAATATGTTTTTTTCACTCCAAATCAGTCACAGCAGGACAAAATATATTCTACAAGTTTCTAACGTAGCTCTCCTCTTGTCAATTATTCTTCACACTAAACTATAACATTCCTGAATTCTTTGTGCCAGTTATATGAGTCAAGGGAAACACCATAGCTTAGACCAGTGTTTCTCAACCTTGGCAGCTTTCAGGTGTGTGGACTTCAACTCTCAGAATTCCCCAGCCAGCATGGCTGGCTGGGGAATTCTGGGAGTTGAAGTCCACACACCTGAAAGCTGCCAAGGTTGAGAAACATTGGCTTAGACATAGGAAGTTGCAGTTCCAGTCCATTGGAAAGGTAGACTAGTGGCCCAGATTCTCAGAGTGCGAAGAAAGAAATTCTCAGTTCAGATCTTGCCTCCATCATGAGCTTACTGGACCACCTCCACCAATCTCAGTGTTCCTTTTCCCCACAGCTACATACAAGGAATAGAACTGACGTTGCCTACAGACCTGATACAAGGCTTAATGAAAGAATACAGCTCCAGTGGTTTAGATATTTGAAAGTACTGTAACAGTGGTGGGAATTAGAAATATAATAATACACTATAAGTTAGGATGGATAGCCAGGTTATTTTATTTGGGACTCTTAAGATGGTCTTATTTCTCATAGACATAGCGAAACTTTCCAGAGAAATACAGGCAGTAAAGGAGACACTGAACAACTCTGAATTCTGTAGCATAAAGATTGGAGGACTCTAGCCCTTCATAAAAACACTTTCAGATTTTCTTTTATTTTTTGGTGTTGTAAAGCGAAACTTGCCTTTTCATTTTCATGGTGATAATTTTACCTCTTTCTGCATGCTTGTACACAGAGTTGTCACGAAGAGAAAAAAATCTAACATGTCTTAGACCAATTGTAATAATTGATTGTTCTCTTAGACATGAATGCTGTGTCTCCCAAACTTTAGCATTTTTAATCTTAAAACTAATTTGGTAAAATTAATCTTTTATCCTACTTAAGCAGCTCCATAGAATTGTATGAACATATGATGTGAATTTTATTTTACCTCTATGTGGTCTGGAGATTTAAAAGGCTAAAGTTTGGGAGAAACAAGTTTAAATCTTCACTTGACCCACTGAACTTGCTGAGATGAACTACTCACAGATCCTTAACCCTCCCAAAAATGGTTTTCTCTGTTCTGTTCTTCTTCTTACAATGAAGTATGTATTACGTGGAAAACAATTTTACCTCTCCAAAGATTCTCATAGCTGAAACATCAAGAAATGATACTGCTGAGAAATCAAGGATGATGCTGTGAATGTCAATTCTTGGAACACTGATGTTGGGAGGTAAGCTCGAGTTCCAGTCTATCCGAATTGGCAAATCTTTGGTATTTATGGGCTGATTCAGCTCTTCAACCCTGTTGTTGTCCAGCTCTTCATCTGAATCAGTCACACTAGTGATGGTACAAAGGAAACCTTTCTGAATGAAAAAAAGAAAGAAAATGTTCAGAATGCTCATTAACCATGAAAAGAGAAATCAGGACAGCTGACCAACCAGTACTGAAATTTAAGGTTGTTCCTTGCGTGTAAAAACGTTGCATGTGAAAAAGAGAGGTCTGTCACAGGTCTGTGCTGCCATTTAAAGAATTAAGGTTCTTACTGGAGTTTCCTGAAGCTCTCCTTTCATTAACATCTTCTTTATTTTCCTTAGAGCTTTGTTGCGTTTCCGTAACACCCTCAATGGTTTAAAACCAACCTGAAATATGGAATAATTGTTTTAGCAGACTTTGATTTTTTTTTAAATCATCTTCCTTTTTTAAATCATAAGTTCTAAATATCTTTTCAAGCAGAGAACATGGACTTGGTTTAAAAATAGATTCTAGTTGGACATTTAATTGTATAATAATCTTAGACCTCTTTGACCCATTTGCCATATGCCTTCTCCTTCTTGGCAGTCTCATACTCACTGCTAACATACTATTATGACTCTTGCATGAAAAACATTGCCAGTTTTTAAAAAATCCTCTGCAGTATGCTGATATCAGAACAGTCAGATAAAGATAGATTACATAGTTTTCAGGAGTTTGCAAAGTATTTATAGTGGCTCACAGTTTATTTAATTTAAAATATTGTTATCCCTTTTTTTCTATCACAAGTAGTCACATTCAGGTTAATGGGATATATACTAGGGATTTTCTAAAGTCCCATTGCTTGACCTGTGATAAAAGCCAAACTTATTAAGTCATATTCCAGCTCACTCTTTTTCCAGAATCCTCTACATTTAACCATTGCTCACTTTCACCAATTTCTGAGCCTTTTTCCTTACTCCAAAGTGTTTTGAGCCCTGTAGAATATCAGATTGTTGCATAATGCTTGCATTGTTGCATACCAAAATTTAGGTCCCTCTGATCAAATTGTAGGTTTTAATCAATCCTTGTGTGAACAGGCATTGAACTATCTCTGCGTGGTATAAAATTAAACACACCTTTCTGCAAATTTAAACATCTTCTTTCTATTTATGGGGCATTGCTTACAGATGAAAGGAAGGAAGGAAGGGAGATCAAAATTCATTGAAATGTACAGTTTGACCATGGCTGCTTACTGTGGCATGTAACTGTACTTCAGCTTCCATAACCCAGATAATAACTAGGAATACCTGGATGTCAGGCTCAATCCAAGAACAGCAAGGAAACAGTTCATCCAAATTCAGTTCTTTTATTGCTTACACCATATAGACAGAACCTTGCCAGACTAAATCTGTACTACTGCAGCTAGTGGATATACTCTGGGAGATTCTAGGGCATGGCTATTCTAAACCTCTTACTTACTAAACTTCCCATGCTCCTGCTCCGGACTGTGTTGTCTCTTGTCTCTCTGCCCTTCTTGGAATGCGCCCCCTCCTTCCCGAGAATGTTGCTCTCGGCTGCAAGCTACCACATCATCCCCCCCTTTGTAGATACATTCCATCACGCTGGATAACAACTAGGAATAGGGTTAGGGAGGATATAAGCTTCTTAGAGATTGCTCTCTGTATTAAACTGCTTGCTTCGTTATGCTGGACCAATTGATACAGAACCCTGGGTGATAATCTCATAGTGAGAAAGGGACGTGAGAAGAGCAATTGTGGGGAACAAGCTTGTATTCTACGGCTGATGAATAGTAGCAGGTGGAACTGCAGGGCTGAAGCTAAATTTCTACCTCTTAGCAAAAATTCACAAATGAGCAATTTAAAAGTTCTTAAGGAAAAACAAACTAGATTTTTTCTGACATTTTCTAAGGGTTCACGAAGTCTAAGAGACATTAGACATAAGAGATTGTCTCTTAGCAAAAATTCACAAATGAGCAACTGAAAGAAAAAAACAAACTAGAATTATTTTGACATTTTCCAAAGGTTCACAAAGTCTAAAAGACATTTATTTATACGGTTTAAAAATTACATGCTATATGGGAAATATTTTTTGTTAAGATTATGGTCCATGAAATGCTTACCGCAGCAGTCAATTTGTCCTTGAAGAAATCAACATTAGCAAAGAAGATTGGAGACGGGCACCTGAAAATTTTCACGCCTTCTGGCTCATATATCTAGGCAGCAAAACATTACCTATTAATTTAAGGCATTCTACCACAAAAAGCCTGTGCATATGAGTTACTGCAATACAAAATTGAATCCTTACATCTGAGTAGTCTTTTCTGTTTCTGTAGATGTCACTGCTTCCAATATTAGCCAAAAGTGTGCATTTTGGACTGAAAAAAGAAGAGGCAAAAGCTCCAATGAGCTGACTAATGCAGAATAAATGGGATCAACTGTTATTCTAATACTTATGCGGACCTTTGCTTATATCTGTATTATCCCTTAAGCTACAGTCTTGTTCAGAATTTGGGAATAATCACTGCTGGACACAATAGGGCTACCTCCAAACAAATATATATAGAGTTGTTAAATCTTGGTAATAATTGACATTCTGTAAGCAACCTCTAGCAGTCTCTACATCTTCAGCATTTGCAGGTCTTTCGGGACTATACTACCAACTGCATAGGATTCCAGGCTTGGCACCACTTGATATGCTTCCTTGGAGACGCTATAGCAACATTCCAAGTAGAAAGTAGGGAAATATGGCACATGTATTGATCTCCATATTGTCTGTAATGTATTTGTGGCAGAAAATGATCTATAACTGTTTCTCAACCTTGGCAACTTTAAGGGGTGTGGACTTCAACTCCCAGAATTCCCCAGCTAGCAGGGCTAGCTGGAGAATTCTGGGAGTTGAAGTCCACCCCTCTTAAAGTTGCCAAGGTGGAGAAACACTGGGCTATAATGTTGTTTATAAATGATTTCTTTCCATTTGAAATGACTTTATATCTTTAAACCATTCCAAGAAGTTGAGCTGACAAATGAAATAAATATTTACTTACAATTGGACCCGGAATACAACAGTTAGAAGTTCAAATCCAAGTCCAGCTGCTAAGCCAAGATCCAGCCCCAGGAGAAGGGCAGCCAGGAAGGTCACAATCCAGATAAGCTGACAAAAAATAACATTAAAGAAGATACCATTGATATAGTTGACTAGAAGCAAAAGGAGAGAATTACCAGCAAGGAACTTCTGATCCTCACCAACAACAGGGTATGAGAAGCCATGCCAGAATCAGCAGAATGATTCACATAACATTTTTTTTTTCTGGTTTGGTAAAAATTATTGCAGATAGAGCGAAGACAACATCAATGTTTGACATGTAGGCATAATGGCTTTTTGAGTAGGCTTGCAAGGAACTTTACACACTGTCATGTACCAAGTCAGACATTGGTCTAGTTAGCTTAATTTTTCAAACTCTGGTTTGCAGTGGGTGTGCAGATGTTCAGACAAGATGCTTTTTCCAGCTGTGTCCGGAAATGCCAAGGAATGAGTTTTGGTGAAACTATATACAGCATTAGACATTCCATCAACATGAATAAACAAATATGCATTTTCAATTGGTAGAGCTCTGTGACTGTGGTTGAAAATAGCCTTTGCCTCCAGGACACTCTGTCTTATTTGTTTATTTAGCTCCATGGCTCTTCTCTGGCTTCTCTGGGGTCCATGGTTCTTATTTATACTTTTACCAAAATATACAACTATGCATTCCAGTTATGAACGAAAGCATTTAATTGCATTAGTTAATGTTGGCATGGGATTTGATTGAGAAACTCCTTTTACAGATCTACAAACGTTTCGTGAAGATGGAAGCGGAGTGGGGCAACCACCAGCCTCACCAAAGCAGACCAAAATTGCACATAGAATCTCCTGCTTCAGGTCTCTCCTTCAGACAGGCCCAATGAAATTGTTTAGTGGTTGAATCGCTATTTGCACAGCTGCGCAAGGACTCACTTACACAGTCACACTTGTCCTTTTTCCACAAAGTTCCAATCTCTTTGAACTGCATCAACATCCCCTTCAGATTGCCGAGAACCAAAGCTGCAAGGACCGACTGTCAATGAAAGAATAATGTACACATTTAAAGACAGGAAAAAAATACAATACCAGAGATAGAGAAAGAGAGACAAGAAAGAGAGGTGTATCTTAGAGTAATTCCTGTTCTGTTCTTTCCAGTTTATGAGTCTCTAAGCTATCACTCTTCATTCTGTTGAAGAATGGATATGCAGCGTGGTATGAAGCATATGTGCTGTGTAAAATTGGTAAAACAAAGAATCTCTTCTTTCCTCCCCTCTCAGTTGTTTATGTATGTGTGTGTATGTGATAATGACGATGATGATGATTGGTCCACTCCAGGATGAAGGCCTCTTCCTTGAAGATTATTGTCAGCCCACTAGGTAGACCAGCCTAAGAAATCAACTCCACAGGAGAGCTAAAACTATTTTTATTTCAGACTGGTTATAAGAACAGAAACTAGCAAGTCTGATTGTGCTGAACCTCTTCCTCCTTCTTATAGTTCAGTGAACTAGGGAGATATCTGTCTGAGCTGCTTCTGAACATTATCTGGAAGTTCTGGCCCTAAAACACATTTTACCCCTTGTTGCCTTGCCAATGGAGCTTGCATATCTCTGTCAAGTTTATCTTCCTTACTCTGTGGTTGTAGACTATGATTTTACTGCTCTCATCTCTCTTTCTCCCTTTCTTGCCCCTTCCCTCTCTTTTTGTTTTTTTTGGGGGGGGGGGTTACAAAAAAATTATTCCACAGGAGGTCTAGCATTTGCCTTCAAATTCAATGCTGTGATTGAAGACACCTGATAAGACTTAGTAGACACCTTTTTCATTAGGCAAAGACACTGATTGACCAACTCCATGACATTGTTATTAAGAAGGGGGGCACCATTTTGATTTTCAGTAATTTCTATGCATTTTTTCTCCTTATGGGAGGTGATTCCTTCCATCCCCTCAATCCTCTCTATAAAAGAATTGGCATTTAATACGGCTCCTTCTAAAGTCACATATTACTATTATCATGGTAATGGTGAGAATGATGCTATTATTCTGTCAATCCCAAACATCCATCTATAGATGCCTCCTCGGCTCAGTTTAATCCTGATATTTCAGTATAAGAGCTTCCTGTCATAGATCAGAAGTCTGGTAGCCCTTCTTCCAACTAACATAAACTTTCATGAGCTGCAGCCTTTTAATAGAAGTCAGAAAAGTCCTACCAGATTCTTCGTAATTTTTTGCCACCGTAGACTAACATGGCTTTCTTCCTACAATGTCTCCTATCATAGATCTCAGTTTAGTTTTCGAGTGGTGCTACCTGGACAATGAAACAATTCAGAGTTCCAGGTTGACATCAAGGCCTGTTGGGTAAGTCTTGGGGTCAGGTTTAGAAGGGATTAACATGGGCATTTGAAGGGACCATTACCTGAAGTAGCAATTTTGTTAGATCTGGGGTAGTGGTAACCTCTTTCACCAGCCCATCTCTCCTCTCCCAATGGAAGATTGTACTGATTCTATTCCTTATTCCTACATTTTTTTAAAAAGCCTGCTTTGTGCCCCCCTCTTGCATATAGACGTATTAATTAGTTAACCATCATGGCTTCCACTGGTCATGATCACTTTTCCACCAATCTTAAGAAAAGGATTCCACCGGTAGCAACCCAAGCTGACCACTATGCCCCAAAGTCGGTACCTTTTGCAACGGTTCCAAGAGATAGCCGATGGCCAGGATAGCAATCATGACAACAATAGCTGAGAGGAGTCCAGCAACCTGCAGGACCAAGGCCCATTGTTAACACACCTCCTCAAAAAGAGCTTTGGGTTACTGCAAAACCTTGAATCTCCAGATACCTGTGTCTTGCCTCCAGTACTCTCTTGTACTCCAGTCCGTGACAGCGAAGTGCTTGCAGCAAATCCTTTGAATACACCCCCAAATATGTTGCCTATTCCAAAGGCAATTAATTCCTTTAAAACACACACACATCACAAGGTTAATGCTTATATGTAAAACCCAGGTTATGCATATTTTACACACGCTTCCATGGCCAGTTAATTGAGAATTGCCTTAATTTCTTGGGTGTTGCTTGCTTACCTGATTGGCATCTATGGGGTAATCATGCTTGATGGAATAAACTTTAGCCACTGAAAAGGCCACAGCAAAGCCAACAATGGCGATGGAGAAGCTGTCTCCCAAGCAACGTTCGAAATACTTTATATCTGGTAAAACTGGAGCCTGAAACCTAAAGTGAAGTCAGAGGAGGACTTTAAAATTGAGACCATGTGTAGCTTTCCTGGTTGACTCAGTACAGATGATTAGGTTAGAAAAACACACTTTTGGAGCCAAGTAGCTGACACTTTGTCCCTGCATTTACGGATCCAGGAGTGTCTGCAGAGTATGGTCAGAAAAATCAAGTTGGTGTCCGCAATGGCGAAATGAAAGCTCTGCCTGTTTTGATTGCACCATCAGGGGTAGAGAAGCAATCTTTGCAAGACCCTTCAAGGGAGTCACTAAGGGGTGTCAGCGGGGGATTTCAAAATCAGCAAGATGGCAGATGAAACATTGTGATCCAAGCCCTGCCCCTTTTGAATGTAGGTGTGACATCTACACATGTACCAAAGGAGCTTGTATTATGACACTAGGTCCGGCATCTTGCCAATTTGGCACACACACCCCATGGACATGGCTATGACAGAGGAACGGACCTGTCTTCCCCACTACATCTGGTGCAAGCTGTCTGATAAGGACCAAAACAGAGCCTCCAGTCTACAATCCCTCCCAGAGTATCCATTGTTCCAATGTACTCTTAAGCTTATGGCCCGTAGGCTGGATTCCATTTACAAAGCATTTAAACTGGACATTGGAAGCTCTTCTAAAGTGTAATTGTGGTATAGCTGAACTTCACTAGGAAGGGAAAACAATCCAAAAGCTATCTGTTGCCATTAATATATACCAGTGTAGTGTTTCTCAACCTTGACAATTTGAAGATGTGTGGCCTTCGGCTCCCAGAATTCCCCAGCCAGCAAGGGGAATAGTGTCTACTTACCCAACATCTACGTTCCCAACAGTATCTACCTGGAATTTCTCTTTGAAATTGAAGGCATAAGATAGTCCAGTTGCTATGACTGTCTGAAAAGAAGCACAACAGAAAAATAAAAGCTTCACAAGGTTTCAAGGAATTATTTCAATATTTATCTTAACCTTACTGTATAGACGGCAATCTCTTAAAAAAAAAGACTGCCTACTTAATCTGAGCCTGTCATTTCACCATCAGTGACGGAGCAAAGCCATCAAGATTTCATTGTCTTTACGCCTGAGAAACCTGAGCCCAAGTTGTGGGTTTGGATTGATGGAGATATTTTTAATAGTAACTCCAACATAATTATTTCCTTTTAGTGTTCTTTGAAAATTGAGAATTCCTCCAAATAAGGAACAAACTAATTTTTCTATACTGAGGAAACTGCAACTTCGGTTAACACCAGGGTTATAGTATCTAGTGTGCAAGGATCTGAATGACCACTAGATGGGAACAAAGATATTAAAAAAGATTTGCTGCCATCTAGAGGTAGCCCATATTCTGGCAGTCCCAACCTGATAGCTCAGTTATTGAATATTTGCTGTACCTAGAGCAAAAACTTTACCTTAAGTCATGTTTTTTTTAAAGTGCAATATTTAAACTCATTCTTTAGCCCAAAGGATGCTAGGACAGCTACAAACATCAGTAGTGAGATGGTTCTTGCCCTCCTAACATAGAAGAAAAAGCACTAGTGCAGCATTTCTCAACCTTGGCAACTTTAAGAGGTGTGGACTTCAACTCCCAGAATTCCCCATGCTGGCTGGGGAATTCTGGGAGTTGAAGTCCACACCTCTTAAAGTTGAAGTCCACACCTCTTAAATTTGCCTAGATTGAGAAACATTGTGTTAAGGAGTTAGGAGAAAACAGCAAAGTCAGGTTGTAGTTCATATGGCTGGCTGGGGAATTTTGGGAGTTGAAGTCCACTCATCTTAAAGTGGCCAAGTTTGGACAAC
Source organism: Python bivittatus (assembly GCF_059951505.1). Classification (NCBI taxonomy): domain Eukaryota; kingdom Metazoa; phylum Chordata; class Lepidosauria; order Squamata; family Pythonidae; genus Python; species Python bivittatus. The sequence continues at coordinate 5,305,851 of NW_028277029.1, read as the reverse complement.
ACTGTGCTAGGTGATGGGTGGAATGCAACCCGCTTTCTTATTAGTGGTGGGAAAGGTTAGCTATGAATGTCAAGTTTTAACTATTAATCTCTGAGGTGCTTTCAATAAAAACTCATAAACATGAGCAAATCAGGATGATTTTAGTTGAGCAGGCTACTTTATTGAAACGGAGAAGCGTTTGGCATCCCATTGAATTCCTGATCAGTGATTAAAACCTGAGACTGTTTCTGGAGGGATTCACAAAGCTATGGAGCTTCCTATGTGCTACGATGTTAGATAAGTTGAGGCTCCTCATTAAACAGCTTATTTATACTCTTACGGCTTAGGACCAGTTGTGGAACGTGACAGGATTCTGGTTTTTTTTCTTCCATGGGGAGATCAAAGAAGTCAATATTGGTTGTGATTGTGCAATGGAATCAAGACTGGTTGTGACTGTGCAATGGGAGCCTCCTCCCTTTCTTATGTGCTCATCTGTTGCATGTAAAAAAAGGGGTGAGGCTTCAATCATGTGATTGTGGCGCCCATCATGATGTTTTGTGACCTCCCAACTCAGTGATGCCCCTATCTGGTTGGTAGCAGAACCCAGAATACATAAAGTGTTTTGGTTTTTTTTAATCTTTGCAACAGTCTACTTTGGCTTCCAAAAGAGACGGAGAAAGTCTTACCACAATGACTTCGATAGGAATGGGTATTGGGAGCTTGGCTTTGTAACGGTCGTTCAGTTCCTTGACCACAGTCACAATGACTAAGATAATAAGTGCAGTGACCAAGTCCGCAATATTGGTGTCGGTGATTTGCTCAAATATACTTTTAAGTGTCTGTTAGAAAGAAACTGGTATTAATATGATATGGTTGCAAATGAAGAAGGAACGTGATAAATTATGTTTTGGTACATGCAGATGTTCAACTTCACATTTCATGTTAAACAGCAAAGAGAGTTGATTAGTTTTAGCGCAAAATAACTTGAAAATAGAATCAGTAGAAAATCATGCCTTGTGGCAGGGCACTGATCATGGTTTGTTGATTTCACCAAATAGGAGACAAGTGAATTGTTTGTGACTGCCTGGGTTATTCCTGGTTTGTTTTTTCTGTTTCATCCAAGCCTCTAACCAACCATGAAGTGGAAGCCAAAAGCAGCTGAAAAAAGGAAAACTATTTATTGGCTAAATAAGGCATACTTTGACTGCAAGACTGACTGTGGCTCATTGGTGGCTTATTAATGATTGAAACAAATCATGGCTTAGTGGTATGTGTGAATATAGCTTCGGAATTACAACATCCCTCTAAGGCTAGCTGTATTATCCATATAGAAATCATGACCATAATGGCTTGATTATAATCACAGAAAACAGGATGTAGATTCCCATTCCTCTGTGAAATATTCAGGGCGATTTTGAGCCAAAGATCACTGAGTTAAGCGATCATGATCTCTCCCCTGCCAGGCAAGTATTAGTGAGGTGAAGCCATAGTTGAGCAAAATATATCCCAATTAAGCTCCTCAGAGGAAAAATTGCCTTTTACAATGATAGTACATTAATAAATGCTATAGATTTCAATTTGTCGAGAAAATGCATGGATCAATACAATAGTTTTACACTGTAAAGAGCACTTGAACATCCAAAAGCTTTTGTTGTGGTTATTTGAAAAATGACAACGGTTCATAATAACAAGAGAAGTGCCCTGAGAAATAAGGGTTCTGGGTTTGCAACACTTACGAATACGATTCCCAACGGTGTATTAAATGGCTTGACCTGTAGCTGGAAGATGAACTTCAGCTGGGACACAAAAACGTGTATAGCAGCAGCAGTAGTGAACCCGCTGATTAATGGCTGAGACAAATAGATAACTATGAAGCCAACCCGTATGGCTCCCAGGAGTAACTGGAACATAAGAATAAATGACATTTGTGTTGAAACGTAAGTGGGGATCTTGGGGGTTTCCCAGGAAAAATTGAAAATTAAAAAATGGACATTTGCATTGAAATAGAAATCATCACTTTGGTAGTCTTTAAGTAGTCTTTAAATAGTGAAACAAATATTTAAATAGTGAATAATAGTGAATAATTTTGTCTTTTCTCATGCCTGGTTTTTTAAAATCAGCTTTTTTGGGTTTTCTTTTTAAAATCTGTTTCTTCTGGTCTATTTGAATTAAGGAACTTGTGAATTCAAAACTTGTGAAACCTTCTTCAAAATGTGAGTTCAATCCAATAGGGATATTATCTTTGGCTAGTTGGATCTGCAGGAGTAATCACAGCACCAACATCAGAATAGCAGACGCGACTGGGTGATTGAAGCCCCGCCCCTCTTTAATGCGCATTGCAGCAAATGGCAAAACTTCCATCTTGCAAACTTCAATGCTGGTGGTTCATGGAGTTGGGGGGCTACTTTCCCATTCAGGGGAATTCCCTTCTCCTGGGGTCTCTGTGATTTTTGCAGCTTCTAACTGCAGACCCCCATGGAGTCACAGTGTCCTTGCATGAGTTTCAGCCGGGCAGAGAGGGGGATTTATAACCGACTGCCTTTTTATTTTTTCACTTTTTGCCAGAAAAACAACAACGTGAAAGAACAGCAGGGGCTGTGGGTCACCTGGATGACCATTTTTTCTATTGATCAGCTACAGGAAACACTAATAAGATCAGCTGGAGTTCTCAGCAGCTGCAGTAAAGGCAATTGTGAATCACCGTGAAATACTGAGGACTTGGGGAGTTTTTAGCGCCTCTGAAAGTCTGATGGAGGACTTGGATGAGGAGGTTCAAGGTCATGGGGAGAAGCATCTCCTAAGCCCACAGCCTGAGCGTGTGAAAGCAAAGAGGATGAGACGGGCACCACCCTAAGGAATTCATAGCGTTTAGTTGCAGATTTTGGGAGTTAAAGTTAGTCTGGCGAGATTCTGTCTAGCAGGTGCAAGCTAAGAAAGTAACTGAGCAATTCCAGAACCGTCTCATGGAGTTTCTTGGGCTGAACCTGACAGAAAGTGCCCTTGGAGCAGTGTTTCTCAGCCTTGGCAACTTTAAGCAGTGTGGACTTCAACTCCCAGAATTCCCCAGCCAGCAATGCTGGCTGGGGAATTCTGGGAGTTGAAGTCTGCACAGCTTAAAGTTGCTAAGGTTGAGAAACACTGCCTTAGAGCTAACTGCCCTACAACTCTTTCTCTGCAGTTCACTTACTACCTGCTTTGAGGACAGGGCAGAAAGAGTTCGTGAGGTTATCTAACAGACGTGCATCTGAGATAAAGAGAAGAACGATAGGAAAATGTTTGGAAATCGGTACCAGCTTTGGGATGGTTTCAAATGCTGAAAAAAGGGATGCAAAGGACACTGCGTTCATAAGGAAAATACTTACCTGAATGATGCCAGCAAGGACAGTTACAGATGCTGCCACCATAACTCTTTCCTGGTTTAATGATGAATTGTTCATTTGTGCATTGGTGCTCCCAGGTTCATCTTGGACCATGTTTATAACTGCTCCTCCTACCATCAGACTCAGGACGGGAAAAGGACCTATGTGACATGATTTATGGATTTATTTCTCTATCAAACCATCACTATGACTTTTATACCACCCGATAGACAGAAAGATTCTACCACTAATGAAACTGTATCACAAACGTAATGGATGGTTACTAGCCACGATGAAGATGATGAGGATGTTGTGCCATCAAGTTGTTGTCAACTCTTAGCGACCACATAGATAGATTTTCTCCACAATGATCTATCACTAACTTGATCTATCAGATCTTCCAACGGTGCATCCACTGCCACTATAACTGAGTCCATCTACCTTGCTGCTGGTCATCCTCTTCTTCTCTTTCCTTCCACCTTTCCCAGTATTAGAGCCTTCTCCAGAGAGATAGTCTTTGCATAATGTGTCTGAAGTAGGATAATTTGAACCTGACTAGCTATGATGGGTCTAGATTATTCCCAGTAACTGCAATGTCTCTCAGAACAAGTTTTGGAGAACAGGAGAAGGAGGGGATGATCCATGCGTCAGGATAAATCTGGTCTGCTTTACTGTCTAGGTTAGTGGGGCAGCATTCAGATCTCTCACATTAAAAAAAAGTAGCAAGTACTATTTTAAAGTCTACGGTGGTTTTAGAACTTTTGTACACAATTATTGGCATAAATTCCCTGGGGATTCCAATTTTGATAAGAACATCCCTGGTGACATTCTTTGCTACATGAATTTGCCTGTAGGCTTTTTGAAATAAAGATTTCACCACTGTAAATCTTTAAAAAAGGCAAATATTCTGTTTTGTACATAGTTTTCAGAAATGTATGTTCTTTCTTAGGTACGTATGTCCTTTACAAACAGGTTTTTGGTGCAGATTTTCACAAAGCAGCAGAGAAGGTAACAATCACCATTCAGGGCTTGCAAATCAGCTTTTATACAAATCTGTGGCAAATTTCTTTTATCTTCCTATAGGACAATGCAAAATCAGCTGTGTCCAGTTTGTAGAATTCCCATATAAGTGGAGATGTTCACAGAACAATAATGCTAGGCTAGATAGTTTTTTCATCTGATGCAGTCTGGTTCTTCTTTTTTTTAATAGTAATTTTATTAAAAATTACAATTCAGAAGATAAAAAGTAATACAAACTAAAAGAGAGAGAAGAATAAAAAGAAAAAAGAGAAAGTGCAGAAAAGAAAAAAGAATGAATAGAAAGAAAAATAGAAAAGAAAAAATAAGAATATAGTAAAGAATAATAAAGGAAATAAAGAAATGACTTCCTCTTTCATCCCAACAAGTATAAACAATTTTAGTAACTTATCACCTTCTCCTAACATACAATAAATGATCTCTTCTTCCCATATCCCATTTCTTATCTATAAATAAATCCTTAACGCCTCATCATTTCAGTCCTGGTGTCAGCAAAAGTCCATTAAGGGTTACCAGAAATAACATATCTATTTTAACCTTAATTAAATAAACCAACTTTATATTCTTTCCTTTTACTTTTAACAACCTTGATCTTTAGTCACTTCATCAAGTCCCTAGAACTTGATTTCTTTTCATTTTTTCTTTGTCCCTTTCTCACAAAGTTCTTCAAAGCTTTAACAAGTCACTTTTGTAAATCCAATGTAGGAAAGTTATCCAGGTCACTCTTTTGGTTTGTTATTTGTATATCCCTTTTAATGATTAAGACATTGGCTGGTTTCTTTTGTATGTCCACTGTAGCATCTTTTTCCATATCATTGGTGTAGCCTGTCATTTTTAAATCCACTTTCAGATCAGTCTCAGTCTTGTCAGGTAAAACTTGTTCCTCTTCCATAACATCTTTTAAACACATTCTGCCTATAGAGGCAGACACTCTTAAAATTAACTTCTGGATCCATTGTTCAAAAATATCCTTCAATACATCCAATATTAAAATATTTTGCTCCATTATGTATTAGTAAGTCAAATTTAAGTGTTTTTCTCCTTTAATTGCAATATTTAGTTCCTTCTGGTTCCCTCTAGTGACCAACCTTCAAAGTCTCATCCTATCATGTTTTTTTAAGAGAATTCAGAACAAAAACATTTTCCCACTGGAAGGATTCTTATAATTCTTATAATTAATTCCAAAACCTTATTTCAAATCCACCTGGACCCTTAGCCCATTTGTAACTTTCCAAAATCAAAGTTCTAATCACCCTTTTGCTGTTTATTCAAAAGAATCTTTTTTAAGTCCTTAAACTTATTTCACTAAGGATTGAAGGAAACTCATCCAGTGCTGTAAAACTGGTTGGTCCAAAGGTTCATAATAGCTGAAAAGCAGTTAAGAAGCAATTTCCAAAAGTGATTAAAAAAGGAAGTATGCAAACCTAGTGTCCTTTTGAAAGGTGCTGACTGTGGGTTGAGCAATAAGATGGCTTTCCCTCATCTCCCAGAGCTCTAAACCCACCAGAGACTGCTGTCTTGCACTCTGCTTGTGAGGAGCAACTGTATGGAGCATTTCAAGTTCTCTCCTTGTCCAGAGAGGAATTATGAAGAGCCAATCTACTTGCCGGCTCTTCATTCTGCTGCAGTTGTTGACTCTGCTTTTAGTGGAACTGTCTTCAGTTTGCCATTTCTTCCCCAGAAGTCCTACAGTCCAGTTCTTCTTATGTCCTTTTATTCTTTCAGTAAAAGGGACTTGTACCCTACATCCTCAAGTACGAGTAGTTAGACTTAATGAAGATCTATTTCTTCCACTGGCTTTTCGTGAAGATGTTCTTCAAGCACATAAACTATACCCACTCCTCTGCATGTCACATGGTCACTGCCACAAATAGAGATATTCGCGCACTTGGGAGCATGCTCTGGTTTATCAAAGTAAACAAAACAAATAAAATAAAACCATCTCCAATTTGTCAGAGAGAACCTATTTTATAGTTGCCTAGGAAGGGGGGTGAGCACACCCCAAAGGCAGAAGAGGAAAACTAGGGGAAAAGAGTAATAGAATAGAATATCCCAGAAGAGGGTACAAGTTTAACCACCCAAACATAAAGATCAATATCTTAAACTTAAAAAAAAAAAAGTAACGCATCCTGTTTATCTGTCTTAATTTTCTTGTGGACTGGAAATCAATGCCTGGTGAAAAATCCTGATTAAGGGATTTTGGCTGTTTGTAGAATCGTTTTTAGAGAAGTAAATTATCCACACCCCTGAGGCAGAGCATGAAACTGGCTGTTGGTTTTACATCTTCTTCCCCGTTGGATAGAATATCATTTGGTAAAACAGACCTGCACATACACCTACACAATCCATTCCTGCCTTTCTTTCTTTCTTTCTTTCTTTCTTTCTTTCTTTCTTTCTTTCTTTCTTTCTTTCTTTCTTTCTTTCTTTCTTTCTCTCTCTCTCTCTCTCTCTCTCTATGTCACTGTGAATGAGTCACTAAACGACTGACTTGCCATAGGAGTTGGTAGAAGCAGAGATGTTCACAAGGGGTGATCAAAAACGTCAAGATGTACCAGGACAGAGTACTCTAATACATATCTAAATCCCCTTGGACTGCCCCAGTCACTCAACAATAATTTTGCTATACAACGTGAATGGCTTTGTACATACTTGCATGGAATAGTTCCCTGTATAAAAGAAAACAGAACATCTCATCTACTCATAACATTGTTCTGTGCCGAAGTTTCTACATTCGATGGACTTTTAGATTTCTTTCATGCTTGATAGTCCTCAATAGTCATAAAAAGCACCTATGCCACATATTTATGCTGACTCCTTCGTGCACAATCATGACAAAAGTTTGTGCTGACCGCTGGTACCATGTTTTATGGTCCTTTTCAGCTGTACTTGGTCATAAACTATGTAATTTGAGCTTCAATTTGGAGTATTCGTTTTAAGTTGAGTATGTTATATTGTGGGGATAATTAGAATATTGGAGACGGTATAATACCCCCAAGGTTCACTGGAATTTAGTTCAACTTACCTACGGATATATGTCTGGAAGTGCCAAAGAAGAAGTATATAACCACAGGGAAAAAGGCTGCATAGAGTCCATAACTTGGAGGGACATTTGCCAACAAAGCAAATGCTAGGCCTTCGGGAAAAGAGAAGAAAATGTGAGTGAAAAAGTGGGCCCCTAAGGTGGTGAGAGCAACATCTCATGCAGAAAAAAAAGCAAGAACCAAAAACAGCTACCTTGCAGGATAGCTACCAGCCCCGTACTAATTCCTGAAACAATGTCGCTAAGAAGCCAATTCTTGATCTGATACGCGGGTAACCAGGAGGCCACAGGAAACAAATTAAGAGCAGTTCTTTTTACCCTTTGGGGAGTACACCTGAAAAGACAACAGAATCATTATGCAACAGTTTAAATATTGATATTTTTCATGGAAACAATGAGAAGTTATATCAAAGAGGGAACCCCATGACTCTTCAGATATTCTACTACTCTGAGCGTCCCTAATATGGGCCACGCTGGCTGGGAAAGTTGCAAATGTACTTTTACAATGTCAAGGGAAGATTTTCTTCCTTTGTAGAATATAACAGCAGGATATTAGATGAGAAGTTACGTTACTGCTATTAAGATGAAAACCAATAGTTTTTCACGGGGAAGTCTAAGCCATGGCAAAGCCAAAATATCTGCACCCATCAAGACTCACCTCCCCTCCGCCCCGCTGCCTGAGTTTCATAGCAATTGCTTAATCACGTCCTTTGACAGAAAACTTAGCTGGTGAATCTCCTCAGGTGTTGAGTTAAAATGGGCCCTAGAGAAACCCAGGTGGGTAAGTGGTTGTAAACTTGGAAACTGGGCTTGCTCAGCGTATGTAATTTTTTGAAAGGCAAAAATAGGCCCCCAGTGACAATAGTTTACTTTCGAACTAGTTCAGTGAGGAATGACGATATTGAGGGCCTTCTCCACACTGGAGCTGGAGCATTATCCAGCAGTCTTTGGGCCACCATAAAACTATCCCAGTGTGAAATCTGGTCTTTCTGTTGCCGGTCCCTATCCTGCCTCTGCCTTGTCTGTTCTGAATTGTCGCCAAGTGATGCTGTCCTGACTATGCGCAACGATTGGTTGATTCCTCTGGATGTCCTGACCTCCCTTCCAATCACCGTGTTGTAGCAAGGTGGCTCTTAGACACTGTCCATCATCTCTAGACCCCTTTCTGTGCCTTTCCTCCCACATCTCCTTCTGCCATAACCCGAGTCACATAAAGTTACAACAGAGTCATGACCCAAAAGCAGCATTTTTACTTCATGATTCCTCCCTGCTTCTTTTCCTTTCTTTATATAGGCAACAGATACTGACTTCCACATTCCTCCTTGTTCGGGACAGGAGGCAGTGGGGAAGCCATTGGTCTCATCATTCCAGTATTATACTATTTCAGCCTGTTCCGCTGTTTTACCACCATGCCACTTCAAACCCCTTTGAAGTGGTTTTCATTACATGCCCCATGCTGCCATGTCCAGCTCTTTAGGGAAACAACATAAGAATGACAGCAATCAGCATTGTTTGGGAACTAGAGAGGAAGGGGCGCGCTTAGTCAGACCACAATTTTGTCTTTGACGAAATGAGTGGCAAAACATATCCAAATTTACGCACCTTGCAGCTGTCAGTGGAAGCTGCTGGCTTAAAGGGGGAAACACTTCTTCAACACTAGAACAGCTAAGAACATCTCAAGCCTACATAAGCAGAGAGTATAGCCCAGAGCAAACTTTTGACAGATGGCTCAACCTATGGGACTAATCATCTGTCAAAACCATCTGCCAATTACAAGAGCTTTATTTATTTTTTAGTAATTTGGTTATTATCTAGTTTTTTCATTCTGTTCATGAGGCGAGTCATGCAAATTCATTTATCATTTTAGGGGCTTGTGCTGTTGCAAAATTTGAGGACTCCTGCATTGTAGATTTTATATGCTTAAAAATACCCTCAGAGGATATCAGAAAAGTGGGGAAATCCTATTTTAACTCTGGTATGGCTGAGGGTGAATTAAGCCTGTTGCACTCATGGGCTGGAGATGAGAAGCTGGCAGCGTCACGGGAGCATGGCAGAAAAAAATGATGTGGCCAGGACATGTTTGTACCATGGTTAGAATCAGAATCATCTTTATTACGGTCACAGACCAGAACCACAAACATACCATGGTTAGATGCAAACAGGAAAAGATTGTAACTGATTAGGTATGAAATGCTGACTGCTTAGTGCATTAGGTTTGTGGGGGGAGGGAATAGGAGAAAGAGATGGAATACAGGTAGTCCTCACTTAACGACTGCCCTGTTTAGCAACTATTTGAAGTTATGATGGCACTGAAAAAGTAACTTTATGACCAGTCCTCGCACTTACAACCGTCGCAGCATTCCCCATGGTCACATGATCAAAATTCAGGTGCTTCGCAACTGGTGTGTATTTATGACCATCGCAGCATCTTGAGGTCACGTGATTGCCATTTGCATGCTTTACAGCTGGATTCCGACAAGCAAAGTCAATGGAGAAGCCGTCAGTAAAATTGCATGTTGCAGTCATGTGATGTCTCGCTTCATGACCATGGGCGATTTGCTTCATGACCATGAAGGAACTGAGGTTGTAAGTCCATCATGGTCATATGATGTCTCACTTAATGACTGCATCGTTTAGCAACAGAGCTGCCAGTCCCAACTGTGGTTGCTAAGCAAGGACTAAGATTGCCAGGTTTGTGTAGTGGTTAAGGCATCAAGCTAGAAACCAGGAGACCATGAGTTCTAGTTCCACCTAGGCACAAAGCCAGCTGAGCAACCTTGGGCCAGTCCCTTTTTCTCAACCTTAGGAAAGAGGCAATGGCAAACCACTTCTGAAAAACCTTGCCAAGAAACCTGCAGGGACTTGTCCAGGCAGTCTCTGAGAATTGGACACGGTTGAAGGGATTAAAAAAAAAAAAAAGCTAGGACTACCTGTACAATATCCTTAAAGAAGGCATGTTGGTTAGTCAACTGGGAAACTAGCTAGGAACAATCCACAGTGCAATTTCCTCTCAGATCTTACTTTTTAAATTTATTGGGCTTTAAAAAACTTTTTCCCTTCCATTTAAAGAACGGTTTACAATAACTCATAAAACTGAGCAATAAAGCAGAGCAATAACACAGCCTTTTATAAGTCCTTTCTATCATTTATTATTGGATTTTTCAAACTGTGTTTAGCAGAATCTATGGCTGCACGAGAACTTGATGGGATACCATGAGAAATGAAGGGCAATAAAATAAAACAAAATAATTCCCCTCAAGCATAACTTGTTTTCTTCCTGATTAGGGGTTCTTGGGTTATTTTTTTTTAATAAACAGGTTCTACAACCTGAAAATGTTGGAAAACCTCTGTTTCATTGAACCATCTTGATATACATGCTGATGCCCACATCAACCAGGCTCCTAAAGCTGTAACATTTCCACAGCCTACAAAAAAAAGGGGGGCTTTTCAGCGGGGTGAGAAGTGCTTTACTTCCTCAACATTTCCTTGCTAGACAATTTTCAGTGGTGTGGAAAACTTGCTGGGGAAGAGCTGAGCTGACAGCTCTAGTTTGGTTATAGACTCACTGGGGAACAAGAGGAAACAGCTTGGCAACAAGGAAGCTGAATGCCAAGGTGATTCCCTCTGCCTTTTTTTGCCCATGCTCAGGTCGGTTGAACTATCTCATGACGAAACTGGGGAATTCCACAAATGCCTAACCATGATACTTCAGTTTGCATTTCTTCCACCCCTTCCGTCCCCACTTTTTCTGGAAAGAGCAATTTTTATTTATTTATTTATCATTAAATTTATAGGCCGCCCATCTCCCCCAGAGGGTGACTTTTCCACAGTTTTGGAATAAACCCACCTCTCTACAGTTTCTGAGGGGTTATTGGATTTTAATTTACCTGCTCCTCTGATCAAAAGACTTATAAAGATCTTTTTCTTTCTTCTTCCTGCTCCACTGGCATAGGAGGGATTGCAATGAGACTGTGGGACTTGTTCAGAAATAGGGCAGAATATTTTGATATTTTGACTGAGTTCTCTTTTATTCCCTTTTAACAATCTAGGCTCGACATAATGCATGAAAAGAAACACCCAGTGTCTCTTTCCCTGTAGACATTAAAAGCTAACTCAAATGTTTCTTGTCCTCCCAGAAAGTTTGTCAGCTTGCTTGACAGTCCTCCATAGACAAGGATCTCTGGGGAGCAATTAGCAATAACTGTCAAACTTTATATCTGAATACGACACATGGATAGAAGGTTTAAACAAATATTAGGACTTGCTATGACAAGTGGAGAGAGATGAAGTTGCTCAATGGCAAATGGAGAGAGATGGCCAGCTTATTGTTTGTTGAGTACACGTCCTCCCAATGGAGCCACATTTTGGTATCAACCTGCTACTGACCAGGCTGAAGCTCAATCTAGTAAGAAGAAATTGCTTTCCATAGGAAAATGCAATAAAATCTTCTGTGCAATTATTCTTTGTTGCATGGAGGAATGCAATGGATGATTCTCCCTCCCCTCTGGGGGAGATGGGTAGCATATAAATTTAATAAATAAATAAATAAATAAAATTATTTGTGCGGAATCATTTGTAATAGAGGACAGGAGGACTTTGTGATTCCCTCTCTCTTTCTTTTTAGCACACCAATGTTGACTATGCAAAACCCTTGTTGTTTTATTGCAATATGATCATCTATGATTAACTGAACTCTAGATTAATCAGTTAATCCACTTGCCTGGATTTTACCCAACCTAAGGAACCATAAACTATCCACATTGACTGGTTTTGTACAACATACTTAGATACACATTAATCAGCTGCATTTAGCCACACTGTTGTATAAACCAGCCACCGACTTGGTTCATGCACTTCTCTAAACATGAGGGTTGCTTCATTTTAGTGTGGTGTATTGTGTGAACCTAGCCATTGTAATCTGTAGGTTATTTCTGTGCCTTTTGTGCCAACTCAGCCAACTGTATTTTATTCAGTAAACCACAGTGAAACCATGGCTTATGGCAATGTATTAATCAGGTCATTGAAAATCTTCACAGGGTACCACCAAATAATCGTATCAACCTGATTTGAAAACAGACAATGATCAACCCATAATTGTTTGTTTATAGTATCAAAGTTACAAAAGCAAGCCTCTTACCTAAAGCATACTCTGAGATGATCCACCAAAGTTTTATGGTATCTATGTACCTTCTGGTGCTCTTCGTCAAATGATAGATCTGAATATATTGGTCGGGCGATAACATACTGGTTGCCCACAGTTTCAACCATTTCTCTGGCAAATAGTTTCCTCTGATAGCTTTTTGAGTCCTTCGTCTTTTTAATCACTTAACCCTTGAAAATAAATAACAGCGTGTGCTTTAAAACATAACTTAGTATCTGAAGACCACAGTTGAGTGAAGCCCTAATTAAGTACTACCACCTTTGAAGATCAAACAGAATAGGAATATAATATTGAAACTAGGGTTTTTACCCCCACCGTGACCTTCCTCCTCCTCCTCCTCCTCCTCCTCCTCCTCCTCCTTCACACTCTTTGGCAAGGAAAAATAACAGTCTCTTCCCCCCCACCCCCACCCCCCACTTTTGACAAAAGAGCTTAAAAATAAGGCAGCTATCTGGCTATCTCTGGGTCAATGGTTTAAAAGATTAAAATGATCAAGGGCTTTTTGTGTGCTTCCTGTTATAATGGTGAGAAAAGGGAATATCGCTGCTTTCAAAAAGACTGAAGGCCCACTTAATTTGTGCATGTTCTTTCACCATTAACAATGGAGCAGAGCCAAACATATAAAGGTTTCATTGTCTTTACACTTGAGAAAATTCTGGAATCCGAGACCAGTTTGTGGGTTTGGGATTTATATGGATGTTTATAGTAACAGCTACCAAAGAATTATTTCCTTTTAGCGTTCTCTGTAAATTGAGAATCTCAAACCATGAGAAAGCAGTTCATTTTGCTATGGTGGGAAAATAATTCTTTCCATTAAGACTAGGGTTACTGTATCTGGGCTGCCAAAATCAAATGAAATAGCAGCAAAGAAATACATCAACTCTGCTACTATTCAATGGCCATCCACATTTTTCCATCCAAATATCACTGCTCTTTGGAACCTCGACTGAGACTGCTTTGATATTCAGGTAAATTCTCTGTTCCTTTAAAGCATGGGTCCCCAAACTCTTCAGCTCATTGACCCCTTCATGAAGTTTCAGATCGTTCATCAACCCCCAAACATTTATTATATGAAACAAATTTAATAAATACTACTTTAATTAATGGTACTACAAATAACAACAACACTGACCCCTTGGATAGTCCCATTGACCCTTCAGGGTTGATATTGACCACTTTGGAGACCCTGTTTTAAAATATTAAAATAACCAACACCTATTCTGTAATGCCCCGGCAGCAAAAAGCAATATGGTCAAATAAAGTTGACCTGACCTTGTTTTTCCCATTTCTTTTTCCATTTTTTTCTGAATTTTCAATAAAATACAACACAGCCTTCAATCTGATGCATAACTATTCAGGACATTAATATTATCCTACACAATAACTTGTTAGATTTTGCAGGCTTTGTATAGAAATGATAACAGGTTTGTATTTTTTGATAACTTGCTCTCTTTTGTTTTAAGTTTTAGCTGTTTTCACTCAGATTTTCTCCAAAGATCTAAGCCACAAATATAATAAGGATTTCCCATGTTGCCATTACAGTAGCTCTGAGAGACAGCAAGTCCACTTCATCCAAGATAGATTGTTTATTTATATGTTTTATATGCTGCCTTTCTGTTCAATGGGGGCTTGCAGTTTAAAACACAATAAATAAAACCAACTCAATTAAAATATAAATGATAAAAATTAAGGCCTAGCTTACAAGATGTATCTTGACAGATTTGCTAAAGAAAGTGGGAGAAAAGGATTAAATACAACTCCCAAATCAACATTTTCTATATTTTGGGGATGGCACAAGAGAAGGCCCTCTCCTATATGCTAGTATACAAACCTTTGAATGGAGCTCCAGATGGTCTATTCCATTTGGATCATTCCTTTGGATGGACCTCTCTTACAAATCATAAGGAGCAGGCAAGTTCATAACAGAGGAAGCAGTTTCTTAGATAGTCCCAATGCCATTTACAACTCGAAAAGTCAACATTAAACCTTGAATCACCTGGAAACCACTAGAGTTCTTTCAATATAGGTATCATATGATCTTGAGGTTTTTGTACCGTTAGCAACCTCACTGTGAACTTTGCATCAAATGCAACTTCCGAAGACTTTTTGAAGGCAGACAGTGCATTTTAAACATCAAGGTGGAATGTGACCAAGGCTCAAAAACAGTTGAAGCTAGCCATCATAATGTGAATGAGCATTTGCCACAACTCTACCTGTGAATTCAGTGTCAACCAAGGAACAACGATCATTCTTAAACTACAGATATTTAGTAGGAATGCCACCCCATTCAAAACAGATTGAACTTCAATCCTTGAGTCCAGTTCCCTACTGACCAACAGCATCAGTATCTTGTTTGAATGTAAATTTCCACTTCTTCTTCTATCTCATCCAACTTCACTGGAGTTAGACAACAAGGAGCATTAGAATAGGGTGAATATCAGCACAACGTCTCCCACAAAACCTCCATTGTTCATGTGGACGCTGAACCAGATGGGGACAAGATGGAACCCTGTGAGTCACCACAGATGTAGATGGTGAACAGTGGCTCTTCAACATTACTTTCTGGGAAGGTGTAGTCTTTCCACTGATTTCACACTTTCTTTTCTTATTTACTAATACAGCTTTAGGATATAGGGGGAGGGGTGTAACCAATACTTCTAATGCCCCATGTAACCTCTGAACTTCTCTTCGGTGGCCCTTACTATAGCATCAATCTGAGAAGGAAATAGATAAAACTATATGGTTTTTAAAAAGGAGAGAACATTTTCACTCCCAGTTTCCTAAATTAGAAAAGAACCAGGAAATTTTATTCTGCCCACATCATAGATTCACCCATTTCATTGTCATCATGTGATATATTATAGCCTTTTCCCCTCTAAATATCCCCCAGCCACCAAAACTTTGCCCACTGCTGTTTTAGGATAAAATTCTTGAACCATTGCAAAAGTACAGTGTTTGTTAATAAAAGAGTCTAATGTCCTTACAGTTTTCTCAGTCAAATGCTCATAATGTTGAAAAACCGAACAAAGTAGCATCTTTGTGGAATGCATTTGAATATTAATGAACCTCATCTACATACAATCAATTCCCCACATTGTCTCAGGAGATGGCTCATCCTGGGTTTGGACACTAAACAGAACTGGCCCTGACTAGTAACTTAGATGGGAGATCATCAGGGAATATCAGGGATGTGGGTAACACAGGGAAGCTGAAAACACATCCCAGTGGGTGGCAGGGACAAAGCACTTTAGTATTGCCACCAAGAAAACCAGGAGCCAAGTAGGGCTTGTAAGAGAAGCAGTGCGTGAATCACACTGAGTGTTCTACCAAAAGCCATAAAAAAGGAGAGAGGAAAATGAACACCCTGACATGTTCTGGATCAAATCCTGCTTTACCCCAACTTAAATTTTCATGGACATATTCTAGAACTTTAAGTATATTCCCCATACGAAATAAGTTGTGTTTAGTCGCCTGTTTCCACTCTCCACAGGTTGTTATGGGAAAATTTGTCCTCACACAACACTTTTGCTCAATTGCTCTCTTTGTTTAACTCCCTTTTTCTTATTTGAAAA
Organism: Python bivittatus; assembly: GCF_059951505.1. Lineage (NCBI taxonomy): Eukaryota > Metazoa > Chordata > Lepidosauria > Squamata > Pythonidae > Python > Python bivittatus. Next base: position 5,289,702 of record NW_028277029.1, on the reverse strand, counting down.
AGTACAAAATGAACCTTCTTATAGCTTATTGTTTTTAAACATAACCTCCTTGCTTCCCCTTCCCCTTCCCCTTCCCCTTCCCCTTCCCCTTCCCCTTCCCCTTCCCCCCCTCCTCCTCCTCCTCCTCCTCTTCTTCTTCTTCTCCTCCTCCTCCTCCTCCTTTTCCTCCTCCTCTTCTCCTCTTCCTCCTCCTCCTCCTCCTCCTACCCCATCCTCCTCCTTAGTTAAATTGATCTAAAATTGTTTTTATTCCAGATGATATTTAGCCAGTGCTCTACATTGAAATCCTCAAACCCCTAAGGGGAGATAGATTTTAGCAACTACCTCTTTCTACAGCTCCAATACCACCTTGGCAAAGTGAACTCGGAAGTCCAATTCAATGGCAAAAAGCTGGTCTATTTCCACACTTCTTTTAGCTTTTCTTCTCTTATTCTGTATTCATGACTTCTGAAATATAGGCACCTGTAGATAGTAGGCTTTGCCTAAAGCACGGGTTTTGAACCCGTATGTGCCATGGGCCCCTTTGAAAGTCTGGTGAAACCTACAGACCCCTCCTTTGAAAAATGGATTTAAATGCATAAAATAAATTTCCCTGATATAGACTGTATTACAAAGGAAACCAATTATGCTCAAATACAGTTACCAAAATATTAAAAAGGTAACAAATATGTAATATAGTAACATATGTCCTACTTTATGAATCATTAAAACAGTAACAAGTAAAAAGTAACACTTTTTAGAGTATAATAATTTTACACAGGTTTTTTGAAGTTAACAGTTTTGGAATCTAAAAGCCGTAAATTACCTTGTTGCCTACATACATCATTGAATGAAAAGCTACATTTCAGTTAGAAGTTATTAAAAAAATTAAGTTTTTTTCCCCCCATCAATGTTCACAGATCTTCTGAAATCTATCCATGGACATCCAAGGGGTCTGTGGACATCAGATTAAGAAACCCTGGTCGAAAGTTTCATGACAGTAAAAACCATAGTACCAGAATGTGGAGCATGCAGTAAGTGATAGTCAAATGCAATCTGAATTCAGGATCTGAATGAAAAATACACTTCCAAACCTATCTATCTATCTATCTATCTATCTATCTATCTATCTATCTATCTATCTATCTATCTATCTATCTATCTATCAAATTTATATCACCGCCCAAATCCCCCACAAGGAGGGACTCTGGGCGGTTCACAACCAGACAATTTAAAATCAATAAAACATAAATAATACAGTATAAAATACAATTATTGAATATAATAAAATCCAAGCAATGGTGGTATGCCTTAATCTAATCTTATAATGTTCTAGTATATGGTCTAGTATATGGTCTTTTCTAGTTATTGCTTGGTAGGGATCTGAGAAAATATTCCATAATTCAAATGCCTCTCTTCCTATTAAGAAAGATCACACTGTCTGTGTGCCACTGATAAATGATGTGTTAATGCCCTAGCTGTGGTTGGCTAGAAATTCTGGAAGTTGTAGCTCAGCTCATAGACATACACACACACACATTTATTCATTCATTCATTTTAGAGGCTACCCACTTCCAAATTAGTCTGGGTGGCTTACTCTTTACAAGGGAGGGAGGGAGGGAGGGAGGGAGGGAGGGATCACAGATATTCAGAAGAGAATGGGTACCAAGCAAAACAGCGAACAAATGAACAAATTATAGGGGCTCAGCAGCTACTCTACCTCAAGGCCTGTGAAAACAGCCATGTTTTCAAGGACTTTCAAAACATAATTTGGAGAGAATCTAGTCAAGGAAGGCTGCTCAAGTACTTCACATGACCTGAGACATTTGGTGGAAGTATCAAATTAAAACATAATATTAAAAAAAGGGAAGATGCAAAATGGACAGGATGTATTTTTAATAGGGGAAGTTAATTTCATCCCACTTACTAAATTTCTACAATGAAAAATTATATTTTTCCCCATCCATGTTTTATTTAACAATGAAATATATTTTTCATTGTTACTTCCCTCTTGAAAGTAGTAAGCTTTACCAAGTTAGATAGCATAGACTTCAAGCATACACGACTGATTTAATTTTTATTTTAAGTTCATCGTTCAGTTACAATCTAGTCCTGAAAAATGACTTTCCTTCAAGGAACCACAAGGCTCTGGCAGGTGAGTTGACAAGAGCAAAATTTGGTCTGTATTTACTTGCTCTTGTCCCCTAGTCTCATCTACCATCTGGTTACCTTCCACTTGATTAGCAAATCTCTATGTCACCTATCTCAAATCATTTTTGAAAAGATTTTAAATTACCAAAGCCATTTGTCTTCTGTTGTAAGACTCTGCTGATTGAAACAGGAATGCCAAGGTAGGGTTTGGGGAGGGAGAGCAGCTTATTGTCAATGTCCCACAAGCAGGCAATGACAAACCACTTCTGAAATCTCGTCATGAAAAATGCAGGGACTTGTCCAGGCAGTTGTCAGGAGTTAACACTGACTCAAAGGCACCAAAACAACAACAACACATGCTTGAGCCCATTAGCAACACAAGCTTGTGCACATTTGCCCAAAGGTAGATTCTAGTCAGTTCCCTGGAGTGTATTCCCTAAAAAGTAGGCAAATAATGGCAGCCTAAATGACCTAGTGATAGCTCCCCTTCCTACTCCAATGGAGACATGCCAGTGGCATCTACCAGAAACCAGAAAGCTCTTCAGGCAGGCAATGTAGAGGTACTGTTTGGCTGATGAGCTCCTAAAGCTACTTTGGTGCACCTCTTCCAAGAGTACAAAGAATGGCACAGTCCTCAAGGAACCGACACAGATAGGCCATGTGTCTTCAGTGATTGCTCCAGCTCAGCTTTAACACAACACAAACCCAGGCTGAAAGAACAATTTACAACGTCCATGAGAAGCTCCAAATCCATTGGTTGCATAGACCAGAGGTCTTTCTAAATTGTGGCCCAGGTCAGTGTTAAGGATTCAGAACATCCATTTCACCAGACTTCTGATTCTTTAAATTGCTTAGATGTCATGCAGAACATATCAAATAAACCAAGTTGCTCCCACTGATGCTCCAAAACCCTTACTAAATATGTTTTTGAAATATGAAGAATATAATTCCTAAGGTTGTGGTTATGCAGAAAAATAGGAGGAGGAATTGTGTAGACTTCCTTGAGTTCCTGATAGAAAGGGAGTTATAAATATAAATAATAACAATAGTATTATTGTAGGAGTAGTTCCGTATAAAGGAAATCTGTTTCTCACCTGGAAGAGTCTTCAGTGAGCTCTATGGAACAGAAGATGCATACAGCTAGAATTTTTTCCCAGTGGAGAAAGACAGAGGAAGTTCAAGATATGACTCTGTCCATTTAAATGCCTCCCTTTATATAGCTGTAGAAAACACAATACGTACAGCTTTAATAGTTAACTTCCATTAACTTTTACAGGGTATGAAGATTTCATTGTGGCCTTGACCATTGAGCCTGTGATCAATAAGGATGATAAGGATGGTTTCCTGAAGTTCTCTTGGAGATTGCTTAACACCATAAGGCAAGCTGCAGTATTGGTTTGCACAGGTTCATAGGAGATATGTGGTTAAGAGGAGCAGTATGGCATATTGGTTTATTGGTGCACTCCAACTTAGGAAGACCAGTGAGGGAGAAGAACAATGATTACTTGACAAAATAACGGCACAATAGCAAGATAAAAGTTTTGTTGCTAAAGATAGAGAGATAAAGACTCCTGGGATTTCATGGACACATCCATGGAGTTTTCTTGAAAATAATGTGTGCTTTGCTATTGCCTTTTTCCAAGATGTAGCCCATGGCCATAGTATTCCTTGATGGTCTCCTATCCAAGTTCCAACCAGATATAACCCTGCTCAGCATTTTTCAAGATTAGTTAAGATTGCTGGGTGCTCCTAGTTCACAATGACAGAGTTCATACATTGTGCCACACAGTGCTTAAGCATCATATAAACCACAATTAGCCAATCACGCATAACCCTAACTAATAATCACAGTCTAGAAATCACAATGGCTGTGTTCACAGAACATGGTAGTTTAAAATCAAACCATCCATGTTATAGATACATGATGTGTGAGGATACTTGTAGCACAGGGTATGCAAAATTGCACTACCTGTTGGTGATTAATTCATTCAGTCATTACAGTTATAGTTTAGAATTAATTTATTAACCTATTGCAGTTATTTCAAGAGTTAGAAATAGCTACAGTTAATCCAGTTCAGTTTTCTGAATTCACATACCATAAATTGTGGTTCACAAACTCCAGTGCTTGGAATTACAGAACATGTTAGATCAAATCAAACAAATATTATACTTCAATGGGTTAGGAGAACCGGGTAACCTTGAACAAGGAATTGGTTCAAGGTAATCCAGTGAATTCTGTGGCTGAGAATTTGAATGTGATTCTCTCCCGTCTAAGTCTAGCACTAAATTCCCATTTTGCTGTGAACAAAGACATCACATGGCAGGAAAATAAATAAGCTGCTGTCATCAGCAACTGCTATCCTTTTGTCTCTGCTATGCCCCCAATGTAGCCATGAATGAAGTGATGGAGAAACATTTCACTGGGTGATTTTCTATCTATTATGTAATTTCAAAGATGAGAAGAGCAGAATAACCAAAGGAAAAAATGGCAGTCCTCTGTCTAAAATCACTATGTGTAGTGCTTATTTAAAGACTAAGACATTTATTACCACCTAACCTTTGTAGACTATAATCCATTTCATCCACAGATGAATCCTGAGCATGACATTTGTGATCGCCCTTTTAAATTGCAAGTTTGTGTTAGATATTTAACAGGTGGTATCTCTATTTAACTTGCTCAAACAGGGGAAACATCTCAATACTGTCTGACCAGTTTCTTCTAACAACATCCTTTGCTGAAACAAAGACATCTTCCCTCAACTGAATTAATTATTAAATGCTTGATAATGGCTATTTTCTCAGCAATCTTGTGATAATGAAACGATTCTGGGGATCGCTCCAAATAGCCCAGGAGTTGTTCCCAGCTGACAAATTCTGTAATCTTTACTTATTTTCCTTCTCTTTTGACTAGGAGTAGAACTTCGGCTACTCATTCACTTGAAGAATAATAGAGATGAAAACATCCATAAGGTTGAAAACATCCACTTTTACCTGAGCAGTTCATGCCCAGGTATATTTCTTTGGATATGTTGGCAGGAAACTCTGGGAGATGTAGCCTCAAAACATCTAGTAGGTGACAAGTCTGCGTTGGCTGAAATGTTAATAAAAAATGTACCATATCAATCTCAGATGTTTTCTGAGCTTTGTTCATGTGATTTCTTCCCATGCTATTTCAGCCAGAACATCCTTTAATTGTTTTTTATTTACATTACCGTCAACAAACGTACAATGAGTGTGATATAAGCTTGCTGGGACAGACATATTAATTCTGGCAAATTATGCAATTATTATACAGGGAGACTTGTTGCCCTCCAACCCAACTCTCTAGACTCTTTTAGCTAGGTGAGCAATATGCTCTCCTGATCATTGATCAGATTTTATGGGAGCCGGAGTGACAGACAGCTGATAAGAGGATTTGGTTTCCATGTAAGAAACTCAGGTACCATTTGCTTCTCATCCAGAAGCTTTTGACAGACCACATGGGCTTAATGGACATATTTTTGTGCCAAGAGAATAGACAAAAGCAGAAGTGCACGGACATGATCCTTATAGACCTCTTTGGTCAGCAATCAGCATGCTGGGTCTGTAGGATTCTGCATATTCATAATGCATGAATACTATAATACTGTATTAATACTGGAATATTACAGTAGGCATAATTGCAGCTTTTCAAAGTATGGCAAATTAAATTGTTCCAACACAACTTATATATTTATATATTTATTTCATTAGATTTAGATGCCACCTGACTTCAAGGTGACTCTGATGGCTTACCATTTCAAACAAACAGCAATATACAAAATGTAATATATAATATTAAATATTTTTTAAAAATCTGTTCAGACATCACATTTTAAATCCAAAAATCTGTATGACAAGGGGACCACATCCACCTTATCCTAAGGCCTCGGAGAACAGCCAGGTTTTCAGGGTCTTCCAGGATGCCATCAGGGTGGGAGCCACATGGATCTCTGGGAGGGAACTTGTTCCAGAGGGCAGGTGCTGTGACAAAGAACACACACTTCCTGGGTCTAAAAGATCACATTATTTAATCAAAGGGAGCTGTAGTGAATGAATCCAGAGTGTATATTTCTTTTTTCCTTGGGTCTGCAAGTTGGCCCAGGAATGGCTAATAGCAAATTTCCATTTCAAAGCAGAACATTTAGTTAGAGGATAATATAGGTTACAGTATAGAATTTGACATTGTGACAGCATCTGAACAACCTTGTCTGAGCTTGGAAGATAAGCAATTTTAGGTCTGATTAATATTTGGACAACTGAAGAATCCCAACATTGTAGGATAGACTAGAAAGTTAAAAAACATATCAAAAATGGCAATAACAAACTATTTCCATACTGTTACTAAGAAAATGTCATGGTTGTGTCCAAGTACTTATTGAGGGAAATAGCTTGATTCAAGGATGTCTTCATCTTTTTATAGAATCTGGTAGCTGAGATGGAATTCTGAAAATACATACTTTCCTCCTTAAAACCTCTTAATTCTTGATTTATGTAAACAGCATCAGCAATTCAAAATTTATTAGTAGATAGTTTCTTCTAGAGAAGGTGAAGATGATATGAATACACGTTTAGTATAATAACACATAATGCCAGCACAGTACAAAGCACACCATGGAATCATCAAAACAAAGGTGACTTCACAATAAATCTAACTACATCCAAGATAGGTAAACTGAGAACAAGGGAATCCTTGTTCATGATTAAATATTAGATGACAAGATCACCTAGTCAAATAATAATAATAATAAGAGTTGTTCTTCTGGAAGACTTGCTGGATAGCCTTGGAAGAGCCAATCTCTTTCAACCTCATCTATCTCAGAGCACCTCCAAACTTTGCCAAACCACTTTTGACCTTCAGCTTTTAAAACTCTCTGTTTCTTGATTGGCTTTATTAAACTAAACTATAGCCCTAGAATGAAAATAACAGGAAATCATACAGATATATTTTATATGCCAGAAGTTGGGACTGCAATGGAGTTATGAATTTCTAAACTTCTGATTGTATAACTGCAGTGATGTCCAATCACACGACCATCTTATGATCATTAGGTAAACCTAAACTTGTAGGTTAGAATGAAAGATCAGTGAATGGCCCATGGATTCCTGTTGCTCCACAGCAGAACTATTTAAATCAAGTTCTCAGTAGTCCACTTCTGACACTAGGTAGTCTACTCTATGTACCTCATCAGATTGACCTGGTTTGCATCTTATAATGCCACTAGAATTCTTCACAATCCCAGCTCATCCTGAATGGTCAAGAACGTTGATGGAAGTTGCTCAGTCATTTCAACTTGGTTCCTTCTGTCCCATCTTTGAAATATGTACAGAGCTGCCTCCTCCTCCTCCTCCTCCTCTTTTTTCACCCTGACAGGAGTGCCACTTGTGGAGAACAGGGTGGACGCTGGCTGTTAATAATTGCTGCCTGCTTGCCTGCAGAGGGGGGATCTATTCAAATGCTGCCCCTGGAGTGACCTGTAGACTTGGCTGAACTTCTTAGAAAAAGGAAATGGGTGGGACACAGCAACAGTAGAGGTTCTTGTCACTAAGCAAAAAAGTTGGACAATCCAATGCCTTATCTCCATGGAGGGAGTGGAAATTTCCAGTGCTGTAAAGAAACAAAGCAGCCCCAGCCTGTTTGCAGGAATTTTAGTTCATTTTTATAACATAATAGACAGTCATAAACATACAGAAGCTGCAATTTTGGAGCTGTGAGTTAACATTTAGAATATGTTTACCTTATACCAGGGCTATTGTTTCATTTTATTTTTCAGCTAACAAGACTTTATGCCATTTGCTACTTCCCTTTGAAAGGGTTCCTGATTCTTAAAAAGAAATCTTTGCACATTTTAACAGCATGATCACCAAATTGATTGAATGTATGTAAGTTGTAAATTATGTAAATGGCGAGAGAAGAAAGATGGATTTCACAGTCCAGCTTTTATGTTTTTAGTTCCTTCTGTACGCACACTTATATTTGCTTGTGCTCTGTTCTCCCAAATGAAATCAGTGCCTGGGTGGACACACCACTCTAAGCTATAATGTGATTTGTTTAATTATTGGCTTAGCATGGTATACAAATCCAGCCATTTGGGTTTACAAACCATATTTTATGGATTAATGTTATAGTTATCCAACGGACTATGATTAAACTAATCATGGTTTAGTACGCTGTGTGAAATTGTAACATAGAAGGCATTGAGCCATACCTATTTTTAATGCATGGCCAGATTATGCATCTCTCCCATTTTCTAGATTATAACCTAGTTTCAATCTTGTCTCATCCATTGTCAGGACTGAGCTCAACATGTGGATGTGACCAAGAAAAATAGGTGAGACTAAAAAACAAAAGGTATTGTTTACATTGATCTTTAATAAAAGACCTACATGAACGAAGAAATATTCTGCCTCCTACAGAATTTTCAAAAGATCTAGCAGATGGATACGAAAATCTCAAGGAAGGGACTCCTATGTACTTAAGCCATCCTTTTTTTCCCCATAACATTGAAGATAAGCACAACATTTGAGCATTTGAAAAGGTAAATTAAAAAAAGGAGATTAGAAAATGATTCTGAAATTTAATATAAAGTCTATCCATCAGTCTGTTTTTCATCTGTAAATTTCTTTTGCCTGCCTCTACTCTTAAACACGATAAAGAGGTTGTTTCCAAGTGGTTTGCCACTAAAACTGAATGGATCATTCCTGATTTTCAGTGGCAGATGAGGAAAGGCCCCCAGGATGCATGATCTGGTCTGCTAAGTTGCTCCTTCACACTCTAAAACAGTGTTCCTCAACCTTGGCAACTTTAAGATGGGTGGACCTCAACTCCCAGAATTCCCCAGCCAGCACAGCTGGCTGGGGAATTCTGGGAGTTGAGGTCCACCCATCTTAAAGTTGCCAAGGTTAAGGAACACTGCTCCAGAAAAACCATCTGCAAGAGACACCCAGCCAACAAAACACTAATGAGTCAAAACATTTGTGACATTAATGAGTGAACATTTTTTACATACAATATCTACTTTTTACTCACTACCAAAATAAAAGACTGGATCTGTTGCAGAACGTGCACCGTCTGTCTTCACTAGCCTTTTGGATTTCCCTTAGGATACCTCCCATGTAAGAATACACCACAGCTGCAGTGTATCTTGGCTTATGGGTAATGAGGAGCATCTCTGTGAACAGTGCTTGATTGCTTAGTCTTTCCTCCATCAGCAGGAGCAGTGAAATAAACTAGAAAAGTTCCAACACTAGTTCGTTTAGCATTATGACTAAACTAGGATGCCTGATTTGTTCCTCACAAAAAACAATCCAGTTTTTTTTATTGAAGTGAAAGACTCAATGAAAAGAAGTGCTGTCTTTTAACCATGATTTGCTGAACAAGTTATAATAACTTGTAATAACTTATAATAACAAGTTCATGCTTAATACTAAGCAATTAATTGACTTTACAAATCACAGATTGCACTAAACAGAGGTGTCTACATGGGGAGATAAAAAAGCCAAGAAAGTAGCTCCAATGGTGTAATCAAAGCTCTGGAATGCACATAAAAACTGGTGGAACTTTGATCACACTATTGTGGCCGCCATCTTGACTTTTTTGACCACACCTTACCCACGCCCCTGGGGCTAAGCCCCAGATCCAAAACTAGAGTGAACCCAGCCTAGCAATCAGATTCCAGATTGTTTGGTGAACAACAACCCAGAGGTTCTAGTTCAGATGTAACTGTAGAATCCTAGACTTGAAAGGAGCCATTCAGATGACTGAACCCCACCTCTTAATCAGTGCAGAAATCAAATTCAAACACGGCTGGCAGATGTCTGTCTGGCCTATGTTTGAACCCATTGACTTCTCTGAGTAATTGTTCTTTTCTAACATTCAGCTGTAATCAGTCATCCCGTAACTTTTCCATTATTCCATGTCCTGCATTTTGGAACAATTCAGAACAAGTTCTCTGACCTTTTGTGGAACATCCCTTGACATATCAAGAATATGTTATGCCCTCTCAGTCTTCTCTTCTCAAGACTAACCATGTCCAAACCCTTCAATCTCTCTTCGTGGGAGGTTAATTTTCTACTCCCCTCTTCATCATCCATGCTATTCTCTAAATCTGTTCCAATTTCTCTGAATCCTTCAGAACTGGACACGGTACTCCAGGTGGAATCCGATCAAAGCAGTGTAATGCTAAACAAACCAGTACTGGAGAGTTCTTGTTTATTTAGATGCAGTCGCTGGCAGGGGCCAAGGGAAAATGAGAGGGCAATGGCCACGTACGTTGCTCATTAACCATATATACTGTAATTCTCATCTGTTTTAGTGTATGGTTACATATGCACCATGTACTTGTGTCACTTAGCTGTAAACAATATTTTTTCTTATTCATTTTGATACAGTTCTTCTGATGCAATTGCATCAGGTATTAGTCAAAGACAACTGACAAGGAAAAGGATGAAGATGAAAATATTGTCCTTGTATTTCTTTAGAGACTAATGAGGGTGGTTGGCTTGTTGACAGCAACCTGTCTATTTTCATAGCTAATAGATGGGCATATAATCCTGATCATGCTGTCTTTGGACCTGATACCCCTAGTTAAATGTTGCTCAGAGTACTCTTTCTTGTTTGATTTGTTACTTTGGGCTCTATTTCTTACCTTTGGGGCACTTTTTTTTTCTTTTAAAAGCAAAGGTTTAATAGAAAACCCTTCCTCTTGTGTATGATGGAGCATCCTGCAGTAGTCTATAATTCACAAAAAGCTGCTCTTGTGCTTTGGTGGATTTTTCAGAAGAGGTTGGATAGGGTGTGGAGGGCTACAAAGTAGGTAATGGTGAAAACTGGAAGCCATGCTCAATGCTCAATACATTACAGACTGCTTTCTCTTAATGCCAAGACTCCGTTGCCTGTAAACAAATCTTGCAATTTTCAACTTTTACAGCTTTGTTTATGATGTAACAGATTTGCGCTGCATAGAGCTAAATCTCTTAATAATCTCCAAGCTCTGTAAATGGTTGACAGTTCAGACCCATCTTTTCAGTAACAAACTTGTTCATTATTGGGAAGTTTCCTTTTTGAAATGAAATGGAACCCCCTGGCTGATTTTGGCTATAGTTGTATACTGAATTTTGATAGCATTGTATTAGCAGTTTCCATGGGTTTCAGCAGTGCCACCTTACTTCTATTCTGGGCTCTGTCAGTTTCACAAGATCTGCTTGAAACCACAATTGTTGGCTTATCTCTTTTATATATTATTTAATGTGAAAGAAGAATAGGTTATGTTTGTCCTGAAAGAGGACAGAGAAAGATTATTAATTAATATACATAGACTATAGAGGGAGAAAAATAAAAACAGATTTATAATTATTTAAAGAACTTAAAAAAAAACTTGTAAGTGGCAGCATTTAGAGTACAACACAAGTTAACATAATGAGCAGAATAGACTCAACAATGAATGAAGCATTATAAAAGGTATCAAAGTTCTATACACAGATTGGTGGGAAGATCTAGAACACATCAGGCAACAGTTGTGGATATCATTGACCACAGTATCCTTCTAGACCAGCTCCAGGGGTTAGAACCAATGTTATGCTGGTCTTCTTCCTTCCTCCAGGGTTGGTTCCAGTCAATGTTGATTGGGGGGGGGTCTGCCACATGGCCCCTCTTATATGGGATCCCTCAGATCTTGATTCTCTCCTCACTCCTGTTTAACATCTACATGAAGCCACTGAGTGAGGTCATTCAACAGCATGGGATGAAGTATCATCAATATGCTGATGATACTCAGCTGTATATGTCTGTCCCTGGCTGACCAAGCAATGCTGTGGAAGCTTGTCTTAGTGCCTAGAGGCTGTGGGGGTCTGGATGGGGATGAACAGGCTTCAGCTCAACTCTAGCAAGGCAGAGTGGCTTGGTGTGTTAGGGCCTCTTAGATCTGGTGATTTTCCATCCTTCCATTCAACTGTGTAGTGCTTCTATTCTCTGCCCTTCACACTAAAAAAGGAGCTGAACAATTGTTAATTAGAATCAAAGGAAAAAATCCTTTTCCTCAGAGCTCTGTAAATTGTGAGAAGGCAACATCTCTAAAACAATTATTCTTAAACTGTGGTCTATGAACCACCAGTGGTTGGTGGAAGTCCATCTGGTGGTTGACCACAGCCTTCCCAAGTTCCCTGTTAATCAGAGACATCCACTCAGCCCCTAATTCAGCATCCACTCAGGTCCTAACTCTCCTCATTCAGTGCCAGTCAGCTAGTTTTTGTAAACTGATCCATGGCTAAAAACCAGTTCAGTGAGGCAAAGAAGTGATAATACAAGTAGCATTGTGAGGACTAATATTCAGAAAGCTGACAATAGTGAAGGGATCTTGTTATAGTCACCAGCTGAGAGTCCAAGTATGCTGTGCTAAGTGGACTGTAGTCTCACACAAGCAACCCCAAAAGAAAAGGAAATGTGATAAATATCTAAAAATTGGATTTGGGGGAGCTAGAGGTCCACTCATCCTTAGCACTTAGTAGTCAGTGATTTCTATTGAAGAAATTTATTTACAAGCAAATTTATTCTACAAGTGGTCGTTTCTCCCAGCATGACAATTGGGAGGTTAATTGGACCAGTGATGGATGTTCATTTACAGTGACTGTGGTTGCCCTTGGTTGCCATTATGTATATTCATTATTACTGTTTGGTTATATTTGAATTTTAATCCTATGTTAGCAGCTCAGTGTTGCTGTTGTGAGATGCGCAGCCATATGAATTGATTGAAATCAACCAACCAATAAAAAATAAATGATAATTTAAATGAATATTCAGCTTGGGGTTCATTTAAAAAAAAATTAAAAGCCTTTTAAAATGGAGGGAATGTGAAGGCATATACACATGCAAATATAATAATTATTCTTTGGAAAACATGAACTTGTAAGGAAAAAGTCATAGGTATGTGTTTGTTTGATGGGTGGTCCCTGAATTTTTCAAAACATTTATTTAATGGTCCACAATGGTAGAAATTTGGATAAATGCTTCTGTAAAAGCTTAAAGCATCAGATACTACCCATTAATTATTTCCCTTAGTACAGTATATGAAGAAAGAAGTAAAAATATTCCTGTTGCCAGCTCTGTATTATTCAGCTTAAAAGTGGGGTAGTGAACAAGAAAATATGGTACAAATTAAGCAAGGAAATTAAACTGTCACTTCACCCATAAAACATTTAGAAAGCCAAGAAAAGCTGATCATCTGGGAAAACATGCTACGAAGTAAACATGGGCTCTGGGGAACAAGGACAATATAAAATAAAGTAATTTTCTAGAAAGAAATGGTATTCTTGAATTATTGACTTTTTGCTCTCCCCAAACTAGCATTATCTTTCTAGTACTGCCCCATGCCTCCTAGTTCCACCCAACTGACCTCTTTGAACACATGATATGCGATATCCAAATATTTTGTCGCTGTATCCAATCACATACCTATTCTAATTTGCATAACTCCTTCTCTATATGGTTGCATCCCTACCCACTTTAGCCTTATCTCTGCCTCTGGTACCACAAATAAACCAAGTTGAGCTTCAATGAGAATATGCGCTGGTCTCCAGTTCAAACAACCTCAAAGATTCTCCCACAACAGAAATAAAAATATCTGAGCATCATTGTGTGATTGTGCTAGAGAGGAGAGGGAGGGATATGGAACAATACAGAATTAAGTCAATTTTCTCTATCCCTTCCCCTTCTGAAACTTCTCTAAAGCAAGGTGATTCAAAGATGGTGGTCAAGCAAGTTTGATCTTCCATATTGGTAAGAGGGGGTTTATCTGGGAATGAGGACAGAAGCAGCTGATGGGAAATGAGAGATAATGGCCAGACAATGGGTAGGGTTGTCTTTTTAGGAATCTAAGGCAGGAATGCTGTAATGTTAGACCCCTGAAGCTACCCCAGGGTTTCCCTTTAGACTCTAACTACAGATACAGGGGTGGTGTTGAGAGATCAGGGAATGAAATGGATCCACCAACATAAAGAAGGTTAGGGTTTTTGTTTATGCAGATTTGGGAGGCTTCATGGGAGTGCATACCAATATTTTTTATGAGAATTAAAATTAACAACAACAACAAGAACCAAGCTAAATGAGTTGCCTGTATGTTAAAGAAACACTCCCTTGGAAACTTTTAAAAGTCAGAAGTGATGAAAGCATGAAAGCAAAGATAAACCATTTTGGCTTCTCCAAATTGTATACTACTTATATATATGCAGTCTCTAAAACTGTATATTATTTGACTCTTGGACCCCGAATAATTCAAACTGAGACGGGGAAGAAAGAATAAGCAGATTTCCAAGGTTTTGGGTTATGTTGAGATTTCTTTTAATTACAAGGAATAAAATTTCATTTGTATAGGTGGTAGCGCATAAGACTAGCAGTGAAGATAGTATTGTGCCATTACATTTTTACAGGAGTTGGATGCTTTTTAAACTGTCACTCTCTAGTTTTATTATACTGAATGTTTGCATTCCTGCGTTTTGCTTTTTATGGCATAGAAATTCTACGTAGTTTTATTGTAGTTCTCCTGGCTGTTACCCCTTGGTTGGAGATGCAATTCATAAAGGAATAAAATAAAACACAGAACCAATTGGCAGCCTGAACCCAGTAAAGTGAAAGCATATTGACTTAAAAGATTTCATTAGAAATTAAAAGCAATGACTTGAAAAAGCAACAAAAGAGAAAGTTACATAAACACCCATCATGTTCTGGGGGGTAAGCAACATTACGTTCAATGCAAAAAAGAAATAATAGGTCAAGTAAATGGAAGGAAAGGAAAGGAAAGGAAAGGAAAGGAAAGGAAAGGAAAGGAAAGGAAAGGAAAGGAAAGGAAAGGAAAGGAAAGGAAAGGAAAGGAAAGGAAAGGAAAGGAAAGGAAAGATGGTTTACACCAACACTATTCACTTTTTACCATTCACCTCTCTATACCTTTCTATCCTAACAGATCATTCTTGCTTTCTTCCTGTTCCTATAGTGTTTTATGCATTGACTTTTGTTTCTTAGACTTCTCACCTCTCTCTACGCCACTTCAATTTCTTCTGACAAACATCCTTACCTCACAACACACCATATACTACCCGGTTGCTTTCCTCCTACCAGCATCTGCATACCTTACAATTTCTCCATCCATTTTCCCATCCCTAGTGAACATTCTTCCAATGTACACAGATTCATGACCTTGCTCTAGTTTTTCACCATTTCTATTAAATTTGCAACTATACACTCCACTTTTCCTGTCAAACACAACTACTTTGGTCTTTGATACAGTGATTTTCAGATGTGTACTCCTCATTCCATCATCTAACACCTATTGAAAACCATTTGGGTCCTCAGCCAACAACACAACAACTTCTGCACACACATGTATTCCCATCCCCAGCAAGAGGAGACAAGATGAGGTAAGAATTGCTGCAAGGGGGAACTTCTCCAATGTTCTTTCTTCTAAGCTATATTTTTAGTGATCCCACCTCTGCGGCAACTGAGTTAGAAGCTGACTAGCTCATATGCCAAGGAAGGTTACAACATGAAAATAAAGAGCTGTGTGGCCCCAATCTGGTTGTGAGATCAAAGCCTGTGTACAGAAATACTTTCTGGGTGATGTTTCTTAAAATCCAAACTGATGTAATACAAAACCAGACTTTATTTGACAATTCTGTCAGCTGTCTGTGTAGGGGGCTGATAATGAATAGGGCCAGAACAAGCATACATAGAGAATTTTGTCTCAGCAGTGATCTGAGGAAAATCTCTCCCATGAAGCTATTCCTACATGGGGAGAACATTTTCGTTTAATTTAGACATTGTTCTCTTCCGTGTACTGTTGAAGGCTTTCATGGCCGGCATACGATGGCTGGTGTGGGTCTTCTGGGCTGTGTGGCCGTGTTCTTGAAGTTTTGTTTCCTAACGTTTCGCCAGCACCTGTGACCGGCATCTTCAGAGTGCAGGAGCACAGACAGGAGCAGTTCTCTCTGTGCCCAGGGTGAAGTGACCCTTTTGTGGGTATTTATAGAGATCTGGGGGGAAGGGGGATTGGGGGGGTGTGGAGGGGGTTGAGTTACTGAGTGGCTGCTTGTTTGGTGTCAGATCTGTGTGTATCTTCCTGGGGATTAGGCAGGGCTTTTTCTTCTATTGAATTGTTAACGAGGGGCTGCTGGGGGTGATTAGCAAGTTCATTGTGTGAACTGTTCACATGTCCTGGTGGTTGAGCTGAGTTCATTGACCTTTTGCAGGCTGTATTTTTCAGGATTGGTAGCCAGGTTTTGTTGATTTTTAGACTCTCCTCTTTTTTATTGAAACTGTGCTGGGGTTTGTGAATCTCAATGGCTTTCGTGTTCTTTTATCCTGGAATTGGGTTTCGCAGATCTGATTGGCATGATCCATGAGGGTTTTGATAATGCCTCTTTTCTGACGTGGGTGGTGGTTGGAGTTTTTGTGTAGGTACCGGTCTGTGTGGGTGGGTTTTCTGTAGACTTTGTGTCCTAATTTGAGGTCTGGTGTGCGTATGACCAACGTGTCTAGAAATGGAAGTTGGCCGTCCACTTCTTTTTCCATGGTGAATTGTATATTGGGTGGACGCTGTTGTGAATTGTATATTGGGGTGGACGCTCCAACCACCACCCACGTCAGAAAAGAGGCATTATCAAAACCCTCATAGATCGTGCCAATCGGATGTGCGAAACCCAATTCCTAAACTCTGAACTTAACCACCTTAATTGGGTCCTACAAGCGAATGGCTACTCCAAAAATGAAATAAAAAGAGCCATCAAACCAAGAAAGCAACATGCGACTGAAGAAGAAAAACAGCCACCCACCAACAAAGAATTTCTGCCCTATATCAAAGGGGTCACGGACCGCATGGGAAAACTGATGGAAAACACAATTTCCAAACAATCTTCAGACCCACCAGAAAAGTACAAGAAGTGCTAAAATCAGCAAAAGAGAAAAGGGATCCCCTCACTGCCACAGGAGTATACCGCATACCATGCAGTTGCGGGCAAGTATACATCGGGACCACAAAACGCAGCATCCATACCAGGATAAAAGAACACGAAAGGCACTGCAAACTACAGCAACCAGAAAAATCTGCAGTAGCTGAACATGCTCTCAAGCACACTGGACACAGAATCCTATTTGAAAACACAGAGATACTGGACAACACCAACAGCCACTATACCAGGCTATACCGGGAAGCCATTGAGATTCACAAACACCAGCACAGTTTCAATAAAAAAGAGGAGAGTCTAAAAATCAACAAAACCTGGCTACCAATCCTGAAAAATAGAGCCTGCAAAAGGTCAACGAACTCAGCTCAACCACCAGGACATGTGAACAGTTCACACAATGAACTTGCTAATCACCCCCAGCAGCCCCTCGTTAACAATTCAACAGAAGAAAAAGCCCTGCCTAATCCCCAGGAAGATACACACAGATCTGACACCAAAACAAGCAGCCACTCAGTAACCCAACCCCCCCCACACCCCCAATCCCCCTTCCCCCCAAGATCTCTATAGATACCCACAAAAGGGTCACATCACCCTGGGCACAGAGAGAACTGCTCCTGTCTGTGCTCCTGCACTCTGAAGATGCCGGTCACAGGTGCTGGCGAAACGTTAGGAAACAAAACTTCAAGAACACGGCCACACAGCCTGGAAGACCCACACCAGCCATTGTTCTCTTCCATTTGTAACAATCCTGTGTTTTCCCACCAAATCTTTAGTCTCCTTTTTTTAAATAAATACATAAATAAAATCATACAGGAAAAGCCTTACAACAGTATGTGAATACAAAGATTTATATGCTGTCTGATTCACCAATCAATCTTTTAACTGATAACATTAAGAGGGGGCCTTTTGGATATAGTCCAAAAGATGGAATTAGAATAAGTATTTCAAATGCATCTAAGAAATCAGAAATCAGAAACCAGCACCAGTAGAATGTTTAATATTTTATTCTCTTTGAAAAATGATTTCCATAGAATATCATGCTCTTTTCAAAGTTGTATGCAGTTTACACTTTTCTCTTAATAAAAAACCTGGGGTAGCTTACAATAACTAAAAACATCTAACTAAAAATATAAAAAAATACAGATTGCAAAGAATGTAAAAAGGAGTAGGCCTTCAATTGCATGGTCATGGATGACATCCTGACCCTTTTGACACCTCCTGTGACATTCCTGGAGGGGGCTGCATACAAAACACCAAAGCTACCTCCTACCTCCCTTGTCTATCCATTATCAATTGCCTGGTTCTTTGAATTCCAGCCAATTGTAAGTAATTGGGACTTTATCAGAGATTGCATAGCATCTAGCAGTGAATATTGGCCTGATCTTTTTATTACCTAGATGAAAGCTAATGAACTCTGAATATTGACTAATTTTGATACTGTGAGTAATATTTTTTAAGATAACCCACACAGGCATTTGTATGGCTGGTCGGTGTGCGCATGTAGCTGCTGTCACCGATACATCAGGAGTCTTTACAACCCACTTTCAGCAAATTAATAACACCGCTATCACAGGCTCATTGTTAAGACCTATCCAATTGTCTCTCTGCAAGATTGCGAGAAAGTCACCTTTCCAAACACACAAAGGGATATTTACTGGGGGGGGGGGGAGTGATTTCCTCTTCAGCTATTACAATTAAAGTCCCTGTCCTGAGTATGCTCGTATGGTTGTAGTCACCTTGCAAATGGCTTGGTCACAGAGCCCACATGGAAATGGGGTGAGTAAAGATTGTGGCCATGACTGCATGATCAAAGCCCCACCCCATTTTTACATGCATCGCACATAAAAAAGGAGCGTGTAAAAGGAGTTTCCAGTTAAGTCCACCACCTTGACTTTGATCTCCCCCCATCATCCTTGTCACAGAATACTAAGGGGTTGTCATGGCACAGATGACATTTTTCTTTCCATACAACTGAATTGGATAGTGTGCCTGCTATGGACTGAAACATGAGATAATTTTTTAAAAAGCACCTTCCTGCTGCAGGCAGCTGTAATTTTTAAAATTATGCTGTTTGTGCTGTTTTTAAAGATACAGGTAGTCCTCATTTAATGACCACAAATGGGACTGGCAACTCCATTGCTAAGTGACATGGTCATTAAGCGAGACATCACGTGACCGCGATTTGCGATTTTATTGCCTACTTCTCCATTGACTCTGCTTGTTGGAAGCAGGTTGTGAAGCACACAAGTGGCAATCACGTGACTGTGGGACCCTGCAACGGTCATAAACACCCACTGGTTATGAAGCACCTGAATCACAATCATGTGACTGCTCAACTAGTTATAAAACAGTGAATGAAGGAGGTAAGCTAGTGGCATATATACATTCTTTTACTGGATCTTAGTGAGTCATGAACCCAGTCATAGATACACACTTGGTTTTACCAGTGCTTGGAGAAAGTGCTGCCTAATGGGTTCTACCTGCAATATTTATCTCTTCCTTCTGAAAGTGGCTTCAGAATGGAGGGAATGATGGGGGTATGGAACATACAGGTGCAAGACATGCCAGTCAGCTTCTGGGTTGGGGCTTTGTGCTGCTTTGAAGGAAGAGATGCACCTCAAGGATCCAATCCTTGGTCTTCCTCTCTGTTTGATGAGAAAAGGAAATGAGGGAAGCAGGACTGGCTTTGGGTTGCAATGCAATCTCTGCTATTCTTTTCTGAGTGGAAGGGACAAAATTGTTGGGTTTGGAGAGGACATTCAGCCTTCAGAAAAATAAGGGAAGATCAATTCAGTGGCTGTTCCTTCTAACTTGCCCCTCTGGCTGTGGGTCGCACCGTGCTATAACTGGGAGGCCATCTTTGGAGAGAAGAGAAGGAAAACCAAGAAGCCAAAAGCTGTTGGCTTTGTTTGCACAAAATGCTGTGTTGCAGTTGTCTGTTTCTTTAGTGTATTGCATGAAGTCAGCCAATTATGGTTTATTCAGCAAACCATGGTTAAGAAATCCATAGCTTAGCATGTTGTGGGAAGCAAAGAAAAAGACTACCAAAAAAAAGTGTGGGAGAGAGATTTGGGGGCATCTTTACAAAGATTGCTTCAGGGTCCATTTGAGAGGACAAACAATCTCTCTTAAAGGTGAGTGCCTGATGTGCTTCATGATGTATTTGCATTTAGCATTCTTAAGAAGGCAAAAGATGGAAAAGGTTGTTCAAAGGTAACCCATTTTTACAATAATTGTGTAAAGAGCTATTCTTTGCAGATTAGAAGATAACAAAAATATTAATGGTAAACAGCTGTGAAAAAAGAAATTGATCCTAGATTCTAATTAGAAGAACTGCCCACATCCTGGCCATAAAAACTTGACAGAGGTTTCACTGTCTAGATTATCCAGTGTAGCCTTGCCTAAATGTGTACATTCTATTTTAAAAGCTTGGCTTTATTAGGATGTCAGTGTTTGATAAATCTGAATGGCTTTTTTTTTCTTTAATGAGTCAATATGGCAAGGTAAATAATTAACCTGAAAGATACTTTTACTGGAATGTAACAATATTAGCAACATACTTTGAACAACTTTCATGTGGAATGTTCTTAAGGCATGGTAGAACGGATAAGGATTATTGCCTTGAGTTTATAGGTGTGGCAAAAATGATTGATAAAGCATACCGATATACATGTTATGCTGAAGCTACTCATGTGCCTGAAGACAAAAGGAGAAGGGGATGGCCGAGGATGAGATGGTTAGATAGCATCACTGAAGCAATGAGCATGAGACTGAGCAAACTCAGGGAGGCAGTGAAGGACAGGAAGGCCTGGCGTGATATGGTTCATGGGGTCATGAAGAGTTGGACACGACGTAATGACTGAACAACAACAACAACAACTCATGTGCCAGTAGAATAGCTGTGGAAAGAACCTATGTCTGCTCAGTCCAGGAGTGAATCATAGAACGAGAAGCCATGAGCTTCTCTGGAAATTGCACCAGGGCCATCAGTGATACCCACAAGTCTTCCATGCATGAAGACTGCCAAAGAATTCATGACAATAGGGACATACGCCTGCATTACAATGCACTTAACATACAAGCTGCTGCCAGAGCGGTCCTATTGAAGTAGTATCCCCAACAATCCCTCCAATGCCCAGGTTTTTCACAACCACTTTTGGGGGTGTCAGAGGAAGGAGGAGAGCATGTACAACAGAGCAACCAGGTATAGCCAATGACCTCATGGTCCATCCTGATCAAAGATGGTGCAGAATGTTACTCTAGGAAGCAGGATGTGATATTTGCTTCTGATTCCTTGCACAAGGAATCAGGAGTATACTAATTAGGGCTTGGAATTAAGATTGAAATGCTTTGTATTTCAAATCTTGAAATGATTCAGGAGAAGGGCCTTGTGACTTTCTGTGAGCATAATAGCTCTCTCCTATTCATAAAAGCAGCCCCACTGCTTTCAGCCTTCTACATGAGCCTGGAAAAAAGATGCTGCTGCTTTAAGAGTTGCATTAACTTTAACTCCTTCAAACAGCCAGATCTTTTCCAGGTTTGTGGTGCAGAATCTTGACCAACTAGGGCTGCTTTAAGGAAAAACAGAGAAGCGATGCTTTCATGTGAGATTTGAAACACTTTTTCTAAATCACTTTGAAATGTGTGCAACTTTAATACTTATGCCTCTTCAATGGACGGTGCTTAATTCTTTGCATTTGTTTTGTGTAAAGTATGCTTCTTCAACCCGAGGCCCTCAAAATGTGGTGGGACTGCAAAATTTGGAACTAGCCTGGAGATGGTCAGGGGTGTCTACAAGGCATGGTCAAAAAAAGGTCAACGATGCATATAAAAAGGTAAGCAGAACATTGATCACACCATAGCAACAGCCATTTTGACTTTTTTACCATAGCCTGCATGATCTACTCTCAGCATAGCAGAAGTGTGCCTCCTCATTCCCTCATTGTAATGTAACGATGCTCTGAAAGAAATACTAAAAAAGGGGCTTCTTTCTGGAGAATTAATGCTATTTAAAATTGTGTTTTATTTAAAAAGAGTTAAGAAATAATGAATAAATATAAAATAAATAAATGAAAAATCCTTGTTCCAGATGGAGGGCACTTGGTGCTATCCATCATTACACGCTGTGCAGTTGTTTTAACTTTTTGTCCTAATTTTGTCTTAAAGACAGAATAAGAGAAAGGTTGGAAGAAGAGATGGAAAAACACATGGAGGTTACAAATGAGAAACAAAGATGTGAATGAAGCCAGGAAAGTTCACATTAAAAACTTGAGTTGGAGGTGATTAATAAATGTGATACTTTTGGGTTGCATCCAGAGTGTATATAAAACTATTTTTATATTATGTATTATAAAACTTGTCTTTACAATGACATTGAACTTTATACAACAAAGCAATGTTCTTTGGGATTCTAGCCATCTCTCTTGCAACATGATACTCCAAAATAAGTGTGTGGAGTATGACATCCATGGGAGAGTTGCAAAGTTGAGCCAATTCTGGACAAGAAACAAAGAAAGGGTAATTCTCCATATTTAACATACAGTAGCTAGGTAATAGAGTCTGTCATCATAAAACATGATGATGTTCAAAAACTTAGTTACTTTTTCAAAAAACGGACCCTTGGTGGTTGACAAAGAACCATCATGCAGAACAGCTCTGTGGAGGCCAAGATAGATGCATCTATTTCATTTTTATTGTTTACTAATGGGGTGCCTTTGTGCCCCATAGTAATCAGTTACCAGAAATCTCTCTCTGGTTTTGCCAGAACAGAGTCCTGGGCATTGGACAGAAGTACAAGGCTGGGATGCCAAAACCGGAGGACCATTAGTGTTCTCTGTACCTCTTTGCTCCCCTCTGGTGGTCATCTGGATTTTTGCAACCAATTTCAGTAGCCTGAACTAATTCTTCTATTCTTTACTTTCTCAATAAAGACTACAATGCTAAGCTCAACAATGGTGTTACAGCTGCAAGAAACAGGACAACAGGGATTGTGGTTCCTTTAAGAGTCTGTGCAGCCAAACCACTTGAGAAGTCTGAGATTGTGTTAAGTCAAAATGTGGAATGCTTGTTTGCAGCTCATCATGCTATGTATACACAGAGGAAATTCTTCTACTGGTTATTAATGTTTGCTGTTACTTCAGAGACCTGCTGGGCTACTTATCTATTCCTTCTTGCTCAACTAGTTAGTTGTAAATGAACAGATACTATACATACAACTGATATTATTTATGCTAATCTTCCCCAACCTTGGTAGCAGCATGACCTCTACTTCAACATCTCTGTAGGGCACTAGCTTTAGAAACGGTGGAATGTATCAGAGGATTCCAACAACTGCTGTCTCAAATAATCCAGTCCCATAAAGGTAATTTATGAGAACTCTTACTGATGATGGAAATGGGGACTTTCAACATAATAGGAAATGACAGTACCAAAGTCTTGTGTACTTTGCAAGACTTCCTGTTGTGATCCTGTATTCTAATATGCTGTTGTAGAGTTAACTTATATTTAGATAACTTCTGCAAAGCGATGAAGCTCAATCCCATCTTCTTTCCCTATGCAAAAGTTGATCCAAAGCAGGTCTTGTGTAACCCATTTGCAGAGATCAGAAAATGCTGGCATCAAACCTTCTGCTCCTTTCCCATCTCACCCTGTCAGTAATGTATTACCAAATGATATTTCTGACATCAGCAAAAAGACTTATTGAAGACATAAGTAAATGGATGGACGATGATGTTCAGATATTGCTTAGACTTCTGTGTGTATTGATCTCATTGATGAAGAAATAACGATTAACACGGTCTGCCAAAATTTGTGAATTCATTGCTGCCGCCCAGCATCAAGGGAGCATCACAGCTGAGATGCACTGTGACCTTTCCCACTTAATTGTTTCAGACAGGAAAGGAATGTCGATGTCAGCATCAAGATCAGCTTGAAATCTGGAGAGCAGGTAAGGAAAGGCAAGGCAGGCTGTCTGAAGTTAATTTAGCTGTAGTCTCAGTGGGAGTTACACAAGATGAAATGGCTCGGTGTATATTAGCACAGTTACATTGACTTATATCCTTATTAAAAATAGCTGCTAAAAATAACGTAGGGCAAAGGGCTTTTAAATGGTCCTCTCTTGCTGATTTTATGATTACAATGGTCCTTTGCAAAATAACCATTTATTAAAGGCAGAAATATTAGTCTCTCCTCCAGGGTTACTTGGGAATGTGCATTTTTGTAGGGACTGTTTGTTTAAAGCATGAAAACCCTTTCATTTTTTGCTGTAGAGCTGGTCAGCTATGGGTCAGATTTTTCAATAGCTCTTTCTTAAATAATCACAAACTGAATTCCAATGTTTTATTAAACCAGTTTGTTTTAACTGTGGTTTGTTGTATAAGCCTTAACTGAATTTGCATATCACACTACGCCCTAAGTTTGATTTGAAAACCACAATAACTGAGTTGCCATTGGCTGGTTTGTGGTTTAGCATTGTGTGTATAAACCATGGTAAACACAGCTATTTAGGTTTCATTTAACACACCATAGTTAAAGAAAGAATGCCTTAGTGTAGCATGACTCTAATCACCACCTAGTTCAGACATATATCAGAATTTCTTCTCTAGCATTTTTTGGTTCAGAGAATAAGGAACGCCGATACCAGTGCTGTTCCTGTAGCACATATATGCCACTTGTGTGTCTCAGGCAAAGTTCAGACTCCCTGCTTTTACCTTTGAGACACCGTATCACTCAAGGGTACATATCGGTGGTGGTATTAATGATAAGTGATAAGGGTGGAATTATATCAGCCTGTTCCTTTGTAAGTCAAGGAAAGGGCAAACTGCACAACAGATTCAGCAGAGATCAACTTGTCAAAAATGGTTTAGAGGAAATGAAAACCCTCCATTTCCAATGTTGTAGGATTTGGACAATTAGGACTCAACAATCATAACAGGATCATAAAAACCCTGGGAAATTATCTCTATGATAGGTGACTTGCCAACTTACCAATTCCATTCTCTTTGCTTTCTTTCTCATATTCCCTCGCTTGGGTCTTCAGCAAAACTCACAAAAACCTGGAGAAATCTTGTGAGTGTCATCCTGCCCTGTTCTTTTTTAAAATATTGCTGTGGCCCCACTGATGTACATCAGCACCCAAGGGCCCTGAGTCCTCTTGTCACAATCTGCTCTTCCTTGCTGGAGCAGCTGTATATCTGACAGCATAGAAAAGAGATGGATTGGCTAAGCATTCTCATGATCATGCCAGTTTCACCACACAGTAGAGAAGCGAAACAGACCAGCTGGGCTCCTACAACACGTTTAACTCTAGTTATTAAATTAATCCACTTTTTTGAAGTTGTTGAATCATAAACTAACCAAACAGGTTGGTTCAAATAAAATGCTAAGCCACTAAAAAACAAAACAATACAACACCCCATCTAAATAAAAATAAGTTAGTTTTTAGTAGGACTGTAGCTGTCTAAGTCTCTAACTGGCCTGGTTAAGCCCATTGTGCAAACAAGCAAAAGGAATTCTGTAGCAATGGAAACTTATCTACAGAACAGTTAAGTGTTCCAGGATAGAATTCTGATTTCCCAAAATTAATTTCAGCTATAATAACTTTATTCAGATAACATAAGCAATATTTGCTAAAAGTTCTAACTTGGGGTGTCAAACTGATTTGCAGCCCTCACAGATAGCATTTTAGGTATGACTTATTTACAGTCCTCTTTTAAGCTGTGATGTCCCCATATACTCCTAGGTCCCTGAGCTGATCCTGGCTTGGAGACTTGGATCAACCTGAATGACCAGCAGCAGTGTTGGTTGGAAGGTATGCAGTGAGGCAGCAAATCTTGGCCATCTGTCAAAATCACTGCCAATCATAATAGGGCTTTGATTGGCAGATGGTTTCCCCCCAGTTGCTGAAACTCTGAAGATGTGGGTGAGGGCAGCTGTAATAGTCTGTGGCAATATCCCTGAGAGACAGGAGGAGGAAGAATTTCAGCCAGGGCAACGGTCAGATAAGAGGCATCTCAACCTGCAGAAGGAATGGGGGTGCGGGTAACATCTCAGAAGGGACCCTCCCTAGTTCTCTGGAAAGTAAAGGCAAGGGAGGAGAGAAGTGTTTTAAAACTTGCAAGATTCTGTTATGGTAACCTTACAATAAAGATAGGGTTAGTATTCATGGTTTTGGTTTCCTTTCTGGACTACCTCAAAGGACTGATAGCAAACTTCCCTGTGTGGGAAATCAGGACATCTCTTCATCTGGCTGGAAGTCTGAGCAGCGAAGTGGAATGGGCAACAAGGGCAGCGAAATCTATGCTGGACTAGTTTTCAGCTGGCTCAGAAGGAAAGCATTTAAACCAAGCTATGGGGAAGAACCCTATGCTCAATTACCAGAAGTGGCATACAGGATTTCCCTAAGTTGGCTTGAGACCCTCCATTATGTAGATTTTCTACTTCAGCTATAAAATGAAAACCCAACAGCTTCATGATTTCTCCAGTTCTTAAAATGAGAGAGGGAATAAGATGATGGTTGGAAACAGCAAACAGTGCCATCTTGTGGAAGATGGCATCTCACACTATTATAGGGCAGTGTAACATGTCATTTAGGTATAGGAATATAGTTCACATGTTGTTATGCAAATGAATTAATGGATACTTTGGTCACCTAATGCGAAGAGAGGACTCTTTGGAAAAGACCCTGATGCTGGGAAAGATTGAAGGCAAAAGGAGAAGAGGACGGCAGAGGATGAGATGGTTAGATAGCATCACTGAAGCAATGAGCATGAAACTGAGCAAACTCAGGGAGGCAGTGAAGGACAGGAAGGCCTGGCGCAATATGGTTCATGGGGTCACGAAGAGTTGGACACGACTTAACGACCGAACAACAACAACAAAACACTATCAAGCAAGAGACTGCTGAACTCATGTACATCAAAAGGTTTCAGGCTATTTCAGGTCTTAATAAACACAGTGGATTTTATTACATCATAATTGTTAATTGATAATGTACTTGTAATCTGTCCCATGTGTATTGTGCGTCTCCATAACTATTCTCCTTCCATGCTTTTCATCCCCATTCCAATTTAAATCCGACATCAGTTTAGCTACTCCTTGCATCTGATGAAGTGATTTGTAATTCACAAACAGTTATACCTTTTAATAAAATGTTTTAGTCTGAAAAGGTGCTACCAAACTCCTCCTGATTTTTGGCTGTCATAGACTAAGATGGTTCAACTGTTACAGGAATTCTGCTTTTGCAGTAAAAAAAGAGATGAAAACAAATCTGATTTTTGGGGGCAGGTGGTAAAAAAAAAGTGAAAAATTCTTCCCATGTTTTCAACAAGGAAATAACCTTCAGGATTGCTTAATTATAATATAAACATTTTAATTTTCCAAAGGATAATCCAAACTTATGTGGAAAGGTACCCAGAAAAAAAGGCAGTGAAATTCACCTCTGATGTATGCACCTGCTGGATGTTTTCTCCACTACACAGGGCCATTTCCACCATCTTTTCTATGGAACCCATTTCAGTAGAGAGAGAAAAGGAAAGACAGGTCAAATAATTGCTGAGTGTCTCCAGCCGGACTATCTCTATTTCCCTAATGGACTATCATCCCTAACTACTCTATGAAGATGATCTCCAACAAAAAAGGTCTCCAAATATGATGTCTGCTTTCATTTGGGTAGAAGTATATCAGCATCTTT
This sequence comes from Python bivittatus, assembly GCF_059951505.1. NCBI lineage: Eukaryota > Metazoa > Chordata > Lepidosauria > Squamata > Pythonidae > Python > Python bivittatus. The sequence goes on along the minus strand of NW_028277029.1, from coordinate 5,261,915 downwards.
CTTTTTTATACAAAAGACAGCCTTGTCTCACTTGCTGTACCAGCGTCTTGAAGAAGCTGAGGTTGTTTTATTCTGGAAAAATACCTTGAAAATTGTAAAAAAGGAGCTATGGGAGAAAAGGTTGGGAAATAAGGCTAACTTTTCTCTCTGGGCAAACATCCAGCCAATCCCCCCTCATCAGGGATGACTTGAAGGAGACTTTGGTCTCAGTGTTCTGAAAGGACTGAGGGAGTGTCATGATGGGCTGCCCTATCTACTTTATGCAATCTCTTCCTCCCCTTTATGCAAATGACCCACCTCTTGCTCCTCCTGTAGAGACTGCTCGGAAGGGCCCTGGAGCATGTTTGGTTGGGAATGTATGAAAAAAATATTTGGGGAGGTAATTGTTAACTTCTCCATTCTTTGTCTGCCAGCGATTGGTGTCCTCTATCTCCCGTACCAGTGACTGGGGAAAGGCTGGGAAAACGATATTCTGCGAAAGAGGCTGGGAAAGGGCCAAATGGGCAATAGAAGTTGAAATCACAGTTCTGCTCTGCAAGGGGTATATTGGTGTGCTTTCTATAAAGAGAGCTTGGGAGCGGTTGGAACTAAAAGCATCTAGGAATGGATTTGCATATAATGTTCTCTCTTTTTCTCCTTTTGATTGGACTGTTCCATCTATTGTAAAGAGGAAGTGATTGGTATAAATGAACTGTAAGAGGCATATGGGAAAGTGTGCAGATGGGGGTTCAGAAGCTTATCTGTGTCTACTTCTTCTCTGTTTTCTACCTTCTACACAGGAAGCTTGGAAAAAGATAGGTTTCTGTATGTGAGACAATGGATAAAAAGTGGCCCTTCTCTCTTTCCAGGATGCAAATAACCAACTAGCTCCATGTCCATCAGAGATGGTTTACAAGAGGCTTTGGCTCCTGCATACAGGAAAAAAAATGGAATTCTTTGCAAGCTTTTTGTCCACTTTTCTTTTCCCAGTAAACTTCTTGTTACAAAAACTTTGACTTAATTGCTCCAGGTAAGGGGATTTCTTAAAATCGTCCTGTGTACAAGACTGTGCAGCTACACAGCACTCCTTGATTTCAGGACTGGCCCAAACTTTATCAATTCTGAAGGGAGAAATCCTGGCTGGAAGGACTAAAAACTTTCCCACTGGACAGATTAAGGTGTCTGGAAGTTCAGCCTTTTACAGCTATCTTTGGAAAAGGCTTTTGAACTTTGGTGTTGAAGACTTCTGAGTCTACCATGGACAGCCAAGAAAACAAATGTATTCTCAAGCAAATCAGTGCAGAGTTCTCACTTGAGGCACAAATGACCAGGCTCAAATGATCCTTTGGACACATTATGTGAAGGTCTAGCTCTCTGGAGAAGGCTTTAATGCTGGGAACAGTGGAAAGAAAGAGAATGAGAGGATGACCAGCAACAAGGTGGATGGACTCGTTTACAGTGGCAATGGGTGCACTGTTGGAAGACCATAAAGACCATGTTAAGGACAGATCTATTTATGACAGAGTTGACCCTGACTTGATGGCACATCATCAATATGCCAATATGTAAAATCAGACTGGGGAGTCCCTCTTCACTACAATTATTGTTTTTAAGATGGGCAATCAACCCATCACCTTGAAAGAAGGGGACTCTCACAGAGGGTGTGCCAATTACCCCATTGGTGACCCCCAGCCAGGAGTGCCAGGCTTCCTCCTCAAGAAGTGAGGTAGCCAGAAATACACCCAGTGGAAGATTCGCTTATAAAATCGTGGAAATAGCCAAGCTGACCAGTTTGGTCAGGGAAAAAACGATAAAGACCTTTTTGAAAGACAGGAAACCTTATATGGACTGTCTGTTGAAAGAAGAAAAGACTGAACTGATGATTTATGAATTTGGGGACTAAAAGGGGAAGGGGAATTACCAAAAAAAAAAAAAGAAAGAAAAAGAGGGAGGGGAAAGAGTAAGACGGTGACTACTCCATAGAAAGAATGGCAGAAGTCACAACTCCACATTTTTTTTTTCTTTTCTCTTTCTTATCCTGCCTTTCATTCTTTATCCTTCTATGGCGTTTAAAAATTCTAATAAAAAGCAAATAAGTATAGAAAAAGCGAAGCGCCCGAGCCCCATCTGGCTGCCCAGGTCTGAGAAGCAGAAGGTGGGGACCGAGCGGCAGGTCTGAGGCGCCCTTTCCGAGGCCTGGGAAGCCACTTTTCCCAAAGCGAGGGGAACAAGAACGGAGGCGGCCGAGGAGGGAAGGATGAGGGAAAAGAAGCGCGGCTTTTCCTCCTTCCCTCCCTTGCTGAGGGAGCGGCCCGCGCCCTCAGCAAGCGCCGGCAAACCCTCGCCCGCCGCCCCCTCAGGACGCCCGCTCTGCCCGGGCGGCCGCGCGAGAAGGCCACGCGCCTCCGCCGGCCTGAGGAGAGGCCGGGCCCGCGCGGCGGCCGCCCCGGCCCCGCCCGCGCCCGCCGCCGCGCCTGCGCGAATCCTCCGCAGCGGCGTCCTTGGCGGTGGAGGGGCGGCGGTCGTGAGGAAGCGACGCCGACATGCAGAGCTGGAGCCGCCTGTGCTGCGCCCTCGCGCAGGTACCGCCGGCGGGGCGCAGGGGCTCGGCGGGGCGCGGGACGAGGCGAGGAGGAGCTGCGGGCCGCGGCCTGGGAGAGGCGGGCCCGCCCGTGGGCGGGAGCTCCGCCGGCTGCCATCCGGGCCCTCGGGCCCCGGGAGGGCGAGCGCGCGCGCGCGGCGGGGCTGTCTCCGGTTGCTCTGCGAAGCGCGCTGGGAGGACGCGCGCGGAGCTTTCCTGAACCCCGGCTGGCCAGCTACGTTTTAGTCTGGATGGCGGCCTAGTCCAGACTGGGATTAGTGTGGCGTTCAGATCGGGAGTCAACTATCATTGAGGGTGGATACGTGTGCAAGGGCAGCGAGGGTCATTCGAGTGTGTCTTTTGCATAGAGACAGGACACAGGCATACAGTGCACGCTCTGCAAGGCAGTGCTTGTCAACCTTGGCCGCTTGAAGTTGTGTGGACTTCAACTCCCAGAATTCCCCAGCCAGCCTTGCTGGCTGGGGAATTCTGGGAGTTGAAGTCCACACATCTTCAAGCGGCCAAGGTTGACAAGTACTGCAAGTCTAAGGAGTTAGCAAGAAGAGGCATCCTGGTGCCTTCTTTTGCATATTTTAGGTAGGCAGGAGTCCCCAACAATCTTGGTTACCGCTGGTCAAGCTGGCTGAACCTTACTGCAACTTTAGGCCTAAACATCTGGAGGAAGCCAGATTTCCTACACATAGACTGTAAAAAAGGAAGAGTCTATCCCATGTTGAATCATGATATAAATTTGATTTATAAATAAATAAATCAGCCAGGCATCACTTTGTTCTGTATAAGTTGTGAACCGCCCAGAGTCCCTCCTTGTGGGGGAGTTGGGCGGTGATATAAATTTGATTTATAAATAAATAAGCAAGCCAGGCATCACTTCAGTACGGGGTGTACCAAAAATCAGGCCCCATAGGCCAATCACAACATGTTTTATTTTTTTCAGAGAAAATGTTACTGTACTTAGAGATCATGTGTCAAATGTGTACTGAAGAGTTCAGAAGAAAATGACAATCAGTTTGAACATCTAATGTAATTTATACAATAAACGGTCTCGGGAGCCTGACGTTGTCTATGGTACACCCTATAATTCTAGATCACGTGTTCCTTACCTCTTGGGAATTAGGGTAACTGGAATTTTGGCTTTTCCAGGTAAAACTATGAGAATTTGACTGTTCTTTTGCAGTTTTCTAAAATGAAGGGCCTGTTTGGTGTTTTCCAATACAGTATATTGTTTCATAATGTGATAAGACTAAACTAGTTCTCCGTAAGAACCTTCATTTGCTTCCCTGAAGTGTGAGGTAGTCGGAAGTAATTAGCCACCATAGCCTCTTTAGTCATTTTTTCTGCTGTGTAAACAGATTTGAATTTGGCCTTGAGATTAATTCCAAGGACTAAATGTCAAGGTTTATTAGCTTGTAAGCTTATTTGCATGTAATAGACTTTGCTGTTTGCAATCTGCAGTCGGAAGCAGTCTTAAGAATGGCTACTCACTTGAAAAGGACCTTCAGTTTTTATCTTCAAACCTTTGTCTTAGCAGGGTGTAATAAACAGAAATGCTACTTAAGATGCAGCAAACATACCAGTAAGACTCTGAGTGACAGATCATTCTGTTAAGCATTACTGTAATCAATATATAGCATTTTTATAAAAGAATATAAACTTATTATTTCCCCTTCCTTTCTTTTCCTCAAATCAGAGAGGCCATTTTAGCCGGATCCAGCATGGCTTGCAGAGCATTTCAGCAGGCCCTGTGAGAACTTATGCTGATCAAGGTAAATATTATATAGCTTTGAATTACATGGAATCCATAGTTCCTTCCTGGATGGTGTTTATCTGCATTACTATTTATGTGTTTATTAAATCCTGATCTAGCTCTTTGACTTCTATCAGAAACTGCGTCTGGTATTTATGCATTTATACTACATATTCTGATGATTGCATAGTGAAGCATCCTAAGAAAGCCACCAGAGCTTTGGAACTGGCTCTTCTCAGTTGCTCTGTTATTTAAAAAAGTTGAATATTGCTATGGCTATTCACTTGTTTACTGTAGATGATACCTGTACTAAAATAATGAACAATATATTCTATAGCAATGGAGGTATAACCGTTTAGGTAGAGTTCTTTTTCCTAGCAATCCTTAAACATGTAATTAAAAAACAACATTTTCCCCAATTCTTTTTTTTTTTTAATTACATTTGTGTCTTTTTGTCAGTTGATGCTGATGTTACTGTCGTTGGATCTGGCCCAGGGGGCTATGTTGCTGCTATCAAAGCTGCTCAACTTGGCTTTAAGGTGAGCAAACATGGTAAGATCATCAGGTAATATACCAATAATTTGGAAAATATTGCCAAAGCTCTTCTCAGCGAGCAACAAAGTTGAAGTTCGGTCTTCTGTATTTTGGGCGTAGGTAAACAGTGGTTAACTATGATGGACATTCAGTGACTAGAACATGCAGATTACAAGACGGCTGTTTGAAATAGAAACTCTGAGAATTAAGTAATGTAAATTCTCCCTCAGTTGAGTTTGAGTTCTAGTGTATGCCTATGGTTTCCTTGGCTTGTCATTGCCTGCAACCATTAGGATGAGAGACTACCAGGGGATTCCAAGGCTGTAGACTAGAGTGAGAAATTGGAAAAAGCATGCCAGAAGAAGAGTAGGGCAAGCCCATTCTCTCCCCAGGAAAATGGCAGAATCAAACTCAGCTTGACCACTGTTTTCCCTTTGAGAATTAGTTCCTCAGTAATGCCTGTCTAATTCTGCCACTACGGTACAGTTTTTGTTGTATCGTATCGTATCTTGAAAGGAGATGGCTTCTGAACAGGTTATAACAGGATTGTCCTCAGGAGGTGAGCCTAGAATCTAGATGCTGGGTTTCTGTAGGAAAAATCTAGCCAAATTATTGATATGTTTGAAAGCAGGCTTGTTCAAAAGTATGAGATAGAAGTGGAGAAAATAATTGTGTTTTTATAACCACCCTTTGTCATTAATCTTATTTTTAACTCTCCATGAAATGTGTTCGTAACTTATAAGAGCTGCAGAGCTTAAAATTAAGCTTTTCTAGTTGGAAAAATGCTGCTACTGCCTCCTAAAAACCCAGGAATACATTTTCTGCAGCAAAACAGGTGTGGCCTTGAGTTTATAAAAATAACTCTTGCTTTTAAATCTTAGACTGTCTGTGTGGAGAAAAATGAAACGCTGGGTGGAACCTGTTTGAATGTTGGGTGCATACCTTCTAAGGTAGGTTCAGGATTTAGCTTTCCCCATTATTTCGGGGGCTAAATTTTGCTACTTGGAAATGATAGTTAAAATGGTACTTTTAGAAGCTGCAGATTGTAGTTTATGAGTTGCACTGGGGTTGTATTAGCTAGACTTCTTGGAGGTACAGTCCCAAATATATGGGAGGTGGAGAAGCCTGGTACAGAGACAGTGTTGAGTAGATTGAACGACTACTTAAGATAAGACAAGAGACCTCAAGTGCTAAACACTGAGGAGGAGTAGTCCTGAAGCTGTAGTGATAACCAGAGTTTAAGTACTTTACCTGACCTTATCAGTAAGGTAGTTATTTTAAATACACTGATGTTTTAATGCAGCATTTTCTGGGTAGATTGTGTGTTTAATTTAAGTCTGCTTTATATTACAGGCCTTGTTAAACAATTCACATCTGTATCATTTGGCTCATGGAAAAGACTTTGCTAGCAGGGGAATTGAAAGTGAGTATGCCAGGCAACTACATAGCCCAAATTCTGCTAGATAGGGACCCAGCCAAGAATGTAATGATTTCAGTACACATCGACAGAAAGATCTTTGGAATTCCACCTTGTTTTTATTTTTGATTGAAAACTGAACCATTGGCCAACTATGGCCAGAGGAAGAGAGAGAGTTTAGTTTTTTGTTTTTTTTTAAATCTCAGTTTGACATTACATTCAAATGAGGAATTCTGATTTAATCAGTTTTTGATTAAAAACCAGGCTTTTGAACTCCTAATTTGAAATGGGCTTTGTTAGCATCTACTCAGGATTTCTAATATGGGGATGGCATAAAATTGGATTTTTTTTTAAGTGAGTGGAAGGAAGGAAGGGGAAACCCATTTAGGTTCATCCAGGTAGTTTAGTGTTATGTCTTACTGATCTGTGTGACCTGTTCCTATTTTTTAAAAATCTGGTATCTAGTTAATTAGAAGGACCTTTCTGATAAATTAAATAATTGATTCACCAAACATTGCATTCCTTATGGTTTCCTTTATATTAGAGACCCTTTTAATGGTGCCTTCAGGGTAATTAACAGAGGACTAAAAGAAAATAGTTCTTCAACAAGTTGAATTACCAATGACATAAGATTAAAAACAACAATGCAAACAAGGAAGGCTGCTGGCTGAGGAATTCTGGGAGTTGAAGTCCACACATCTTAGAGTTGCCAAGTTTTAAAAATGTTGATGTAGAACACCTAGAACTCCACAGTGTCAGGATTGTGTGAATGTTGCTGAGTAGTTAGGGCCCTGCTGCAAGGCATCGGCTGCTGCTTGTCTGAAGCACCAGGGCAAAACGTCTCAAGGAATGGGCGGGTGCATTTGCTACAATAGGAAGGACACCAATCATCTTTTAATGTGTTAGCTTTTATTATTGTTGTTAATATCCTGCTTTGGGTAATGACTAATCTCTCCAAGTGACTAACAAGCTATATAAACAATTGTCAATAAAAAGACAAATATTATTTAAAAACAAGAGAAACAGTTTGGTGTAGTGGTTAAGGCACCAAGCTAGAAACAAGGAAACTCTGAGTTCTTAGGCACAAAGCCAGTTGGGTGACCTTGAGCCAGTCATTCTCTCCCAGCCCTACGAAGAAGACAGTAGCAAACACTTCCAAAAAACCTTGCCAAGAAAACTGCAGGGACTCTTCCAGGCAGTTGCCAGGAGTCAATACTGATTTGAAGGCACCCAAAAAACAAAAACACCTCCCACTGGGCAGATAGTGGTAAAGGCCCCTGGAAGAGAGAAAAGTCCATCTGGGCAGGGTTGGGGGTGATTTCACTGGCTCCCTCCCTCCCTCTAAGCTAAGTTCGGATTGCGATGTTTAATCGATCTGTGAATTGCCTTTAAGAATGCTGAATGCCCAAGACTACAAACTCTTTGCCATCCAAAACTTGTATTAAACAGTTACAGGTCTTCGGTTGAATTTAGAGAAAATGATGGAACAGAAGAGTGGCGCAGTGAAGTCTTTAACAGGGGGAATTGCTCACTTGTTTAAACAGAATAAGGTATGCTTTTGACAAAATCACACTGGTGTTTGTTTGTGTTATTCCTAGATATTAGGAGTAACAATAACACTCTTTAATCTGTTGGGGAGGATGTGACTTATATAATAATTGGTGCTGTATATATGGTTTTTGTTGCATAATTGGCTTAGACAGCGATTCACTTTGCTGTTCAGCACACAGAGATTCCTTTTCAAGTGTGAAATGATGGTTTATGACAAACCCATAAGGAAACCAAGGCAAGGATAAACTCCACCAGCTCAAAATGGTCTGTTTATATTTTTTTTCCCCTTTATGAAATTTGTAAAAGCATCATATATCTCAGCTTCAGTAAATTAATTATGTAAACATTATCTAGGTTAAACAAAAAAATTCAGATTTAATACATTTACAAATTCAGTATATCGGTTGAATTGCCATTAAATATATTAAATAATATATATTTGCACAATACATACTGTATAAATAATAAAAGAAAAAGGGAGATTTCTAGAAAATATTTATTAAGAGAACATCTTAGAAAAATTAACCAGATTGCTTAAAAGTCCTCTTCTTTGATTTTCCATCAAAAAAGCAAATTAACCTCCCAGATCCCTCACTCACCAGAGAAAGTATATAAATTCCATTGCTAGAAGTTAGGTGTGGACTTGTTTTTCTGTGTTAAATGATGAGCTCAGACAAATAGTCTTGGTTTGTCTTCTGATTTTCAAGAATCTGTACGTAAGAAGTTCCCATAGCTCAGGTCATCTCATCATGTTGGGTTTAGCTTCCTCAGTTGATCCATTAATTAATCTGACTTCTAAAATCAGTTGGATAGTTATCCTATTCTTAAGGCCTTGAGAATCCCAAATGCCATTCAGCCATAATGTATTTCAAAATGTTATTACTATTGTTACTGCTATTGTTATTTAAATTATGAGTTGTTGCAACAGGTGATTGTTCCCTTGTTTTAAAAAAGGATTTTTTTTTTCCTTTTGGGTAAGGTAACACATGTGTCTGGCTTTGGAAAAATAACTGGCAAAAACCAGGTCACAGCAACGAAAGATGATGGCAGCAGTCAGGTTATTAATACGAAGAACATCCTCATAGCTACAGGTTCTGAAGTAACGCCTTTTCCAGGAATTACGGTATGGCTTGACTTTGAAGTTTATTTAATAAAACATAATATTTGCCCAGAAGTTTGTTGATGAGAAAATATTTTTTAAATGTGTTCCTATGTGAAAGTTATGGGGGACATTTTAGATAGTTTTCTTGGGTACGAGCTCTGTCCATCTAAAGAGGACCTTTTTCTCTCTTAAATTTATTTAGATTGATGAAGACACAGTTGTATCATCCACGGGCGCATTGTCTTTGAAACAAGTCCCTGAAAAAATGGTGGTCATTGGTGCAGGAGTCATCGGTGTAGAACTGGTGAGAAATGGGCTCTCTCTGTTTTTCAGTGTCCCTAATGCTGGCTGGGGAATTCTGGGAGTTGAAGTCCACACGTCTTAAACTTGCCAGGGTTGAGAAACACTGCTCTAATGTGATGCAGTGGCTAGATTGCTGGTGGGACAGGCCCACTATTTTAGGATAGCATCGGTTTTGAAATTGCAGCACTGGTTACCAGCAGACCTTTGGGCTAGATTCAAAGTGATGTTTATTATCTACAAAGCCCCATATGGCACAGCACCAAAATATATCAGACACTGCCTTCCCAAAATTAAATTTGCCCCAAATTAAGTCATGAATATCTCAAGAAGACCTTCTGGGAGTCTCTCCTCCCTCACCCCTAGAAGGACATGGCCTTTCCTGTAATGGCCCCATGCTTTGGAACTTAATTCCTCTGGCTCCCTCCCTCCTGGGCTTTCCATAACATGGTTAAAACAACTTTATGCTACTGTGTTTTTTACCCATGGTTTATGGGCTTTATTGTACGCCTCCCAGGACTTTGGACTGGGATGGATTGCAAATATTGTAAATAAATAAACAGATTGCTGGCAATTTCCTGCAGATTCTTTCCTTCTTCCTTACCGTTTTCCTGAGAGGCTGTCCTATAGTCTTGCAAATTAGCACCCCTGGTTGGGGAACCCAGTGCTTCACATGCGGTTTTCTGTTACATTTCTACAACTCTTACAACCATGGGAGGTGTGTTTCAAAGGACCACAGTTGCGTAAATGGAACTTACTGTTTGTCTCCTTTGTGCACGAAGGTACCAATTCATACCACTCATATTTCCATGTAGCCCTGGATTATAGCCCTGCCGCAGGCTGCAACCTGTCCCAAATGGGGGACATTTCCTATCAGGTAGTCCAGTGAATATTTGAACGGGGATCTAATGGGAAAGGGAAGTCAGGAACGAGAACCAGAGCTAAGGTGTTGAGTAGAAAAAAAAGAGGGTCTGTAAATTGGGTTTTTATCTTTCCTTGGTTTTAGCTTCTCTACTGCAGTGAGTCAGCTGCAGTATAGGTCAGTGTTTCTCAACCTTAGCAACTTTGAGACGAGTGGACTTCAACTCCCAGAATTCCCCAGCCAATGATGCTGGCTGGGGAATTCTGGGAGCTGAAGTCCACTCATCTTAAAGTTGCCACGGTTGAGAAACACTGGTATAAGTGATTGCAAATACATGATGCAGAAATAGTATAGTACTGTAGAAATCGGTTTCATTTGGTGGGAAGTTAAAGAATGGGTAATATTTGAATTCATGCTTCTAGAGGCCTTTGGGGTTTATGTTTTGCAAATGCACTTTATATGCATACTTTGCTTTGTATGCTGTACAAGAAGGTGGAAGAGGCCTTCTTGGTTAGGCAACTAACTTGTCTGGCATAAATTGTCTGGTATCATAAGGTGGGAAAAATAGAAAATGAATTAATGCGATCAAGTGAGAAGGTAATCTCTTCCGTCATGTGGATTGTGTCACATAATGTAAAAAGACTGCATTTCAAGTTTGAAGAATGTTTTATTCCATGTTGTTGTGGATCTTAGCTTGCTTAGTGTGAAGTTCCTTGTCTGCCTTTGGAAAGGTGTTTTGAAAATGTGATTGTTGTTGATCATAGGGTTCAGTTTGGCAGCGTTTAGGTGCAGATGTGACAGCTGTGGAATTCTTGGGCCATGTTGGTGGATTGGGCATTGATATGGAGATATCCAAGAACTTCCAGCGTATTCTCCAGAAACAAGGACTTAAATTTAAACTAAATACTAAAGTAACTGGCGCCACTAAGAAACCGGATGGAAAGATTGATGTTTCGTAAGTATTCAGTAGGTAAATACCTGAACTTTAAATCACCTTCTCCTGTAAAATCTTAATTAGCCTCTTTAGTATTAAAATTGGAATGGTACATTTCAAGTAGATGTTGGGTAATTTGAATTCATTCAATATGATAGAGGGATGCTGTAAGACAAATTCTATTTTTTTTTTTAAGTAACAAAGAATCCTCATCTTTTTCTGAGCATCAAGGATATTTATGTAGATAAATGCTACTTTTGATTAGTGATGTCTGCTGCTTCTACCAGACTTCCTTAATATGTATTTTCCAAATATATTGTGATTGTAACACTCAGAATAAAACTCAGTTAAAATGGCCGAAGTTGATATTGCCTAGGAATTGTGTCACTTACATTGTACAAAGGAGAATTCATTCCTGAATAAAACCCATTACTTGGCCCACTGCTCATACTAACATCAAAGTGTTCAGAACATTGTATGGTGGTTCTCCATCAAAATAAAAGTATTTGGGTAAGAATGAACATGAATTCAATGTATATAATTTAGACTATATACAGGTAAACTTTGTACCAAATATTGCATCCAAAGTATTGATGTAGATTCCCCAAACTGTAGAGAGGGCATAATCCTTCTTTCTCACCATGCGTAAGTTTTGCTCCCTTAGACGTAAGCTTGAATAAAACATAAAGCAGATGCTGAGCATAGGAGCCTTGTTTGTGAAATAGATAATAAGCTTTAAAAAAAAAGCCTGAATGAGTGATGGTTAGAGTTGCTTAAGAGGATATTCAAGGATCATTCGCCCATCATTCACCTGTTACCAGTGAGGCAATGGTATTGGGTCGTAATATGCTTTTTGTTCTAAACTGCTTCAGACTGGACATTTGAAGCAATGATATAACTTGATTTTATAGTATGACTATGGCAACATACAGCTTGTTCAGCTTCTTTTGTCATCCTTTGGCCTATTATTTTTATATGTCTGAAAAAGGTAGACCACTTCTGTTATGGCTGCTGTATGCAGCTCCTTGCCTTCAGAATTTCAAACAGCCCTTCCTTACTGGCATTTCATAAAGCCTATTTCACCAAGCTTTTAACCAAGACTGAAGGCTTCTGGTGACAATCAGGGAATTTCTATTAATTATATGTCTTTTTTCTTTCTATTCTGTATTTTGACTCTCTTGTACACCACCAGACTCTGTGGGTTTGGGCTGGTTATAAAATCAATGGAATGGAATGAACGAATGGGAGTTACCAGGATTCAATTATATTAGCTTATATATATATCACATTTATATAGCCGTCCATCTCACACAAAGTGACTCTGGGCAGCATACAACAATTAAATACAATAACAAATCATCATAAAAGATAAAAAGTGATTATTAAAATGCACAGATTATCAAAAATTTAAAAACGTTTAAAATTTACAAACCCCACAGAGAGAGCAGCATATCAATCATAGCGGAGCCATCTAATAATGTCTCTGGTTCCCAAAGGCCTGATGACATAACCAGGTCTTGAGGACTTCCTAAATGACAGCAGGGGAGGGGCGAGCCTCACGTCAGGGGGGAGAATGTTCCACAAGGAGGGAGCCACGGCAGAGAAGGTCTGCCTCCTGGGACCCACCAAATGCAAGTCCATGGCCGATGGAACACGTAGCATACCTTCCCTGGCAGATCTAATGGGACGGGCTGATGTAATCAGGGAGAGGTGATCCTTCAGCTAACCCGGCTCCGTGCTATGAAGGGCTTTAAAGGCCAAAACCAGCACCTTGAATTGGACCCGGAAGCAAACTAGCAACCGGTGCAGCTCGCAAAGCAGAGGTGTAATATGTGCTCTTCTAGGAGCGCACATAACTGCCCAGCACACACCGCTACCTTCTGCACCAGTTGAAGCTTCCGGATACTCTTCAAGGGCAGCCCCGTGTAGATATGCCCCCTCCCCAATTACTGAGTTTTACCCTTTTTCTTTAGGATTGAAGCTGCAGCTGGTGGCAAGGCAGAAGTGATTACTTGTGATGTCCTTCTGGTTTGTATTGGTCGGCGCCCCTTCACTAGCAATCTCGGTCTGGAAGATGTGGGAATTGAACTAGATAATCGGGGAAGAATCCCAATCAACAACAGGTTCCAAACCAAAATTCCAAAGTAAGTGAAATAATTCGATTTTTTTTTTGGCCTATTAGAACTCCTGAACAAAACAAAACAAAAAAGCAAATTCTGTATGAAATGGGACTTAACCTGTCATTTTACCAAAGTAGTTATAGATCAGTATAATAAGCATTGCTCAAGTCAGGAAACATATAGTTAAAAAGAGTTGTTTTGATTTCCCAACCTTTGGATTAAACATGATTTTGGTTTAAATTGCTGTACCTTAAAAGACAACATGTTTCAAATTCAATCACCATTATCTAAAAGACAGTTGGCTATTTTTTCTTAATATAGTCTACAAAGGCCATTTAAGGAGCTAACACTGCTCCTCATATACATGATCATATGCAACATTTTCCTGATTTTTCTTTTACCCGGCAGCATTTATGCAATTGGCGATGTAGTGGCTGGACCAATGCTTGCTCACAAAGCCGAAGATGAAGGCATTTTGTGTGTCGAAGGAATAGCTGGAGGTGCAGTTCACATTGACTACAACTGTGTGCCATCGGTAATTTACACACACCCTGAAGTTGCCTGGGTTGGCAAATCAGAAGAACAGCTGAAAGAAGAGGTGCTCCTCGTCATTTTTCATTCTGCTCTCGGTAGTGGGGTGGGTGGGTGTTCATTAAAAAAACAAAAGAATAGTTGCTGATGTTACCAGAGTTCACCGTAGCCATGGGGCTGGCCTCCTCTTTTGTGACCTCTGCTTTAGTGAATAGCTGGTGGTTTGAAAAGTTACAAGAAGGAGCGTGATTTGAATAATATGGTGGGAGTGGGGGAGAGATGTCAGAAAGGGCTTGTAGGTCTCCTTAAGAGGCCTCCTACTTTTTCCATTTTAAATTCAAGCTTCATGGGAAACTGATGTGCATTCTGAGCTGTCCCATATTACACCAGCAGGGGGACCCTGCGCCTCTCTTCTGAGTTAAGGAGGGAAGCGTGGTTTGGATCCAGGTTTGATTAGCTGTGCTTTTGTCTTATAGAAGTCGGTGGGAGAAAGTAATACGGATTCATTCCAGTCATGGATCTGATTGGCTCCAGACTATTTAAAGGGGGAATAAATGTACACACACCCCCACACACACACCAATTTGTAGATTACACGTAACTCCCTGAAGATTACCTATCCACCTAACTCCCTGAATTTTGGCACTGCCAAAATCACACAATAAATCAGGTGCTTCAGTGTTCACTTACTTCTTTAACAGTAAGCCCTAAAATAGATATGTGATGCCTCAGCTAGCATTAATGCACCTAATTTACTGAAGTCCTAAAACACAAAAAAGGATCAAACGTTCTGATGGCCTCTGTCGATGCACCTCTACACTCCCTGTAGCTTCCAGAATAGTTGGAAAGAAATGGCAGGGCCCAGCCACAAAAAGATTGCTCACCCTCCTTCCAGAGTCATTCTAGATACATATGAAATCAAGTAAAATGCAAATGTTAAAAAAAAAACCCTTTGCATATGGGAAATTAATATGAGTCCTCTAACATGTAGGATTTTAAAAAATTATTATTATTTATTGTTTGAAGACTTAGCTGTGTTTGTCATCACATCTGAGTGTATGATCAGATTTTTGGCTACTTAAACCAGACAGTGGCTGTATCCATTTTGTATAAGAGCAAAGGATAAGTCTCTCTTTGTTTTCAGGGGACAGAATACAAGGTTGGTAAGTTTCCTTTTGCTGCTAACAGCAGAGCCAAGACCAATGCTGACACAGATGGTTTGGTGAAGATCTTGAGTCACAAAACAACAGACCGGATGCTGGGAGCACATATTCTAGGCGCTGTGAGTACACTGAAAGATCCTCCCGTGTTGTAAGGTTGCACAAGGTTGAGTGACTTTGCTTCTGAAGCTTTAGAATAGGAAATATGTACTGACAGCTAATACTGACTATAAAGCAGTGGCTGATGTCTTGTAGAAATTCAGACAGGTAATTGGCTACATCTAGTTCTTACTGTTATAAAATTCTTTCCATCTAGCAGCTTTTCATTTCTTCTCTTCTATGACTTTTAGTAGTAGTATAACTTTATTGATTAGTCAGTTGACCCTATCAAAAGACTCTTAGTATTTTATATATTTCCACAGGTTAGGAGGAAATCAGAATAATCACTACAAACTAGGTATTGTTAGCAATTTAAGGAAACACATAGTGTTTTGTGTAACTTAATCTATTGCAGAATTTGAAGGTTAGGATTAAGATTAATAGCTACATCCTCTTGCCGGGTCTGTACCGCCTGAACACAAATGGGTATTATTCTGAGAAGGTGTGGCTATTCTGTGAGCCCAGGAAAAGAGTGGCTCCTTTAGGGAGTTGCCAACAACTCCCCCAAGTATGCCCATGCTGCATCCAAAGCACTTTTTGCCTGTTTCAGATCTGAATGCTATACACTTCTAGTTTTTAGCACAAAATAGGGACTGGAAAATTTGTCATTAAGTAGTGTGGTCGTTAAGCAAGGCATCACGTGACCACACCCAATTTTATGACATTTTTTTGTGGTGGTTAAGCAAATCACTGTGGTCGTTAAGTGAATCACATTGTTAAGTGAATCACGTAGTCATTAAGTGAACCACACGGTTCCCCATTGATTTTGCTTGTTGGAAGCCAACCGGAAAGGTTTTAAATAGCGATCACATGACCCCAGATGCTGCAACCATCATAAATACATGCTGGTTGCCAAGAACCCAAATTTTGATCATGTGACCACAGGGGCACTGCAGTGGTCATAAGTGCGAGGACTGGTTGTAAGTCACTTTTTCCAGCACCATCGTAACTTCAAACAGTTGCTAAACAAATGGTTGTAAGTCAAGGACTACCTGTGGTGGTGGTGTGCCATGATCATGTCCCACGGAAAGTGAATAATACCACTTAAGAAATCTAGCCCTCATTAATGTGGTAGTATTTTCTCTCCATAGCTTTGTCAGAGCTAGCAATATAATTCCCCCCAAAATAAAAAAATAAAAGAAGGTAAAATGGAAACAATGCGAGTCTGCGTACACTATTCAGAACTGTGTGTAGAAGGAGGACATAGTTTTGGGCTTAAACCTTTGCATATTTAGAAATGTAATGTTCATGTTTTGATTTTTAGAGCATGTTTCTACACTTAAAGCTATGAATATATGCTTGAAGGTACATAAAAATAAGACTTCCAGATTTCTGGAAGTTAAGCCCAATGCCTTATTTCCTTGTATAACACATCAGTACCATCAAAATATATAGAGATGTTGTATGATTAGATTAGATTAGATAAATTGAACAAAATCCTTTGAGCAATTAAAGAAGAGCCTATTTTTAATTTGGTGCTACACGTATGAAAGTACACTTTAAAGGAAAGTACAGAAGGAAATGAGAAGCAGGCTCCGTCTTTTAACACAGATGCTTCTTCCTATTCACTCTCATCTGGAAGTTTTTCTTTTGGAAGGTGATGGATGAATGGGCCTATCTAAAACAATTACGTGACAATTTGGTTGTTTTCAGAGACATCCACCAAAAAAGTCCTGCATCTGTTTTGCAAAGGCTGGGGGGGGGGGTCTTTTAGTGCTGCCATCTTTTTTTACCCACCCACCCCCGGCAGATGCTTGTGGTTGTTTCCTTAGTTGAGAACCTTTAAACAGTGTTCTTGATGCATTTACAGACCTGGCCAAAAGTATTGATACCCCTCCACTTTTTCCCAAGGAATCCTAATTTGCTGTGAAAAGTTGAAACTGACACAAGTAAATAGCATCCACTGGATGGTGTGACTTGATATTGTTGTCCCCTGATCTTGGAGGTCAGCTGGGATCTCTTGTAAAGTTTACCTTGGTTTTTTCTTCACCATTCGAACTATCCTTCCATTCAATCTGGGATCAATTTTCCTCTAGGGAGGGTGGCTATAGTCCCACAAACATTACACTTCTTGATAATATTAGCAGCCATGGTCATGGGAGCTTGAAGCTCTTTGCAGATGGTTTTGTAGCCTAAACCTTTAGCATGCCTGGCTATTACCTTCTTCCTTTGCTCCTCAGACAACTCTCTGCCTTTCTTTCTCTTGTCCATGTTCACTGTGCTAGGCACAATGACATAAAACACCTGAGTACTTTTCTCCATTCAGATAGGCAGAGAGTGACTGATTATGAGATTGAAGATACCAATGATACTAACCAAAGTGAATAGTCTGCCTGAGAAATCAGTAAAAATCCAATCACATCTTTTAACTTCTAAGAGGTACCAATAGTTACGTCCATGCCACTTTCATTTGTATTATTTACAAGAATGTGTTAAGTCATACATCAAAAACAAAACGTCTACTCTGTGGAATAAAGCAGTGTTTGTCAACCTTGTCAGCTTTAAGATGTCAGATGTCAACTCCCAGAATTCCCAAAAACCATGCTGGCTGGGGAATTCTGGGAGTTGAAGTCCACACAGCTTAAAATTGACAAGGCTGAGAAACACTGCAATAAAGAATGTTGAATGCCATTTACTTCTGTCAGTTTCAACTTATTTCATGACAAATTGGGATTCTTGGGGTAAAAGTGGAGGTGTACCACTACTTTTGGCCACATTTGTATATAAGCTGTAGTGTAGCCAGATTTTTTTTTTTTACATTTTGCTGTTTTTAAAAAACTGAATATACACAGCTGTTGTATTTTTTCACAGATTTACTCTCATTTGCGCCATTCTCATGAATCGCTGTGATTATTATTTTTCTAGGGTGCTGGTGAAATGGTTAACGAAGCTGCTCTGGCAATGGAATATGGTGCATCATGTGAGGATGTAGCCAGAGTTTGCCATGCCCATCCAGTAAGTTCCTGTGACTTGGTCAGACATGTTGGCATTATGGAGATTTATGAAGATTCTACATAATTGCATCATTTTTCTTTCTTATATCCTCCCCCATTCATTTTCTCATTTTTTCTGTGTTCCCAACAGACTGTATCTGAAGCCTTCAGAGAAGCAAACTTAGCAGCATCATTTGGCAAGGCAATCAACTTCTAAAGTGAAAGAACATCCATAATATGAAAAGCACATTTTCCTGTGAAACTGACTGAAGACTTGGTGGAAAACTGGATCTTTGGAATACTCCCAGGCCTTAATTAAGTGAACTTTTGTTTAAAAACTAAAATATTTAAACAAATAGGGGTTTGGAATTAATTAAACAACAGCTGTATATTATATTACCAATACTTTATTTGCATTACTGATTGTACATTCTCAGTTTCACAGAAGAAAAATGGCAGCAATATCAGCTTACAGTTGGAGGGAGCTTAAAGATGCCATCATGCATTTCATTCAAATATAGTGTCTGATACTATCTCATGTTGTTGCTCTGTCATTGCTGAGGAAATGGTGCATCCTGATTATTTAAAATAAGCCATTGTCACCTTCGCACAATACGGTTATAACTGGAGTGAAAGAGCGTAATAGACTTAAATCTGCTTTATATATTTTAAAAAAAAATTGAAACTTGATTTATTCTAAGCTGTTATCCTTGGTCACAATGCAAAGGGACTTTTAAAAAAATAATGGAACTGTGATTGCTGTATCAATAATCACTTTCAAGCATTTTTAATAATAGAGAACCCTTTTGTTTTACTGACATTTTGCAAAAGAGAAAAACAAAGGACTCACAAAGCAATCAGTATACATCTGTGCTTAATAAATTTTTTTGTGAAGCTTCTTAGTTGCAAAATTTTAAAACTATATCTTGAGAGTGAAAAATCCAGAGCCAAAAGTTTAAATTATGTTGGCTACACAATACAAAATAGTTCTGTATTTTATTATTCCCTGGGGTGGTGGTCTGTGATAGTTTGGTTTTTTTCCTGATGATAAAGTGTTATAGTAAGATGACTAGAGATCTTTTACTCATAACTGCCCCTGCCTTGTTTTCAACAAAGCTTTAATTTTGGGATAGAAATATGCAAGAGTTAGATATATTTGCTTGGTTCTTGTATAAAAGAAGGAATTATTCAGAACTCTGGGCTGATGTTGGCAATAGAAGAAAAACTTTTCAGTGTTCAAAAAAAGGATATAAATACCATATGGGCTGTATGCCTCTTTTTGAATGTAAAGCGTACCCAATATATTTAAGACTATACTTTTTAAAATCATCTTGTAAAATCCCACTTTCCTTCACACAGGTAATTGTCTATGCATATGTGATATGGAGGATCATGAAAATAATCCAAAATAATTTATATTAAGACAGGGACAGGGCAGATTTTCTGGTTTCCATATAGCACTAAGCAAATTATAGGGCTGTTTTCTTTAGCTATTTGTCTGAGAAGAGAAATGAAAGGAGAGAGTTAATTGAATTACAGGTGGTCCTTGGGTTACAACCACTGGTTCAGCAACTGTTCAAACCTGTGATGGCGCTGAGCGAGGGGGACTTAACCGGTCTTTGGAGTTCCAGCCATTGAAGCGCGCCTGCAATCACATGATTGCAATGTCCAAGACAGTCATGTGATTGCAATTTCCAACATTCCCTGCCAGCTTCCCACAAGCAAAGTCAATGGGGAAGCCAGCAGGAAGTTGCGATCATGTGTGGATCTCACTTAACAACGGCAACCAGGACTGCCAGAATTGCCATTGCTAAGTGACATGGTCATGTGACATTGCGGTTTACGACCGCATCACTTAACAACGGCAGTTCCGGTCCCAATTGCCATTGTAACCTGAGGACTACTTGTGTATCTCAACACTAAGACAGTTACTGGGTATTTTGCAATTGTCACGTTCGTGTCAGACTGATACACAGACAAGCTAGTGTATTTTGAATGCATATCATTTTTATTATTTGGAGCTCTAGAATGAGGTGTAAATAGGTGACCTTCAGAACTGCAGAGTTTGATTGTGCCCAGAGATTCCAAAGTCCATTTCCTTTTTTCATTCTCTGCTTTCTATCTGGCATTGCCCATCTGTGTCTACTGTGGTGAAGTACAGATTTTTTTTTGCATTCTAGAAAGATTGCTGTTAAAACAATGTGGTACTAAAACATAAGAAATAATATATTAAATTTGTATGCCACCCAACTCTCAACAACTCTGGGCGGCTCACAACAATCAAAGAAATTGCAGTGAAATCAATAAAAGATAGATGGCAAGTCCATCTTAGTCCTACTTTTTGATTCTCATGGTAATCACAGCTGGGAGCTTGCAAGCTAGAAATGGAGACCTATTCAACTCCAGCCATTGTTCTGCATTGAGTGGAGGGTTGGAGATTCCTAACTTGGGAAAAAGCAGTTGTAAACAATAGCTCCTTTTTTGACCTGTTCTCCAAATTAGTGGCCATTGCCACATTTTGTAGAAGTGTATTTTATGGGTTAAGTATGTGCTTTGTACAGAAGTGCTTCTGAATCTTCCAGTCAGCTTCATTGGATGACCCCTAGTCATAGTGTTTTGGGAGAGGGGAAAAAACTCTATTTTCTCCATGCGATTCGTGATGCTACACCTCTTGATCAAGTCTTTGCTCAGTTGCCTTTTTTTTTTCAAGCTAAAGATTCCCAAACATTCTAGCCTCTCCTTATTGGGAAGATGTATGAGATTTTCCCATCTCAATCATATCCTTTTTCAAAGGTATTCTAGAGATGGATGCATTGTAGATTGGTAGAAGGGCATTACAAAACTGGCAGTTTTATTTTCAGTCCCTGTTAACAGCTGTCACACACTTTGCCTGGTTAGACCACTTGGATCCCCATTAATAAGTGAAGGGTTTTTTTTTCTCTTAATGCAAATTTCTTTACACTTCCTGAAATGGACTTTTTGCCATTTGATGGACCTTTTATCCAGTTTAAAGGGAGCATTCTGGAGCTCTTCACAATCATGTTGGGTTTTATTACCCTTAATATTTTGACATCATCTGCAAGTTTGGCCAGCTTGTTACTTATCCCTAAATCAGGATCTTTATGAACAAGTTAAAAAACACCAGTCCCAACATAGATTCTGGAGGAATTCCACTGAAAGGAATTCCCTCTGAGAAAATTATCCTACTTTTTGCTTTGCTTTGCTTTACTTTTTTGCAATCCACAGAAAGACATCCCATGACTGCTAAATTTACTCAAGCACTTTTGATGAGGTACTCAGCTTTTTGAAAATCCAAGAATATAGATCACAACTATGCTGATACATGTCTATATTCAATGCCTACAACTTCCTGGATCCCCTGAGTCCCTATTTAAAATTTGGGGCAAAGTCATTTGGACTTTGCCATTTGAGGGACAAATTGAATGAACCAGGAGATCAGCAGTTTCCTATTTGAGTTCTTTAAGAAATGACCTAGAACATCTTTTGCTACCTTAGTATGTTTTAGTTCCAATAATCTTTTCAAAGTCAGTATAGGCTCAGGTACCTGTCTCTATCTTCTGTTGTGAAGGTAAAACCAAAGAATTCATTTGGTTTCTCTGCAATATTCATGTATTTCTTGAGGACTGCTTTTACTCCCTCTATGGATTTTGTTTTTAATTATAATTTCTATCACTCTGACTCATCTTTTACTTGGTTTATTATTATCAATCTACACTTTGTGTTCCTTTTCAGTCTTCTTGTTCAGGCAGGCTTTCGTTTTCCTGAAGGAGCAGTCTTAATGTTTACAGCTTCTGATTGTATCAGAAAGCTATGGTGGCCTCTCATACTGTGGAATACACTCCAATTGATCTTTAGTTTGTCATGTCTGTTTACCTTCTAGTAACATTGGTCTTATTCTTGTATTTTCTAAAAGATCTATCCTTCCAAACAGGCTCAGCACCTGTTGTATATCCTCCAGGATCAGTTTAAAAGCTGCTCTGTCACTTCTGTTATGTACCAGTAGCCTGGCTCCATATCAGGTCAAGTGGCGCTCATCTCTCTGAACAGATTTGACCGAAACCTAAAAGTTCCCCAGTGTCAACAAATCTCAACCCCCCTGCCTGGCATAACCTCCCTGTCCATGTGTTGGGACAATAGGCTGTCTAGCTGGTCCAACATACAGAACAGGTAACAGTTGTGAGAATGCTATCTTGATGCTCTTGAACTTCATTCTAGTGGTCTAAATTTGGATTCCAAGATTGTCAACGAAATTTTCCAATGTTGGTGCCAACATGGACCACAAGCACTGCCTCGTCTTAGCGCTATCCAACAACTTACCTAGATATATGATGTCCAGAATTTTTCTTCCAGGAAGGCAAGTCACCATATTATCTACATACCTGGCATAAACCCAATTACCCATGTTTCTAATAACCCACAACCATCATTGGTATAAGAGGATCTGGGTTCTTGATCTAAAGATACAATATTTCCTACAGGAACATCTCATCCTCAGAGTGATGTCCTCCTTCCCCAAGATCCTATTTCTCCTTGAGAACAAAGGAGGTGTTATCTTAGAAGTGGGACAAAATCATCACATCTAGAAGATCTCATTTATATACCTGTCTGCCTGAGTCCCCAGTTCAGCTGTGTTAGTTTTCATGGAACAGACTTGTTAACTGAGAGCCAACAGCAAAATGCACAAACCATTTGACATGCAGAGAGTTGTACATTTAACACTCTAGAATAAACTGGAGAGCATCCTGCTCCCTTCCCAGCTGTCTACCATCTTACTAGTTCTTTTTGGTAGGTTTGTTTTTCTTCTTTAGGAACTGTTTGAATTAAAGGATAGCCCCTATCTAAAGTTTTACAGAGACTGGAGTTCATTCATAAACCCGGTAAATTTACCTTGATGCTCATTCTCTGGCAGTGGGAGATCAGTAGCTTTCATCCCCTTGCAATATTCTCTCCCAAAACTTTGGTTCCTGTTCACCCTCCTTGCTCACTCACTTTCATCACAATGCTGAACTGCCATTGTTTTTCTAGTGCTGGCTGGGACTAAGCTGATGGTTAAGGATTATAGTTCCTCTTACTAATTTATGAATCAGTTGTAGCTTTAAAACCCTCCCTCGCAGACTCTCTGGTTAGCAAACTCACAGCCTTACCCAATTAGCCGATCAACCTTCTGGAAACATAGCTGATAAGCTCCACAACGTTACCAGCTCGTTGTAAAATGTGTGTTTCTGTTTGTTCTCTTGTTTGCTTGCTCTGATCAGAAGCTCTCAGCTCCCCTCTTTTCAAAGAAAGTTGGCATGAGACTGTTCAGTTTATGTGCTGAATTGTATATTGGAACATTTGGCTTCCTCAAGTCAAAATTAAGTGGTTAAAAACCCCATGTTTAATGCTAGGATTTTATTAGCAGAATCAAAGGGTTAATTACTATTTGGGATAATAAAAGTAACATTGGAATGAGACTAACTTGGGTTAAATGAGGCATATACTTGGTTACAAAGTAGTATTTTATTTTAGAAAGCAAGAAAAAAAAATTGCTGGCATCTGGTCAGATTATGACAGGTTCCGTATCAATTTAAGACCTGTCTTCAAATGAAAGTTTTTTGGGTTTTTTTCCCCTAAGCCCTTTGTTTCCTTTTCCAATTCCTAGCAAGTGCTATAAATTGCAACTCTTTGACTAATGGCTTGCAAGAGGCCCCGGACAGTTTCTTCCAATTCCATTACTTGTTTAGCTTTCTCTTCCAGAATTTTTTGATTCTTTTCATATGTGTCTTCCAATTCTGCAAGAAGAAAGAACATGGAACATTGGCATTTTAGCAGCAACACAGAGGGGGTAGTTTGAGAAATGCACTAAGATGCAATTGGGAACAAACCAAGTTTCATTCTACCAGTGCTTTGGCTTCATTAAAGAGAGAAACAGCTCTGTTTGATGATGAATGTTTTGCATCTCTAGAAATGCCAGAGGACAGAAAAGAATGCTTTCCTGTAATTGAAAACAAGTTTTTTTCTAAAAAAATGTCAACAGTCTTCCCCCATATTGCATACCTCTGAGAAGCTGAAGTTTGCTGTTTGCTTGATCTAACAAAATTTTAGCTTCATTTTGCAGTTCTTCTGCTTTCTTCCTGGCATTTGCAGACTCCCCTGTTTTCTTGGCAATTAAGTTTTCTACTGTTTTGTATTTCTCATTCACACTGTCATCTAGTATCTATAATTTGAGAGAGAGACAGACAGATGTGCAAGGTGATAATATTACTCAAAACAATTGTCAGTGTCCATTCCTTTTGCTTAACATCCTTGCCTTTAATACAGCTACAGTGCAGTTTGGATCTATCAGATGCAGAACCCACAAGCATCCAAAACAGAGTTTACAAAGAGATTCTTAAAAAAAAAAATCAACTTTATCTTGCTACTTCCATTATGCCATCCAGATATGGGATAAAGGAAGGCATATACTGTAGGACAGGAGAGGAAAAATATTATCAGTTGTGGTTGAATGTTAGGGCCTGTTCAACTGAATCACAACAGAACAAGACTGGAGGTTCGCATATTTAGCACTGAAAAGAGCACTGCTGTGATGTTCTTGACTGAGTAGGTTGTGTAATAAAATTTCCTTCAAGGAATTCCCCTTGACATCACTGCTTTTAAGCAGCAATAGGCTAGCTTAATGGTTCGCTTTATAAATAACTGAACTGAACCCTTAAGAAAATAACACTGATCATCACTTTTCAGATGTTAAGAAGAAAAACGTAGCTTGTGATATGGAAAAGGGTTTAAAAGTACATTTTAATATGCTTTTCCCAAACCTAATGCCTTCCAGGTCTGCTTAGATTGCAGGTCCCAAACATCATAACCAACATAGCTCCAACCTACCTGGGAGATACCAGATTGGGGAAGGCTATTCTAGTCTATTTAGTTATTTATTTAAAGAAGAGCACGGCCAACCGTGCTAGTTTCCAAATCTGCCTTATTTGGGAGACATCCAATATAACAACTAGGTCTTCTTATGAGTTGTTGCTTTGCATTGTGGGCATCCGCAGGATGGTGCTGCTCTCATCAAAATGACAGAAGCAGCGTTGTGCCATCGCACCGTAAGATCCACCCCTTTTGTAACTGCATGGGACGTCACACCACATACCCCAAAGGGCTGGGGCTTGTGTTGTAATGCCACAATGCTCCTTTCCTCATTCTGCACCTTTGACAGTGCTGCCTTGCATTATCCATATCCACTGCCTGAAAACATTGAACTTGGAAGAGCTTCTCACAGGAAAAGCAGTATCTTCAGATGAACTACAGCACCCCAGGATATTCCTGTCAGAAACCACTGAAAGACTGCAATGTAAAATCTTACTTTTTGAACATCTGTGGTTGTTCGACTAACAGCAGCAATATTTTCTTCTGCTCCTTTTATCTCCTCCGCGTTTGTGGCAGCCTTTTGTCGAAGCATTTCCACGTTCTTCTCTAGTTCTGCAATGCGCAGTGTCGCATTGCCCAAATTGTCTTCTGCTGTGACTGCTTCAGATTCAATCTAAGAGATTATGAATGGCAGACATAAAAACATGCATGAATTTCTTCTCAAAGTGCTGGGTTTTCAGATTAGTGCAGTTAGTTTTCTAGAGTACAACTTCTACCTATATTGCAACACGCCTTTTCTCCTTTTACTTTCATTGTCACTTCTTGACTCTCTTCTCATAGTTAAAGTTGAGACATTCTTTTTGGAGTCAATGGGATAGAATATTCTGACGGGTAACATTACAGTTCTATAGGACACTTCAATCTCATGGTAAATTTCTTGGAAATTTTAAGCAGGATTTCATATGAAATCCTTCCCTTGTTCCCAGATTTATTAGTATACAGTGTGATGTACCCACTCTTCATAATTTGCTATTCATTACGGTTGTGTCAATAATATGTATGATGTGGAATTTCAAGCATATACTGTGTTGCAAACAGATTCCATATAGGATGAAATGATTATGTCTAATATGGCACCAGAGAAATGGTGTTGATGATATGCTTTAGTGAGATTAATTTTCACTGCTAGGACAACTCTTGCTATGTTGCATGTAATAGAAGAAAGAAGAAAGAGAAGTATAATCATAGAAAAAAAGATTGTTCCAAAAGAGATAGTGGATAACCAAGCCTCAACTCAAATTCAGTGCTGCTGGTTCCTCTACCTTTGGCTTGCTAATCACTAGAACCAGTCTAAAGAGAGAAAAGGAAACTCCCCATGATTTGAATCTTGATGAGGCTATTAATCTACTGCATATATATATAGCCATGATTTAGTGTTTCTCCATCTCAGCCACTTTAAGATATGTAGAATTCAACCCCCAGAATTCCCCAGCCACCATGTTGGCTGGGGAATTCTGAGAGTTGAAGACCATACATCTTAAAGTGGCTGAGGTGGAGAAACATTGATTTAGTGAATAAAAACAGACTAATTCTGGTGTGGATTTGGATACAAAATCTAATGTTATCTATAAAGGACTGGTAAATAGGATTGCAATTTATTGAGTCTGAAAAGTCTTATGTGAGTTTTTTGCTGGAACTGAAGGAGTCAGTTTGGAGTCCACTAATACACACTAAGAGCCAATTTGGTATAATGGTTATAGGGGCTGGGCGAGAAACTAAGGAACCATAAACTCTATTCCTGCTTTAGGCACAAAGCCAGCTGGGTGACTTTGGGCCCATCACGCTGTTTCTCAGCCCTTGGAAGAATAAGACAAGGGCAAACCACTTCTGAAAATGAAATTGTAGGTGTTTGGGGCTTTTTTTCTGAAGTTAGTTGCATTTGCGTGGTTACACATCCTTTGTTCTGTGTACCTCTTAGCCCATTTCCTTATTATACTTATAGCAACTTATAGCTACACCCAGTTATCATTGAGGCAATTTAAAGCCTATTCTTATTATTGTTGCATCAGCATAATGATAATGGATGAATCTAGAATACATTATAAATCACTAGCAAGAGAATGGTGTTAGAAATAGATAATGAAAAGATCAGAAACCGGTGAAATAGCTGATTAGGAGTGCTACAAGTTGTAATGTAGCATGTCTGCTGAGTCCTAGGTAGGGAAGACTGATGTAGAGACAAGGCTGGCCCTCAATCTAATTCAGAGGAGTGATGGTTATCATAACGCTACCTACTGAGATACTTTTTTCACAGTTAATGTGGAAAAGGTACCGTTGATGCCAGTGATTAGCCCAGATACTGGCCATGTGGCTAACAGAATCAAGCCTTAACCTAGGTCACTGACATAACAGCTGTCTGTTGCCCACTCCTAAAGTCTCAGTGATACTTAAGCAGCAGCAATAGCAAGGAAGAGAGCAAGGGCTAAATGCTCCCATCATATGTTTTGGAAGATGATGTCAAGCTCACTCAAAGGACAATATAATAGCAACAGAAGCTTTATTCCACTCCAACGTCACTGTTTTTCTGCTAATCTGTTCCAGGTTGTGTATTCCCCCCCACCCCCAGTTTCCATAATTTAGTCAGAACTGGGACTTGCTTGAAGAAGCAATGTTGAAATTAGCTCATAATAATGTTTAGTGCACACCCCATACAATTTTGCAAAGAGGAAACGTTATCTTCCAGTATTGACAATCTACTATGACATTTTTACTATAATGAGAGCAGTTCACTGTGTGTTCTACCTACAGAATCACATTACAAGTGGGCTTCATGCATAAGATAGAAACAAGCAAAAGGAGATATATATCAACTGTGCATTTTCCTCTGACATCTTGGTAGTAATCTCCTTAACTCACTATTTCCAAATTATTTAGGAAATCTAAACTTACAGAGGTAATTAAGTTTTGCGTTCCTTGAATATCTTCATTTGCTAGTCTGATAGCCTTTTCAGCTGTAGTTTGGGCTTTTCCAGCTTCTTCCAGAGCTTCTTTGACCATATCCGCTGTGACTTTAACATCTGTTGCACTTTTACTGATTAATGGACATGAACAATGTTAAAGAGATTCTTTTAAAACAAGGATTTGTTCCTGTATCAGAGAACATATATTTCAATTTGCTCTTTGTATTTATGTCCTAACGTTATTTGTGAACATTTTAGATAGTGAAAGATGTTCACATGTATTCCTCAGCTCTGTGAGGACATCTTCCCCAGAATAGGTACAGTACAGAATAAAATGTCCCAATCCACATTCTTTCTTACACTCTCAAGGGTGTCTCTAGTACCCGTTAACAGCAGCAGTAAGGACAAAAATGTAAAAACACTACAAATGATTGCGCTTTTCAGAATTTCAATCAGACTGAGTGAATAGGTGAATCTTTCTCTTTGGAGAAGCACTGAAGATTGGATTCATCTGTCTCCTCCAGGGAGATCTGCCACTTCCAAGTTTAATTATATCCATGGAAGAACAATCTTAGATTTCTGCTGGTGCAAAAGAAAGTCTACTACAGAAAGAACGAGGCATTTTTTTTGTACCTGGCTTTTTTAGCTTCATCTAACAGTGTCTTTGCCCTTGCGATATCTCCAGCACTCTGCTGAAGGACCGTCTCCACATCAGAAAGACTTTCCACACGGTCACGAATGTTATCTGCCAGGGTTTGCAATTGCTCAGGTGTGCTAGGCATCTCCATGTTGAGTACTTCATTAGCAACTGCTTCAATGCTCTCAAGATCAGCACTGTCTTCTGTTAGGAAGATGAGCAGAAAGCAATGAATGAGGTAATGGAAGATGGTTCCCTTAATTTTTCATACTGAAATGTCAAATTGCTGACAGAATCTCATGGGCTCGAAACAGAAACTTAACAGCACTACTTTAAAGTGAAAAAATCCACTCTTTTTAGAGCTTAAAGCTCCATCTTTGACAGATATCCAAAAGTGAAAGGAACCTTATATGTCATCAAGTGACAGAGTATTCAGAAGACAAGCTCATCGCATGGCAGATGTAGGTAAAAGCCTCATCAAAAATTAAATGTGACTAATTTTCAATTAATGACCAGTGACAGAAAATAATGGTCATGGTGAGGAATGATTATTCAGTGAGCATGCTTTTTATGCAGAAGTTTCCATTCAAGCTGGAAAACCAATAATCTGACTTGGTATTAGCTGTCTGTGTCCATATATCCAATCTCTGATTAATTAATGTTTATAGAGATATACTCTATTTCTATAATTTGAATAAAAGTAGTAGTGAACGTTTTCCACAAAGGGTGAGCAAACCAGAATTCTTCAAGTGCTGGGTAAATATTGTGCTTTTTCAGCCATCAAAAGCAGATGTCTATCAAGAGTTGTGCAACCATCTCTCCTGGTAACCTCCAGAAAGGTTGGGTCAGCTCTCATAATTCAAAACCAGGACTTTCTGGCGGAGAGTATGGGAACTGAAATCCAACATATCTAAAGGATACCCAGTGGTGTATATAAAGGAGAGCACGTGCATGCTCTCGCCTAGAAAAAGGCCATGCAGATGAAGTTGCTGAGGAACTCATGAAAGCAGAGACTGAATAGCTAGACACAGAGGGCTAAGGAAAACCAGCGTTCACCAACCAACTTGAAACAGCCAATTTTTGACTCTAGGAAGGCTGTCAGTGCTTTGAATTAATGAGTCAAAAAGAGGAAGTCGCTCTCCAGACAGATGCATGCCAGCAGCCTTAGCCACATTAAAACAATACTTACTCATTAGAAATTCTCTGATCTGCTTAATGAGATTTCTCAGATCCTTGTTGCTCCTATCTACTTGCTCCTTGGTGGCATTGGTTTTCAGCAGAACATCTTGCGCGTTCTGCTTCGCTTCATCCGCTCTTTGTTTTGCTTCTGAAACCTAAGTGATGTAAGCAGGCCTCTATTTACAACTGCTAACAAAGCCCATTTCTAACTGAAAATAAATACTGACAGAGACATTAACTGATTCTGAAGCTGTAAGAGTGACTCGCATAAAACAGAATCCTCTCAAAACAATACAGGTATCTTTTTACCTCTTCTTCACACAGGCAAATCTATGTAAGCTACGTATTGTTCGAAAGCACTTACTGAAATCATATCATGTGAAACGTTAAAACGTGCTTGTTCTTGCCTTGAGTTGTCCATAAACTT
Organism: Python bivittatus; assembly: GCF_059951505.1. Classification (NCBI taxonomy): domain Eukaryota; kingdom Metazoa; phylum Chordata; class Lepidosauria; order Squamata; family Pythonidae; genus Python; species Python bivittatus. Next base: position 5,231,920 of record NW_028277029.1, on the reverse strand, counting down.
ATTTTCTAGTCATTAAGGGCTGAGCGGTTGAAATAATTACCATCTTGGAGAGCTGTTCCACCTCTGCCAAAGCACTCAGGATGTCTCTGTCAAAATCTATCGCTTTCTGCCAGGCGGTGTGGGCCACGGTCACCAAGCCCTCACATCCTGGCCCTCCACATTTCTTTTTCCCATCTTCAGTTCGGCAGCTCAACCCACCACATTTGGAATCAGCACAGGAAGCCCCCAGGGGCGTTCCGCACATCTGCAATTGAAAGGATTAAACAGAGGAAAGAGTCAAAGGTTATCACACTTTCAAAACAGTGAAGAGCCAGCTCCTTAAAGCACTACAACACCCCAGGGCAATGCGCTAAAGCAACTTTTGAAACTTTTGCAACTTTCAAACCCTCCCTGCCTGCCCTCCCCACCCCCCCAAAGCAAAGGCAATTGTGAAATGCTTTATTCCCAAGAACACAAAGGATCAGAGCTCCATCGTTATAATCTTAGCTGTTCTAGAGCTCATTACAGGAACAATGTTATTGTGGTAGGTCAGCCGGCTGGATGTCTTTCACACAACCCTGTTGGACCAGCTCACAATCCATCAAGATAGCAGGAAGCTGAAACACAGTGGAGCCTCAGAGAGGGGCTTAGATAAACATTTTGGTCTCCCCAGGATCCATAAGATGAGACTGAGAAACATATGATAACCATTCCACATTTTTGAACTTTCGAAAGAAGAAAAGCCATGGAGGCTCTTAAACCAGATAAGAACAACAGTGGGTTGGTTTGTTGGCATTTGGTGGAATTAACACTGTCTTCCCAAGCGGTTTGCTCCAGCAAGAAAACAAATTTTGGCATCCGTTTTTCCCCTAAAGCAAACCTCTGCTTCTGGAAGGGGAAAACTGGAGGCAAAAACTAGCAAACAAAACCGAAACCGGACCACAGTTAAGTTCTCCCCTGCCTAATTCACGGTGCCTGTCCCTTTGCTTGTTATTTGCTTTAAAACATTCAAAAGGACAGAAATGCAATCAGGCATTTCTTATCGGCAATGGAGCCTAGCTGTCTAGGTAGTTGCTGACGTAAGACTGGGCCTGGATCAGACTAAAGGACTACCTATCCCAGCAGAGTGACCAATCAAAATGGCAATGGGAAGTTCACAAACAAAACAGGCCACGGTCCCCTCTTGTCCCCCTATGGCTGGTATTAAGAGGTACCACATCGCTCTGTCATGATTAACAGCTGCCGATAACCTTTACTCTCAACTCATTTGTTTGGTCTGATCTTAAATCCATCTTCAGATCCTGGATTAGAGGGTGCCTTAGCTGAATCATGCCACAACCTCCTTTTGAACCCCCCATATTATTCAACTAAATCAACTGACCCTCCGTTGTATTACAGGAAGAAAATCTGTTTTCCACTTTCCCCACCTCGTGCTTATTTTACACACCCAACCTGTCTTTCTTTCCTCAGCAAAGTCCCAAGTCGTGCCATTTTTCCTTAAAGAAGAACTGCTTCCACTCCGTCAGATTAAACCCACAGAATACAATTGTCGCACATTGTTTATGCCCACTTAAACAGTGGATTGTTTTTGTGAACCAAGACAACATTTGGGTACGTAGAATGATATTATGCACTTCTAATACCCGTCAAACACAGGGTGTTGCCTGTAAGAAAAATGCCTAGAATTTTTTTAAAGGATTTTATTAGAATTCTTCCCTTTGGGAAAATAAATCTCTAGGCCAATTTTTCTTGTTTTATGTAGGAGACAATACACAAAATGGATGTTGTATATCCACACAACTGAATGTTGGAAATGGCAACCTCAAAGATACATGGAAGCATTTTGAACATACAGAATTCCTTAGATTGATGCAATTCTTTTTTTTTTTTCACTATAATTTTTATGGAAGTTATCTTGGTTCTGTGGCTTCCTGAATTATCAATTACATGGATAACCAATGTGGTGTATGAGATTATTTTTCTCTGTTTGCAGCCATGCTATGATCTCTATTTCATCCCCAGGGCATTTAAAATTTATCTGAAACCACTGAGAGAATCTATGGAGAAATAGAGAGAAAAGGGTCAGTCAATTTGCTTCCTCATTTTCAACAGAATTAAATGAGACAGTGAGCACTATGAAGCCGTGTCTGGATGGAGGTAGTAAAACAATGCTCAGTTGAAACTAGACCAGTGATTCTCAACCTTAGCAACTTTAAGATGTGTGGACTTCAATTCCCAGAATTCCCCAGCCAGCATTTCTTCTTTCCCACTTCACAACAAAAAATACAGATGAATTGAATTCACCTTATTATCCTGTATGTCTATAGCCCCGTTCATACCGGTGACTTCTTCTCCTCTCAGAGGCCACGCCAATCCAGGTTAGAGCACAGCACGATGATACGTGGTGCCCTTTTCATTCTATAAATCAGTGTTTCTCAAGCTTGGCAACTTTAAGACTTGTGGACTTCAACTCCCAGAATTCCCCAGCACACACCTTAAAGTTGCCATGGTTAAGAAACACTGAACTAGACAAAATATTGTTCCTAGGTAGGGATGTGCAAATCACATCCTGTTTCCCTGTTCCCGTTTGGTGGGTGGTTATCTTGCCTAAAGATTCCCCCACCCCTTTTAAAATGAAAAATCCATCCCTCCAAATTAGAGGACTCAATCCGAGGGGTTTGAGGTGGATTACCATCTTCTCTTTCAATTAAAGCAAGATGAGATCTAGGGGGAAAAGTGTGAATTTTCAGGAAGTGCTGCAGGAGGCAAAATTTCGAAAAGAGCAGAACTCTAGTTGTCGTGAGTCTATAGTATGTTTTAATCCTCCCAGGAGCCTACAATGCAGTCTTTTCCTTGCCAGCAAAAGGCCTCTCCATTTTCATCTTCCATGGCGTTTTAATCCATCCACTTTTCAAAACTCTGTTTACATCCTGGAACAACTTTTATTTCACACTAGTTTTATTATTCTATTGCTCAGTTCAGGTTCCTTTATATTTTTGCTTTGTTTTTATGCTGGGTGGACGGAAGCTTGATCTTTTCCACCTCTTAGAGATCTTCAGTGATAAGAGGATAGAAATACCGAAATAAATAAATAATCCTGGGTGGGCCCTTCTAAGTTTCCTATCTTCTGCAACAAGGTGGGTGGTAATTAGGAAAAAGGTCTTCCCTGCTGAAGTGTCGCGACAGTGGAATGTATTTTGGCACCAAGAGGAGATATTCTTTGTCTGATCAGGCTTTTCAGCGTAATCCTAGGATTTTACGTATGCTTGGTGGTTCAGCTCCTGGCTTTGCTCTTCAATACGCACTGTTTTATCCTTACAAACAATTCTTGCTGTTAAAATAAAATTATGAGACACCCCAAAAACTCTCAGACCAGTATAGCAAGGCACCAATACTGTTAATAGGTAAGACATGTAAAGCTAAACCGAAGAATGCCTACTTTTGCCATTCATACAAATTGTGAAATTTCCATTTTTGGGGTATGCAAAATTCTGATCTGGGAATGAAAAGGTTTACAGGACTTGGATTATTTAAAGAAGAAAAGCTTGGACCATATGACAGATAGTCATCGCTTACCAATGGTATTTGAGACTGGGAAGCCTGTCGCTAAGTGACACAGTCGTAAAGCATGATGTCATGTGACAGCACCAACTTATAACGGCAGTTGTGGGAGTTCCAGTTGCTGTTGTTAGGCAAATCTCATGCGATCTCAGCGTCCCGCAGTCACATGATCACCATTTGCGACCTCCTTCTGTCTTCCCCGCTGACTTTGTCAGTCAGAAGCTGGCAGTGAAAGTCACAAATGGCGATCACATGACCACGAGGTGTTGCAATGTCTTAATGGTGAGCTGGTTGCTGAGCCCCCGAGTTGTGATCACATGACTGTGGGGATGCTGTGGCAGCCACAACTACAAGGATCCATTGTAAGTCCTCATTCAGCACTGTCGTAACTTTGAATGGTCACTGAATGAGTGGACATTAAGCAAGGACTACCTGCACCTGTTGGGTTACATGTCTCAATGATTCTTTGATTTTACAGATGCATAAGATGGTCTTTGTCAATAAACTGTCTCCTATAATGCGGACTTTATGCATCTGGAATTACTTAAAGTTTTCTATGTGTGCATTTCATTTTTATGTTTTCACTGGTACAATGACCTGTCTAATCCATGGCACTCTATCTGGCATTTCATTTATATGAAATCTAATTTATCTCAAATCTCATTTATATGCAACAGGTTTCCCTTCATTCCTGACTTCAGTCCTTGTTAATTTTGCCCCCTAAACTCTTAGCCTTTCTGTCCTCGCTGCTCTGATACAGCATTCACAGGATACATACCTTTTCAGACACTTCTGCCAGATCCAGACTCTGCAGCTTTCCTGCAAGTTCATCCAAGAGACGCGACTGCTCTTCTTGTGTAGCCTTGAACTTGGCCTCGGTATCATTGATCAAGCTTTCCACTTCGAGACGCATTTCTGCTGACTGCTCAACAACACTGCCAGGAAGCAAAACTGAAGCATTGGCTCTTTTTTCTGCATCCAGGGACATTTGGAAATATTTAGTGATACTGTCCAAGGCTCCTGAAACATTCAGATGTGAACATGGTTGAACATCCATGTTTGTCTGGTCTTACAGCAATCCAAAGAAAATATATGCTCAAGAACAAGCTGATGAGAAAGCAAGGAGAATTGTTTCTTCCATAAAGCAAGGCCAACATCGTTAGTGTAAAGGTTGCATGACACAGTACGCTTGTTTCTGGTGGCAGTCCAAGACATTCCATCCACTTAGGCACAGTGGTCTGTCTTGAGTATTTATTCCCATCACTCTCTGATTCTAGACATGGGGAACACTAGACTGGAGCAGAGCATCTCTCAAAGCAAGGCACCAGGTACATTTTACAGGAGATACTTAGCTACAACTGCTGCTCCTCCTGGTGCTAACTGAGGTCCTTTAGGAGCCCCATTCCTATCCACTGTCTGAGGGTCAGTCCTGTTTTCATTCATTTGCTGTGTATGGAATGGTTTTATCCCCTCCCTACGCATAGTTACTTTACTTTGCAGAAATTGGTTTCCTTAAACATATGTAGCATTATGTTCCCTCCAGCTTATCTTCCCCCTAAACCAGCATTGTGTGCAACTCTCATTCTCTGCAGAAGATTTGGGAAACCACCTAGTTTTAATAACTCTCTGATGCACTTGCCCTGAGAAGCTCATCCTATTAATGAAATTCCACTGATGTCAACAAAACATCACCAGGATTATCATGGCATTGTTCTTCTGAAACAGCCTTCACTAACCTGGATCTCTCCAACTGGGCTACAACTTCCCTCAGCCTTAATTGGCACATAAGGAATTATGGGACCTGTGGGCCAAGCCTTTCCAATGATTCAGTTTGGAGAAGCTGTCTATGAAATGAAATGCATGATGTAGTCATAATTAAGCATGGCCGAGGGACGATTAAGCCCAGTTGTTTGTTCCACTGAAATCCATTTGACTTTAATTATTTACAATATTTTCACTCTGCTTTTCAAGGCAGATCCTCCTTAAAGCCTTTAGTTTGGGTTAGATTATGTTAAATGTACATGAAATATATCTGCTTAGGATTCCTCGTACTGTCTCCTTTCTTATTAAAAGCCAGAGCTATCCCACCAAAATTCCTCGACGTATAAAATACAAACCTCGAATGTCAGAGATTTTTATGAACTCCAGCTGTTCGGCAAGTTCTTTCACGGCATTGTGTAAGCTCTTGGCATCTGCTTCTAAGGCCGTCAGTTCACTGTCTGCACTGGTGCTCTCATTTGCTACTTTAGATACCTTTTCTTCGACTTCAGTTATCTTTTTTGCCACATCTGTTTTTAACTTCCTGTGAACCCAAGAAAACGTCCATTTACTGTAATGGAACTAAAACCCTATTAGCCGTGAATCTAAATAAATACACATTTCAAATTATTTCCTTTCTTCCCTATCAGTGTAAATTATTTTGTTATAACATTCTTTCCTAAGAGATGGGTTTATCTTTTTTTTTTTTTTGCATTATCATGACTCCATGAACACAAAGCGGAAAAGAGTTCAGGAAAACAGCACTCTTGTATGAGATTTAACCATCTGGATTCCAAAAGTCTGCTGTAATGAACTTGAATATTGCCAACGACATATGTCAGAACATTGGCTCATAGAAAGCATATCTAATTTTTTTCATACCCCCACATAATAAACCATCTGTGTTAAGAACTTTCTTTATAGGCTACAAGACAAACATATTCTGTGAAAGGAAAAGTTGCACAATACAGTCTTTTAAAGTCTCCATGAAGTCTGAAAAATATGCAATAACAGAAATATGAGAGAAATGGCTGTGAAGCAGATTTACTCAAAGGGGAGTTGGACAGATTTCTAATAATGTGTATGAGTAATGTTAGAGTATGGGGCCCCAAACTGGAGAACTGCTCCTTGGATAGGCAAATTATTTGTGAAAATAATATATTTCCATAGGTCCATCCTACAGAAACATGAAAATAGCAGCAGGTAGTTGCTTCACACAGACTAATCTATATAGAACTTAACTTGAGCTTTACTTGAAAAATAAAAGAATAAATCCAAAAGGAACTACAAGTCCTATGGAGGAACACTTAATCAAGATGGAAAGCCTTAGGTTTGGAACCATGTTTAAAAGCTGCAAATAAATCACAGCAATTCTTAACTTCTAACAAAAAATATGTCAGAATGAATACGACTGATGCCCAAATACCTTTCAACGGGATTTCATTTTGGCATTTGTATTGTCAGGAACAAAAGTCTGTGCAGTACACCAGGAAACCCTGATTTCCTTGGATGTTTATCCAAGGTTCCTTGGTGCAAATAGGCAACCCTGCAAGGGAGACTACTATGTAATGTGATCAAGCTGACAACCAAAGACCAAAGGAGGCCATTGCAACAGGACCTTTCCTTGGCCTGCAAGACACGAATGTATACTATGGGTTCTGGGCAGATACTGGACACGTTTCCTTGACTGAAATCACCTTTCTAGAATGTGAGAACATCATCCCACCCCAATTTTTAGTGTTTTTATTTTACCTTCAATTAATAAGGTTCATAAGCTTGGTAGTCCCCAAACCCTTGTTTGTAGGAGCCACCAAATCTGCCAACTGTCTGAGATCATATAGAAGTGCTAATTCCATAAACTGGCATTTCCCTGTGCAAAATAAATACACAGATACAATTTGCAAGGTGGTTGTACAGCCATGCCTACTTTGAACATTAGTTCATGTAACCAGTATTACCAATAGGATCCCAGCTGTGTCCCAAATCAAAGAGCAAAGAGAAGATGCTGTTATGGAAGTGAAACCAGACCTATGGACTAAATGTATGACATGGAAAATGTATACTGGAAATACAGTGTCTAGCAACTATTGAAGCTAAATCAATATTAAATGGTGAAATAGATTATTTTTCAGTAGGACCAAGGTCTGTTGGAAAAGAAGACAATTTATTGGATTACACTGAAAATCTGAAGAGATTATTTGGCTGTCAATCAACAGGCAATGGTGTGATTAAGCTACCTAACATATCTCTCATGTGACAGCTGAACTGCAGTTAACAACTGATGCATCAACAAATTTATCAGCCTTGCCATTTTGCCTCCCACACTGAAAAGAGGAACAACAAGGAAGACTATATACAGAATCAATAAGGATATTTCCTTGCTAATTTTTAGATACCCTCACCATTTCCATTCAAATTCATTATAAATGTTGTTTGCCACAATGCTTCCACCTTTTCTCCCCTCCTCTCTGTAGTTCTTATTAAAATAACTCAACAACGAGATACCCAGTTCTCCATGGTTGAGCTAACGGCAAGCAACGTTATTTATGTTCTATGCCATACTTACTCTGCTTCCTCAAAGAGGTCCCCGATGTTTTTAAGTGGCTCAGTAGCAGGATTTTGAGCAATGATACTTTTAATCTCATTCAATTTTTCCTCCACAGAGTTGAGAGTCTCTTGGTAGGGGCCACTCACCCCTGTGATTTTCAGGACTTTGGCTCTTTCCAGGAATCTCTGTGTCCTATTATTCAGTTCACTAATGATGATATCCCAGAGGGCAAAACACTGATGACAAGGAGCACAGTCTGGGAAGTTGCCAGAGTAGCCTCGGGTGCATTTATCACAACGGGAACCTTCAACACCTTCATTGCAGATGCATTGGCCAGTTGAACGGTTACACTGAAGAGTCTGGATGCCTCGTAAATCACAGTCACAAGCTGGAAAATAAAAATAAATTTTATCACTTGAGATCTGGGAGTAGAACCCACCACTGTCAACCCAGAATGAATACAAGAAGTGGCAATTTTCCTAAAGTGAATGTCTGGGCCACCTGGATATTCCTTCAAAACTCAGGTATCTTCCATTCCTTCTACAAATAGGTGAAAATCAAAACATAGTTCTTCGCTGCACATATGTACATGCTGTGAAGCCTACATACCTGCTGAGAAGCCTCAAACTATGAAGGTCTTCATTCAATTAACTCCTTTTAGAGGAAAGCAAGAGGAAGCAAGGGAATAACTCCAGCTTTCCTAAAGGCATATCAGGAAGGATCTGTGATGCCTCAATTCTTCAAACATGAGTCATTGAAGGACCATCTATCTTGATTATTTCTGCCAAACCCACCATATCTAGTAAAGTGAGCATGCTCTGGGTCCACTTGGTAAAGCAGTGCAACCCTAATACATTATAAGAAGCATGCCTTCTCTGTCATGGTAGCTGCCTTATGGAACAGCCTTGCCCTGGAGATTTGGATGGTCCTGACCCTGTTGGCCTTCCAGATGGCCTTGAAGACCTGGCTTTTCCCCATATCAATGGAGGTCTACCATGTGGGCATGTGATATGCTGGTGATGAGATTTTGTTTTATAAAGGCCTCGACTTAAGTTTTGTAATTGATTTGGATCATCTGCTAAGTTTTTAACTTTGTTTGCTGCCCAAAGTTCCACTGGTGAGATGGGTGGCCACGGGAACTTGTTTAATAAATAAATACAATTTTTAAAATGCTGAAAATGCATTCTCATCCCCACTCCTCATCCCCACATCCTTCTTGTGGATATGAAAGAAGGACATCAGATATAGGCTGTGATGCCCTCATTTGGTAGCCCTTCTAGTGTTCAATCCTCAAATTAAGACTTTAAAATCTCTTTTATGTTGGACTTAAAGATTGGTATAAATGTTTTCTCTCCCCATACTTTCTGCATGGAAAATCAGAACTTATCATCATCATGTTAAATTGGTTTTGTTAACATTTCTTTTTCTCACACAACGTTTAATCTAGGTCCTCAGTTATGAGCACAGTGCATGGTCCGCTCAGGTCAATGACAAAATTTCCATTCATACCAATGGCTTTAGATCACATTCATCACTGACCCAGAAACAGAACCTGCAATCAACAGCAATTTACGTTTTTTGTTACTCTACCCACAATTAGCCAGATAGGATAAAACAAAACTGGGAAATGCTACTGTTGAAAAACTCTGTTTAAACAAAGATCAGAACAAATGTGAATGTCCTTTCCACCACTGTGAGAAATCCCATTGTTGTACAATGGAATCCAAATGAGATCAAAGCCTTATATGTCAATATTCAGATGACAGGGGGGTTTTTTGACATGGGGCAAATTAAAGCTATTAGAAATGTATTGCATTGTTCAACTAGCTGCTATACGTTTATCATACAAGTGGCTCATACAGGTTTATCATACAAGAATCCTTCAGAATATTATTTTCAAGATTCTGGTTTGCAAGTACTTTACTGTTAAGGGTTCTTCCCCAAATAGTCAAACTTCCCATAAGAATGTGACATAATTAGGGAAGGAAAAATCACGTTGTATGTGCATTTATTTAAACATTTTCACATTCTTTAGCCAGATTTCTAAAAGGCCATTTAAAGGAGTAAATTACCTTAAACAAAGCCAGTTCTCTTGTAGAGAACTTGATCAATAGATGGAAGAATGCAAAAGAGAGAGGAAGAAAAAAGTCCTGCCGTTCAACTTATGTTGGTGCAATTTAACAAAGTGGCCTTTTTGTTCTCAGAAATAAAGGCCAACACATAGTCCTTTATTTTCTTCAAAGCCACTTCAGCATTCCCACTGTGAATTGCTTGCTATGGAATGTGTCTCCCCTCAGGCAATTCATTTTGCTTTGAACACTAGGCATGGGGGGGGGGGCATGGGGGGCATGGAGGGGCATGGGGGGAAGGACTTACTTAACCCTTTCTACCACAAAAGTTAGTTTTGGAGAAATAACTCACTCAGGTTAATGACTAATTATTCAAATTCCGGACATGGGTCTAACAAACATTGGAGCCATCAGCAGATGACTGCTTTCTTTTGAAGATCCCAAAGTTCTTCAGGTTATGCCTTTTGTCCATTTTAGTATATCAAGTTACTAGTTTTGGAGCGTGTATACCATCCTGACAAAGGTGACATTTCGTAAACTACCATGTGCATTTTCTTTATTCAAGCTGGGAGCTTCCAGATCTATTTTATGACTGGCCAGGCCCACCATAGCAACCATTTGAAGAATAGGCGACCACCATGTAGCTATTTGATGAGACTGACCAGGCCTTGTATTCCAAACGTACCCCATACACCATTAATATTAGAGCAGAACAAAACACACAGGGAATGTAAATGTGTTTTACTGTAAATGAATAAACATCCCTACGAATTAGAAATCAACTCTCAGATACTTCATAATGATATCATAATATATATAACATGGACTTGCCAGATAATGTTTATCTTAAGGCAAGAATGTGTAGTATTTTCCTGACCAAGATTGAGACTTGGACTTTGAGTACTTGCTAGAGCTTGGGAGTGTTTAATACCATCATCTATAGTGGGTAATACCCAATATCTAGATCTGTAGACTCAGTGAACTCAACAGACTTTGATTTCAATAGAGTCATGAGGAAGTTACTTTTGACTAATTTATCCCACCAATTTCAGTACATCTATTCTCGACATGATGAATCCTGGATCTACTGCTACAATAAGAAGTATTGTAAAGTTGTGTTGATTAGATTTTAAAGGGAAAACTATAAAACCTTTAGTTCAAGAGATACCATTGCGTAATCTTGTGCACTTTGATTATACCCTGTTCCCTAGGAGGACAAGTTGGTCACCAACTCAATAATAGGTGAAGTAAGCAAATTCAATGTTATTACTCTTTCTAAAAAAAAAAAAAAGGTCAAGTATGTCTGGACTGGGTCTCTTATCTTCACCTGCTCTACAAGCAATGATTGCAAGATTAGCTGAAGACACATAAAAAAGGCAGTGAGAATGAATGGCAAATATTTCAATACCAAATCTTCCCTGAGTTTTATTCAAAAGTAGAGAGAAAGACTCAGAATACGTTGCATCTGAAAACAAACAGGAAAATATCTTTCAGATCAAAATAGAATGAATACAAGGTTTAAAAAACCCTCATAATCTTCTATAAACTAATATTCTACCATGTTAATATAATCATAATATAATTACAACAATATAATCTTCTACAAACCAAAAAGGGCTTTTTCAGGTGTATTCAAAATAAAAATGAGAAAAGAATGTACTACTGAAAATGACAATGGAAAAACAAGAACAAAGAAAAGACAGAGCTACTCAAGTTATATTTTCATTGTGCTTCTCCAAAAAGAAAGTATACTTTCCACCAGGCAACTATGAAGACTACAGTGAAGGAGTAAGGTCAAAGGTTGAGTCAGAAAAATAATCCAGGAGTACCTTTTACACTCAGAATTTAAAAATCCAGTGGCCAATGAAATGCACCCTAGAATACTGAAGGAAATTTTATGTATTCTGTTTGAGAAATCATGGTGAACCACCAGATGACTGGAGAAGAGCAAATTTGGTCTCTGTATTCAAAATAGGAGAATCTAGGTATCTATAGACTAGTCTGTCTGAGAGTGATACCCAGGAAGACTCTAGAGATACAAAGAGATTGGTTTGTAAACACTTGAAAATAGAAGGCCATGGATTTGTTTAGAACAGTGTTGCCAAACTAACCTTATCTCATTTTTAACTGGATAATTGACTTAGGTTGTGCAAATAATGAAGAAATATATATTTTGATTCCATAAAGGTATCTGACAAAATACCCCATAGTATTCTGCTTAGCAAGTTAGTTAAACATGGGCTAATTAATTATTAACTAATTAATTATTATTAGTTAAATAATAATCAAGTGGATACATAGCTGGCTCAAAAACTGTACTCCAAGACTGCTCATAAATAGTAAAATGAGGTACCGATCCGATGCCACAAGATTTGGTCCTGGGCCCTGTATACTTCAACTTCAATATTTTGAGTAATGACTTGAATTAAAAGATAAGGGAAGTGTAGTAACTAATCTGCAGCTGACAGATGAAGAACTGGGTGTTCAAAAGATTTCATTTAGAAGGTAGAAATCAAATGTACACATATAGGATGAGAGGCATCTGGCTTGAAAGTAGCACTAATGAAAAAGATCGTACAATAGTGGCTAGAGATGACTCAACAGTGTGATATGCCTGTAAAGGAAACACATGCAGTTCTAGGGGGCATCAACAGAAGTACAGTTTCCAAATCATGGAAACTTCATCATTTGCTGGAAAGGCCCCACCCTGAGTGTTGTGCCCAATTCTGGGCATAATAAATTAAGAAGGATTCAGAAAAACTGGAACATGTTCATAGGAGAAAGCTAAGGCCTGAGAACTAAAAACTATGTCCTGTAAAGAAGGGTTGAACAAGCTGGAACATTTAACCTTGAAAAGAGAAGACCAAGAGGGGATAGGATAACATTCTTCAAATACCTAAAAGGACATCTGGCAGAACAAGGTCAATTCATGTAAGTTACCATTCCAGAATGCTGGACATGAAATAATGGGTTTAAGTTACAGGAAGGCAGATTCTGACTGAAAGTAAGGACAAACTTCCTACCAGTAAGATCAAATTCGCTGACTTTGGAACTAATTATCCAGAGATACAGTGAGTTCACCTTCTTTAAATATGTTAAAGTAAAGGCTAGACACCCATATACCAGGGATTGCTTCAATATAAATTTCTGTACAGAACAGAGCGTTGGATTTGATGGCCTAAATTGTCCTTTCCAACTTTACAATTCTTTGTTTGAAATCCCTATAGAAATATATAATCTCTTTACTAACACTCCTGCTTTGGAAGTCACTGCATTATACATTACGTGTGAATAGCAAAGGGTGACACCTAATGGGAAGAGAAGAGCTACGTGGGTAATAAGCTAGGCGTGGGTGTAGATGTGGATGAATGGATGAATGGATGAATGAATGAATGATCTCTGATGTGATCATACAGACAAAAGTTGGTATTTGCCATATTATCCCAACCAAGTTTGAAAGAAAGATAGGCCATTTCCTTCCACAAGCAGAAGATAACACCAGGACTACAAATGCCTAAACAAACAAGTTGAGTAACTGCTTCTCACAGGAGGGGAAATCTAATCTGTTATCTCACCTTCCATGACACAGGAGATCATGTTTATTTAAGAACAGCCCAACTACATCAACTGTAAAATAGTAAATGATCAAGCAGCACAAGTCACCAAAAACACATTCCTTGCTTATACCCCAAGGCAGATCAGAAAGCTTAACTGTTTTCATCAAAGAGGCAAAATAACCTGGTCAAATGTTAAGAGAAAATCATCAGTAACAAATTGTAGTAGTCTGGGCAGCTTTGAAGGTTCATTCCATAACTACATATGTTTATAATTACAACCTGGCAGAGTCAGGCTAATTTTCCAAACAATTAATCCATTTTAGCTTTGGCAACTGAAAGAGAACATGTCGACCACCAGTGGCAATTTCTCTGCCATAGTACGGGGCAGTTACATACATACAACACAACATATATTTATATAATGTTCATACATGATACACATGCATGATACATACTAACACTACTATCCCAAGTATGTCTTCAATCAGTGAAACGTGTTTATTTGAATTGCTTTTAAGTATCTGGCAAGGTTGAAATTTTATCACCTGGACACTTATACCTAATAGGTATGCAGGACCACCATATTTGGGGTGCAGTAATCCAGATGACCACTTGAGGGCAGCAAAAGGATACAGCCAACTTTGGTTGTTGACACTCTCTAAGGCAGTGTTTCTCAACCTCAGCAACTTTAAGATGTGTGGACTTCAACTCCCAGAATTCCCCAGGCAGCACAGGCTGGGGAATTCTGGGAGTTGAGATCCATGCATCTTAAAGTTGCCATGTTTGAGAAACACTGAATTAATGGTTCTCTGGATTTTTGTAGCCTAGACAGTACTCCTAAAATGTGACCTGGTTTATAACAAAATGACAGTATGGTTTAGTATTCTATATTTAACCATCCACAAATTTTTGGCTCATGTGTCCCCATTCCCATTCCTCTTCCAGGACAACAACTATGTTCACTGTTATAATGAAACTATGAAGAATACTAGTTTGTTTAAACTGAGATTAACAACATTTGAGAGCTTGGGGCTGCAATTCAGCCTCCTAACTTTCCTGGAGTTGGCATAATCTGTTCAGTGATGTGGAACATCTTGGAAAGAGATGGAGCCAAAATGTTTTGCCCCTTATTGGAGTTTTAAGAACAGGAATGGGATTGGGTGGTCTCTGGGAAGAAAACAGTTTTCACTCCTACTCTTAAAGCATTAAAAAAAAAAGCTTGAAATGGGGCTGGTTTGCCTTCTGGAGGCTAGTCACTCATTTCCTTAGTTTGTAAAAAATTAAAAACAAACACCACCCAAATACTGCCATTTTGTGGCAGAATGAACTACATGATCATGGGGTAATAGGGATCCTCAAATGAGAGCTGGGGACTGGGCTGTATATGGATTTTAATGAACAAATCTGGAGTGTCCTCTGTTAATCTGTGTTAGTTGGGAATACAGTTTGTTTAAATTTTTGGTTTAAAGTTTGAATTAGGCTTGTTTTAGGAAATGGTATTTTAAATCACAACTGGACAATTCTGTTGAGGGATGCAGGCCAACTTCTGTAGCAGACTGTGGGCCTCCCCATACTCGTGGTGGTCATGGGGAGACAGCGCCAGAAAATGGTGGGCAGTGACCAAAGCATTATTCTCCTTGTTAACACTCCCTCTCCCTGGCATTCTCTTTTCTACATCTCCCACGCATGCTAGATGGCCAAAGAAGAGAGAGATTCCTTTATCCAAAGGTCTGAACTGGTTCCTTGCAAAGGGGCTTTAGGAATTAGACAAGAGTCATGGGTTCTCCATTCTTAATTAAAACTCATTAGGTGTCAGCCCTTCAAGGTGGACCAGACTGTGAAATCAAAGTCATGCAAGCCAATATTACTTTTATTATGAAGATATAGTAACAGAATCTTGCAAGTCTGAATGTGCTTCCCCCCCTCCCTCCCTTTATCTTCACATGAACTAGGGAGTTGCTTGTCTGAGACATTTTCTCAGGTTACAGTTCTGCCCCAGACTCAGGTGTCTTTTATCTGACTGTTGTCTTGGTAGTGGCTCTTCCTCCTGTCCCTCAAGGCCATTCCCTCCACCTACTATATCAGGATTCTACCTCCCACCCCCATCCCCCAGTTCAAATATAATGAAAAAATCATAGCTTTTAAAGAAAAAACTGAAAGATCTCAGATGACAGGGAAGAATTCAGTAGCCAACATCACAGAGGCATGTATGTCTAAACCCGTTAACTTCATGTGTGAAAATAGCCAATACTTTTTAAAACAAATTGAGAAAGAAAATATACTCCTATCATGAAAAACATTAAGAAGTGGTAAAAGTGTGATGGTACATTTTGGTATCAGGGATGTGCATTTAAAGACAGCATTTCAATGTTATCTGATGCCTGGAAAAGCTGTATAATACACAAGGCCAACAATTTACAAGGCCAAGTGTTGACAATATTTGGAAAGTACTAATCGGTATTTGATCAATAACAATTTTTCAAAAATATTTGACTGGATTAGATCTGCAAGTCATGAAAACATTATTTACTAAGTACGATAAAACTACTTGCCAAAAAAAATCTCCAATTATTCATGTTACTGATAATTTAAAATGTGTATGATCCACTGAGAACTGATCAATGGAAAGAAAGCAACATATTCATTTGCCAAATTGCTTCAGTGGAACAAATAAAACTGCTGCATATAATTTGATGAACTGATTTCACTGATTCTTGCTTCTTCTTTTTTTTACTTTTTATATGTAACTGAATTTACAGTCTGTACCTTTTTGGTGTTTTCAATTATTTCTATGCTTTTAACATGTTCTGTTTCCTTTTTCTTCTGCATGAGTTCATATTTGTTATAGTTTTAATTAAACAATGAAAAAATGTGTATCTAAATTAAGATTACACTTTCATACAACTCTGCAAAATCTTATTTTAATTTTTTTATTTAAGTATGTTATTAATAAACTAATATTTAAATTCAGCTATGTTAAATTTAGCTGCACTAAAACAGAACACCAGATAAGGCAGCCAAGATCCTTTCAAGTCCTTTACAGTAACATATATTGCAACATTAAGAGACTAAGCCTTGTTAGCAAGTCCTGTGTAAGTAACAAATATTGCAGCATTAAGAGACTAACGAAGGCGCTCTTATCTTTTTCTGTCTTGGATCTAATTTCTTGCATCCAAGCAAAATGGAGCCAATATGAATGATGCTTTGTTCTTTCCGCATGCACCATCACAAAACAAATCGTCATCAGCTATCTTGGATTGTCCCATTATGTCAGAACCATACAGATGCTGGCTATTTGAATATTTGAATGTACTCCTTGAAAACAGGAAGAGTAAACACTGAATAATATACTCACCTTGACAGCCCACACTAGGATCACCCCAGAAAAGCTCCTGACATTCAGTACACATGCGTCCTCCGAATCCTGGCATGCACTGGCATTGCCCAGTGAACTATTAATTTAAAGGGGGGGGGGAAACAACTTATTAGACCTAGCCCAGGAACAAGAGTGAAACAGTCCAGTTGAGTAAAGTTCCTCTATTTGCTTACGCCATATAGACAGAATCTTGCCCAACTAAATCTATACTACAGCAACTAGTGGATCTACCCTGGGAGATTCTAGGGAGTGGCTATCCCGAATCTCTTACTCTTCTCATGCTCCCCCTGTGGACTGTGTTGTCCCTTGTTCCCCTCCTGGGATGCACCCCCTCCCCCTGATAGCCTTGATCTCCCCCATCACTCTCCTCCTCGTAGATGCATTCCACCACACAACTTTAACCCACTGATTGATCAGTACTAATGCCAGACATAATAAGGATCCATAATTAGGAACTCTCATTTTAATATGGGCAATTCACCCACCCCGTCTTCTTCTGTTAACTGCATTCCTTCTAAATCATGGCAGATATTATGCAAGAACTATTACTTATGCAAGCAAGCTTAAATGGCACCACCAAAGTCACCGGCTAAACTATCCTTCTGCAATACCAATATATACCTATTCGCCAAATGCTTGTTGTCACTTACTCAGGGTGTCTGCAAGGCATGGATTAAAAAAAGCCAAGATGGCAGCCATAATAGTGCAGCCACGTAAAAAACAGGCAGAGCTTAGATCACATGATTGTGGCCACCATATTGACATTCATGACCACACCCTGCAGACCCCTGCCATTTTTTTTGCAAAAAGCTTGTGACTGAATGCTGTCTCCTTATTAAAACAAACCTTCTATGCACAGAAATCTCATTCAATTTAGTACCTAAAGATTTTTCAAACTATAGCTTATTTTAACGTTTTGGTGGCACACACCATGAATTGTCACAATGAGCCTCCCAATTCCTTTGTATCGCTTTTGTCTTTACACAAATCTTCAGAAAAAGTATTTACTCCTTTATTACAGTATGATGCAGAGATGGATAAAACAATTGGGTGTTATTGAATTCAAGGTCTTAGATTAAGGCCAGGTTCAAATTACTTTCTTTGGGCCAGTCCCTCTCTTGCAGCCTAACCTCCCTTACAGAGTGGTGGTTGGGGGAAAAATTGAGGGAGGGAATGCCACGTACCCCACATTAAGCTCCTTAGAGATAAAGGTGAGATGTTAATCCAGCTAACACAATCATTCAATCAATCAGATTGTCCCATGTAAACTAATATAAACATGGGTTGCCGAGTATAAAACAGGTAGCTTATCAAGCAACCCCACAGAAGATAAACTAAAGCAAGAGTATCCACCAGATTGGAGACTTTTGTCAAAATAACAAAGGCTGTGTTGCCCCAATGCAATGCAAACCCCGTCCCTTTCAAATACACGTGTGACATCATGACACACATAAAAGAGGAACGCACACAATAGCGGAACGACCCTTTTGTCATTTGTCCCCCAAAACGTCCTCTACAGACACTTCTGGAGGGAACATGTGTGTGTCTTCAAGTCAGTCTTGACTCCTGGCAATTGTCTGGACTAGTCCCTGCAGTTTTCTTGGCAAGGTTTTTCAGAAGTGGGTTGCCATTGCCTCCTTCCTAGGGCTGAGAGAGAAGGACTGGCTCAAGGTTACCTAGCTGGCTCTGTGCCTAAGGCAGGATTAGAACTCAGTGTCTCCTGGCTTCTAGCCCGGTGCCTTAACCACTACACCAAACTGGCTCTCTTCTGGAGGGAAGCTAGTCTCAATCCGCCATCTCTAGCTCTGATAAAGCCTTCTCACCTCATTGCAAGATGTGCCAAAGGAATGCTCAGGATCACAGGCACATGGTTCACATCCGGTCCCACTGCTCAGTTGCCACGTGTTTGGGGCACAGTGGTCACAATTCTGTCCAACCACATTAGGAAGACACTGGCACTGACCCGTTTCTTTCTCACACTCACAGTCTTCAGAGCTGTTGCAACGCTGACGAACGGTTCCCAGGTAATTGCAGACGCACTCTGGAATGGAAGAGTCGCAAAAGCAATGCTCGTGGGGAGGAGGAGTTATATCAAGAAAAAAGAGAAGGTATTAGAGCAACCTTCCTGAAGGCAGCACCGTTTCCCTGCCAGCAGTTGGACACTCTGACACTTGCATTAAGTGGATTAATGAGATCCGAGCAAGTATTATTTAAATATGATTTCTTTTCATCTATTCAAGTGGGCTGTTTTGAAATTATTGACATGATAAGGCAATCCTATCAGTCATTCTGAGCAGAGATAATGAGATTTATAGTTCAAAAGAACAGGGGAAACGAAGCTATAAAAGACTGATTTCAATACCCATACATGCTTTTTAAATGTCCATTCCTTAATGGACTACAGTCTATTAATGTATGATTGGTATATATAAGTTTGGATAAGTTATCTCTCTATAATAAGCATGAAAACTTATGCCACGTTAAAGGTATTGATGTTTTTCCTGTTCTCACACCCCCTTCCCACTGAATTTTTAAAGAAATCCATTGTTCCTATACACATCAGGTTGGATGTCTTTCATTCATAAAGGGAAACAATGAATGTTAATAAGAAAGACTTCCCACTCTTCAAAGCTTCTTTTCAGGGTATGCAAAAGTTACCGAATTAAGCAAACCCATTTCAAAACATATGGCTTCTGCATTTTCAAGATAACCCCTGCATAATTAGATGTTGGGGTTAAAACGGAGAGCCTTGTTATCCACAAAAGCCTATTCATGCTACAGTAGAGTCATCTCTTGACCTTTTAAGAGTCTTATCTTTCCGACGTAAGAATTTCCAGTATTTGCTCCACTAAATAAACACCCTAGAATGGGAGAGGAGATAGAGGGCAACCTATGGGTAGATTCCCAGAAGATTAAAAAGGATTTCTGACTTCCAGTTCACCACAGCGCTGGGGAAATTACTTTGTTCCCTCATCCTTCCCAAATCACATTAGTGAAATGGATGTAATTTGGATTTTTGAAGGGAATAAAGAAAAGAAACTTTTTAACTCAGAATTCCTTAATTTGTAAGGTATGCCTTTGTGCAAAAAACTCCAACTGGGGGTGTGGTGATTGTAGAAAACAATGAATAGAACTTGCAAGCCAGAAGCCTGTATCTTTGCAGATACCCAAGTGCCAAATGACATCTGAACAGTCAAAAGCAGAGATCCCTGTCCACTTACTTCTGCAATCCTGCTGAAGAGCCCATCCATAGTAGCCAGGTTTACACTCTTGGCAGTGTTCACCTTGTGTGTGATACAAACACCTGAGGCACAATCCTGTCTTTCTGTCACAAGCCTCTGGGTCAGAGGAATCAATGTTGTTGTTACACTGGCAGGGCTGACAAGTCCCAGCGACCTCTTCAGGGTTTCCAAAGAAGCCAGAAGCACATTCATCACATCTGCTTCCTGTTCAGCCAGCAATCAAAGAAAGAAAAATCTTCAGGAAATCATGCCACAAACCAAAGTATGGGAGAAAAAGTCCTCTGGGTGCGTTAAGAAACAGGACCCATCTTTAACTCTTTGCAAAGCATCAGCGTTCATATAGCGGCACTGAATTCAAATAATTATTAACATGAATGGATCATTAAGGAGCAGCTGTACAAAAAATAAATAAATGTTATACGCTGAAGGCTGGTGAGGCTGCACCTGCAGACAAACAAACTGAACTTAAATATTAGTAGGTTTTCTTATTTTTTTTTCCAATGGCCCAAATATATTCTAGGAGATTTGGCCGATATTGCATGACATTGCAAAGGAGATCATGAAAATCTCATAAAACGCAATGATCCTGCCAGATGTGAGGTTTATTCAGGTGGGGCCATAACTCTGAAAAAGCTGCACCAGGTTCAGAAGGACACCAGTGATGTCTGGAAGCAACATCCAAACAGTTGCAGACAACCAATGCTATTTCAGGACATTAGTTAAATTTCACAACCCAGTTTACCTTTATATCCATTCTCACAAAGACACACCACTTGCAACGTAGTCCGGTCTTGATAACAGCCACTGGCAAACTGGCGCCCACTTTCTGGTCCATCAGGGCAAGGGCAAGGACGACAGTGATCTCCTGATCCCAGGATTGGATCTCCATAATAACCAGCAAGGCACCTAATTTTATAGGACAAGGTTTATCATAAATAGCCAAAGCATATTATACATACTGACCCACTGAAACTAGGCTTGTTAAGAACTTAACGTTTTTCTCTAAGAACAGTGTGAAGACCACAGCCTAAAGCTGTTTTTGCTAGGCCTTAAAAAAAATGCTGTTTATTTGTTTATTTGATTTTTATCCCATTGCAATCTTACAACTCTTGGTGTCACAATAAAAAGAGGTACTAGTGATGTTCCTGAAAGGTGCTTTGAAAAAGCTCTCTTTTTAATAACTTCCTAAAAGCTACCAGGGGAAGCCAGTCTGATCTCAGTAGGGAGCCAATTCCACAGTGTTGGGGCTGCTTCAGAGAAGCAGCACTTTCTATCTTGGACTCCTCTGACATCCCAGACATGTGGGGCAACAAGGAGCCCCTCCCTGCATGACCTAAATCCAGTTGAAGGAGGCAGCCCCATAGATAACCAGGCGCCAAGCCATGAAGGACCTCCTAGGTCAAGGATTTTTTTTCTTTTTAATGTCAGCAGACAGATTTCCATACCAAATGACATTTCACATCTGACATTTCACGTGTCATATGGATCTGCTTCAATTCACAGGCCAATGTGTATCTCTAGAACAGCGTTTTCCAACCTGAGCAACTTTAAGATGCATGGACTTCAACTCCCAGAATTGGTGAAGTCCACACATCTTAAGGTTGGTAAGGTTGAGGAACACTGCTCTAGAAAGTTGCATATTTGTGAAACCCAATTAAAATACAACATAACCCATGTTTGGTATACTTTGTAAACTCTGGTTTGGTATACTTTGTGAAACTGTGCTTCTACATTTCTAAGGATCTTGGAAACTGCAAGGAAGAGTTTTGAGACTAAGCTTTCAGAATTCAGGGCCATCACTCTTGCTAAAATGATACGTTGTAGAGGCGATGCATTTAATCTAAACACTTGCTCACACACCACTTTTTGAAACCAAGTTCTCCTTATGCCAAACAGAAGCAATACCTTTCACAATTGGCGCCTGAGGTGTGATCACGGCAATTCAAGCACTGTCCACTGTACGGGTCACATTCATCCGCATGACCATTGCACTGGCAGGGTTGGCAGCTTGGAAATCCCCAATATCCAGGCAAGCATCTGTCACACTGGCGACCATATATTCCGTGGAAACAATGGCACTGCCCGGTCTCCGGATGGCAGAAGGCATTAACGGAAGCTTGGACATGACACTCACAGGCTGAAAAAAACACAACATCTGGATGAAATGGGAAGTCAACACCACCCATAATCATGTAGTTGTGGATTTTAAAATCTCCAGCTAGTTAATTACCAGCATTAGAAATATTAGTTTTTTTCATCTTAGTTATCTTAGTTCATGAGGATCTGTACAGATGTGCTAGAAGAGAGAAACCAAAAGTTTTTTTTCTTATTTCTTACTAAGTAACATTACAGAGTAGTAACAGGGCCTTTGAAATGAAGAAAGAACGTACATTTGCATCCAGTGGGTCCAAATCCGAAAGTGCCAGGGGCACATTTGTCGCATCTCCTTCCCACGACATTTGGCCGACATTGACAATGGCCTCCACTGGGATCACATACGGAACTCAATGAACCTTGTGGGTCACACTGGCAAGCTAAAAAAAGGGAAAGATAGACAGTTGGAGGAATTTATTTATTTTTTATTTATGTATTCAGTTTGTATAGCCTCCCATCTCAACAAGTGACTCTGGCAGCAAACAATATCAAGTAAAAATAAAAGGATTACACCACAAATACGACCATTAGAACACACAGCAGCCAAGGAAATGGCAAGTAACTTGCTCAAATGGATTGATATATGTAAGTATCAGTGATGCAATCTGATTCATTAGGTGACTTTAGCCCCCGTCTTCATTTTTTAAGACAAATATTAATGATTAGAAATGTTGCCTGTATTTAGAGCAGTTTTAGCAATTTTAAGTTGTGTGGACTTCAACTCCCAGAATTCCTCCAGCCAGTATGGGGGAGCTAAGTCCACACTTCTTCAAGTTGCTGAGGTTGAGAAACACTGATTTAGGAGAACTAAGAACTAATTTTGGATGAAGCAGCAATACGTGCTTTTGTCCAATTGTGTCTGTTTGCCAGACAAATGAATACTTCGGATGGTTTGGATTCGTCTATCCTTCTACAGATTTTTCAGATCTGCTCTAGAGGTTTGGAGTAACTCCAGAGTAGATTTGGAATACATAAGAAATTAGAAGGGAAAGATGAGGGAGAAAAACTCCCAATGTATTGGAAGGCTGCATGTATAATGTTGGTTATTTTCCACATTATAGTTGAAACAAGTTGATGATTTGGATTTTACTGCAAACGTGCCCATGTTTTAGCAGGACGCAGCATTAATTCCTTTCTCTATGTGCTCCATACAAATATTCAGTCTATGGGATTATTGAACGTTCTCCAAATCACGTTCTCTTCCAGTTTGGGAAATCATGTTCTAAACCAGTGAAACCTACTTACCGAGTGCTGTTTCGTGCAACAGGGCTGAGATGCTAAAAATTATATTTCGGCAAACATCAGTCATGGGGGTTTTAACAACGCTCCTGCTGTTCTCCAGGCAGCGGTATCTTTGAAAGGTTTCCCAGGCACTGTTAGTTGTCACATCATCACCTCTGCCTCCAACCGTGAATAAGTCCAGTGACTTGCAATATGGCATGAGAACAAGCTGTGAAATGATTTTAACCAAGCCGTATTACTATATTTTAAGGTGTGCAATCCAAATGTTGTATCTTCCAAGGACACACTTCAAAGGTGCCACAAGAAACACTCCCTATGTGGTAGGGCTTTGCCTGTTTCCTCAACCTCATCTTGTGTGGCAGAAGCAGTTCCCAAGTTCCCCTTGATATCTGCACCCTTCTGTAAATTTCAGCAAGAATCACAGAAAAAATAAAAAGCAGAACTCATGTTCCATGTACAGCTTTGTAATTAAGATGTAAGACAGCTCATTCTTTCTTTCCTCTCTTGCTTTGGGGCACCCAGGTGAGCAACCTTGGCTATTATCAACTATTATCAAGAACAATTTTCCCATACAGTATATCATAAGGAGGTATCTAGAGTCACTTCACTAGAGAATTTAGTCAGAGTGGCTTCCAAACAGTATGGTCCTAAAGTGGCCTTCCAAAAAGACAGTAGTCCTCTAAAGAAAAGAAGCAGGCAGCTAAACCAATCAAGGGTTGCCTTCTGGGCACCAAGTCAATGAAGGCAATGGAGTTAATGATAGAACCACCCACTTGCATTTCAGTTTCCTCCTTGGTTCAGCTACATGCTGCTTCTGTTTTTAAATAATCCTTTGACTCCAGCTTCTAGAATCAGCTGGTAAGGTTGAGATGATGGTGGGGAAAGCCATGGCCTCCACATTAAAAAAAAAAAAAAAGCAAATAATTCTAGATTGTAGAGAAGCAATCAGAAGGTGGGGCTGTTACTTAAGGTCCCTCAAATCTCATGGTGCTACTGTGTCTGCAGGTCTTTAAAATCCCTCTAGCCATTTGTGCTAAAAGCTATGTTCATAGGAACGCTTTCAGCAGTTCATCCCTCGGTGGCTATGTTACAACCAAAGAGCTGGTATTAGCATCCACTTACTGAATCAATGAGCGTGTATGGATTTTCCACCTCTGAGTTTAAGGAGTACTGCGGTAGCTCCAACCGAACAGTGTAATTCAGACCCTTTTCAAAGCATACCGGGCGTGGAAGGACTGCATACCTACATTAGTAATAGGACATCCATGAAGGAAAAATAATGTGGGAGATCCCAAGACATATATAAAAAAGCACCGGATGTTTTTGGTTCCTTTGGTTAGATGACACTGACCCCTTTCTCTTTATTGTTCCTTTGTTTTATACTTCCATTTTGAGACTCACCTGGAACCCGGAGATAACGATACCTCTTGATTGTCATCATCAGGAACAGTATTGCCACATCTACTACTAGCAGGAATTTTGCCTGGGCGAAATACACTGATGCTAGCTTTTTCCCACTGATCTGGTAACTAGGAAAAATGACCCACGTTAATTTCAAAACTCAAAATACACCTGTCAGAACCTGCATCAATCAACAATTGTTAATTTACAAAGCATAGCAGTCAATGGGAGCTTGATTGATTTGCTTCTGCCAATTGTGACTAGGGAGGGGGGCTAGTAGTTAATGGTTGTAATTGGAGTAGTAATGGGAGATGGTGAGGAGCTTAACCTTATATGGATAATGAGGCCGGACCTGATTGCAGGCAAGGCCAGTGGGGGCCTGATGGCCAGGAAGGAGCTATGTATCCGTGGGAGGAAGGAAAGAGGTCACCACCAGGTGAAAAGGAATTGAGGCGCCAGGGCAACAAGGGGAGGGGGGTTAAATAGAGGGAAGTTTACCCAGGCTTTAGTTTTAGCAATGCTTTGTTTCAAGCTGCATGTACCACCTAATAAAGGAGCATTTATCTGAACCGGGTCTGGTTTCATGAGAATTCTTCTGAATCGGGGTTTGGACTTTGTGGACTTGACAACACCATGTGGATATCAATCAATGTTGTCTAATGGAGAAATTAGGACTATACGAACAATGAAGAATTCCTATGCACCCTTGCTTTGGAGTAAGCATAATTGAAGGCAATGGGACAACTGTGAGAATCATCACACACATCGTCAAACTGCCCTTGCTATAAAAAGCACATATCTGTTCAGACCACTAGATGCCTAGATGTTTAGATCAGCAGATTTTAAACTTCTTTAAAACATCAGTATTCCTCATTCAGAAACAGCATGGTTCTATAAGCAGCCATTTACCTGTGGCTCATATCGAATCAGAACATCATATTCCATAGAGAATGGAATATTGTCAATGTAGAATTCCAAATATGCTCCTTCAGGAACTCTCACAAATCCTATTCCAGTCCACGAAGGTACACGATCTTGAGAATACAGGCGCTCAACTAAACTCACGCCCTTCAGAAGAGAAACAAATGATTCGGCTATTTTAAGATGTCTCACGCATGTTCCAAGGAAAATATAGACAAAGAAATACTATGAGGACAGTATTCCAGAAGCCTTCTCCAGATGTGTTGGGACTTTAAATCCCAGATCTCACATTCACACTCTTATTCATAGATACTTACAAACGGTGACTAGGGACTGATCCAGTTCACATGCATGCGTTGTTTGTATCTATTACTTGACAAATGGTCTTTGTATTTTTTCCTACACTTGGACAAACTATTTCAGGTGAGATTTGAAATGAAATAATATTGTACCTATAACTTTATTGTAAAGTAGACCAAAATGTCAAATACGTTTCTCAATCAATGTATTAATTAGAAATAGAAGAAATGAGAGAAATCAAATGTTCCCAGAATGATGAAGACTATATATAAATTTACATATGTATCTGTATATAATATCTGAAGAGCAGACTCAGCTTTTCTATTACCTGAACAATTAATCAATGGAATAAACGTCCTAATGTGATCATTTTGCATTTGAAACACACTGTCAAGCTGTATTTAGCACACCTACACCCAACAGCACTTAGAAAGTCTTTGAAGGTTCACCTCACTCACCATTATTTTAACTGTTAATTTAACACTTAATATAGATTACTATTAACAACAGGCCCTAAAAATCCATTTTCCATTTTGGTTTTAATAAATAAATAAATAAATAAAATTTATATATTTGTTATTTTATGCTATGTATAACTATCTCTATAGCTATTTTCTCTGTGATTTTCACTGCTTGACCTCTCTCTTTCTTTCTGTCCTCCCCAACTAAGATTATAAAAGCAGCTGATTGTCTAATTGTGTGTGAGAATACAGTAATTCAAGGCATGTGAACTCCACAAACTTCAGTGTTTTAGTTTAGCACTGATTTCTACAAACTCAGATATAACACATTCAAAGGAAAAAAAATGATTTAATCTATATGCAGGCATTCAGAATTTTTAAATTATATCCTAAATTTCATAGAAAATCGCACCATTCTCTTCATAGCCTATAAATACTGTTGCGTGACATCATTAAATTTTAGTGACCAACTCTTTACCGGACCTCTGGTTTTATTTTCTTTTAATTTTTTTGTAGTATCTTTCCTAAGCCAGCCATTTCAATAATTCTTATTATTTTTGATGTTTCTGATGGGGAGGGGGGTAAGGCTAGCAGGGCAGAAACAAAACTGAAAACTGGAACTAAAAGGACTCATCGTAGTGATTTTGATGTATTTTGGTTGCTAGCTATAGGTACTCACAGGGCCAAAGTTGGCATCTTCTGCTTCATAGACATAATGATCTAAAGATATGAAAAAATATCCAGGTTCCACTTCATGGCACTGGCGGCCAATCAGATGAGGCCTGCACTGGCACTGACCAGATTCACTTGAGCAGCTGAAAAACAGAGTGAGTTTCTATTGCACATCTTCAGGAAATGTTATATGCCTCTTTCTATTATACACCGAAAAAAAAAAAATCAAGTCATCTAAGAGTAGACAATGACAAGAGTCTATAACTCAAGCATACACCTCTCTGCATAATTAAAGAAAAGTTTAGAACAAGTTTCACTGATCTATCAACGAACGAAGCCACACATCCATCATGAATTGTACATTTAACTATTGCTTCATAGGCAGACACCCCAACACAGATGCTTAGGTTCAGATCAAGTAAGTGACTTGCATAACATCCAGTTCAAAACTCTGGGGTGAAAAATATCCCATGGAAGCAGGGAGAAACATTCTTGTGAAATTATTGTATCCATCCCAGATAGATTTTGTCAAAATTAGATGTTTCCTTTACTTGGCACAATGACTCCATCCTTCTTATGGTTGTTTTCCTTCATTCAAAACCACAACTTAGCTTTTCAGCGCAGCTGTGCAGCTCGGGTGCTGTCTGAACCCAGCATGGTTTATATGGGAAGGAGTTTCCGTTAGGAACATTCATCCTTTCAGACAGTTGTTGCCTAATTAGAAAGTAAGGTTGTAAAAATAGGCATATGAACTGAAGTTCTTCATCTTAAGTCCGGATGAATGAGATCATTTTCTTGGGAGAGCAGAAAAGGAAATGGAAATGCACGTTAGGTCAAGTTCTTTTAGCGAATGACACCCATTTACAGATGTTTTTGCAATCAATGCATCAGTATGTTCAAAGGTTAGGCAGCTTCGTGGTTCCACCGTATAATTTTAACAGGACTACTGAGAATAGCTACTGCCTGCGTGAGAAACAACTCATGAAAAATGATCAGAATAAAAATATGAGCTGGATCAAACATGTTACATCTTAATTTCCTGGGACAGTAAATCTAAAATGCAGCAAAGAGCTTTGCCAAAGTAATCAGATTGTGTAATAGTTATCTCAACTGCCCAGAATCACTGGGAGCCAGGCGGCATATAAATTTAATAAATTATTAAGTATAAACAAAGTAGCTGAGCCAATTAAGAAAAGAACTAGAGCATGATACACCTACATACTACAAGTGAAGGCTGCTGCTTGGTGGCTTCCCCCAGTTGGTCATTCTTGGAAGCGAAATCCAGCGAGATGGATTTCTAGTCTACTCAAGCAAAAAGCTAACG
The DNA here is from genome assembly GCF_059951505.1 of Python bivittatus. Lineage (NCBI taxonomy): Eukaryota > Metazoa > Chordata > Lepidosauria > Squamata > Pythonidae > Python > Python bivittatus. The sequence continues at coordinate 5,203,355 of NW_028277029.1, read as the reverse complement.
ACCATGCTGGCTGAAGATGATGGGAACTGAAATCCAAATTTATGTAGGAAGGAAGAGTGAATGGACCAAGAGGAAAGGGGAAGGCCGGGAAAGTCAATGTTGGATGGAGTTGAGATTCTCAGAAAGAAAGAGGTGAGAAGTTTAAATAATAAAAGGCAGTGTATGAATCAATGTATGGACATAACAAGGATAATTTGCAAGGTTTGGAGAAGTATAGTGAATGTGTTGGTATCAACTAGATTTAGTTAGATTTCTTTTCCTGTTCTCTTACATCCTGTCTTTAATTTAGAGGTTTGCAAAATTTATCAATCTGGGAATAGAACATTCTGGAAAATTCTAGAGTGCTGTTTGCTTCTGAACTATTAGCCAGCTAAAAAGATGCATTTACAAAGCTCATAGGCGTGACAGCAGGAATTTGACTTACTTATTGTTGAGTGAACCTCCTTGGTCACAATCACAAGGTCGACACCCATCCATATCATTGCTCAGTCCCCAGTGTTCAGGCTGCAAGGGAAGGTTCAGGACATTACTGGTGCAACAACATGCTTTGAGTCACAAGCAGGCATCGGAGGCAGAACAAAAAGGTCAGGACAAATGTTCAGTATTAATAGCAAAGCCATCACTCTTTGATTTGCTTTTATTATTCTCAGGCATAAAGAACAATCACTTTCCTCTACAACTGCTGTCCTCCCATGGTTCTATCAGTACCGTACAGGTAGTCCTCACTTAACAATGGTAACTGGGACCAGAATTTCCATTGCTAAGCAGTGACCGCACTCCTTAGCAAAAGCAGTTCTGGCACTTCCGGTTGCTGTCGTTAAGCAAATCCTGTGCCACTGTTAAACACAACATCATGTGGTTGCCATTTGTGACCTCCTGCCGGCTTCCCCATTGAGTCTGCTTGTAGGAAGCTGGCAAAGAAGGTTGCAAATGGTGATCACGTGACCACGGGGATGCTGAAACTGACATTAAGTATGAGGGCTGGTCGTAACTACCGTTCGTTCAGCACCACTGTAAGTTTAAACAGTCACTGAACGAGTGGTTGTTAAGCGAGGACCACTTGTATTAATGCACTAGCTACAACCCACTCCTAAGATAAAACAGGAAATAGAAAAATTATGTCCTATGAACCTTTTAGGATACTGATAACTTACATGGGGAAAAAAAGAATTAATATTTTCTTTATGCAGGGATTATCTAGATAAAATCTTGGGATTAGGCCTAACAAAAGCCAGATTCAGATTCCTAGTGATCCAGAAATCTTACTGGATGACTTTGAGTCATTTGCTATTTCTAATAGATAAGAGAGTCATGAAGATAAAAGTCCATGGGGAGAATTATGTATGTTACCTTAAACTCTTTGAAAAAAGGATGGGATAAAAGTGTAATTAATTAAAAAAAAAGAAATAACCAGGAAGAGATTAGTCAATGTGAGAAAGGGGCAATATCCCGGTGCTTGACAACCAGCTCACACTTATGACAGTTGCAGTGTCCCAGGGTCATGTGATTACCATTTGTGACCTTCCCAGCCAGCTTCTGGCAAGCAAAATCAATGGGGAACCATGTGATTCACTTAACTACCACGGTGATTTGCTTAATGACCTCCTCACAAAAGGTCATAAAATTGGGTCCAGTCACGCGATGTTTCATTTAACAACCACATTGCTTAGCGACCTAAATTCCGGTCCCAATTGTGGTCATTAAGTGAGAACTACCTGTACCCAAAGATGACCCTGGCTGGGATTTCTGGGAACTGTAGTCCCCATCTGGAAGATAGCAAGATTAGGAGAACTGTCCCAGAATATACTATCTGCAACTTCTGTGGCATGCCATGAAGATTAATTGTTTGGACCTTTGAAATAAAGTTAATCAGATGTTACTAAAAGGTTTCTTTCTTTTCCTTTTTTTGGCGTAAATGTTATTATAAGCAAGGCAACTTACCAGACACTGATCACAGTGCCTTCCTGTAACGAGACGTTTACAGTAACAGTTTCCTGTCTCAGAGTCACAAGGATTCCCTCCGGAATGCGTGCCCAAAGGATTGCATGCACAAGCTGTATTAGGAAGAGCAAGTAAATAAATCAGGATTGATGTGTTTTGATTATTGTTTGCACAGTACTTCTGACAAATACTTATCTCAACACCTATCACTCATTTTTCACTGGAGACTTAATGACAAATTGCTTCCCCCTCCTTTCCTTTGCGATCCCAGTTCCTTGGTTTGGCTTATTTTTGCTTATGTGTATTTAACTGCAGGGCGAGGTTGCAATAAACAATACAACAATTACAACCAGTAGTAATGCACAATCAGTGAAATCTCTCCAAGCTTAAATAAAAGCACCAAAGACAGAAGGAAGGGCATCCAAAGTGCGTTCAAACTACACTAGTCTGACAATCAGAAATATATGCGGTTGAACAACTGAATGGTGTACTGGAAAGTTTAGCACAACTAAGTATAGGCATTTTCACAGTATTCACAGTATCTCCACAAGGAATAGAATTAGAGGTATTGCTACTTCAGAAACAAATGAATTGAACAATTTCACTCTAAAATATGCACAACTGCATATTCACGAAAGAAACACACCCTGTCTTAACCATCTTTCAAACTACACAATCCAATTTGAGTTTGTATCTTTATAGCAGCAAAATTAAATAGCATCATGGCGGGGACTCCAGGCTTTTAAAAAGAAATGATTCATAGGCCCCTAATCAATAGAATTCATTTTTCAGAAGTTAGCTAAATATCATGCTATACTTACACTGACAGCCAAGAGGATTGTCTGAGCTTAATCCATAAAATCCTTCTTTGCAGAAATCACAACGTTCCCCTTCGACAAATAATTTACAACGGCACTGTCCAGCAATGAGGCCAGTAGAGTAGTCAGTGTAACGATCACAGACTCCATCATTCTGGGAGCCAACTGGGTCACAGTTACATGCTAAATGAACAAACACATTTTCTCATGCATCAATACAGCTGTACAAACGCACATAGCCAAATAAATCATTACTTGCACTGTTCAGCGATCTGAATCTCTTACGGTCCAAAGGTGTTGGTTCCACTACCAAAAAACTAGCCCTTTTCAAGAACTTAAAATGCTTCGATAGCGTCTCTCTCCTGCCACTGGTGGCAGGAAAGCCGGGGGCTCAGCTATCAACCTCCTCATGATGTTTCGTCTCTTTCCCATCAGAATCAGGTGAAGTGGGCTGGTGTTTGTTCAATGATTGCAGGCAATCATGAGTTGGCTAAGGAAAAATAAGGGCATCCCAACAAGAAGGAAGTCCAGGTTCATGGTTTCTGGATTTAGGTATTAAAGTGATGTTTTGCTCAGGTGATGTTACATTTCTTCTAAAGGAGCAGATGGACAATTACGGTCTTTCTGATGTAACAGGTTGCAATGCCTGATTCTCCTTTTTCACAGCTTTGCCTTTCCATCCAGTTTGACTATTCAATGCACCACATGTTGAGTACTCTTGAATATGGTTTGCAAACTGCAGCCACAACGGTATTGATTGCTTTAATAGTGGCACTTGAGTTATGGAGTATCCTTTCTCTGTAGGCTGAGTTGGTGTGGCCATTAGCTAGATACTGATGCCAGGTGAAGATTAATGTAGGCAGAGGCTGTGGGTTCTCCACCTCTGAAGGTTTCTAAGAAGAGACTGAAGGTCCACTTTTGAGGTTGGTTCAACTGGTTGTCCTGCACATTGCAGAAGGCTTGACCAGATGATCCTTGTGATCCCTTCCAACTCCATAATTCTGATTCTATGATTTTTTCCCCCATTATACCTTTTGCATAATTAGGCCTACATTTGTTAGTTGAAAGGCTGCTTTCCATCTTGGTCATTGACCACAGTGAGCATGCTCTACTGGATTTTAAAAGTATTCTATATAGAGATCGCACTGGGATAATTTTTAAGGTGAAAGTAAGGAAATCAGAAATTGTATCAACACATACATGTATACAGCCAAAGGATATGCTGGAAATTATGGGAATTGCACTGCAGCACATATGGAGAATAAATATATTCTGTTTCTGAAACATGGAATAATTCTATGAAATGTTCCATTTGTAGATTTTAAGCTGACTCATGTAGACACAGAATTGGTGGAAGGAGAGGGCCTGACCAGAGGTACACCGTTAACCAGCTGAGACCGGTAAGAGTTAGCAAACTATTTCCCGAGGAAAAGCTGATGCACTTACGTTCACAAATGTTGGGATCGCGGATATCTCTCTCTGGGTGTTGGAAGTAGAAGGGCTTACACTGCTCACAATTATGCCCCACAGTGTTATGCTGACAATCATCACACACTCCACCGCTGCTATTTCCAGTTGCTATGTAAACAGCCATATCAAAATGGCACTGTGCCGAATGTTCGTTGCAATTGCACTCTAGGAGAATAAGAAAAAATTCAAGCGATAGCCTAGCCTTAAACAGCCCAGTTGACTGATAGCCTCCAATCTCTTTACGGATAATACAAACCTGTCTTAAATTAAAAAGCACCTTCTAGTGTAACACCAGGGCAGGGGGAAAGAGAGGACCCTCTTCTCAAATATTAGGGCAAAGCTCTGTTTTGCAAAGCAACAAGGAGCCCTCCAGTAATTTTGAATTCTAATCTTTGATTTGCCAAAGTTTGGCAATTCCACTTTCTGTACTTCAAAAACAGAGGGCTCACGACAGAACATTTTTAGCCAAATTAATTTGCACCCTTTGGGCTGTGTGTCAAAGGACAAAACGCCTCCAGCAAAGATCACCCTGCAACGCTGTGGACTTCACAAGCAGCGCTTAATACAGGGACACTTACTTTTGCAGGCGTTGCTGTGGCGACCTTCGGCGGGACGCCATGGCAAATCATGGTAAAAATCCAAACACTGCTCGCAGTTTAAACCTTTGGTGTTGTGCCGACACATGCAATGCCCGTGGACCTTTCACACAAAGAGACAGCAGAGTACAAATTCATAGCAATTGAACATGTTTAGAAAGACAAGCAATTTCCTCCCCTTTGCAAACAAGGAACACAAACAAAACATTCCCACATGTCCGTGTTTCCCAACCTCAGCAACTTTAAGATGTGTGGACTTCAACTCCCAGAATTCCCCAGCCAGATGGCTGGGGAATTCTGGGAGTTGAAGTCTACACTTCATAAAGTTGCTGAGGTTGGGAAACACGGACATATGGAAGCAGTTGCTTTGGAAAGTCCAAAGGAAGAATGCTTAAAAATTTGGTAGGTCTTTTCTCCATCCCAGAGGACAGGTGGCAATGGAACAGGGGATGCGACTGGTCTCTCTAGGAATGGAATGGTGATGACGGTTTGTCGACCAATCAGAGCCACCGAACCACCATGAAACACCCCTTCTTAGAAAGGAACTGTGTACCGTATGGCCAAGACAGAGTAAAACTGAGATACAGTCGGCTCTCTGAATCCAGAATCTGCCCCAATTATACTGAATAAGCAGTTACAGTTTTACGCTCTCCAGGTTTTACACTGAAAGAGGGAGCTATGTTTGTACTAAACCTCAAAAACCATGAGATGCAATCTGTTATTCTTGATGAGATTATAAATACATCTACTTCCACCTCATTTCTGTTGACCTACAATATTTAATATACATAATACATACACACATACACCCACCCACCATCTGTGCTAGTGGAAAGGAGAGATATAGGACTGATTAAGACCCTGCCCAATGGGGGACACAGAGCCTATTGTGTATGGCTCTGTACATTTACACAGTCTCTCTACATTTACACATAGGCTAAATAACTCCCTTGCTGCTTAGTAGCCTTGGCCGACCAGATTAAGAGAAAGTTCTCCTCTTAGCCATCTTGTCTTCAAACAACTCTAGGAAGGCCGTTACACTTTTTAAATAGCCACTGCTATTCAGGAGCTAAAAATCATATATATATATATATATAATGCCTGTGTGTATGTGTTTAAACTACACCAGGGATCAGATAATTCAGTGTGTTGCCTGTGCATTTATGGTTCGTCCTTCCACTGTGCCTTCTTGCTCCGTGTAACAAATACTGGCAGCTGGTCTTCGACTGCAGATAAAGTTTTCTAATAAATTACAATAACCAGATTTCATTTTAGATGAAATCTAGTTGTTTTTCTGTTGTCCATCAAGGGCAATGCCTTTCAACAGCAGCGGCAGAATCACAACGAAGTGACAGCAGGAAAGCAACGTAGACATTTACCATTCCTTCTACCTCCTCCTCATATCCGTGCACTGGCGCGCATTCACTGGCGTGCCCGTAACAGAAGCAGTTCCCACGGACTACCATGTCATAAATGGCATAGTAGTATTTTTCTCTGATTTCCATTCTTGAATCAAGAAGGTTGTCTCCCAGTGTGTGCAGCTTGGCAAATCTGATTCTTAAATTTGTAATTTTTAACATGTCTAAAACAAAACAAGAAACAACTTGGATACATTAATCTTTCTAAGAAAGATAGCTATCTGAATGAGCATAGCAATCATTGAGTGTCCTAAGTTGGAATACAGGATCCTGCCCCTACTCCACATGCTGATAGATCTTACAGACTACTTAACGACAGGCAGTTCAGTCTTAGGATTCTGTGAGGCAATGAACTCCTATTTTGCTGCCTGAAGAACCCCCAAATGCTACTGAATTGTGCTGGCGAACACCAAAAAACAGAATTGCGATTTTCTAACATTTTTTCAGTCAAAAATTAAAATATGCATGTGTGTATATGTGTGTGGGTGTGTGTGTATGTGTGTGTCTATTACTACTACTAATATGGAGAAAATCACACAAGATAAAGACCTGCAAATAGAAGTAGAGCGACTGTGGCAAAAGAAAGCAAAGGTAGTCCCAAGAGTTATAGGCGCCTTGGGTGCAATCCCAAAACATCTGGAGCACCCCTTGAACACCATTGGCATTGACAAAATCACCAATTGCAAAACGCAGCTTTACTTGGAGCTGCTTATATTCTGCGACAATATCTTTAACACCATCAAACAACAACATCTGCCTATCCCAGGTCCTTGGGAAGGACTTGCTAGGAGGATAAAGATGCCAAACCCAGTCTAAACATTTGGCTGACTGAGCGACCAACCATAATAATAAAATAAAAGATAGCAAGCATGATGAAGTGAAGCGTCTCCCTTTCCCTTGTCAGTGTGTGTGTATGTGTGTAATATATGTATTACCTTCATGTAGGTTTAACACATCAACAGAGAGGACAATTCCGTGTCTTTGGTCTCCAAAACGAACAAAAAACCAAAACTCCCAATCCCACTAGAAATTCCATCTTTGCTGACTTTAATAATATTGCTACCGATGTAGTAAAACATGGCCCTAAACAGTGAATAGTAAAAACAGTGAGGAGCCAATACTTTACATTTAATATAGGAGGGACTGTGACCTCAGAAGCCATCTACAGAAGCTTGCGGAGGCTGTCTTCTCTTTGGGGGACATCTGCATTCCTCGCAGCCCTTGGCAGTCAGAATTTATATTGCCTAAAGTATTTTATAGCCGGTTCTCAGAAAAGAGTCAGCGATTACGAGCTCAAAGTATATGCACTGTGTGGTCAGATAAACAATGCCATGTTAGGTATCCCTTGCAATAGATCTAGTGTGACATATGAAAAAACTCCACGCAGCCTAACATGGAAATAGGAACCTTAAAGACTCCTCCAGTAACAGCTGAAGAAAGAAGCTGTTCTGACGCACTCTAAATAGCCAGAACGGGATCGACCCCACTATTTTCAAGAGTAAAAGCGGAATTACAAGATGATCCCCTTGTGGAAGGATTGAAACAATCCCTGAGCCCATGATCTGGTACATCTGTGCAAGAACAATGACATCATTCACATCTGTGGGGGCCTGAAAGGGCTAAATGAAACTGTGGAAAGAGAGAAGAACATCCCCATTGCTATGATGACACTCATCCAAGCCTTGCAGATCCTTCCTGCTTGATGTTGCCAGTGGATTTTTGACACAGCTATACAGACCCAGATTGTGCAAACTATGTTAGATAACCCCACTTGACAGATGTTTCTTTAGAAGATGTCTTATGGTTTTTACCATTCACAAGTTGTTTCAGAGGGAAATGGCAAGCCCCTGGAGAATTTGGTGTTCATGTACTACTTCTTGGCTGATGGCTTTACTGAAGATGAACATGACCAGAAATGGCACATGGTCCTAGTAATTATAAGCTGCAGACCTTAAACTGAACAGAACAAATGAAAGATCTCACCTGTTTTTCCATAAGTAAACATGGCCTGAGCCCAGATCCAGTGCACATGGAAACTATTTTAGGATTTACACTTCCAGAATCTGTAGCAAATAGATTTTGGGGAGCTTGGAAGATTTGTATCACAACTGTCAGAGGTGCTAGAGGAACCTTTAAATGAATGACTCAAAACAGGTACAATTTGGCAGTGGAAACACATTTAATGCGGAGCTTTTGGGAATGTTGAAAAACTCTCAACTTAAACCCTAATACTGGCTATCTGTGAGGTTAGCGGATACATTACTGTGATTGCTGATGTCAGTAACTTCAAGATAATGAAGAAAGGATGAAGCCAATAGCCTACTATTCCAGAAAATCCATGGGTCCAAAAAGTGGCATTGCCGAATAAAGAAATATTTTTTTTCAGCAGGGTGGACACATGGATTATTTCAAAATATCACTATAGACTGGAATCCTTTTAGCTACAGAAAGGCCACCAACCACTAGTTTCACTGATAAAATGCAAGGATTTGGACTGAGTACCCATAAGATGCTAGATGATGAAGTATCATCTGGGCAGAACACATGTAGAAACAGATATTTTGTTTTGATACTTATTAAAATCCTCTGAAATAGATTTAATTCAATTTCTAGAATTAGACAGCATTGTGGGAAGGAAGGGCGGGAGAAAGGAAGCTTAAAGCTTTGAAGATGTGAACATTTATGAAGCAGTATTGTGTCCCTCAGTGTCTGTTTTGGATCACTTTCTTCAACATACAGTACATATCATATTACTGTTTCTGATCCAGACTTCCAGGCAATAAGAAACTCTTAACAAAATGCATGCAGCTTGTTTTCTACACTGCATTCATTAATTGCAGAGACAGGAAGTCTTAAAAACGTCACTGGAGCTAATTCTATATAGTAACAAAACGGATATTCCAGCTGGGATGTGCTAATAAATACCAACCCCTTTGAACCTTTCATGAACTTAAACATAAAGAATTTATCCCCCTAAGCATCATTACATGGGAAGAACATGCAAGACCAATTCTTTAGTGACCATGGTTGACTCAAAATGTTTACACATTTGGAGTAGAGAACTGAAGTTGATATTTATGTAAATGAAGGTCATAAGCTCTTGGCTGATCTGATCTCCCAAGATCTGTTGCCACTAAAGGCTTAAGAAACCAAATGATTAGGGACCCATGATCATAAATATAACAGACAATTCTGACCCTTTTTGGGAAAAAGTATATTGTTCATAAAGAATTATAATTTGACTCATATGGCATCAGCTTCTACAATCTACAAGCCAATGGAGAACAAGTACAAAGCTACTTCAAAATACAAGAGATCTATTCTTAGCTTCATAAAGAAGCTGTTCCTAAAGCCCTTGACCACCCGCTCAGAAAGTGAATTCCCCTGCCAAAATGTTGCCGATCCCCTTCTGATGTTGCATTAGCTCATGCCATTTTGTGGCTGGAGAGTATGAAAAATGGAGGGTTCTGTCCTCTCTTCCTTTTAAAATTAATCTTACTATTTAAATCAGATTTTATCTGATGATTTCCAGCCAAGCCAGGTTTTCACATTATATTATGTATTAGGCAATTTTGATAGTTTTATTAAGCTAAAAAAGATTTCCTGTATTGAAAATCATACCTGATATCATTTACATTTTTTAATCAGATAAACCTTATTTTTATACCATATTCAAATATCAGTAGTGCATAGAAATGCAACTGTTCTGCTGTTTTTGAAAGTCAGCAAAATACTAATCTAAACATATATTCAGGTAGTCTGTAACTAAGTACTGGATCATCAAATAATTGTCTAACTACGTTAAATGTATTCATTTTATTATATTTACAACTAGTTTTTCTTTCTTCACAGACTTCAAACAGGCACAAACATGGGTCCCAGCTAGACTCCCTTCCAATCATTTGACCATATTGAAACTTGCTTAGCTTCATCAAAGTTACTGCATAATACATGCGAGACTGTAACTTGGTTCTTCCCTCATTTCGCTAATCCTAGGGACTTGAGATAGGGGGAAAATAAGCTCAAATACTTACATAAATAAATAAGTTGAAAGAATAGAGATAATTCAACCTAGGTGCTTTTAAACATCACTCACTAATACTAAAGATACAAAAGAAAAAATACTGCTGCAATGAAACAGCCTGGATTTATGCATAGTGTGGGCTCTGAAAACTTCATTATGCTTCCATTAATCTGTCTGCCGGATGGGTATCCCAGAACATTTTAGCACTCTTTCATGAACTTATAAGCATCCTTGTTTATCAGCTTCTTTGATCTCTGTGGGAACGCAGGTTTGGCGTTAATGAAAATTCTTCTGCAAGAAGATACGCTACAGGGTTGACATGAAATTCATCTGAGGCCTACTGAGCTCTGGGCACAATCAAACTGTCTTCCTGAAGAGAATGTATTGTTCACCACATGGGTGCATTTTGAGATCTTTTTTATTGCAGCCATGTGTTCTTCTTTTCAACTTGCAACAGAAAGCAAGTTGCGCAATTCAGGGCACTAAACTGGAGAGACTAATGCTAGCTGTTTCAGAATTATTGAGTAACTTTGACCTACCAGACAAAGCTAGCATGCATTTGACGTAGAACGTAAAGGAGGATAAAGGACTATGCACATACTTTGAATCCTTGGGCTATACGGGTCTTCTATTCTAAAAGCAGGATCCAGGACACGATAAATTACCTGAAAGTAACATGGGAACAACTCAATATAAAAGAGATTTCTACTTTGCAAATAAGGTCTTCAGTCATATACAAACAACCAACCTCTCCCTCAGTTGAAGGTTCAATATCAGAATACCGAGAATCACAAATAATGTCATCTACTTTCTTCATTGGTCCAGTGGAAATGCCTGGGAACGAATTCTCACAGTCGTAGGCAAAATATCGATATACTTGCCAAGTTTTCCCAAAATCTGAGGATCTTTCAATCAACATTGCAGAGGGGCGGAAGGTCTGAAAAAGCAAAAAGAGAAGTCGATTTCAGGTCATCTGGAGCTGCAAATTGTTTATGTTGATATTGGAAAGTTAATTTTCCTTTTTTCCCCTCTTTTCATGCTTTTTTAATGCACGTCCTCACACATATCCTGCCTCTGTGTGTGTGTGTGTGTCTGTGTGCATGTGTGTGAATAAGAGAGAGCGTCTAATCAGGGAGGGCGCAAATGTGCTGCCTCTGAGTGTGTTTTGGTTCTGCTCTCATGTTGCATCTGCGTGCGTGTGTGTGCGCACGCGCATACACAGACACACGCGGGCAAGCTGCATCCGCTCCATTCTGGGTCACATGATCAGGGGAGAGGTGGGCGGGGCTCAGGGATGTGGCAGTCAGCAGCATTCTCAGCTACTGCCCTATTGCCTCGGGGCCGTCCAGCAGACTCTTGAATTTGATCGTTCTCTGCTGATCTGCGCTGCTTTCACAGAGCTATCCTGCTGCCAGATACAGAGATGGACTAACAGAGTCCTGGGCTCCCTTACATAACTTATTTCCAGCATTCTTTGGGGTTAGAAAGAATAACAAGAAGACATTGTGTAGAAGGTTTATTTTATTAAATTGAAATTTAACCCACACTTTTCTATCTGAAAAAGTACCTACGCTGGAGTTTTAAAAGCCAAACAAATATCATTAAAATCTTTCCACCTGCACTTAACACCTTTTAACTGTAAATGCTGTAACCCACTTGATGGGGGGAAAAACAACAACACCCTGTTCAGAACGGTAACAAAAATTATGTTTTTGAATGTTCCTATAAGCTGTGCTTTTACGATTGCAATTATCAGCATGTATGGTCTGACTGCAAATCTCAAGAGGATCAAACTATTGCATATCTTTCCAATAAAAATGTATTTTAAACCATATGTTACGACTATCCTGCCAGGACATCTGTTCAGAAGGAAAACAACATTTTGTATACAGATGTTTTCCTTCCCCTCCCCCTGAAGATTATTTCAACTGCCAAAAGTGAAGGAATTCTAAAGTCAATATATCTGTTGTCTTAAATAATTGCATTGTGGGGATTGGGCAAATTTTCACACAGGTATTAAGAATTAATACAGAGCAAATGAGATAGCCTTACAAAGCGCACACAATTCTCACCTCTGCAGCAACAGAAATTCAGTGATCAGAATTTTCCAAAAAGGCCAATTACAGGAGGATAGATATGAAGAAGAAACACTAAATCTTTTTCTACTTTATGAGTGTTTTGGGATTTATTCAAAGCAGTTCTTATCTAAAAATACAGAACAAGCCAATTAAATTGCACCATAAAACTAAGGAATTTGTAGTCTGTCTTTCCTCTTGAATTCCAGGATGAATAGTTTTTAAAATCCTTTAATACACTTATCTTATTCTAAAACGCTAGTTAAGCCTCTAACTGGCATCTATGAGCAGGACATAGGGCTCTTTGCAACTTGAGAGAAATGTTATGGATTCTTTACCTTGAAGGTCATAATGAGATGAGTGAAATGGAATTCCGCCTCTAGATCCAATTGGACGGTCACATTTTCTACTCCTACAGGACCGAAAGGAAAAAAAGAGAGGAAGTTGCATTGTAAACAAGAACATTTGTTAAAAGCTGAATTCCATCTCTTCCATTCCCTTGAGGGAAATAGGCAGGGCTTCAAACCAAACCCTTTCTTTCTTTCTTTCTTTCTTTCTTTCTTTCTTTCTTTCTTTCTTTCTTTCTTTCTTTCTTTCTTTCTTTCTTTCTTTCTTTCTTTCTTTCTTTCTTTCTTTCTTTCTTTCTTTCTTTCTTTCCTTTCTCTCTCTCTCTCTTTTCTTTCTCTCTCTCTCTCTCTTTCTTTCTTTTCCTTCCTTCCTTCCTTCCTTCCTTCCTTCCTTCCTTCCTTCCTTCCTTCCTTCCTTCCTCTCTCTCTCTCTTTCTTTTTCTTTTTCTTTTTCTTTTTCTTTCCCATACCATGAACAAGAATCAAATGGATGAAAACCATTACTAGAAAAAATGATCTGCTATAAAAATGCACAACAGAGATCATTTGCTAGCTATCTAGAAATGGTTTTATATAGAATATACGGATGAAACTAAAAGGAAAAGTAGTTCCTTTTTCATTATTACAATTCCCTGAATGAAAATATTTGTAACTAATGGTGATGTCTGAATTGCTGGCAGATGATAGTATGCTCGAAAAAGTGAGAGTATGCCATTCCTATGCATTTTCATGTCACATGTCCATAGAACTGGTAATTCTGCATAGATCCCTATCTTCTCAAAGTTTATACAAAGTTATATGTTTAAATCATATCTTCTATGGATGTTGTGTGTTTTATAACCCAAAGAGCTCAATTAGTATTTGTAATAACAACAGTATAAGAACAGTACAATCAACAAAGTCTAATTATAATCCATCGTTGATGAAATCAACAAAATCTAACTGCTCCAGTGTCCTACCTTCCTACTCTAGCGAACACCCTTCAGAAGTGGCTCTGATTTCTGCATAATAGAAGCCATGGCACAAACAAACCACAGTAGCCCATCTGCCCATCATTAAAAAATAACATGGTTTAGTGCAGTGTTTTCAGACTTGGCAACTTTAAGGTGTGTGGACTTCAACTCCCAGAATTCCCCAGCCAGCATGCTGGCTAGGGAATTCTGGGAGTTGAAGTCCACACACCTTAAAGTTGCCAAGTTTGAAAAACACTGGTTTAGTATAAGGGAAGATAACTTTCAGTTACTGTTAAACTACAAGTCCCATAATCTTAGCATTGGATTCTTTAATTCAGGCTATTTGGGAGATGCAGTTCAGCAACATCTGAACAGTTGTAGATCTCCAATGCTTTACGGTTTTTGTTTTTGTTTTTTAAGAACTAAGAACTTTGAATTTTCTGGGTAAAATTCTGAGCTTTGAAAACTTTAGCTAGGAAGAAAAATCCCATGGAAAGCACTAGTTTAAAAATAACCCACACCAAACCTTGTTCAAAAAAATTAAACCTCAAGGAAGCAGAAGCTGTTATTATAAGCGATGCATATATAGTCTTCCCAGGACTGTTTTGGGGCCATCAAACGCACAGCCTGGCACAGCCTACCGTTTTCTGACTGCCACCACAGCTTGAGGCGATTTGGGGCGAAAGCAGTGACCACATTTTCAATACGATGGCTGTCAGGATTAAGGGTCTCATGGAACGGATCTCGCGAATCACATGTGAAACATTTTTTGTCCTCCTGAAAAAAACAAGACAAATCAATCTTGCAGCGATTGTTTCTAAGGGCTGGCACTCAAACTCCCACTCTTCTAGAACCCTTCAAGCCCAGGATAATGTCCTACGGACTGGGCCCCCAAATATGGGCAGCCAGTCTAACTTGCTTCTCTTAGAATCCAGAGACAATACCGTCATCCAAGAGAGGTTTTCACAGTCCTTCTCCATCAAATACAACTCTAAGGACCTCCATTCCTGGGTGCTTATCCCAGGTACCTATCCCAGGTACTTATCTGGGTATTTATCCCAGATAAGCAGCAATTAACCCCAGACAAACAATGAAGCAGAAAACAATAAGGAACTACCAAGGAGAAAACCACAACCCCACCAACATTGGCCGGGCACGCTACTGTATATAAAAAGGGAGCAAACCCCACACTCACTAGCACTGATGATGTTACTTAGTTGGGTAATGAAACGTCTGCAAGCAAACCAAGCTCAGGGAGCACCAAGGACTCCACATGAACTTTTGTGGTTGACATCTCCCAAGAATCCTCTAACCAAGCTCATGTTTTCATTTAAACACACACTCATCTTTTACTGTATGCAACTCAGTAAATTTAAGGCTAAAATTAAAAAATGGCCGCATGCTTCCTATAACATCAGTTTCCTGAATGTATTGTATGTGGGTGCTATATCATTTTTTGTACAATGGGTTAACGCCCACTGGCACCAAACAAAGTATATGGCAACATATATTTAGCTGTTGAATTAAATTTCAGTTCTTAAAATTGTAGATCTAAGCATAATGGGCATGTGATCTATTTCCAGGAAGCACTCTCAGAATTAATGCACTGCCGTGCAAGGATGTTAACACAAGTTCCTGGACAATGACACATTTCCTGGCATATTTTTAATGCAACTGTTATTAACTGCTCCACTCTTCCTATATTTTGCTTGGCGATTTCGACCCAGGATGCAAAGGCAAAGTTGCATGATTTTCTCCCAAGCCTGCATGATTGAAAACAACCACACGCCTGCACTCGCTTTCTTTTCCTTTTGTCACTGCTCCCCCCATGCTAAATTTCAGATTGCAAACTCTGGAGACCAGAGAGCTATCTAGCCTCTTCTATTCTGCAAAACAGCATAATCCCAGTTAGAAGTCATGATTATGATCTTCATTGGCTCCAAGAGTTTGTCACTTTTCTCTGCAACTGCTTTCCTCCAACAGACGACTTCCATTTTTGGAAATAGGACTTCTTTCTTTTTATGCTTTACTTACTTGCGCTCATCAGTCATGTTGTTGGACTTGCTGGTACCTTTCTATCCGACAACCTATAAGCTTTGTGAGCAGTTTAGAGCTCTGACTCTCTCCTGAAACATGTATTAATCCCTCTCATTTTTTAAAATAAACATTTCTACCTTTGAAGTTAAACAAGAGATGACGCTGCACTTTCAGGGGAACTTTGACTTGAGGAATTGGAGAAGAGCTACAGTCACGGTGTTAAATAATACCACACGCGGCTTGTACCAGAACCATTATAAGGAGAAATGCGGGGTTACTTCTGAGATGGAGCAGGGAGGATCCTTATTCAGATCGATTTGTACATGTAAGAGTAGGCCATTGAGAATCGAGGCCTGATCACCTTCAAGCAGGTTGGACTACTATTTCCAGAATTCCTAGCCAGAGTAGACAATGCCTGCTTGGAAATTCTTGTAATGGCAGTTCAACAAATCTGGAGGTCACGGAAGCTAAGGTATCCTTATCAAGCCAGTCCACACGTACTTTGAATCTCTCTAGTCCCCAGGAGCATTCCTGGAAAAATAAATTACACCAAACCTTTATGCATACTTTTCTTCATTGTTATCCTATTTTATTCAATCAGCTCTCCAAGTAAGATGCCAGAAACTTTTACTACCCTCGAGAAGGCAAATGCAAATTTTGGCCTTGCAAGAGCTTGGTTTTCCCCCTCTTTTTATTCAGAAACCAGAGATCCACCAACAGGAACCAAGCACAAAAGACACACATCAAGAATTTAAGTACTAGAACTAATTCGCCGTGTTGCAGACAAAAAACGAAGTCACATTTTCATGTGAGGTGGTAATACTTTGTTGTTGACTTGGTTCAACTACTGAATTCTGCTAATTCCCAGCTTTAAATGGATATTGAACTGGGATCAGGGCTTTTAACATAGAAGGTGAACTGTTCAGTGAACTGTTTGGATTATCCTCATGAATTGCCTGAGGAACTATACATTGCTTTGAAAAAAATCTAAGTGGTAATGCTTGTATAGGATCAGTTGAACTGTCAGAAAGTTGAAGCTAAGTTTTCAAGTTCTTCAGAACTTTGGACCAGGCTGCATGTTCAGCCAAATCAGCATGGAGTCAGAGAAAGGTTGAGTGTGAGATTTCTCCCCAATATCTGTATGATCTGGGAAAGAATGTAGGAGCCTTTTATTGTATTATTAGTTGAAAGATCACTGAAGGGTGCTTAGACCAAGTGGGGGAAAAAAAAGGATTCTTCTGTTGTTTGAAAATATAATATATCGTGTTTCTATCTTCAGCTGGATATCCAATCTTCAACTGGACAAATCTTGTTGCTTTAAAGAATGCTAAGCAGAACGGCATTTTATTGCTGGCTATCCTGCGGCATTAAGTATTGCCTGTGTGTCCATTTGCATGCACAAGCCTAGGAAGCAGCCATGCTAAACCTTCTAAAGGATGTAGCTGCTTTAATGCTCTGAAGAGGGATTGAAGCTTGCTTATTCCAGCATTCTTCGAGGAGCATCCATGTCAAATGCTTTGCAGTGCTCTTGAAGACACTTTTTAGTATAACCCTTTCCTCTTAACTGTGCTGTCCTACCTCTATGTCAAGATTCTTTTCAAAACATCCTGCTTGTGTATTATTTTCTTCTGTTACTCTCCGGTCTCTTTAAATAACTTTCATTTCTTTCCATACACTCATTGCCAAGTTTTCCCTTGCCTACCCTAAAATGATGTGAAACAGCTGAGGAATTGCTCCCCATGTTCCTTCAATTTTAAAAACCGTTCTGCAACCTTCTCAAGGTTTTTATTACAAACATATGTATTCATACGTCTTTCTGTTGGATTAGAAATATATACTTCCTTCTTGGTTAAAGAAATGCCTTTTCTTTTACAAGGATGCTCTAGAAAAAGAAAGGCTTGCTTAGATTTACCCCCATAGTTATATATTTTGATATAGACTGTAGATGAGGAAGTGGTCTAGACAGCTCTTGTAGGTTATGCTTGAGTGCAAAAAATCAACAGGACATTTCTTATTAATATAGCTAAAAACATTGCATCATAAAAGCATCCTTGTTACATTCCTACATGAACAATTCTAATGTAACAGTACTCATAACTACACTGAACTTTTGTATTTCACACAGATGGATAACCTTTTGAAGGTCAGAGGCCACATTTAAAATTTTGGGAATCTAGTGGGTGGAACTGGGCTTTAGATGATTTTCTTTGTGGTGATATGGCTATTTTAGGATGTACAGGTAGACTTTGCCTAACGACTGCCCTGTTTAGTGATTGTTCAAAATTACAACAGTGCTGAAAAAGTAACCTTATGACCAATCCTCACATTTACAACCACTGCAGCGTCCCTGCAGTCATGTGATCGACATTTGGGTATTTCACAACCAGTGGGTGTTCATGGCCGTCGCAGCATCCCGCAATCATGTGATTGCCTTTTGCACATTTCACGATTGGCTTCTGACAAATAGAGTGAATGGAGAAGCCAGCAATGAAATTGCAAGTTGTGGTCACATGATGTCTCACTTAATGACCTGCAGTGACCCGCTTAATGACCAAATGGGAAGTGACTTCGTAAATCTGTAGCAGTCACGTGATGTTTTGCTTAACAATCACATTGCTTAGTGATGGAGTTGCCAGTCCCAATTGTGCTCGCTAAGCGAGAACTACCTGTATTCTGTTGTCTACTTCAAACTGGCGAGAAACCATGCTGTCAGTTTTCAGCAAAGGAGGACCACAGAAGGAGTGCTTAGAGGCTGCAGGCTGACAGGATGCCCTTCCCTTGTCTTATACAAAGGATTCCTAACTGTAGAAATTATTCCTCATTACAAGAAATGTAAATATAAGTGCTGTGCTAAAGACAATGAGCAGCTGTTACTCTTAGACTACGGAATAAGATCATTATTTAATTTGCAAGACAATGACATTGTACAAATCACATAAATTGCCATGTATGCTGCAAAATTAAGACAAAACTAATATAAATTTAATATTTCAAAAGCAATCAGAGGATATCCAGGTAGAAATTTTGCCTGCTGCATTCAAATTCTTCTAAATGGGGATCTCTAAATCAAGGTCTTACTGTATGAATTTCTGAGTGAGCAGACAGACAACTCAAGGCTATTTGGTTTACTCAGAGGTAAATTACAGGACTTACTCCACTTGTAAGCATGTCCAGCAGGACAATCAATGTGCAATGTACATTTTTATGGCATTCAGATTCCAAGAAACCTGAATGCTAGTTTTAGCAGCAAAGCGCTGAGAAACAGTGGCATGACCTCTCTGTTTCAAATGTCAAGAACATGACAACATAGACATAGCCCAAATACCAGAGAAATGTCTTCAAAATCAAATCGCCCCCATGGTTTGACCAATTTGATGACATCACCATTTGTATCTAAACTGTTGATCTGGAGAGCTGACAGGAGAGAATTATCTACTGAAGAGCAGCTTTTAATGATTACTGCAATCACAGTTACTCTGTCTTCACACATCTGATCATATAATGGATCTTCTTTCTGAAATACGATTCTAATATTACTTATCAAACATAGGCGCAAACTATTTTTAAACAAAAACCGGACACTGGTACATTAGAATTCATAGTTCTCTTGCAGAATTTCACAACAGGCTAAATCTACTTTCAAAGTAAAGACCTTCAAAATCATTCACCGTCAAATAATATATGCACTGAGTGGTATTTTGTTGGGTGAAGTGCCAGACAACTTTTAGTTTATTGCTTTCAATTCCACTTGGTGGTAGTGGAAACAAGGATTGAGCCATTTGGAGAAGTTTCAAAGCAGCACTGAGAAAGTTGCCTAGAACTGTAGATGATCAACCTCTGGGGGCACATATTGTCCACACCCATTAGAGAATACTTCAGAGATATCAGCAGAATTGTTACAGAATGAATCATTTGGGTCCTTAGGCCATACATATAGTACAAATGCATCATGTTAAAGAAAAGCAGATCTTTATTCCCAATTATGCATCATTCCTCCAAATTCTCTGATGCCCTAGGTATATTCATGTGCAAACACAGCATTTCTGGCCCACTCATTAAAATGCACAGGCAGGAATCCTTTTAGAAACTCCATTGAGCTAATAGGCACGTCAAGAATTGAACCTTAGGATCCCTCTTTGGCATCACAAGTGCTGAAGTGCTTGGACTGCAGTCTTCCCCCATATTGGGTCTCCTACCACCTTGGTCCCCCATGATGCATAATTGCGCTACAAAACTTTTTCCATACCTTCCTTTTTCACATGTCTTCACTTTGGCATATCAACCACAGCCACCACCTAAATAAGGCATGAAGGAAGGGAGAAGATTTTTTTTCTGCAGGAAGAACCTCTGAAATCAAATCTGATCTTTTCCCAGAGATGGTCTGAGCTCAGACAGAACTCACAGGAGGCTGAGATAAAGAGTTTTTGCTGTATCACAGCCAGGACGAAAAATCCTGGGAGACCTTAGTTCATTGCATTCAGGAAGCAAAAAAAACAAATAAGGGTAGGAAACAGCAGGACACAGGCAACTGCACAAACAAATCTGAGTCTGAAGGATGGAGTCTGCTTCCTCTCAACTTCTAGACAGCAGCAGATGTTTCTGCTTATCTAGAGAGGAGGTGGCGCTGCCTAGCCAGCCAAGAGAACAAAGAAAGCAGGAGAAGGCAAAATGATTATTTCCTAGTAGATGTTCCCTCAAGCAGCCTCTTTCAGTTCAGGCTTACCTGGAGATGGCTCACGATGCAGAATGGTTCAGGCTTCTGAAGACCACAGGTGGAGGTCACCGTGAGCTTGTTGGCTCGGCCAATCAGCAAGTCTCCTGTAGCCGGATAGCAGCTTCCCTCCGCGCATCCGTAACTATATTCTGGTCCTTGAGCTACTACAACAGCCCAGAGACCTAAAACAAAGAGTGTCAATAGAAGAACCAAGAGAAGAAAGCAATTCATTAGGGGAAATGCAACTCTGTGATCAACATCGCTCAATACTCAAGATGCTACTTTGAAAAACTAAGGAAAGACAGTTGAGTAATGTTCTTCTGTTTAGGGAAACATTTTTATACTGTTAAGATGCTATCCTAGGGTGGAATCAAATTCTTCTAAAGTCTATAGTCTATGGCACCATCATCTCAAGATAGTTAATCCAACCCCGTAGGCCCGTTGTACATGTGCTACAAAGCTGTTTTAAGCAACAGTTCTAAGATGAGACCTGCAAACTTCCACTCCGTATGGCAAGTTGAATAAACATCAATAAACCATAACAGCAGGCTAAAACACACACACATCTGTATTTTAGGATGAGAATTAAAAATGAAAAGTATCTATTCTTATTATCTGTTATTATCTGCTTGAATTTCATATACCTGAAGATGCTTAAAAGTTAAAGGCAAGGCAGTAGACACATTTTTCCCACAATTTTCCATGTTTTTCTCTCTTATTAATTACTTGCCATATATACTCAAGAATGTGAGCTTTGTATCATTTCTCAGCAAAGGATAGCACCAGAAGACTCAAAAAAAAAAAAAGTTGAGTTGCCATATTTCCTTCTGGGAAGGCTCCTAAGTCTTTAAAAAATGCATGAAAGGCATAAATTCAATAGAGGACACTTCTCTTGAAGCAGAGGGTTAGTAACAGCAAACACTTTTTGTCTTTCATCCAGTAATCCAATTAAACTCCAGTTAAGTTTCATCTTGTTATCAGAAAAGAATTGGATCGCACCCTTCATTTGATATGTGACTACAGGGTGTGGAGAGTTGTTACTTTTCTTTTACTCCATTTCCTACTTGGAACTGATTTTAGAATCAGAATGGGGGCAGGCAAGCGAGGCCCCCAGCTGGTGTGATCTCCTCCCCCCCAATGCTTTACCATTGTCATGCTGGCCAGGGCAGATAAGAGGTGATATTCCACATATCTGGACAGCATCCAATTAGCTACCTTAGTCTAAAAATAAGGAGTATAGTGATGCCTTTTCCAACTAACCAATAAAATTTGTTAGGTGCTACCAAACTCCCGATTTTTATTTTCTTATTTTGCCACCATAGACTGACAGGGCTCCCTTCCTATAATGTCTGCCTTAGACTAGGAGCTGAGAAATTAGATTTGAATCCCCACTCCAGTCCCAAAATTCTTTTGGCAACCTTGATGTAGGACTACCCCAGATATCAATGCTAACGTACCGATGGCCACCAGATGGCAATAGAGAGAGAATGTGAGTTTGGTATCTCTTTGCTGCTTCTAGTGAGGATCTGATTTCCTGCAGCCCTGATCTGCACTTTGGTGGGCTAAACCCTCTTCCTGTCTGGCCTCACCGGCATCCAAAGTGTGTCCAGAGGATAAAATAAAGAGTGGGAGATAGAAGAGCTCAATGTGCTGCCTTTCCCTCCTTGAAGGAAAAGTAAGAAAAAAATATAAATAAAAGAATATGTTCCTATGAAAACAGACTGGGAAGGTATTCCAATTTGGTACTGATCACTGGACGACCATAGAATACATGTGTTTAATTGATTATAGTACAAGGAGGTGTCTATGCAGAATAAACCCCACTGAATGTAAAAAAAAAAAAAATTGTTCCCAAATTAATCTTAAAACTGCAATCCTTTACCCACCTAGCTGGGTGTAAACTCTTCCTCGGATCAATGAGGTTTACTTCCAGCTAGACACAGAGGCTGCCTTTGCACCACGCACTTAACCTGGTTACTGGATTACACCATATCTCAAGTGTGCACCGTCCCCTGGCCCCACATCAAACAGGCTTGCACCGATGCCAAGTCAATCACAAACCAGACCGAAGTTAATCCTAACCAAGCTTTGCCCATTGTTCAGTCCAGCGTTCTCTGACTCAATAAGCATGTTGGACCCAGCCGTCTGCATCTCCCAGTACAGTAAAGCGGGGGGGGGGGATACGTCTTGCTAAGAGGGAAGCCACCTCGATAGCTTCAGGGTTCACCGACCCTGCGATGAACTCCAGCTGGACCTCCATCAAGCCGGCCCCCTTCCCGCCCGCGAGAGGGAGACGACCCAGCCGAGCGCAGGCAGGCGATGGCGGCGCCGGACCAGCCCCTGTCCCCAAGCGCCCCGGAGAGGCGGACAGGGCAGCCCGCGGAAGTTGCGCGCCCGCATCCAGCGCGGAGCGAGCGCAGGAATCCGGCCAGCCGGTCCCAGCCGCTCCGGGCTCCTGGCCGCGCTGGGCGCTCCTTGCGATTGGATTCAGCGGACCCCCCTCGCGTACTGCCTGCCCTGCACTGGAAGAAGCCGCGCAATGAAAAAGAAAGAGGCACTTTCCGAGGATGGGCCGTCGCGCTTCGAAGGGGCGGACACGGAGGCTAAGAAACGCGGACGGGTCTTTTCCATTCACTGGCAGCTGCAAGCGATGGGTAGCCCCGGGGAGGCGCCTCTCCGAATAGGGTTCAGATCGGTTACTTTCTCATCCACCTCTGCGAAGCGCAAAAGAACTTGCTGCTTCCACGAAGAGCGCTTGACAGCGATCCTTCGCACGCCGACTCGGGCGAAAACCCCACTGAGTCCATCGGAACTTCTGTCTTCGCAACCCAGACCGGTAAATCCATTATAAACCCGACCTGTTTTGCGGCGCTGTGGCTTTTTACGGTTCTGATCTGCTTGGACGTCTACCCCTTAAACATTCAGAAGCGATAGCTTTCTGATGAAAAAGGCTCTTAGTATCACTTCCAAAATACTTTTTCTTCACCCCACATGAAGCATGCATACGATCGAGAGCGTTCCATGGGGACGGCGCACAGGACTTGCAGCCTGAATTTTCAATCCTTTGCAACCCGATCCTATCATTAACTCAAAAATAAGTCCGCTATATTCAAAAACGGACTCGCACATAAACGATCGTTTCACGCATTTAGCAGAACTCAAGGGGATGAGCTCGAAATCGTATTCTCAGCCCGAGATCCACCGACCCCAGCCTGGTGCAAAAGGCCCAGAAGTAAAGCTATCAGCCCTGGGCTGCAAAACCCCAAACGACCACTAGGGGGCCCTGTGTGACTGCCTGCTGCCCTCTAGCGGCCATCCAGATGTTCGCAGGCCAGATCTGAGAGCGCCAGCAGAACTGACGAATTCTGAACGTGGAGATCTGGTCTCAGACCCCGTCGGGTCTTTCCCTGTCTTCGACGGCCTTTTGTTAGACTGCGACGGTATCCTTCGGGGCGATGCGTTACGAAACGTTTGCAGTTTTACAACCAGCCCCTCAGAAGGAAGTCCATTAGGCCTGAGAAGACTTTCTCCCCCATAGAAGTACATTCGTCTTGCGGATCCCACGTCTATTCAGACGTGGAAACCATCCGACCGTGCAAGACCGCCCCAATCACAAACTTTGCACTGAGCGGAACTGCTGGGTTTAACAAGCCCCGAGTGCCTCCAGCGCTCATCTTCGATCAACACGAGCAATAACGATTTCTAGAAATCGCCCAACCCGAGGCTGGTAAGAGGCAAAGGGACCGCTGGTCTGCGCCCCAAGGAGCTTGCAATCTCAAGAGAGGGGTAGGCTAAACCCGGTTGAACCCGGTCCCCCCAAGTTCCTGCTCCCGCATTTGCTGCTGCTCCTGCCTGAAATCCGTCCTCCCCCAACCCCCCAAAAGTTTTGAGCGAAGGGGAAAAAATCCCCATCCTGTACAACCCCATTCTTTTCAGCCAGGGATCTTCCATGGAGAATCGCCGCGAGTTGCCTAAAACAACAGGGCAGGAAATTACTTTTTAAAGCACGCTTAATTACCTAGGAAACAGCAAAGAGACACCTGGAGGACTCCCATCTCCCCACTTCTTCAGGACGGGGAGGAGAGAAACGGCGCCCCCGAGCTTCGCGTCCCTTTCCTAGGCAGGGCGAAGGAGACGAGCGCGTTGCGCGCCGAGGCTTCTCACGGCCACCCCCGGGGACCGCGCGGACGCTCCTGACCGACCCGCGAGCCCCGCTCGCTCCCCTCGCAGCGCGACGGCGAGGCGGCCACCGACGGAGAGAAAGGAGCCTTGCCCTCGCGCTCGGGGGTGGGGGAGAGGCTCCACCACGCAAGCGCCAACGCTGGGCGGGGGGAGTGGAGCGAGGCGCCTGCGATCCGGGGCTGAGCGAGTGGGAGACGCGCCCGCGGGCGCCCCCGTCCTTTGTCTCGCGCGGAGGCTGCGGAACACGGATGTTTACCTTCCCGTTGGCCCCGAAGGGTAGCATCCTGAGGTTACCTCTGGGGCCCGGAGCCGGGCTTCGCTTCGAGGGGTGGGATGGCGGCGAAGGGGGCGCTTCCGCAAGGTGAGGTAGGGTGAGCCAACCTTTGGGGGCGCCAGAATGGGGCGGTGGAAGCTCTGGAGAGGGGAGGTACGCTTCCCCGGTGGGACGTCGCTGTTGCGCATCTCCATAAAGTGCGCGCGTGTTCGGTCCGTGGCGCTTGGCGTGAGGAAAATGAGCAGCTGTGAGGGTTAGCCAGTCTGGGCTGCCAATTCCCCTGGACCAATAGGGGGCGGCAAGGAGTGAGAGCGGCGGGTATCGTCTTTGCTGCCCTCTAATGGCCATCTGGATATGGCAGCCCAGATAGGGTAGCTCTACTACTCTGCTCAATGCTAAATGCATTTCTTCTGGCTGTCTAAGCCGGTGTTTCTCAACCTCGGCAACTTGAAGATGTGTGGACTTCAACTCCCAGAATTCCCCAGCCAGCATGGGGAATTGGCTGGCTGGGGAATTCTGGGAGTTGAAGTCCACACATCTTCAAGTTGCCGAGGTTGAGAAACTGATCTAAACAGTGGACATCAAAAGCAACTAAAGGAGAGTTACTTCTTTAGAACAGGGTGGCCAGCCAGCAATCCCTAAGTTCTCTTTTTGTGACCCACAAACGTCCTCTCGCCGTGATTGCCACCATGGTTTGGAGCATGATTTGAAGATAGGAATGTGCGAACACTTCAACTTAAAACTTAAAATGTCGTTTTAAAGAGAGAAACATTGAAGAACCCTTCCTTAGGCCAGTTCTACCTACATGTATGATGTGACTCCGTTCCTTTTTGTGAATCTTGGACTCAAAGCATGTTTTTTGGCCATCTGGAAGTGCATCCTTGGATGGTAGGTCCACCCCTACATGTCTGGAGAACTTTGACAACATCTTACTTTTCCTTTTAATTGCACAGTGCCAAGCAAAATTCTGAGCGATGGTGACCTTACTCTTGGTATACATCACGTTGCTGTTTGTATATTACGTCCCAGTCCTAGCATACTAAAACGCATTCAGAGTTGTAGGTCATGTCCTTGTCTAATTTGTTATATGTCACAGATAATCATGAAGAAGGGGATTTTTATATAAAACATTACAGCACAAAAAAAGCTTCTGGTAGTTGGTTGTATTAAAAGCAGCGAGTAGCAAGGCAGGATAACGTTAGCACATTAAATGTTCTCTGTGTGTGTGCAAATAGGCATGTTTGTCATTTTAACACATAATTGAGTCATGGGATATCTATTCATTTATTCAACTATGCTGAAATCATATTTGCTGCTGTTGTGAATGCCCACTGTTTATGTTGCATAACGTTTAATCATGGATTTTATTTGCATTTGATTGTCATTAATCTCACTTTGAGGGTTGGGTGGGAATCCTCTCTCTGCCTAAAGATAAGACTACATCCATCTAGGTATATTGTGAGAAATGAAACTAACATTTTTAGGTAGAATAAGGTAGATGGTATTCCATAAAATAATCTATCAAGTAAACAGTCTTAAGTAACAAATGTTTTGACTCCCGCTGTCTTGGTGATAGGCATGTGATTTAGCAGATTGGCCAAAATCCTTTTAAAAACCAACGTTGAGCTTGGATTCTAAGAAAATCCCAGATAGGAAAAACAATATCCTGGAAGAAGCAGTTGTGAACCTCCTCCATACTGCTACCAAAACACCTACATAGCTGTGCTTATGTAGACACCAAGAGCAAAGCTTGACTCAGGGTGTCTGCAGGGAGGGGATGAAAAAATTCAAGATGGCAGCCCCAACCATGCAGTCAAAACCCCATCCCCTTTTACCACACAGGGTGAGACTTCGATCACATGGTTGCAGCCACCATCTCCAGTGTACTGACTTCTCCCTGGCTTGATACTAGGACCCCATTATCTTTACCATCTTCGGCTGCCCGATATAGTAAGACAGTGTTAAGTAAGATCTTAAAGTTGCCAAGGTTGAGAAACACTGTGGTAAGATAATGACTCCTTGGAACATACTCAGCTCGTTAGGTACACCGACTCCAGGAGGTGTCTGGGGGAAGGTGATCACCCACTGCCTTGGTCACAACATTTGTAAGAGGTGAGTCACGAGAAAACACAGAAGGCTCTTAAACCGCTCACAGACAGCAAAACAACAGAAGCTAACAGACGGCATTCTTAAGGATTGCATAGAAAAGGAGCATTACCCGCCCTAAGCCTGCACTATTTTTAAAGGGTCAGTAAAACCCAGCATAAAAATGGTTCAGTTTGGTTTCTCTGTGGCCAAAGCAGCGTAACAAAGTCCAACAGCGCACAATTCTTGGGCATGTCAAGGGGACGCCACATTAACCTTCGCTGCAAAAGTAAGTCTAATGGGACTTTAAACTGGTCAGTGTTCTGGTCAGCCCTCTCCAAATTACGGGCAGACTGTTCAGAGTTAATTTGAATGTACATTTTAGCGTTTGGAAATGGCTTTACAATTTTATAAACGCAATATGTATTTTTGTAACAATTAGAATTAGGTGGCACACTAGTTTATAAATAAGTGTAGTATTATTAATTTTATTCCTTGTTAAATGTTCAGACACCCGAAAGATGACATATACAGCTAGTCCTCGGGTTACGATGGCAATTGGGACTGGAATTTCCATCGCTAAGTGATGTCATAGAGCACAATGTCATGTGACTGCATTGCTTAGCGACAACAATCCTGGCAGTACTGGTTGTCATTGTTACCCCAGGACCGTGTGGGTTGTTAAGTGAGGACCTCACGTGACCACGATGTGGGAAGAGGCGGGAGTCCCAGGCAACCAGGTTAGCGGGTGAGAGCTATGGGTGGGTGGGTGCCATGGCAGGTGCTATGGAGGGTGGGTGGGTGAAATAGCAGCAGGAGTGGGAGCGACTTGCAACCTCCTGCCGGCTTTCCCATTGTCTTTGCTTGTGGGAAGCCGGCAGAGAAGGTCAGGAGTGGTGATCATGTGACCGCAGGACGTTGCAGCCATCATAATTGTGAGCCAGTTGCCAAGCACCTGAATCGCAATCACATGACCATGGGGACACTGTAACAGCTGCAAGTTCGTGGACCAGTCATAAGTCCTCCTCGTTCAGCACTGTCATAACTTTGAATGGTCACTGAACAAGTGGTCGTAATCCGAGGACTACCTGTACAAGTTGGGACTGCATATATATTTATAATGGGTATAAAAAGAATCCAGCCCAAGTTCTTTCAGTGAGGATTATCAGAGTTTGATAAAAGAAAAGAGAAAGATAAGAAAAATGAGTGCAAATAAGAAAAACAGTACAACATAGGGTTTAACCTTTTGTGAACTAGAGTCCACATTATGACAGTCAGCCCAGCAGAGACGCTCTGGTGGCAGATTGTCCAGCCCTGGCTGTTCTTCGCAGCCGCCTTGTTCTTCCCATGGTTGGCCAGCCCCAGCCCCCCATCTTGCCTGGCCAAGCTTGCCTTCCTGCTGGCTCTGCTTGCACAGCTTAGTGTGAGAGGTGCCAACTGTGCAGTCTGGTAAAACTCACAAGCTGGCAAGAGTGTCTGTGGGGGGTGATGGTCAAAAAGGTCAAGATGAGGGCCACAACCCTGCGATTGAAGCCCACCCTTTTTCTGCATGCAATATAAAAAAGGGGCAGGCTCCAGCTGTACGAGTGTGGCTGCCATACTGACTTTTTTGACCCCCATGGGCACCCTTGTTGAATGGGCTAAGGTGAGCCTCTGGCCTGCCTCCCCCTTGCCGCTCCTCTTCCTGGAGCATTTCCAACCTGCGCATCATCTGTGGTTGTGGGCTGCAGAAATATGGGATGCTGAAGGTCTCTGGAGGCAGAACAGACCACTTTGCACATGATTCCCAAAAGTTGCCTGCTCCCTTGATCCTCTTCTCTGGACTTTGGGGAAGGGGAGAAAAGTGAGGCGGAGGAAAAAGTCAATTTATTACCGCAGGGCGAAACAGGGTCTGGTTTCTTCATCAATCAGCTGGGGAACAGAGGCCGTGGGTTGGGCGGGCAAAGGCATGAAGGCTGCTGCTTCTCCTGACCTAATTATTAAACTCTCCGGGCTCCTAAAACAGGCCCAGCAGTTTAATTATTAGGCAATGAGGTTAAAATATTTGCAAGGGAGAAATGGCACACCGGTAAATAAATGTTGGTGAGTAGACTGGAAGGCAAGATGAAAGCATTTCCCTCCTGCTGGGATTATTGATGTTTTCTGGGAATTAGCAGGGGGAGAAAGATTTATAATTGGGAAAAAAAAGTTGTGGATCCTTTGAGTGAAAGAAGACCAAGATAACTAACACCAGGTGTTCAGAAAATCATGAGCAGGGAGGTCTCCAAAGCTTTGGGGCACCTGAAAGGTCATGAGAATGCTTTGTCCAACAACGCACTCTTTTTAAGACACCACAGGCAGGAACACACACACACACCCAATTTTTGTCCATTGAGAATTGGTGATCCCATCCAGAAAAGGACTCAGTAACATTTAAGGACTTCAGCCTCATTGTGGCCTATTTGAAAACCAGTTGCAGCATGCACAGATGTAGACTCCGTCTTGGCTTAAGAGAAGGCGATAGTTTCGTTTCTGCTCTTGTTTTTAAAAAGTTGCTGGAACTCCAGGAGGGGGGCACTGGCCTTGCAAAGGGGCCTGTGGGTGCAGGAGCTGAAATGGATCTGCCAGAAAGCTGCCCGTGTCAGTTTCCTCAGCTAAGGATGATCCTTAAATCAGTGTTTCTCAACCTTAGCAACTTTAAGAGTTGCTAAGGTTGAGAAACACTGCCTTAAATCATTCACTCCTTAAACCATTCTGATACCAAATCTTCAGCACCTATACCACGAGGATAACAATCCACAAAATAGGCCCACTCCTGCAAGGAGGAGGAGATTAATAGCAAATGGGAAACCGACTTGTTTCCCAACCGTTGATTCTGGTCTGTTCCAGCTCCTCGGTGACTCCCATGCTTTGTGGATAGAAAATTGGTCTCATGGCCAAAATGAGGGTGAGCAGTGCAACAGCACGATAACGGAAAAGGAGTACGTTATTCACCTTCACTTTTATAAAAGGCCCTCAAGATTTCCATAAAGGAATACTCTGCGCCAGCGGGAAGTTGAAGTCCACCCATCTTCAGGTTGTCAAGGCTGAGAAACACTGCTCTGTGTTGCTCTGTTAGCACCTGGAAAGATTCAATTGTAGTTCGTTAAAAATATTGGCCATTCTGAATCTTGAACCTTGCAATATGCCTATCCATATTGCAAATTCCAAATTCAGCAAGGAGTTGAGCAGCTCAGAATACAATAAATATATTTTTCCTTCTACATCTGCTTCCAGGTGAAACGGATTCCATAGCATTCCTCTCTTCTAACATGGAATTTTCCAGTTAACCTGTTTATGCATGGAATTTTCCAAACAACACTCCCTGTGTTTTCCCACCTTTTCTCCTGTCTTTTTTCTATCAAAAGAAAAGAAATGAAATAAGAGTGTCTCACTGGAACCAGAATATCCACTATTAGAGCAGAAAAATATTTTTACTTGCATAAAAAAGTTACTTTATACAAAAGTATTTTTTATTAGTGAACCATAATAAGCAATCACAAATAATACATCAGTGGCTGTACAATTAAGAAAACCTGCATATATTACAATGATTAAAGAAAGCTAAACATAAGGGGAGAGGACCCCCCACCCCACACGCTAAGAGTCATTAGTGGGGAAAGGTTCAGAGAATTGCAGCCGAAAGCTTTAGGATTACTCCATCGATCTTTAAAAAAATGAAATAGAAATGTAATAGAAATAGAAGTTTCCTAAATTCTTATTCACACTTATTGAAAGTTAAGTACATTAGAATGCAGTCTTATACATTCTACTGCATATTGCACAACACACATATGTACATTTTCCTGGAGAAAGACCAGTAGAACTTAGTAAGCTTACTAATGGGTAAACACATTGCACCTATAATGTTGCAATTTTATACTTACAGGTAGTTCTCGTTTAACGACCACCATTGGGACTGGCAGCTCCCAATTAAGCAAAGCGGTCACTAAGTGAAACTGCAACTGTGCTTATGATCTTACTTCAGTTCTCCTTTGCTTTACAGACCTGCAAAGGTCGCACATGCAAGGATTGGTTGCAAAGTTACTTTTTCATCACCGTCGTGACTGCGAATAGTCACTAACCAAGACAGTTGCTAAATGAGGACTACCTCAACAGATTTAGCCATCTTCAACAAGTGTAGAAAATACCTGGTTTGCATTCTGTATTGCAATATATTCTTTAATGTACTCTTTTCATTTATTCCAGTTTCATCCATTTGTTTCCATATGGAATACAGTAAAGCTGCAGGCATATATTCTTATCTTCTAATTTCCATTAGTACTTTAAAAAGCTATGCATAATGTCCCTATAATGTAAAATCACTCCATGTGTAAACTTAACATTTTCTCATTTTCTCCAAATAATGGAATTTGGCGTCATAATTTCAAAACAAAGATGTCTATCTCTTAAACCAACTCTTAATTTAAAGCTCTATAGATTAAAATTGGACATATCTGGTTAATCAAGTATATTTTATATCTATTAATATGCTGATAAAGGCTGTAATCAGTGCTAAGGTACCACGTGATCCGCATTGCTGGTCTTGTTTCTTTCTGTGTTTCAGTGTAGAAACATGTAAGGGAGTCATCTATGTACTAATAATTTTAAAAGACAGGAAATCTGCAGTAAAACTTATACCCCTTCCTATTTTACATTCCTATAAGAGTGCTGTGTTAGATGTGATCAAATATATCATGCATTGTTTTCACTATGGGGACACTATAGCATTCTTTTCATCTGTTTTAACATATGTATTTATAAAATCCTGCTATAAATCCTCTATTGAATGATAATGGATGCCACAACAAGATAAAATTCCAGGCTGAGAATGTTTTATCTTTACTGGATAAAAATCTTGGCTTACTGGCTATTTAGAAATACTCTAGACAACTTTCCCAGTGTTACAACTTGTAGGAGGAAGGAAAGCCTTATAACTTTTTTTTTTCTACATCTGGTGATTGGAATAATCTAAGAATGAAATCTGTTTGTTAAAAAGGATTACTGCCAATGGGAAAGTCATTAGTGACAAAGTCTAAAGCTACAATGATTTTGCGTTATCAGCCAAGTCAGAACAAGAGTTAGGGCAGAAGTTATATTCCCATCTGAAAGGAAATTCCAACTTCTTAGTGTCATAAATTATTGTGAGTTGAGGTATAAACAAGTCGGATATTTGTAATTTTAATAACATTCTGGAATTGGATGTTTCAGATTCCTTGAAGGGCTAACTGCTTCATTTTCTTCTGTGAAAATTTAAATGATTCCTTTAACAATGGCCTATGAAACAATATGAAAACCAAACATTGTTTTTTTTCAATGTACAAAAGGTTATATTCAAGAAATTTCACACAAGGACTCTGTACCAATTTGAAAGCAGCTCCAGACCTCTGTAAATCCAAGTGTTTGCTGTGTTTGAAAATGAAGCTGACTTATTTCTGGCTAAACTGCAGTGTTTCATGGAGCTTATGGGCTCCAATTCCCCACTTGCAGGAACTTCTGCCACACCATGCCTTCTAGTTCCTAGCTGCTGGGCCTCAGATCTTCCAAGGGGAAAGGTGGCTTGACACCCATTCAGCTCCCCTCCTGGGCACTGCTTGGATTTTCTTTGCACATGTCCAGAAAAACTCATACTACTCTAATAAGAACATGAATTGGAGGTGGACACAAGGTACATATTTCCTTTTGTGTGGAATGTCGGGGAGGAAAAAGATGGCTTTTGTTACTATAGAACTTAAAGTAACTAGGGGTTCCTTTTTCTCAGCATTGCAAGAAAAACTTTGAAATTTATTGTAGGCTGCAAACTTTTTCAGGGAGTAAAAATTGTATTATTGGGGAACTACTCTTAGTCTCTGGTAGTTTTTTTTTTTTTTAAATCAGGTAGCATATGGTCTCTGCTGACCCCTGGAAGGTCACTGTTGATCAGAATGGTCTATGGTGGGCTAACTGGACAAACAGATTAACTTCCTACATTACAGTAACTGTGACTTGTTTGGTTTCTCCTATGCTATGTGTGAGCTGGTCTTTGAAGTGTTGCAAATAAAAAATAAACTAAGCTATA